>NC_063217.1:23597206-24245420 GCF_020740725.1 Corvus hawaiiensis | reverse complement strand
GTGGGTGTAATATACTGAATTTTTAAGTGGTATTTCTGTATTGTTTCATGTTTTATCTTAAATTAATGTGAATAAAGAAATAAGATTTTATTGAATAAAGAAATGAACAAGAAAGAAAATATAAATCCAGTTTTTGACACTTATGTCACATTGTTTGGACTATCTTCTGCTATGCTGAAGCATGGAAATCAACAGATCAACACATTCCATGAGTTTTATTAGAGCACCTAGCCCTGCTAACAAAAGAAACAGCTATCTTCCCAGAGATAACAGCAACCTAAACTGATGAAGAGTTTGAAAAAGAGGAAAAAAATAAACTAAATTGGATTCTCACAACAAATCAAGATTTGCCAGTTTGGAATTATCAGTTCACACGACATCTTTCTTCAACTACTCTCCCCCCACCATAACTTTATTTAGGTTTTATATTTATTTACTTTTAATTCTGCCTGCAAAAAAGTTCCCAGTATTGATCCTTCTCCCATGTATGTACAGTGACATTAACTTAATTTTTTTTAAATTTAGGTGAATGGACTAAACAGACAGCCCCTACTATCAATTTGAGGATTCCTGCTTTAAGTGCAGCTCTGGAAATTTAGTTCTAAAAAGCATTAGGCTACAGTTTAAATTACACAAATGTCATTGTAGGAATAGCATGATAATGGAATTTAATTCTCTCTGATGCATATTGAAAGAAAGAGTTATCTAAGGCCTCACTGAACATTTTTATTTATACTCTGTGGAGTAGCTGATTCAAAAAATCAGGTTTGTGCAGCAGTACCTTGCATAAGAAAAATTTCTTATTAAAGCATTCCCAGTGTGCTTAAATTTAGAGGGTAAACTAGTAATGCAGAAAATGTCTCTTTTTACAGCATGAACAGTCATGAAGTACTTGAACACTACACTATGAGAAAAAATGAGCCCTCAAGCAAAACTGCATGAAGTGACATTTCTGGAAGCAGCAGTATTCTGATCTCAAGAGATGTTGCGAACAAACTGATACTGAAGGTTCTGCAAGGTAGCTCAAATCACACACTTTCATGTAGAAGTTGAAGACAATATCATTGTGGTTAAAATTCCAACACAGTACATTTTCTTTTAAGATTATAAAAGCAACACAGTTGTGACAAAGCAGTGCAATGGTGACACATATGTTTGCATCATTACCTCAGTTAAAAATGTTTGGAAGGATAGCCCAAGTATTCAATAAGAATAATAATAATAAAAAAGATAAAACAGAAGGAAAAAGATGACTTACAAAGAAGTAGGGGGAGAGGGGAGGACAGAAAGCAACAAGAATCATTGTCATGTCAAAGAAAAATAATTCCACCGGGGTACTTTGAAAACAAGACAACACAAAGCCTAGTTGTTTTTAACATACATGTTATTAAAGTACATTCATTCCCTCTAATATTGCCATGTATCATGATTTCTTAATAGAAAATGAGAATAATTTTTAGGAGGCAAGAATTATTACCTAAACCCTACCTTCACTTTTTTCCTGCAGCACTCTGGACAACTGATTCACAGCTTCATCCACGTGGAGACCATGCAAATCCAGCACATTCATAGGCAGCAAGGAAGTATTTATTCTCTCAAAAATTTGCACAGCAGCAGCATGGTTGGCTTCTTTCATCTTCTGCTCATGAAGCCGACCCTTTATTCATAAGCACAGTGACTATTATACACCGAGAAATAATCTAAGCTCCACACTGGTTTCAAAATGACAGCACTGGCAGGGTGCTTTTAGTTCAAGTTTGAAGCAGTAAAATTTATAATTCTAGCAGAACTTCTGCAAGAGGCTCAGTAAGATCTACTCACAAGAAGATTTCATGAAATCTGTTTGTGAGAAACTACTCAAAGCTGGCACAAAGACGACATTTTAACAAAAGCCTTACAAGGAGAAACAAAAGGCAGAAAAGGCAAAAAATCGTAAGGTCTTTACAAAAGCTAAAAAGTTACACTCCATGCTGAGTTGCAGATTTATTTTCCTAACAATATTTTTATTTTCTGCAAGTATTTTGCTAAAATTATCGTGAAACAGTGTCAGAGAAACTGCCCAACAGATAAACCTGCTGACTCTTGTATTTGAGGTTAATTCTTCCGAATGCATTCCCGAAATTTCAGACAAGACAAGGGTAAACATTTTTAATAGTTGCCTATAATCTCTTCTAATACTTTCAGCATCTTTTATGACTGACAAGGTCAGTAAGTCCATTCTGGAATGAGGGCAAAGAGCAGTACAGTCACCTTACAGAGTGAACAAGTACCAACTCCTTCCTGTGAACCTTGCAATGATAGTATCTGAGAGACTGAAGCAACAAATTATGTCGTTGAAGATCTGTAGGCACAGTCTGAAAAGGAATGGAAGTTTTAACTCCAGGTATTGGACTGACAAAGGCTCAAGAGAACAAAAGTGACAGTCTGTCTTAAACTTTCTTAAAATGGATTATCTGAAGTGCATTAGTGTCAGACCAAAGACAGCAGCTCTGTAACTCACTTGCAAAGGATTCCCAAGACAAAGGCCATCAAGCATAAAGTATTTTTTATGAATAAAGGTAGCTTGGTTTGCCTTTTTATTACCTAAAAGAAAGTATATAATAAATAAATTTCAATTTATTTACAATAGATTGTATTTGTTCTTATGGATAAGAACAAAAGTAAGACAGGACTTGAAATTACATTTCTATTTAAAATCCTGCACACCTTTGTTTTGAATCTCTCAAAACCTCAAGAATATATGAATATAGAACATAAAAGGTTCCTTATAAAGATTGATAATCAGTATTTCCTACATGCACAGTAACAATCTAAACATTTAGAGTTATACCACTTGCAAGAAAACTTTTTTAATAAGCAAATTCAAGTTATTTATTATTACATTTTTGTTCTGTCATAATACAATTCAAGTTTAGAATTAGATGCTTCTACAATGTGAATTCTTATGAAATTTTTATATGCTATTAGATCAGGGAAAAACTACAGCCTTTGAAGATATTTGTAACAGAATTTTTAAGAGTGGTGTCAATGGAGGAGTCTCCTGTGAAGGCACCAAGAAACCAATGTAGAGGAACTTTGATTACAAGAACAGTTGATACTTAAAACCAAGAGTATGATCAACAGCAGTGATCAGCAGTATTCAAACGGGTACATACTAAGAAATGTGCCTGAATGCAGACCAGAGAGCCTGTGCTCCAAGGCCAGAGCACACAAGACTGATCAGCAGCACATCTACACTCCATAACCAGATGTATCGTGAAAAGCATGACATACACACCTCATTTATCCCAACCCAAGACAGACTGTAGCCATAAAGATAGTCAGAATGAAGAAGCGAAGACAGCAGGCAGCAATCTTGCCCAAGATTTATGGAGGATGAAGCAAAAGATGACATCTTAATACCTGACTCCTATAAAGTACAGAAGATGTGTCTAAAAACAGTTCAGCACCAACATACACAGATGATTCAAAAAAACGTTTGTAGCAGTGCATGTCACACTCCAGTGAACCTGGCCAGACCACTTGGACACAAATCTTGGTGTTTACAAGTATGTGATGTGATGTGAGAGAGATCTAGGACAAAGGAGCATGTGTGACTAAGCACTAGACCTTTCATGACATCTTGCACCAAATTTGGTTATGTTAGCTTCCTGTGCCAATATCATTACTAGTGAATTTACTTGTGGTTATTTACAGTGTAACACACAGGGAACAGCGACCAAATTCAGCAACTCTAGTAGGCATGATGTTTTCCTCATCAGTTCCAATTCAGTGTTTAAGCACCTCCCTAAATTCAGACAAAAAGCACAGTATTATTGTTTACCTGATGCGCATAAAATGCTGCCACAGGCTTCATACCCATGCGATAGGCCTCCCCAGCCTTCTTCAAACATTCCTGTCTCTTTTGCTGGTGACAAAAAGCTTCTGCTCTTAAATCATCATATTGTGGATACTCAAAGTCTTGAAACATTTCATTTAAAGGCTCATCCTCTTCCTTACTTTTTTTTGCCTGTAGGAATTTGCATTGTTGATGTTACGGATGCATTGTAGGGTGTTTTCATTAGCACAGTTTTGGCTATGTTTGTAACTATGGCTTAAAAAAATATATCAATACCTTCTTCTCACGGTTCTTTGCAGCATTGTTGGAAGAAACAATTTCATTTTGCTGAACATTTTCTTGAGCTATAACTGTTTTTACAGGATCTGCCTCCAGAACGCAGTTCAGAAACTGTTCAGTTTGTTCTAAAGAGTAGCTGTAAGGGATAAATAAAATCTGTGACTTTAGAAATATATTAACAGCTGCTATATTTATCTAAATTATTACAAACCTTGATATTGTTACAGAAATAGATTACAATGAAAATAAACACTGGAATGGAATATTTCAGCTTATTGCAGAAAGGCTTGCAGACTCCTTGCAGTAGGGCATTACCGGCATCAACACACATGCAGTCTTGGTTGACTGAAACATAACTGAGGAGCACTTGAACATTAAAAGCAAGATGACATACTAAAGTAAATTGCATCCTACCTTAATCAAAGACACATTAATAAATGCTGCTCTTTGGGCTGGATAATATAGTTCATCTTAAATCTTCTCTGGTCAGGGTTAGATAGTTCAAACTAATTTAAAGCTAGCTCAGTTTCCTGAAACCCTAATGAATCCTTGTATTTTTACTCAAATTTTGTTATCAAATTTAATTAAGTAAGACATCAGCTGCCATCACCTTTCTAATAAGCCCTTTTTCTTCTTTATCCTTGCTGTTTAGTCAGGTAACAAGAGGAGACTGATCAAAAGTAAAGACAGACTTTGGGAAAGGCAACACTATGAAGACAATTTAGAATGTGAAAAACGAGATGGTTAAATGTTTGAGTTATAGAAATGGATGAAGGATATATTTAAAACAGGAAAGATTTTTATAACAACTTGAACAAGCAGCATGACTGACAAGTAGGTAGGCAAACCCGCATGTAGAGACTGGCATTCAAATGGCCAAGGATGAAAAAAGATGTTTCTCTTGAAAAAAAAAGTTCACTTCTCAGAAACTTGGATTTAAGAAGGCAGACACATATCCCAGAAATATAATTCAGGAGAGAGAAGGAGAAAGTCAGCAGGAAGAGATGGAGAGATGGCTCATTCCTTCAGAGCTGCTGTAGTAATCAGGAAAGTACTCACAGGTAACATCAGGTGATGGTAGTGTTTTCCTCTTGGGCAGATGCCATTTTCTGTGAACCGACTATTACCACACCCACTAATTTCTCCCACTAGATTTAAACCTCAGCTCTAGAGAAAATATGCAGTTCCACTGACAGTGAGTCAGTGGTCAATAGCCAGAGATATTCTTCTCCCAGTGAAAGACAATGCCTATTCCCCTCTAAAAAGAAATGAGTCTAAACTGAGAGTTTTTATACCCTTTTTACCTTTAAGACCAGCTAGTTTTGCCTTTATTTAGGCTAACAAAAAGTGCTAGTTTGGAAAAAGCCATTTTTTAGTAGTATCTTAACTCTCAATATTTACGACTGTAACTGTTACTGAGTACCATTTTTACAAAGAAGTAAAAAGATTTCTTACTTGTTGTCCCTGAAGACATCCATTAAGAAATTTTGATTAATAGTTGGAAACATCTCAAAAAGTTGCTTTTCCTTTAGTTTAGCAGCACAGTCTTTTCTAGCTGTAGAAGGAACACGATTCTACCCAGAAGACAAAAGAAATATATTACAAGTTCTCGATTAAAACAAAATACAGTAAAGGTGGAGCCAATCTAACTTTACCATTATTTGTTACAATTTAAAAAGTATCTACTCAGTATGCACCCACAGCAATGACAACATGCCATATCAGCCTGCCACACTGATCAGCATAAAGTACGGACAGGTGACTTGTATTATACGCCACTGCAGTACTCTGCAGTCTTTTGAAGTAATGCAGCTGGAGCTCCCTCATAACTTGGACAAAGTAAAAGAAGTAGTTTTTAGGAGGGATTTAAGTTTTGGAATTTATTCCCTGCTAGTCCATCTAGTCCAGTGCTAAGCTTGTGCAAAGTCCACCTCTTTTCTCTATACTGAGGGCCAGGGTTTGAAACAACACCTTATTATTAAGCAGCATAAACAATTTTGGTCTGGTGTATCTGAAGCTGTGTCTGTAATAACTATTCTAATTTGTGAAGTCATCTGAGAAGATGACATAATTATAGCTTAGAATAAATTGGACTGATCATTCAAATTATTTAGATTTTTTTTAAAAAAGGAAAAAAGTGGTCAAAATACAGTCAAGCTCCATTAATCGAAATTGAAAATAAAGCTGTGGACATGACAGTAGTTGTTATCAGTAGGGCACATACATGCAGTTCAAAGAAAGAATCCACAAGCCATTTTCAAAGTACAGGCTAATGCATCCAACTTTGTACACCAGTTCAAAGCTCTTCTACTTTAGGACAGCTGCTTATCGGAGACTTTTACAAATAAGAACGCCTGTTCTGAACATCGGTGGGGCAGTAGAGGGCAGTATCAGGCACAAGCCAAACAGGCAGGGTATGGGAACTCTGTGTGGAAAACAAAGAACTAGTAAAAGTCTATTAAAGATTTACTGTTTTCTGAGAAGTGGGTACAGAGACTTGTTTGAGATTAACCTCCAGTACTTATTTTAATGTCTCATCTCTTAGGAATGTTGTGGGTTCTCCTTACAAAAAAAAATATTAAAACCAATTCAGTACACTTCTAAACAAACAAGGCATGAAACCAACTAAGAACTTTTTTTTGGTATTGCAGTCACAATAAAAAGCATGGAAGATCACACTGATCTTTGGTTTTAGCTGAGCAATCAAAAAACAATTCAACCAAACACAAATGCTAACCTGCATAGTGAAATGCAGCACAGTCTGTTTGTGAAACAATCAAAAGGACCATCAACCACAGGCAAACTCCTGTATCACAGTAATCAACAATACTAACTGGCATGCATTTGTCTCACAAATTCAAGCTGTTATTAGCAGCACAGGGTTGAGTCACCAAATAAGACATACTCTATTTCACTAACAGTAATCAATCTAAACAACAATAACAAACTGGTGCTATCCATACCAGGTCCTGTCTCTCCTGCATCGCCATTTCTTCAGAAATTATTTGCCTGAGAGAAACTTTCTGAATCTGAGCATTCCAATGATCCATAAATGGAAAAACGTCTGATGCTGCTGGGGTTTTCGTCTGTATATCATCAGATGTGTCTGCAGCCCAGCTCGTTTTTTTCTTCTGTATTTTACTGTCTGCATTCTGAGATAACAGCGCTTCTGAGTCATCTGTATCTATCTGCTGAATCACTGTAGGACATTCAAAAGCAATAAAAGTAGGGTGACAAAACATTTATTAGCATATATATACATGTAATGCCAAAATAATTAAGACAAGTTCTTCAACCTATACAGTTTGAGTTTTGTTAAAACAAGATTATTAATGCTAAAACAGAAACCAACACATTGCTTTCACCTTCTTCACTTCCATCTTCCAAAGACTGTCTGATCATCTTTATCTATTTTGTGAAACAAAACGATCAGACTTCCTCACCAAATTTTCAAGTGCTAAGACATTCCTTACAGCTGTAAACTACCTTGCACATACATTAAGTGGGGGGGTGTTTGCCTTCATAAAAGAATCATTGACTCATATTATGTTTACCTGCCTTTCTTCTACAACTTAAGGACAGATGCTGAACAGTCTGGTTCTGTGCCTCTATGAGTTAATGGCAACAGCACTGTTTGGTCACTGAGTGAAGAGTTTGCACCCACATTGCAATCCAAATCTGCAGTGGGGTTCTGCCATAGAGGGTCATTTCTTCTGGGAGCCGAATGAAAACCAGACTGCGAAAGATGTTAACACTTTTTGAACAAGGCCTCCACCTTCCTGCTAAAATCTCTGACAAGACCAACATGTGAATGTTGCATTCTTGACCTCCCTTATTCACCTGCAGAAATCTTACTCTGCTAGTAATTTCCTGCCTGCTCCTTTTCTTGCCACAAAGATTACAGAAGTCCTACCAAACAGCTGTCTGCTTCAGCTAGAGCTTCTCTTAAATTTTCTGAATGACACAAAATTATAGGCTTTATCTGGAACTAGTGAGTCTGCTTATAATTAACTTCCCTCCCCTCCCCCACACCTCCATAAGAGATTGGTAAATGGATCCAAAGGCAATAAAGTTTAGCTTAATAAGTCCATCATTTTTCAACAGATGGAGTATTTGCAACCTTAAGTTTCAAATAATTAAATATTTTTATAATGGAAAATTAAGTATTTTTACAATTAAGAGAAATACACAACATACCTTCTGCAGACAACTTACATGATTCATCTCTCCTCTGACGCTTCTAAATAAAAACAGTAAAATCATGAATGTTGTACGTTTTGAATTTTGCAGGAAAACTTTGCAAATGTTAGCATCTAATTAAAGCAGTTTCAAAATAAGGTCTCACAGCACTTCTCAAAGATTAAATATTTTAAAAGAAATATATTTAGGAAAAATAATTATGAAGTGAAATATGTAAGGTAGAATTATGCCAGATTAAAACACATCAAACCAGAGAAACGTGCCCCGCTGCTAAGACTTCATAGCCTTAATTATATAAACCAAACAAAAATTTTGCCAAAAGGCATTCCGAATTTCAGAAAGCTGTGAAGGGAAGGAACACAGGTTAGAGAACTCATCTCAATTACTGCACACGGAGATGTTTTGTATAGAGAATAATTCATAAACTAATTCTTTTTACAGGTTAAAAAAACAGTAAGGATTTTTGGCCAGTGGAATTTTTCATCAATCTTGTAGTGAAATTGTGCACTACGATCCCTCTTTTTAAAGAATCTTGTTTCCAAGATGAGGCACTCATGACATCCCTTAAAATGTCTTTCAATAGCTCCAATGTTTACAACATACCGATATATTCCACACGTTTTACAAACTACTATTATATTTTATCATTGTTCTTGCAAAGATAACACCTTTAGACCAAGACATACAGAGACAAATGGTCTGACAAAATACAGGCATGCCACACCATATCATAAGCAAGAAATCTACTGACCAGAATAGATTCTTTCCATTTTTCATGAATCACTTTTGCCAAATTCAGATCAATATGAACCACACAATCCTCAACAGTTAGTGATCCTTGTGGAACAAAGAGAATATATTCATTAAAAGCATTCTATAAAACTGATGTAAGCAATTAAAGTACAGTAGCCTAGACTCATTAATTTTAACTCTGGAGATTCTACATAAACTTGTCATGCATGAAAAAAAAATTCTGAACAAAAAAAGCATTCTACAGAAATTGGTTTTGGGTGTTCAGATGCTCCGAAAACATAGGAAAGAAACAAGTTAACATTAACCGTATATTCTTGAAATATGACTACCTGGATGACTGTATTTTTCCTCCAGTTTTCTGTTTTTCTAGCAGACCCTTCTTTTACAAAGCCATTGTTAATTGAAAACAACAGGTTCATCCACAAACTTGTGATTCCCCCTATTCCATTGCAATCCACACGGCAACTGCTTTCCTTTACAACATACCCACCATAGCCCAACAACAGTCACATCCCTCCTTTCCAACACACAGACTCAGAGAAACAAACTCCAACCATCCCCCTAACTCTAAAGGAAAGGGCAAAAATTATGATGGTATCATAATAAAAGCTCTTTTTCCTAAAAAGGGTGTTTCTCACCCTTTCAAAAATAAAAAAAGCAAGAAGTATGTACACATCAAATAAAAATATAGGGCATATTTCAGACACAATATAACACTTTCCTGCTATAAAACCCACACTTTTCTTGAGGAGGTAGGCATGTAAGGCAAAGAGGCCTGCAATCAAACCCCCCAATAAGTCAGGTATCCAGGGTTTCACCTCAAGTAATCTTCAAGATCAAAGATGGAAACAAGAAAAAAAGGGAAAAGTGTGGGGAAAAATAGAAAAAACATCAAGCTGTATATTCCTTCTATTTTCTTTTTTCCTTTTTCTATCATTCTTTAACTTCTGAGATGCATATTCAAGCTGCTTATGGCTTCCTTAACCATAATTTGGCAGCAGACTGGTCTGTTGTCATCTTTTAAGTATACAGCCACACTTCATCTCCCTTAACCATTCATTTTCTTGTTCCCCAGCTTAACTGATGCCAAAAGGTTTTTTCCCCTTTCTTCTTTCCTAATCAGCCACAATTGGCATATTCCTTATTACATAAATATCTCTTCAGAGTTTGACTATAAGCTCAAAGGCCTGTTGCTCAGAATGCAAGTAAGTCAACATATCTTCTTTTTATTTTGAAGTATGCGCATGTACAAAAAGACAAAGGCAGAAGGTAGCACTACTGCACTTATATTTTATGCCATGTTCAATTTCACTTCTGCCTTTACAACAACAACCAAGAATACCATAAAGAATTATGAGAATCTATTCCCTAAAAATCAAGCATGAAGGGAAAAAAGCACAGGCAAAGAAAGAAAGGCTTCCTACCCAAATAAGTTTTTTTTCATAAAAACATGTATATAACTACATCATACCTGCATCAATGCCAACAGGTCCAAATATCTCTTTCAGCTGGAGTGCCAGTTCAGGAGGCAGTGTTAGTTCTAGGCAATCTATACTTAAGGCTGCATGTGATGCTGGTATAGGGCTTTGTCTCTTGGCTTTAGTTGCAGCCCAACTTGGAGTTTCAATTTCTTCTTTATCACATATCTCCCTGGAACTCTCCTGAGTTTCTTTATCAGTCTCCAGTTCTTTATTGCTTTTAGGACCAACCAGAGGTGCACAATCCATTTCCAGTAACAAACCAGTCCCTTTGGAATTTTCTGCATTGCTTTCTGAAGGGTTATTGTCACTTTCATTATTTAATTCAAATTTTAAATTGGTAGAAGTTGTGTTAGGATCAAGAGGCAAACCTGCATCAAGTTGTGAAAGTGATGGCTTATTTTCAAGAGGACTCTCACTCTCTCCCTTTTGCTTTCCTGAAATGGACAGCTCAATGACACCTGCTGCTGAGTTGCTCGTGTCAGTTCTAGGGGCTGAATCCACAGAATTTTTCAGTTCCGCTGAATTATCCAATGAGGTTGCAGTGAATGAGTCAGATGCACCAGCACTTGTCACAGTTGTCTTGGTAGCCCTACTTTCTGCAGTGCTGAGTGATGAGTTCTTGCCTTCTGAAACTTCAAAGCTATCACCAGTCCCAAGTACTTGTGGGGTTTGCTTGCAGTCTTTGAGATTCTCATCATCATTTGTACCTGCCTTGAAATCAAGGTCTGCAACCACTGGCTCAGCTTCCCTTACCTGAAAGCATTCAGTATCAACAGCTTTACGTAACTTTTCATCAGAGTCTAACAGCAGACCTGTGGCCCAGTCTATGTCTTTGTTACATCTTTCATACAGATCTTTCAGAGCTTCAAATGAAACAGACTCAAAGAGCTTACAGAGCGTATCTAGTTCTTCAGACTCATCAATATTGATAAGCTCACTTTCCTCCACGAATGTACTTTTATCATACGTAACTCGATAGGGTATTTTTTCCTGGGAATCTGAGGCATTATCTATGTCTTTGGGTTTGAAACCATCTAGCCTGCCATGCAACACTTTTGCTGTCTCAGGAAAAAGCATTTTATTTTCTAATCTCCACAGGAGAGCAAAGTCCTGTGATTCAGTCTGTGAATGGCTACTTTTTTGCCTATGTAAGTTTGTGTCCTGTTTTTCTTCTGCCGCATCAAGTTTAGACAAGTGGTCCTCTTCTCTGGGATGTGGCAAGCTGCTGTTTGTAAAAGTGAGGGCTAATTTGTGATGTTTCCTTGTTCTCTTACTTTCCTGGGTTTTTTCCTCACTTACTGTTTCACTAGCTACTCTTTCCTCTTGGTGCATAGGCAAACTCCTTGTATCTTGTTGCTCTTCAGTGTTCACAGGTGACCCATGAATCACATGAACAGTTTCAAGAGCATTCATATTAATGTCACCTTCAGTATTTCTATCTTCATCAGACTGATTTAAATGTGTCTTTCTCATTCTCCTTGACCTTTGTTGTCTCTGTTCTAATGAGGCTGAGACAGGCCAATGTCCTAACATTTGCAATTCTGGTGTAACTTTATCTGAACTAACAGAGTCACAGCTATAGGGCGGATTTTCTTCCTCATGTCCTTTCTCAACAGTACATGTCCTAGGGAGGCTTACTTGCTCTTTACCTATCTCAGAATGCTGCTGACTGGGAGTTTCACCTCCCTTATCACTCTTCAGAGGAGATTTTTCTAGTCTTCTAGATCTTTTGACTCTCTGTCCCATTGTTTGTTCCACAGGCCAGTCACCCAGGAAGTTTAGTAGTTCTGGTTTTCCTGATGTGTCAAAAGCCAAACTGCTTGGTTCCACTGTGTTAGTAGTTTGTGTTGGTTCTGGTTCCATACATATTTCGCCCGACTGTTCAACTGCAGTTTGAACTTTGAGAATGTTGTTATCACTGTGTTCCTCAGCTCCACCTGTGTGTAAGTTCACAGTCTCTTCAACTGGGATCACATCAACCTCATCCATTTCTGTTTCAGTATTTTTTTCTGTTTTTAATCCCTTTTCTTCTTTCTTCTCCAAGGGCAGCTCTTTTTTGATGCAATCTGATAAATTAACTTCCAAGTCATCTTGAACAGTGCTGTTCTCAGAATTATGTTCCACTGAGTTGTTTTCCATTTCTTTTTCCTCTTTCTGAAAATGCTCAGGATCAGAACTACTTTCTAATGTTACAGAAGGACTGGGAGAAGTTTTATCAACTTCAGCTAACTCAAAAGGCTCCACCTCAGAAGCAAAACATTCTTCTTCCTTTACATCAGAATGTCCCTCTCTCTTTCTGAAAGACAAATTGGAATGAAAAATAAACCCATTTCAAACTTTCTTAAAGCATTTGTCCACATTTTTAACTCCAGTTAGAACTATAGAGTTTAATCTCGTTACTTCTAGTTACTTCTAGCGAGAGAAAAACAAATTTATGACTTAGCTGTAACTCCAACACTCCGCAATAAAAAAAGGAGAGAAGATGAACTTTCTTTGGTAAGTATCCCTTCTTACTAGAGCAAAGGGCTAAGAACACTTTCTCTGGAATCAATCTCCCCCCTCATCCCATTTCCAGGGTTTTGTATGAAAGCCGTCTGCTGCCAGACATTTCCTCATTCAGATCAGCAAGTCTGGTAAATATACTTCTATCTAATGACTGCTGCTCTCTCCTGTTGGCTTGATGCTAAAGACACTCTAGACATTAACTAGGAGAGAATGTGCCTTTTCTTGTCAAACCGTTTTTCACAATCAACTACGTTCCATTAATTATCATTTCAAATACATCACACATGCAAAACCCAAATGAAATAGTAACTGAAATAAAATCTGACTTCCTATGTGCCCTAGTTTTGGCCAGAACCCGGAGGTTATTCTATACTACCTCATGTCTTTGCTGAAGCAGGAATGGGAAGAGGAAGGGGGAGCGAACGAGCAGCGTGTGGTTTGGGAGAGTCTCAGTGGGAGCACTGAACTGGGGAGTACCATTCCTGAGCCACAACACTGCATTACAATACACAGCACAATCCAGACTGGCAACTACAAAACAGTTGTGGATACAACCAACGGAAACCTAGACAAGTTTAAATTGAAGACTGAAGAGCAAGTAGGTAACCTGTTACTACTGCACAAAGAATCCACCTTCAACCACAAAGATATAATCTAGTATCAACATAGAAATTTGGAAACAGTAATTTGCTTTTATTTGGGACTACATTCTTTTAAAAAGCAACTCATAGATTTTAGTGCTTTGTATCCATAACACACATCCAACAACACATTTCTAAAACAACAGAAAGTAAGTCAAGATTGGCTTCTTGAAAAGTAACACAGCCATAATGGGAGGCTTTCAAAAGCATTGGAAAGTTGACTAGATCCCTTGACTGCTCATTTCTGAAAATCCTGAAATTCTTAAGAAAACTATGTAGGGATTTTTTTGTTACTTAACTATCTTTTTTAATGCATTCACCGTCTGACACTATTACCCAGGTTTTGTTTCTAAGAAGCTAAAAGGCTAAATATTTAGCCTTTTATTTGATGCTACAAAGCCAGTGAAAGAATCTAACCTTTGGCTTTCCTCCTGACAAGGATCTTCACTCCAACCAGCAGCTTCTGATTTGTCTGGAACTGAAGAATCCAATATTGTTCTAACAGTAAGGCAGCGCTCATACCGTTCCAACATTCTTATGATCTTTTCTTTAGACACACCATGAATGTTTCTCCTATGAATTGAAAACAAAAAAAAAAAAAAAAGAAAAAAGAAAAAAAAAAAAAGAAGAGACATCTCAGTTTTGTGTAGTACAATGACAGAAGAGAATAATTTAATAATAATGTAATAATAATTTAATACATTTATAGCAAGACTAACCAAAGAATTCAGGGAGCCAGAAGAGAAGCTCTGAAACAGCAATTCTTTCTGAATCAGTGCACTAAGGAGTTCCAAACAGGATACATCAGAAAAATTGCTGCTCCACTTCTCCACCCCATCTGGTCTCCCTGTACTGCAGTTGGATGTTTTGCATAATGCTAAAATCTAAGTGTTCCTAATGTATCTTCTTCAAGTAAGTTTCAGAAAACACACTGTATCAGATCCTGACAGCGACGCAGGATATTTAACTGGGTACAGAAGGCTTCTGAATTCAGTCTTCTTTCTTTGATTTTGCTAAACTAAGAACTCGTTGAGCCTTGAAGAAAACCTATTTACCTATTATTCCTGACACCCTTTGGCCAGAAACTTTCACTAACTCTGTTAAGCACCAATTAGCACTGTGTTCTGCTGCAGTTCCACCTAGAACAAGTGAATCCTGCTAAGCATAGTGAAACAGAAATTGAAAATACAGAAGAAAAGGTTTGACTTTTATTTTAAGAAGGAAAATAATCTACCTTACCTCACTTAAAAAGCAGCCAACCTTAAACTAAACATGCAAATTCAGATGACAACAGATACTATAAAAGCACAAAATAACTTCTGTTGAAAGGGACAACTGGATGTCACATACCTCAGTCTCCTACTCAGAGGAAGTACAGCCAGATCAGGTTGCCCAGAGCTTTGTCATGTCCGATTCTGAATATCTAAAATGACTGAAAGTCTACAAGCTCCCTGGGCAAACTCCTGCAGTACCTAACCACCTTCAAAGTAAATGCTGGGTTTTTTTCTTTTATATAATCAAAAGTTCCAACTTGATGATGTTTGTCTTGTCCTATCCCTGCACAATTCTTTTTAATCTTCTCTATAACCTTTCAAAAGGTAGCTGAAAACAACAGTATCATTCTTCTTCAATTATCTCTTCTTAAGCCTGAATAAACTACTCTTGCTCAGTTCTGTATCACATGCAAATTTGATACGAGTGCACTCTGTCCCAGCATCCAAGTCATAAAAAGGACATTAAATAGCTGCAGTCCCTCCCCAGAGGGACATAAACCTTCACTTTGGACAGTGATCATAACATCTGAACCTGGCATCTAGCCAATTTTCTCATTCTATTTTCCTGTGTTTTATTATTCACTTACGTAGAGTTTATGTCTTGCCTATTTCAGTCCTACGTAATAAAAGGTCCTGCTAAAGAAGAGCTAAGCAACAATGATGATGTTGGGGTCCCTCCCCTGCCATGTAGCCCTGGGAGAGGGGCCCTGAGGGCACAGACACGGGGCTTCCCTGCCCCTGCTCAGCCTCGTTCCCATTGGTTGGTTTGTGTTCCCTGCGCGGGCAGAAGGACCCTTGGTCCCGTGACTGGAACAGTTCCTGGGCAGAGCTCCGGCCATGCGGCTGGAGAAATAAACATCTCTGAAACAGCTAGCAAGAATCTGTCTGTCCATATATATTTCCTTTCCACGGGACTCCTGGTTTGATATATGCGTGTTGCAGTATCCCCACTGCAACAAATGGTGGAGAATTGCGAGCAGAACGATCCCCGATCCCTAAGCGACTGATTTGTGTGAGTAAACCCTGGAAACTTTGGATTCCTCTTCTTGGTTTTGCTTTGCTATTCCGTATCTAAACTATGGAGGAACCGTGGGAAGACTCTTGGCTCTCAGAGCCGCATATGGACATTTATCTTAAACTTAAAATGATTCTTGAACAACGATTTGTAAATTTTAGCTTGATTCAAGCTCAAAAAGAACTGAAACACTTCCTGGCATGGTTGTTTAAGAACTTTTTCTATGTTTCTTGGGATTTAATTCTTACCAAGGGCTTTTGGAAAACTGTTTGGACACAGTTAATACTGGAGTCAAAATATATGCCGATGGAAGAATATTTTCGTGAGTATTATTTAGTTACCGAGACTGTTGAGCAATGTCAGCTGTGTCCTGGCGAAGGGAAGCCTGGCGCAGGGACCGTGCGGCCCAGGCCACGTGCGCCGAGCGCTCTGCGAGCAGCAGCGAGGCAGTTCCCGCGCGCGGGCGGAGCCACGCGAGCCGCAGTGTCGGTGGCGGAGCGAGGCGCGGTGGGAGCGGCGGGACCCGGCGGTGCCCGCCCGGTCCTGTGCAGCGCGTGGTGGAGCGAGCCCCGGGAACGCCCGACCGAGAGGGGCGGCACGCGGGCAGCGGCTGGTGGCAGTGGCGGTGGAACGGAGCCGCGCCCAGCCGAGACGCGCGCTGGAGCGGGGCGCGGGGGAGTCATCGCTTGGGGGCCCGGTCGAGACGTGGGTGCAGCGCCCGGCAGCGGCAGCGAAGCTGCGACCAGAGGAGGCGACGCACGGAGGACTGAGCGGAGCGGCCCGGCCCGGCCCGCACAGCCCCGAACGCGACCCCGGGAAGAGCGCGCAGGCACCGGCAGCTCCGACAATTCCAACACGGGAGCGACCGAAAGAGACAGCAAAGACGCAGCGAGACAGAAAACAGCAGCCACTCGGAAAAAGGAAAAGATCATAGCAACTAAGACCTTAGGGATAGTAAAATGGTATAATGTTAAGCAAAATTATGGTTTTATAACAAGGTGTGACAACCAGCAAGACATATTCGTGCATAGAACTGCTATTAAAAAGAATAACCCTGAAAAATGCATCCCAAGCTTGGGAGATGGAGAGGTGGTGGAATTTAATATTGTACTAGGGAGAAAAGGGTTACAAGCATCGCAGGTCACTGGGCCTGATGGTGTTCCTGTAAAAGGCAGTATATATGCAAAAAATCGTAGTCATGTTAGACAGTATCTCCATTGTAAGCCCCCCCTACAGTTTCCCTTTCCTAATCCCACCTTTCCCTTTTACCCTATGTCCTATTACCCCCAGTGTATTCCCAATCCGTTTTTTCACCCATGGTTTCCCTCACAAAACCATGCTTTTGCCAACTGTTTCCCCAAAAATCCCTTTCCAATGCCGAGTGGGGGATGAAAAGGGGGAGGGAAGAAGTTAAACCCTCTCCTGCCTCAGTTTCCCCACAAAGCATGCTCAGAGTTCTGTCTCCCTTCTGTCAGCCCTAAGATGTTCCACAGAATCTGTTTGGACATTTAAAGACTCAGGAGGGTGGCTTGTTTTGTTTTGAAACTGTTCTTGTTATGTTTATCCAGTTGTTTTCATTCTCCTTTTATTAAAATAAAACGGGTGAGGTGTTGGGGTCCCTCCCCTGCCGTGTAGCCCTGGGAGAGGGGCCCTGAGGGCACAGGCACGGGGCTTCCCTGCCCCTGCTCAGCCTCGTTCCCACTGGTTGGTTTGTGTTCCCTGCGCGGGCAGAAGGACCCTTGGTCCCGTGACTGGAACAGTTCCTGGGCAGAGCTCCGGCCATGCGGCTGGAGAAATAAACATCTCTGAAACAGCTATCAAGAATCTGTCTGTCCATATATATTTCCTTTCCACGGGACTCCTGGTTTGATATATGCATGTTGCAGGATCCCCACTGCAACATGATGATGCACAGAGGTTTGTCTCTCTCAGGCCATGAGGTATTGATTGCCCTAAATTCAGAGACAGAAGAAACACTTCAACTAAAGCAACAGACCGGGATGCAAAACCAGCCCCAGCCTGACATAATTTTTGCAACCTCAGGAACCCAAAGGAGCAGTCACTATACTTTAAATGCAAAGAACTCTAATAATGAAAATGTCACAATGTCTATTGCTAACAGCACATTTTGCATGTAACTAAAGTGACAAAAGATCTTGTAATACATACGAAAGTCCGCAAAATATCATCAAAAAAACCAAACTCAGAAGCTACTTATTATCACAAAAATTTTGACAGATATCTTGCTACTTCACTAGCCGTTGTAATAAGCGATACCTTTTTTAACATCATAGCTTATACTGTCTCATATATTATTTTCCTTTACATTCTTACCTTTCAAGTTCTTTTGGTTTGAACTTCCACCATGTGTCTGGTTCTCGGAACATTACTTTGTATTTGAACTGCTGAGCCTGAGTAAAAGAGACACGAAACAGAACAAGCCACATCACCCATTTCTTATTTCTATGACAAAGCACACAATATGCATAGCTTGCTTCTTCAAAGCTGTTTTTTGTATTTTTTGATACCTATTAAGCATTTGGAATAACATTTTTGTTCAGTGTTTAATTTAGTTTATATAAACTGAGATTTTTTAAAACATGTATATGTATCTCTTACTGTAAAATTAAATATGTGTGCCATGATGTGTCTTCTCTGTAGAGTATCTGCTCAAAAGCTGTCAGTTATATGTACTACACTCTCTGCTGTGTTTCTTTAACAGGTAAGGAGAAGTCCCAGATCTACATTATAATACTTTTTCCAACATATTATTTCAGTTAATCAGAACCAATTTCATGAAATAATGCTGCTCTAACTACCAAGCAATATGGTCAATGATCAATAGCAAAATATGCTCTAGACTCTGAAAGTGCTGATGCCCATTTAGAAACTATTAAGTGAAAAGCTGTGATCACTTCAACAAAAAGTATTAAGTAAATCTGCAGAACTTCAAGCAAGCTAGCAATATTTGGTAACTCTAGCCTCCAACTGGTATGGGCCTCTACGTCATATTTAGGATGAAGCTGAATTTTTGAGTTTCACGGAGCATCACACATCACTCATTCATTAGTGTTGATTACATTTTTAAATAGTTTCTAATATAACTGATCATATAGAAGAGGAACAAAATTCCATTTGCTCAACAGTATTAACTTTTGGCTCCAAGGACAAAAAACTTGGCTTTGGCTTTTGGTAACTAGGCCAGGTTAATGCTCAGATACCCACACAACATGACACTGGGTAACATGATTCCATGCAACACTTTTTTTTTTTACTCCAGACTTCCTTCTGGAATAGCAGCTAGACTGAGACAGACATTCCCATTTTAAAACATATGTTGTTGCCATGCCAAGCCAATAATCTCTTCACATTGGTCAAATTGTAATACTAACCAGAGTAACATAAGGCTTCATCTCCCATGCTTGTATGTTTGTGTTGTCTATTATTATAGGAGAGATTCTCATTTCAAATGCTTCTTTGGCTGAAAAATATACATGTACAAAACAGTGTGATACAATTAATTTCATTACAATAGGATGAACATAATATTAATACTCATTCTCTGAATTTGTTATATTTTTACATAGATAATCCATAATGATTAACCACTGTGTGAAGAACTCTTGCCATAGCTTGATCTCTTTCAAGGCCCTCTATTTCAGAAATCCCCCCCTCACATGTAAAGCTACTGAGGTATGGCATTAGCTTTTGAATTAATGTATGTATGATAATCAAGGAATGAAAATGCAGATGTAAAATGCATCAAGATGACTAATCAATCAGTAAATTAAACTAAAAAAACTACATGATCACCTTAAAGTGGACTTCTTTGTTGCATACAAAATTCTTGGCTTTATAACAGTCTTAAGATTAGTCCACTCTGTAAACTGTATAAAATATGAAAAACCGAAAGAATTATTGTAATTTAAATACACAGTAATGAAATGTATAGAATCACTAGCTTTGAGACACAGCACCATGTTTCTGTAGCCATGTTACAATGTGTCTGAACAATCACAGTTCTTGTTGAATCCCACATTTATTAATTCATTTCTCCACTGGTAGGAATTTGACAGCAGAAAAGGGATCATGGTTCAAATTTAGCAAGTAAAAGCTTAAAAAGAATTGTTCTATGGTGAGTTTAGCACAAGTCACTGTCAAAAAAAACCCCACCTGATTTTGAAAAGGGGAAAAAAATCATTTATTCTATTCTGCATTTTGTTTAAATTCAACAACAATTTAGTGTACAAGAGAAAAAAAAGATAATGAAGAGCAGGAAGTTATCTGTGTATTATCTGGGAGATGGTGTAGGTAACCACTCCAGAAATGGGTCACTACCCAAAATACATACCATGATAAAACCTGAGGACAAAACATACTCTAAACAAAGACACTGGCATTTCTAATTGCAAAACACACAATGAACAGATGACTTCTGAGTTAATGCACATATTCTTTTTCCATACATATTAAAAACTACTTCAGTGATGGCATAAATGCGTATCACGTAACACAGGCATTACAAGACAGGCAGATTTTTAAACAGCACACAAGCACTGAACTGTACATTATTTGTATCTCACCTCGTTTCCTGTTCCAGTCATGTGCTTCCCCTAAGCAATCAGGATCATAATGGTATTGTCCATGTTTGTAAAAGTAATCATCAGTACTGAGAATGATTCCACCTGGATTATCCTCAAGCAAATTCCTGTGAAAGATCAAGAAATAAACAGCTTTTTCCCCTTCTCGTCCCAGGCTCCAATATCTACTACCATACATACTTTTTTTTAGTCTCTTGCACAAAACCAAAATTATTTAGAATGGAAGCAGCATATTTAGGTAAGAGAAAATAAAAATCAACCTCCAAGCAAATATGATCTATAATAATTTCCCTCCTTTTTTTCCAAAGGCTGAAGATTATCTAGAGGAGAGACCTGATACAGTTTCCCTACAAGTCTCTCATTTCAAAACAAGGGAGGTATTTTTCCATCTACATGTAGTGACATACCTTCTCACTGACAAATACCCTGTTTTAGTCGCATCAAGTGTTTCAGGTGTCAGTCAAAGGAGTCAAAGTTCAGTTTAGACTTTAGAGAGTAAGGAAAGAAATCAAGAATTCCCCCCAAGAAGCTTCACATATACAAAAGAAGTCACACAGTGAAAGGGGAATTTCTGCCTGTAAAGAGCTGGCATATTTCCATTAATGTTATTCAGAGGAAACAGTAGAAATGAACTGCAACTGAATACAGCAGACCTAACACTACAGCAATGATGCTCTGCTGACAAACTCCTTTGTTCAGTGATAGAAGTTAAAGCTCATCCCTCCTATTTCAATTTCCACTAGAGGTCAAGGACCTGCAAGCAGCTCAGCTCTTAGCAATTATTATTACTCATTACACTGCATGTACTGTGTACCTGGCAATTTGGGTTTACACTAACTATTTACAAGTGTCAGAAAATTCTCTGCCTGTGCTAAATCCTGTACATGATTAATTTTTTTAGAAGCTCACAATATAAATGTTCTACCTTGCCAAATATGATTTTCCTGATCCTGGAACACCTCTGAGAAGAACAAGTACTTGACCTATAAGATGCATCTTTTTTCTCATCATGTGACAAACACGTGGTTGCTGTGCTTGCGAGAGGCTCAATTTTGAGTTTCTATCTTGATTTCCCCATACCTTCAGAGAAGGGTTGCCATCCCCGGCATTTGCAACCACTGGGGAGGAAAGAAAAAGTCCTTTTTCCGAAGTTCTACAGTCAGAAATAGGTCTCCACTGCCCTGGACTGGCAGCCACAGGAATTACAAAGCTGTGACTTCCACTGGATGGATAAAACACAGGAGCCATGAGATTCCAGTGTTGCTGAGATTGACCTGATGGTGTAGAAAAATTTAATTTATAACCCTGCTGAGTTTGCTGAGTATCTGCAGGTTTTTGTGTTTTGAAACTGGATGTTTCAGGAGAGATATATGCCTCTGGAAGAGAAGCAGTCTGGTAGCTGCTAAAGGCAGTCACTGCATCTTCGTGTTGCTCCATGCACCTTGAATTAGAATCTCCTGTAACAGCTACTCCAAGTTCCATAGATCTTTGGGAGGACCCACCAAAAGCAGCAGTCACACTACTTTGATCTAGAACAGTATCTTGTGTCTGATCAGAATTTTCACATGATATTTCTCCATTTGATTGTTTATATACTTCTGAAGCTACATCATGTTCAGCATGTATTTCCAACAAATCAGGATCTTCCAGTATCTGTGCAAAAGTGTCTGATGCAGATGGTGAGCTTGTCTGGATGCTCAGCTGCCTCACTGGCAGCTGGGAACAGCAGAAGTTTTCTAAAACCTCATTATTTGTCTCTGCTTGCTGTGGAAAAAGTAGGACATTGCAAACCGAATCAGATTTTTCCCACTCAGGAAATTCGGTAAAACCATCATGTTCCACAGGGTGCTCATGTACTATTTGGTCATTTGCAGAATTAGGCAATTCATTGCTCAAACTGTAACTCTGAAAGGCAGTTTCTATTAAGGAATTCAGTTCTTCAGTCAGCTGCATACCAGGTGACAGAATAGTTTCTATTGCTGCTCCAGAATTACTATGTGCTGCAGTACTTTCCCCCATTCTTTCATTTGCAACAGATCTTTGCTGATTTACAAGAGGTAATGATGATGATGCTAAATCAAAACCCAAGGTTTTTGAAGATGCTACTCCTTTGGCGTGGGTGGACAGCTCTAGAAGATGATCCATAGCATTTTCTACTGTTGGGTAAGATAAACAGAATACAGCATGGTCAGCTAATGACATACATGCAATTTTTTTACTTGAAAAGCATTTATTACAACTAAAGAAACAACCAAAAACAGTTCAGCAATTCATCTTTAAACATAGCTTCTGAAACTCCCTTGATCCATTTCTCATTAGAAGTAAGGGCAGAACTCAATACAGACATATTGAAAAATAACAACCTAGTAAACTTAAAAATTACTAAGGAAATACTGTCTAATACTAATTTTAACTGGAAAAGATATCAGAACTGCATGTTTAAATGGATACTTATTTCTAATCTATCTCATATAGGTGAAATAGTGTAAAATGAACAAAAAACTCTACAAAGGATGAGAGATAGAAGTATGCAAAGTATGTTCACTAGGGCCCACTTAAAAATGTCCTATCTAATAGAGCCTGAAAAATCCAGTATCTGCATTAATTCTTTGTAAAGCCACTAAATGGAGCAGAGGGTACCAGGGATCAACTTGAAAAAAATGAAAAGCTGGCAGAAACATCATCTGAGCCCTAAAGCTAAGCTTGTTTTCCTCAAAGACAGTGTACCAAAAAATTCATTTAAGTATGACTCTGTCTGCACGTATTAAACAAAACCTTTGTCATCCTTCCAGCTTCTCTACTGTATGAAAACAACTTATTAGCACTCAAACATGCTAACTTTCCCATTTTTAAACTACTGTTAACAGTACAAGACTATGAACTCTACCTGTTTACTGAATTCTCCAATAAGCTTTAGATAAAACTGTTACGATGATAAAGGTGAATCTTATTAAGAGTTTGAAGCATGAATCAGTAATTCCATCAAATTTAATTTCAAAATGAGCAACAATCGTAACAGCACTTCCACATTTGTTATGAAGTTATAAACTCTGTACAATTTAGGCAATAAAAAGAGTCCTTTTAATGGCTACCTAGCTTTCATACATATAAAAAAATGCCAAGATCTACCTTCTTCGCAAATATTCTTACAATAATCTCAATTAATCACACCTGATCATATGAATACAGATTGGTTAAAATGCTCCATATATGGCTTATTCCCCGACAAGTAACTCCTCAGACACTGCTATCCAGTACCTCATGCGGTACTTTTATCATAAGCAAGTGAACTTGCATATAGAAGAATTTTAAAACCACAAAAGAATGGGAGGGACTGGGCATAAATATGAAAATAGTCTGCCAGCAGAGGTGGATATGTAGGTCAGCAGAATGCAGAGAAAGAAACACAGTTCAAGCAAGCCTGCAGAGAAGTCAATACGGCAAACACAATTTATCCTGCAGAAACTAATCCTCAGTGGACACGACAAGATGACAATGCAAAATAAAAGTGAAACAAAAGCTCAGTTCAAGTATTTAAGGAAAAGCAAATGCTGCCAGGGCCATATACGGCATACCATCAAAAAATTGTGATCTAGAACATAAAATACCCTCCTGCAGAAACAGCTTAGGTATCTTGCAGATATGGCACAGAAACTAATTGGAAAAACCAGATTCTCCTCACAACTCCACCACTGCCTGCTCTGTGTCACAGAACAATCCACTCTAAACAGCACCTCCATGTATGGAGCACACTTCTCCATTTACCAGCCTCACAGAAACATTGTTAAACTTGGAGAATCTTACATGGTTGTAAAATTTCAAAATGTTATTACTCACCTACTCATTAAACTCACACATATGCTTGCAACACCCACACCAACTTTCCTGGAGTTACACTAGTTAAGAACTATCTGCACATGAAACAAAACTTACTGTCAGCTGTACATTATTTACCTTTAAAATCACATTCAGACAGAACCATATAAACCACACTAGGATCTAGGTCAGAAAACATCTCTGACATGTTATTGAAGAGCTCTTCCTTATTGACATAATGCACTGCTTGTGCCACTAAGTGGCTTGGGTCCCCTTGGGATACAGCAACAGCAGCAGTTCCGTCAGAATTGCCATTCTTCTGAGAAGGACTCCCACCAGTTTTCCTTTTCCGTGGCATTTTGTTTTCTAATACCCAGCGTGCTTTTGTTCTGGTTTGTTCACATGGGGCTGACAGCACCAAGCTTAAAAATCACAAAAAAAGCTCTCCTGACTGGGGTAGACCAAACAGAAATAGCAGACCTGGAATAAAAAAGAAACAACAAAATTTTAATAAAATACACAACCACATTTTTATGTCTTCTATTTAGATAGCTGAAAGATAAAAAAAAAACCCAGAAGCATACAGGAAAGCATTTTCTAGATGTCTGTCTTTTATCTTTTCAAATGGCTGACAGCTAGAGCAGCCTTATTTTCCAGTTAACTAGACACTGAATCTGCATCTGGAAGAGAGGACAAATAAAATGTAGCTTAAAAGAGAAATCCAGAAAGGTAAAGTTTGCAGTGCCAGGCAGCCAGTTCACAAATAATTCTCTGCTACTGATGACCAGTTAACATTATGGACCATTGACATTCTGTTAACATTCAGAAAGGACTCCTCTTACAAAAGTACTGGAAGACATTAACAGTTGCCAAATCTTCCAAGTCTTTCATGACTTCCCCCCATCCACAATATTTTAAGAATAAACAGGAGTTCTTCAGTGTTCAAACACTGGCAGAGAGGTTGTGGAGTCTGCAACCCCATATATTCTCAAAACCTGGCCAAACAGCCCTGCTTGAACCGGGCTGTTTCGGAGCTTGGGTAACCTACTTCAGGCACTCCTGCGTGACTTGATTGCTGGGTTGAACCAAGTGACATCCAGAAGTGCCTCAGCCTGTGTGGAGTTTTTTTTAATTGTTAAAAACATTTTACAGCTGTATAAACCATAAAGCAAGAAGAGGCTTCTGTCCAGAAGTGTCCACACTTATGCCATGAAGCCTTTGAATACATTGAGTTGAAACATTATGCCACTTAAAATAACTGCATTAATCTTTTAGAGAATTAATACTGCATTAATCTTGTAGAGAAAAGGAAAGCAATTATTAATTGAAATACAGGCATGGAGTGGGGCATGGTCTCCCTTTTTTCCTTACATCAATATCAAAGCTCTGTTGAGTTCTAGTGATGATCATAATAAACCAAATTATATTTCTTACCAATAATTATTCAGAAGACTAGAAAACCTTAGTAAGGCTCAGAAATCTGGAATTAATTACAGCAAAGAGTCACTATTTACCAATAACAGTTACTGAGCAGGCCATAAAATACCTGTTTTTACGTAAAACAGGTATTGTGCCAGTGATGATCAATTCAACGTGTGCAGATAGATCAATGGCAGCACTTCCATTTTCACTTACTCCTTCCCTCCCTGGATCACTGGCACACAAACGACAATGCCAGATTGGTGCCAGATTCAAACAGCACTTCTCCATTATCCTCTATCAATCTCTTCCAGCAAGCAAGAGATGGAACATTCAGCAGAATGTGGATTGTTATGTTCTCAAGTCATAGAAATTTATGAAAGCAAATCAGACAACTCTAGGATCCCAGGAGTTTCTATCATGTGTATATGGACTTTAAACAGACAAACGAGACGGATGTCTGAAACAATGAAGAGGTCAAGGAAGTCTGAAATGCATGACTATGAAAACAATACACAGGAAAAGGAAGAAGCAGACTTCCAAAAATAAAGGAGAAAACATAGTGGAAAATGCAGACTGACAAGTGCAGCTGGTTTTTTCTTCACACTTATTTTGGTTCACCTCTCTGATTAGCCATCCTTACATCATTCTTTACTGTCATGAAGTATTATCCAACAATCAAAATAAAAGTTACAGCAAGTCTTGTTTTTCAAACTTCTGTATCTAATTGATTCATCCTCTAGCCAGTAGAAAAGGTTGTCCTAACTTAAACAATGTTGACAGTGCTAAAAACTGTGATTGTTCCTCAGTAAAAGAGGTTCAGTGACAAAGGAAAAATCCTGCAAGAGAGAAAAGTTGTTCATGCACCTTGACATTACCGTCCAGCAATAGACTTTAAGCAGAACACTTTGAGTGTTGTCAGTGTTTGAATCCAGCTCTCTTATAATGATCAATCCTGTAAGGACATGCTGAAATATGTGGTCTGACTGCAAGTCCTATTACACATAACATCTCAAGTATGGGAAGAGAAGCAAACAGGTAGTATTCAAGAGGAGGCAGAACACACATAACACTGGAAGAAAAATACTAAATGACTGTCATATTCATAATAATAAAAAAAGCATTCACAAAACTCTTTAAATCAAAGAGATTGCATTAGGAAACCATCAGCAGTAAATATAAGTTTTATATAAAATAAAATAAGTTTTATATAAAAATAATATAAAAATAAAAGTTTTCCAAGTCATTACAAGGCGTTATTTTTTAAGCAAACAGACCAGAGAAGTATTCTAACCAATACTCAATGTTTACTAAAGACATTAAGCAGCGTAAGACTTCTGGTTTAACTGTGACCAAGTTCAAATGGCAAATTTGAATCAGTATTACTTCTCTTCATTTTTTTAAGGACAGAGGAAGTCTCCAGCCTTGACACAATGCAGGAGTCAAACAATATGAACAAAGCTGCCCGATCCGTATATGTTTTTAAATTTCTCTGAATACTTTAAGGTAGTTAACTGCATACATATAAAAGACGTTGATTTGGTTTTGGTTGGTTGGGGGTGGTGACAGCTTTTTAGTTTAGTTTGCTTTTGGGGTTTTTGAACAATTTCTTAATTTCAAACTATATAAAATATTTATCACATAATGTCCACAAGAATCTTCTCGCTTTAAAAAAAAACACCAAACCAACACATGTACATTTATACTTACGTGCTGGGACTGGAAAAAATCTCTATTTGTAATACATATAAAATAGCAATGGCATAGAACTTACATTTTTAGCTTCACTGAGTTGCCCCACAGTATGTCCTTTCTCATCTTTCCAAAACCACCACTGATGGCATATTTAATAAAGATCTGCTGTTAAAAACTATAATACACTCTTCTGTCAGGAAACCATACTTTCTAACATACAGATTGGATGTCAGCAGAAGTGGATGTGTCCTCCTGACAAAGGAATAACCAGAATACAAATCAAAATTTGTATTTTGCTTACTTTAAGCAAAGTTTTAACACTGAGTAATACATTTAATTGGTTTGAGTAGATTAAGCACAGCTAACATCTTAAATAAGTACCCAACATATCAAGCTAAGCACAACTGTAAATTTTCCTAAGGATAAGAACACCTACTTGATTTCAGTTTTAGATGATTTCCTATCTAAAAAAGCTGACTTCATCAGGTAAAGAAATAACACAGCAGCAGAATTAGTTAGAAATAAACATAAATTTCCTCACTTGTCATTCCACTTGGTTCTTCATCACAGTTCTTAACCATCTTGAAAAGGTCTACATATCCATGCTGGTCAAGACTAGATTCATTCCATCATGTGGGAAATTAGGCAAATAAAACCTGGTACATCAAAATAAGATTATGTTACTTACACCACTTATTTGTAATGCTCTACTGATGCTAAAGAACTGCACTTCCGTTCACCAAACCATCTGCCAACTCCTAATCCATTGTGTACATACCAAAGATGTTAGTTCTACTCAGTGTGACTTAATTCCAGTGTACATATTAACCTACAGCTCACTCTCCACAAGTCTTGTGCTTCCAAACAAACTTAAATCCCAAACAAACAGCAATAAAACCACCAAACAAAATAAAACAACAACAACAACGAAAACCCCCCCACAAAAAACCACCAAAACCAAAAGGAACATGTACACCTAAATTACGTAAAGAATTTGGAACAACTATTCTGTCACATTCCTAACATGACAAGTTGATGGTTCAAATAATCTTCAAAAGAAATGGAGATACCCATCTCACATTTTACATCTAACCTCATTCCACTGCTCCAAAGCATTAAAAACTGTCAAAACATACAAACCACACTTCACTTAAGCAAGAACTTGATAGTGAGAAACCAAATTTACAAAATAAAGGACATGCTGCAGACATAGAAAATTATTCACCTGAAAAAAAGTGACTTCAGAAAAACCATGCCAGAAAAACCTGAAAAGCCATTCAATGATTTTAGAGAACAACCTTCTAAAGGTCATTTCCACATTTGTTCATTTGCACTTTGAGGTTTCCTGAACGGAGGAAAACAAGTATTTAAATACAAGCACAAGAGGAAAAGCAGCCAATGAAATCAAACTGAGACCAATTCATTTGACTTTCTAGCTGCATTTATAAAACAAGAAGCTTTTCTTTTTTGGACAATGTTTGAGTCCCCCTTCTAAAAACCAGAAGGTAAAAAAGGAAATGTCTTCTAGCAGATTTTTCTTAGTAAGTGTAGGAGTAGCAAAGGAGATGGTTTGGGAGCCTTTTGCATTCTTCCATTTCTGCCAGCAGTCAACAATGAACAGGGCACTTAGTTATTCAAAGTGAAAATCTATAGCCAGCTAAAGACAGTGCTTCTGGAAATACTTCAAGGATCTCTTCTACTCTTTCCTTCTTCCACTCCATGTTATTCCTACTGGTTGCTCCAAGGTCTTGTGCTAGTTCAACAGCTTTAACACAGATCCTCCTTTTTCATATCAAATTCAGCTGAAGTGCAAAACACTGACAAATAGGTCTGATTCCTAATTAACTTGCATATGGTTGCTTTATTCAATCTGTTCTGCCAGGATTTTTTTCCACTTTTGTGATTTTTAAGTCTGGCCCAGGTCATACAGACACTTTTGAAGCTGCTGCAAAAAGTAAGTATTCCTTTGAGTACAAAACAAAAACTTCATCCAACTACACACACCGCTCAAGAGCACAAAACCAGCACAAATTCATCTGAAGTAGATGCTTATGAAGCAAACACAACCTGCAGGAAGAAGAGAGCCCTGTTTGCTAGGAAGGACTCAAAAGCTGTTCTGCACATGCCATGTCAGGAGGAGAAGTCAACCTGCAGTGGCAGTCAGCTAGTGCTTGACAGGTGACAGAAGCTGTCAAACTCCACATCACGGAGTTTCCTTTCAAGCCACGAAGCTGATCTTGCTAGAGGCCCTCCACAGAGCACAAGCTCCCAGAAACGGACAGGCAAATCTGCTGGATGTACATGATTAAAGCAGTGATGCAGGAGGAGGAAAGCCACCAGTGAGTGCATTCTTCACCACCAGGTCTGCTTGAAAGGAACTACTTTTGTAGCCACCTTCCTTTTGCTGTGTGCTGAAGGACAAAGCTTGGATTTTGGCAAAAAAACCCAAGAGGACATAGTATTATGAAGAGTGTGATATGCAGCATGACAAACTAGAAAAAAAATAAACAACCAGTTTTTCTCCTTGTTTAGGTGGAAAGGTTGTTGCTTGGGTGTTTTCTGGTTTTTTGTTTGTTTTTTTTGGGGGGGTTTTGGTTTTTTTTTGTTTTGCATTTGTGGGCTTTTTTCAGAACAGTATCTGCAAAATGTCTTTCCACCTCTAGGGGAGTTTAGAGATATTTGATCCTTTAATAGCTTCCCTCCTACATCCTTCTCCCATACAACTCACAGCCCTCTAAAGCATGCTGAAGAAAGGGTTTCCTATGGCAAATTCAGCTTTGAGGAGAGACCTTCCAGGATGCAGAGCTCTTGGGCTACCTGGGCTGTCCCCCAGTGAAGACTCCACACAGCCCAGCTGTGTTGCTGTGACCTATGCCCGACCTCCAGAGCAATGCCGCAGGCTGAAACGAAGATGAAACTTGTGGTAATGCTGAAGCTTCTGCAATTCCACACCTAACATTAGTACTACTGCTTAAGATTTTATTCATACTCCGCATTATAAATCACAGACAGGTATTTGGAAAGAGGAAAGAAAAGTCCGGCAGTCCTGGAGCTGCAACTTGCCCACACCATGCTTCCAGAGACTGCTCAAAACTCAGCCTTACTCAATTCTGACAGGCAGTATAACTGACAGCTAATTAATGCCCTACTGACACTTTTAGAGTAGCAGAGCCTCTGTGACGAAAAACAAAGGCAGCAACTTCTTAAAATTAAAGGACTATTATTTTTAATGGAGTTCTTCTGCATGTGAATTTAGCTCTGTAAACATTCCTGAAATAATAATTTGACTATGTCAGCCACTTAGCACAGACTACAGATCAGTACACAGGTAGGAGTGAAAGACAAGAGACTGCGCAACACCTCAGACCAACAACCCCCTAAGTCCCTAATGCAACATTTTTATATTCCCTCTGTATCAGTGGCTTCCCCAGATGAAATGCATTAAAGTTTTTTTTTTTTAAAGTGCAAACAAGGCAACAATAAATAGAGGGCAACTCCACAGCTAAAACGAAACAAAAACCAAGACACAGTAAGAAAAAGCCTATTAAAAAATAAAATACAGGATTTTAAGATGTGCTCTGATGCTGTCAAATTTCCCTCACTAGCTCTTCACATAGTCTAGAGGAACCCAAACTGCTAACACGTGCTGCAACCATGTGACACTGGTTGTGACACAGCAAGCCCTGTCCTAGTCAGGGTGACTGTGCTGGGAAGAATGAGGGTTAAAACTTTCAACGTTACAAGCCTATACCATATTTAACTTTTCTGCCTTTCTGTAATTTTCTCCGTTTATATTTCAATCGTTGGCTCTCAAATCACAACTAAAGACAAATTATCTAAAATTTTGCTCCTTTTGGAGTTCTTTTGCTTAAGTTCTATATGAGTTATTCTCAACTTTTCACTGTAAGGTTCTACTGCAAGACTAAGATACAGACTAAACTTTGTCAAGGCACTGTATAAAACAGCATTTAAGTATCTCTTAACAGTCACACCATCCTTAGTCTTTCAGTACAAGAGTTAAGAAAAGTACTAGTAAATATGTACTTTTTTGCACGCTTTTGAAGTCAGGCTCCTCCAAAGCCCCAGTGACCTTATGGTACTTGATCAACAAAACTGCAAATCCTGTCCAAAGAACGAAGAGATACTATGCTTCAGGAGATCACAAACAACCTCACGATAAACACGTTTCAGCAGTTCTCGGCTGTTAAGAACGAACAAGCTCTTAGAGTACTTAGAATCTTTTGACTTCATTTTGAACGGGGCGAATTTATCTCGCGGGGCTCTATTCTTCACGAGATGAAGCTCACGAGCACTCCACACTGTCTGCTGCAGGGCAGGCGGCCGAAGCATTTCCACCGACTCGCTAGCCCTGACCCTTCCTTCAGCGGCCACAGCTGCCGGCAGGGCAGAAGTTGGGATTTCTGCAGAAGGCCGGCCACCAATTCGGTGACGGGCGAGGAGGCGCCGCGGGTGGAGGGGACAGGCCGCCAGCACCGCGGCGCTCATCACAGCGGCGGGGAAGGCCACAGGAAGAGCAGGCCCGAGCGGCGGCACCAGCCCGGCGGCGGAGGGGCCCGCCCGCGACCACACTGCCCCGGCCGCTTCCCGCCAGCGACAACCCGAGCCCACGGCCCGGCCGCGGGCGGGCGGTCAAGCCGCGCAGCCCCCGCCCCGCCGCCTCCCCTCCGACCCGCAGGCAACTCCTCTGCAGTGACGCCGGGGACGGGCCCCCCGGCCCCGCTGCCGTACGGGACGCGCCGCGGGGGCCGCCCGCTTCCCGCCCCCGGGAGACCGCGGCGAACAGGTCCGCGCCCTATCGGCAGCGGGGGGAGGGCGAAGCTCCTCCCCAGCCCCGCCGCCAGACCCCGCCGGCCGTTACCTCGCTCGGCTCGGCTCGGCTCGGCTCGCTCGCTGCCGCCGGCGGCGGGCGCGGGGCTGCGGCCGCGGGGCTGTGGGCGCGGGAAGGGGAGGCTCGGGTGGGGCGTGCGCCGCGGGCACACAGCGCCGCTCACCGGCCGCCCAAGGGAGCGCAGCCCGGGAGGAGGTGCCGCACCGCCCCCGCCCCTTCCCCTGCCCGCCCGGGGCCCACGGTCCCGCCCCAGCCGGCTGAGGGCTGAGGGCAGCTCCGCCCCGGAAGCCGGCTGGAAACTAGCGTGGGAGGGAGGGCAGAGCGGCGGTGGGAGCTGCACTGCTGGATATGGTACGGGGGGTGAGGTCAGGAACAGCGGGGGGTCCCCGAAAGCTAGCAGGGTGACGTGTCTCAGCTGTGTAGTGAGAGGTTTCACACTTGTAACAGAAAGCATCAGTGTTTAGTTTCTGCTGCTGCTGCCCTGTTTTACTAAGCAATTTTTAGCGTTGAGGAGAGATAGGTCCCATAGTCTGGAATGATCCCGTGGGTCTGTAGGCTGATACTGAAGGGGAACTGGCATGTAAACGGCGGACGAGACTGAGAGTTTTAAGGAAACTGAGGACTGTCTGCTGGGATCTGGCATCAATGATTGCTGTGGAAGTTATTAACTGCAACGGAGCAGCTGATTAGGAGGAGAGGTCTTCATTATCTGCAACAAGCAATGGACACTTGATGTGGAGATGGACAGTGGAAGATTATAGGCAGAAAGAAAAGAGATCTGCTCTTGACGGACTGAGATGATGATAAGTAGCCCTGAATTAGAACTGCTGTGAAGTCACCATGAAAGGTGACTAAGTATCTGAACAAGAGTTTTGAATTTATTGACACGTGTTGATACACAAGGTGCAAAAGAGTTTTAGGGGCAGAGCTCTTCAAATAAAATTATTTTAAAAAACAATAACAAAAAACCCAAACAACACTCAAGATGGTTCTACTGGGAGAACTTTTCTGTAGTTTTTATAGAAGTTCGTTGATCTGAGAAATTTCACAGTCACCAAATGGGCTTTAGAATATAGTTGGAAAATTACATATGAAGTTTATGCATTACTGGTGTCTGAGAATAGGACTTCATTACATTGCCATAGGCATCCTTGTCAGCTCTGTCTCCCTGCCTGTCCCAGCAAGATAAGAGGCAGGGTCTCCACTACTTCATGCTTGTACATCCAATTCTCAGGAGATGGACTTCTATGCCCCATTGTCTTGAGATACCTCCCTGCCAGATGGAGGCAGCCACCTCCCATCAGGGCACAACGCCTCAGAAGGACATTTGCTGGGGGTGTCCTGCTGTGAACCTCCTAGGGAACAGAAATGGGACACTCCCGTGAAAGGGGAGAAGCATTTTCCCTCCTGACAGGATGTCACGACCCACTTGGAAAAGTTCTTTATAACTTCTCATCACAATGAACAAATTCATCACCAAATTCAAACACCAATTCATGTGTCAGGGAACTCTTATGTCTTATTGTATAATCATCTTAACTCCATCAAATAGTCCACTATTTAGTCTCAAAAGTGTTGGCTAACGAGCCCTTTACTTTTACAACAAACTTCAACAAGCTGCTAACTCCCACAACAAACTTCAGGGCTAACAAGGTCACAATTTAATATGCTCCCAGTCCTAACAACATTTCAAGTTCCCTGGTAAGAGAGGGGAAAGAGTTCCCTGGGGGTAAGAGAGGAGGGAGAGACAGACTAATCCACTTCTTTTTATAGTTTATCTTGTACACATGTCTTACGTAAAACAGATTTTTGCACCATTTCGTTCATGCATGCAATAGTCAGCCCTTTAGAGCCCTCCAGGAAATGAGGTCTGTGGTGATCCTGGAGCTCCTTGTAGTGAGGTGCCCTGTAGTGAGATACTCAATCCCTGTCTTGATGCAGGCACACTGAGCATGAGTCTCAAGTCAGAAAAGAAAGTTGTCTCTGTACAGCACAGCCCCACCTCCAAAGGACCCTCTTTTATAGTCACAACTTTCCTGTCAAAACAGTCAGAATGTTTGAGGCAAAACATGCTTACATGCTTATGTCTGGTCCTCCACAAGGGGAGCAAGGTTGTCTCCCATCCCACAGATCCCTCATAGTGTGATTCATCCCATTCAAAGGAGGTGGCATCCCTGAGACTCATTTGTCCTTCATTTTCTTTCAAAGAGGGAAACATGGAAGACGTGGCCTTCAGCAGACTAGTAAAGTTCTGCTTATTTAGCACCTTATCTTAGATGCTTCACAAGAAAGACCAAGAAGTCACAGCCAGCTTGGTGTCTCAATTACAGGTATTCCCATTCTGGTTTCTTAAGGGCCTGGAAAGCCTCCTCCTGCCACCAGGACCTAACTGTTTCCATTATAGATGTAATTTTTAATTTTAATGCCAATAATGAATAAGCAGGTGCAAAAATAATAGCTAGTTTTAGGGTGAGCTACGTACGTATGGGTAGCTCACCATAGTTGTCCTGTGAAAAGTGCAGAAGGCTGCTTGGGGTAATTTGTCTAGAGCTCGTAGCGATCACAATCCCAAAGTGCTGGCTATTTGGTAGCACAGCAACAGAAAGGTAAATTAGTTTTTTATGTAGGATTACTCAATGTATGTATTCCTCAATAAAAGTAATGTAAAAAAATTTGAAATTCGTATTCAAAACATTTAATGTTTTAGGAAATAAATTGATCTAGGCATGGCTAGTTTGCCTGTGACTTTGCCACTTCAGTACTTACCTTGTAGCTATATAGTGTGCAATATTTAAATAAACAAGAACATTTATACTTCTAATACAATACATAAAGCCTATACATACTCATCCAAAGGATGTGCTCATAAGCCTCAAAAAAGTTGTCTCTTGCCATGGCTCACAAAAGCAAAAGAAAGAATTACTCACTACACTGCTATTGTACGTGTCAAAAAGTCTGGAGGAAAATTTGCCTTGATTGGAATTTGTGTGTGCGTGTGGTGTCAAGTGACAGTTCAAGGAGCTGTTTCCTTACTTCATGTGTTCAGTGTCTGGACAAGTATCAGAAACAAAATAGTTTTTCTTTAAGGGTGTGATGCTGGTAATGTGTTAATCATACATTTGGAAAAATAGGTCATGTAAATGCCAGTGTAATGACTGTGTCTTTATATTTTTAAGGTTGCCAAAAAAAGAGGAAGAGAGAGGTTTGCAGTATGCTCTAGTGTGATAGCCTCCATTAAACTGCACTGCTAGAGGGGTGTTGCTGCTGGCACTTGATGCATGAAACTATGTTGTTCTTTGGCAGTTGTACATATTACAGTATTTGACACCATGAAAATACCGATACTAATTTGGGCACTGGCAGATTTCTCACTACCACAGTTAACACTGTAAATAGGAGGGATTTCATTTAAATAGGAGGGATTTTTGATTAGAAAATCATAATCACTGTAGTAGAGGCTCTTTCAAGTATTTGTGTCCTTTTTTTTGATTTTTCACACAACTTTTTCAAACAACACCATAATCACCTATTATATATGCTGTTGGTTTGGGTTGGGTTTTTTTTTTTTCCATTCCTTTGCCTCTCCTTATGTCTACACTTGGCTTGTTTTTACTTGGAGTGGCTTGAACATACAGCATGTAATCTGTGCTGTTTGGCTAAAGTGTTCAGTCTGGTCTTCGCTGAATACTTTAACAACAGATTTTCCATTTTAGTTTTTTCAGTGCTGCCTTCTTAAAGTAAAAATACTTTAGTATGTTTTTGCTTTTATTATAAATCACATTAAAATATTAATATTACTGGAGTTGAGCCATAAAACAAGGAAATGTCAGACCCTTATAATGTTTCTAATTATATACAGCCTACGTCTACTCAGAAAATTGTGATTTCCTTTCTTGTACATTCAAAGTGTCTTTATAGTTAAAAAAAAAAAAAAGGTTTTGATTTGCAAGAACAATTTGCCACTAAACTTTTGGCTTGAAGAGTGTAGTGGTGTGGCAAGAAAGATGTTTAACTTTGCCAGGTTTAAAGGTTTGTTATTACTTACAGTAATATGTTGAATATACAATAATAAATATTGTAGGAAAAGGCCTGAGGAATAAGTGTGCATTAAAAATTAATGCCTGCTGCAGTAAATCTGAAATAAGTTATCTTTCCAGGAGCTAAAGTTTTTATCATTATTCAGAATTTTACTTTGGACCGTTAATATATGTAATTAAAGCCCCAAACCGTCACAGATTTTTCCTTCCTTCAGAAAGGAGAGATGAAAATAGCCCTCATCTAGTCACTGCAGAAATCATTTTCATAAAAGTTGATCCAGTCCCTCCATGCTGTAACCCTCTTCCTAAGGAGCCTTCCACAATCTGCTGCCAGCTTTAGGTTGCATTTACCATTGCAGAAACTAAAGAGTGTTAGCTACTCCTCCCAGTTTTTAAAATTGATTTACCTTAATGCTGATTTAAGATGTTTAACTTGGCTTCTTGGAATGCCTGTGTCTCCTGTTAATACTACTTTGTCCATGATCTTAGAGTTTGTGTTTCTACAGAAGATAACTCTTCTGTGCTAGGATGTGATTTCTGAAGTAGAAATTTAATTTCTTAAGAAAAAAAAAAAAAAAAGGGAGGGAGAAATTTTATGAAAAGAAATGTGTGCCGAGTAACTCACATACCTATCTCTTCTTCTCCTCAAGTCAAATGCATAGTGAATACTGGTTTTTATCTCCATTAAGAAGCTCCATATCTGGCTTCTATACTTGCAGGATATTGATCTTCTGTTCCATATAGCTATCGATTCCATAGTTAACTGAAATAACAGGTTGGTATCACTGCAGTAATGTTAGTTATTTCACAAATTCATTTTTTAATTCCAAGTAGTACAGATTTATTATATCTATATTAAAATAATGCCTTAATTCCCTTTATACAGGGTTCTATTTCAGCATTATTTTAAACAGGAAAAAAACCCAGTATTTAGAAGCAGCAGAAATCTAGATCATTAAGGCAATTTTTGCCCCATTGAAGACAATAGCAAAAATTCTGCTAATATCAATAGGATTGCATTTTTAAGTAAACAGGTCACTCTTATTCCAGCATTACCACTAATGAATACTAAAGAAGTCACTTAACAAATCAGTACTTTGGTTCACCTATCCATCAGTAAACTATCAAAGGAGTTTATAATGTTACCACTCAATGTTAATAGTTGCAAATTTTCAAATTCTTGTTTAAACACATTCTAAAGCAGCATATTACTATTCTTCATTTAAAGTATCTGTGCTTTTAATGAGGTACTCCAGATATATTGCAAAACAGAAATAAAATTTGCTCATTATACCTGCTATGCTAAACATCTCTGGAATATATGAACTGTAAAGATGCTTGGGTTTTAGGAAAGGAGGTGCAGAGAGATAATGACAGTAAGTGCTATTATCAAAGAACTGAAGAATTATACTTCATTGTATTTTCTCTGCAGGTACAGAATGAGGTCATGCTTATACAGCTGACAGAATCCTCACTGCTACAAGGACCTTCTGAATTTGGAATAAGCTCACACTTCAGATTTGATTTGTGGTGAATCTGATTCCTGTATTGGATGTTCTCTGCTCTGCTGTTTTTATTAATCTGATATGTCAAATACAATAGATACCAAAAGTCCAACCTAATCTGTTTAAACTGCAGAAATGTAGAACAAACAATCCTTAACATGCCACCTTGGCGTATGATAAAAAGTAATAAGCTGACTTTCATTGTATCTGTCATGTTTTTATCTGTTGAATATCACTTAATTTTTAAAAACTGCATTGATCCTATCCTATGGTAAATTTAATATCAGATATCTTAGAGATCAGCATATTTAAGTGGCCTAAGAACAAGGTTAGCAGTAAAATTGCATATTTGTGTTATTTTTTAAAAAACAGATTTCATGTATATCACTGCAGGAATTAGACTTAACAGGAACAAAATCCATAATGGTTGACACTTCTGCAACTTATACCATTGCCAACATGTTATGTTAAAAGAAACAAAACAACAAAAACACGGGGGATTCACTTAATACATCTACATCAAACAAAATACAACAGCTGTTTAACTATGCCATGCAATACCACAGAGTAGGTTAATAGGCAGTTACTATCCATCTGAAATCGTAGGAACTTAGTAAGCAAGGTGCTGTTATCTAAACTGGAATTTGACCAGGATGTGAAAGTTTACTTACTGTTTTTTACAAAACAATTATTGTATGCTGATTAAGATAGAGGATGTTTCCATGGAACAGTATCGTTAACGGCCTCCATTCATTGTAAAGCCAGAGTTGTAAGAACAAAACTGCCACAGGACAGAAAACCTCCAGGTTTCCAATCTGCAAAGTATCTGCCTTCAGGACAGGCAAGAGGACAGGCAGAGTTGTAGAAGAAATGTCACTGATGTTGAACTAGGCTAAAATATTCTAGGTTAAGACAGAACTAACATAATTCAAGAATTTGCAGTGACACTTCAGCATTTTATGTTCTTGGGCAGCTGAGCTTCTCCTGGGATATCTTACTAAGAGTCAAATCCCTAGCATAAGTGGTAGCAACTAAATCCAAAGAATTCCATGTTGGACTTTGTCTTCACGAAGGAAAAATTAGGGCAGAAGCAGCAAGGAAAACAAGTTTGTTTCATTTAGTTAGAACAGTATCTCATTACATGTATTAGATGGTTAAAATAATCTTATGCTCCTACCCGTTTACCTTCATCAGGATAGCATGTAATAACTACAAGCTACCTTGCTCATATTAGGATTTTATCACGTTAAGGTACTCTATATCTCCTAAAGTAAACGTTTTCTGTAGAGCAAAAGAGATGCATTTCCTCAAATATATTATTACCCAAGTTTATTTAATGAGACCACATCATACTAAGATTCAGAAATAAACACTTGGAAACAAACCATTTAAAATATCAATTTGAAAGAAAAGGGAAAAAACCAAAAAAGCTATCAGTTATTATTTTCTTTTGACTATGTAATAGTATAAGCAAAAATTAGTTTATATATTTTTGTATTTTATGGGTTTTGTGATAATAAGTTATCAATCCATTTCACCTTACTAAGTTCTGGGGAAAAAAATCATTAAGACTCGTCAGTGATTCTAAATAAAAACCAGTACTTCCACTCTCCTGAAAATTTTGAGATGTCTTGTTTGCGCTGCTTCAGAAATTTTAAATGTTAAAATATTGGACCTTGTTGCAGGATGGAATTTCTAAGTAGATCTAACGTTAAGTACAAGCCTGAATTTTAGGCAAGTTTCAATCATTTATTAATGTTACTCAAATGAAAAAATGCTTTTACCTGTCAAGACAGACTGTACTCCATTGCCCATGCAATTCATTTACCAGAAGTTAATTGCTTGCCAATCACAATTGATTTACAAACCTGTTTTCCTCCAAGTGACTGACCTTCAATTAATATAAGATTAAAACAAGATAAACATCTATTTTCTTTCTTTCCCAAAATAGTTTCACGGAGGCCTTATTCTCAAGTACAGATATGTACAATACATGTCCTATCCAGACATGAATATTTTACAGAATTTTCTGATACCACAACTCAATGGCTTCAAAATTCTACAATATCTTGCAGGTATCCTGCTTAATGTCAGTTTTCCTCACTTACCATTTGTTACACAAAAGCTGCTAGTTACAGCAATCCTTGTGCTTGACATCTGTCATGAACATCTGTGGATTACTCCAACTGCTTGTAAAAATAAATTAGGGAACTTGTTATGGTCTAAACCCACTAACACTCATTTATTAATTAGATTTCAGTAACTAGTTTCTGAACTTGAATAACTTGTATGCCAGATGTCTTATGCTGAAACAAGAAGCCAAGGAGTTGGGGGAAGGGAGCAGGGAGTGAGTGATGTGCATTTAAAAACAGCTGTGTAGACTACAATTTTTTAAGAAAATCCTTTGTTCATTATGTGCTTCTTTGTAACTGTTACATGATAGAATCTAATTATTTAGATAGGAAATTAACTCCATAGCTATTTGGTTGTTGCTGAATGGGGAAGAAAGCCTTCTTTTGCTTTCCTGTAAGTTCTGATGTCTTGGGGTTTTTCTTTTTAGTCTCTTTAAAATCCACCTATCATTTCTATTTTTTAACATTTCATACCCTCTCTCACTGCAAATGGGGCCACATTTTTTTCCAGTGAATAACATCAGCAACAAAAGAAACTCAAATTTAGAAAGCCACAGGCAGCTAAGGACCATCTTACAGTTTCAGAGACATAAAAGGACACTCACTCCTTTTAACAGGACAGTCTACAGCTTCCAATTTATTTAAGGACTAGGCAAAAATTAGCTAGCTTATACCTGTCAAATTCATGACAATTCCAAGTTCAAAGAATGAGGGAATCATATCTTAAGACAAGCTCCATTCCACCCTGCACTAGCTCATGACATTCAGATTGGTATCTGCAACCTGATACACGCAGTTCAGGATGGAGCAGAGGTGGTGTCATTTGGATCTGGGCCCATCTGTAATAGACAACTTATTAAAAACCCAGACAAACAAACCAACCCCCAAACCAAAACAGTTGATACAACCAGCATGAAAACACGTTTAAGCTTTTTTCAAATAGATGATCAAACACAGAACTCTTTCAACTGCTTTATTCCTCTGATTACATTCCCCAAAATCTGGAAGAAAGAATACACAAAAGAACATTTAAATGGGAGTAGTTCATATTTTCTGTGTAGTTCTTCAATTTCTGAGTATTTCTTCTTCTGTGCAGTGGTGATGGTTAGGAGACAAAAATGTGTACCTCAAAACTTAAGTTAGAGTCTTATCTTTATATCAGTTTTTATTACGAACTTGCCTATTTTCCATGTACAAAAAATAAATATACTACACAGTAGAAGAGTAGAAAAAGAAAAGATTACATATTCAGCAGAACAAATTGCCAATTTCCCCCTCATCCACTGTGCTGGGTTTGGGTGGGGTAGAGTTAATATTCTTTACAGTGTATGGGGCTGTGTTTTGGATTTGTGCTGAAAGCAGGAATACAACAGAGCTGTTTTTATTATTGGTGAGCAGCCCTTACACAGAGTCAAGGCATCTTCTGTGGGGAGGCTGGGGGTGCACAAGGAGTTGGGAAGGGATACAGCTGGAGCAGCTGACCCAAACTGGCCAATACACACCATACAGTGTCATCCTCAGTATTTAAAGCTGGGGGAAGAATGAGAAAGGAGGGGGACGTTTTCAGCGATGGCGCTTGTACTTCCCAAATACACGTGATGAAGCCTTGCTTTCCTGGGGATGGCTGAACACCTGCCTACCCACGGGAAGTGGTAAATGGATTCCTTGGTTTTCTTCGTGTGTGAGGTTTTTGCTTTACTTAGTAAACTGTCTTTACCTCAACCCATGAGTTTTCTCACTTTTACCATTCCAATTCTCTTTCCCATTCCACTGTGAGAGAATGATTGAGTGGCTGTGTGGGACTTGTTTGCTGGCTGGGGTTAAACCACAACATCCATACATGTGTTGGTACTTACTTTCCTCAGCAGCATTATGCAGTTTGTGCACTTTGATGACTCTTAAAGACACATGTTTTTGGACCTTCCTAATTTTTTCTGGTTATACATGTACTTTTCAAATTCAGGAATTATAAAAGGCATGTACAAGTAAATCCGTATCTAGATTATGTTTAAACCCATTAATGGGATGAAATAGAAAACAAACATTTCCATCATTTAAGCCTGTTTCCTTTACTTTTCCAAACTCTGCACTGTCAGGTTCACCACTTTGGGGATGGCCGGTTGTGCCACTCCCAAGTGTGACTGCAGCCACTATCACACATACGTTCTTCCCAGGTCTCAGCAAGAAGACTAACCAGCAGCATCAAAACAGCAAGCAGGATATATGCACACAGAAATAAAAGCTCCCAGTATATTCTGATGTAGCTCTCCAGTTGACCTGAAACTCCTCTTCATATGTAAACAAGGGGCAAGAGAAATCCACAACCATCTCCTTTTTGAGTTTTAATAGTATGCTCTGTTTTTAAAAATCTTCTTGCAAGTTTGTTCAGCTAGTTTCCAAAGAGATTATTTTAGTGGCTGCTAAGTATGCAAAGCCAAAATCAAAATTGAAAGGAGCCTTTATATTAAGTAAATAGAACTATAGGTGTAACTCATTTTAAGATATATAACAGAACATTTAATTATATTGTTCTGAAAATGTGGCTTCTCCAGTTCATCTTGAATTTGGCAAAATTGTACTTACAGTCCACAAATATTTAAAATATTTAAATTATAAATTTAAATATATATTATTTATATAAATAATATATATAAATTTAAATATTAAAATATTTAAAATATTTAAAAGATACTTACAATTCACTCAGTGCTATTTATTTCACCTTCTGTCTCTGCACATTTTGTTTGCTCACGTGAAGCTCCTACTGCCCAGCCAGCTGCAGATTTTTTTCCTACATCTCTGCTCATCCCATTTCTCCTGTTCATTCATACCTTTTCTTGTGTTCCCATTTCCCACGTCCAGCAGCAGGTCAAGGGACAAATCTTTTGGAAAGGAACAGAGAGACAAACACCAAAATAAGGCTGTGGTAAGACAAACAAAATATTACTGCAAGTTTGCTTAAATTCAGGAAACTGTAGAGGCTTTGGGGTTTTTTTTGCTCACAGATTATGTCAGCATTTGTGTACTTCTTTTGGTGTTATTTCATACTTGCTGTATGAAGCTGCTTCCTTAGGGGATTTAAGAATCTATTGCTTTTCTCCGTGAGAAGTAACATTATTCTGTTCTGTCTTACTATATCCAGAATCTGATAGACTTGTCAACATATTTTTTCATTTAAATCTTTTTTTTTTACTGTGAAGCTGTATAAGAGAACATACTGTTACAGTTTTTTGAAGAAAAATTAATGCCTAACGGAGTGCATCCAGGCAGCTGAATGATACTGAAAATGGATGAAAAATATGATTCATTCCAGTTTTCTTCTGGATTGGAGGTGCCTGCTGAGCAGATCTAGAAGGTTTAAAAATTATTGATTAAATATAGGTCAATGGCATCTCATAAACAAAACCTGACTACATCTAAAATAGTGACTTAAATGTTCATGTGGTGGCTAAAAGTCTTTTTCTGCCTTATTAAAGGACTTAGAAGAAGGAAGTTTACAATTTTAGGCGGTGCTTCCCTGAAAATATAAATGATTAGGTATAAGTATGCTGTGTCTGGAAGATAAAAAGCACAGTACAGAGATATACTTAAAAAAGCAAGTGTTTATGTGCTTGATATAGTGTAGTTATAGTATATTACACAGAGTATACATGAGCTGCCTTGCTCAATTCACATAGGATATAAATAGTGGTATTAGATGTCGGTGAAATTCTAAGTGGATACATACCACTCTACAAGCAGTAATCCCTCTGCTAGTATTAGTATCACCTTCATTGATCACTCCACCATCATGGACTTTTTTATATTGCATCATGAAGAATTTTTGGCTAAAAATCTGAATATTGTTAACACAGTTTTTGTATTACTAAGCCTTTTTGTCAAGACTATACTTTTCTCATTTCTATATTTGCTCTTGCCTTGTCTAGGCTACTTCTGGCTTTGTCTACTCGATACTCTGTGCTCTCTTTAGATAACAATTCGATGTTTGCTTTGTCAAGCATCCATGCAAGTACTGGCTCAAATAACCTTATTTAGCTTCTCTGCTGCCACATATCCCAAATTTAGGAAAATTTTCTTCCATTGATACTCAGTATTCCCTGCTGCTGGATCACTACATTGTCAGTGTGCTGCTACTGTCATGCTGGCTAATGACCTGGATGCAAACGTCCAGGGCATTAACTGAAGTGGAATTGTAAGGATGAAGTGATTGGAGCAGCACAAACCAAACAAGTAATTTTATTTTATAAATTCAAATGCAACTTGTTCTTTATGAGAGTTTGAAATCCAATTTTCATATTCAGGTTCCAAAATGGTGTAGTGGTGTAATGTTTTAATGATTATCCCCTTGAGCCGTCCACAGATCATCATTAGTTGCTCCCCTAGTGCATAAACCTATATGATCAATATATTTCCTGACTTTGTTCAAAGGCAAACTATAATGATTCTGTTGCTCACACAGTCATACCCACACCCTTTGATGCTTCCCCAGGCTTGATAAATGCAACCCTTTTTTAAGCCTCTGAATAATACACCACGTAACCTATCCATCAACGTGAAATGACCCTGTCATTACAGTACAGCTCTGAGGCTGCACATCCATTCATCAAACATCTTTCTTTGACCATAATGGTAAATTTCAAGTTCATATTCATTTGTAAAGTTTCATATCATTGTTTTCTTTACTGCAAGCAGCAGACATTATATTTGTGGAAGAATTAGCAACAGCAGCATCATAAATACAGTTGATACTTTTCACAAATGAGCCTCTTAATCAGAACTTGTTAGTACCACACGTTCTCATTTTTTAATAGATCATAGGACAGTTCTTATTTAATGGGGCACAGGGAGAGATTCATTGTCTTGCCTCCAAAAAACAGCTGCCATGGGCTAAACATACTGCCAAACTTTCCCAATTTCCCCAGCAGTATTTCCTCTAAGCAGTCCCAAACACTCAGAATTTCCCAAATATGCCTTGTTATTTGGAAAATATCAAGTGAATATAAAGAACCATGTGCTACTATTAAAACTACAGGTAATTGCAAATTTCCTTGTAGCCCAGCTGGGACCAAAAAAAAAAAAAAAATCTCAGAAGGACTTCACAGAATGGAAAAGTTGAAATTTGAAATTGACTTCTTTTAAATGATCTTCAGCTGATGACATAGCACTGTCACAACTGCTTCTGCTGTACACCAAGTATTAGAGAGATAATAAAAGGCTAATGAAAAACACAGGGTATTCTTGAGTATGCCATAAATAAAATAACTTTACTTAATTAATAAAAATAGTGTATTAGCTGTATTCATTGTATTCATTAGTATTCATGATTAGTGGTCTAGCTATAGAGACTGTTCATAAATTCAGTTACCTGGGATCAAATCTACTCAATCAGAATCTGTCCAATAGAAACTGGAAAATTTTGAAGAATAGTTGATCCATCCATGGCTTCCCTTATAAAAGCCTGGGAAAAAAATTTCACCATGAAAGTAGAAAGATTTGACTGGTAAAGTGCCTAATTTTTTGCTGTAGCAACTTACGAATGTGACTTTTGAGAAATTATTGGTAGTGACAAAGAAAATTGAAGCTTTTGCGATATGGTGCAAGCAAAGACATCTTCTGGACAGAAAAGATGATAAATGCACATATTAAATATATTATTGGAGAAAAGTAGACTTGGTTGTCAGAAATGAATAGGTGTAAATGTATGTGCTTTGGACACATCAGGAGCAGAGATGGAAATAACCTTGAGAATGTAATTATGGAGAGAATGGTGACAAGTCATCATAATTGAGAGCAGCTAGAAAGGAGGTGGATAGATGACATGCAGTAGGCTGCTGTAACTTCAGTTTCTGAATGTTCAAAACTAGCAAGGGATCACGGAGGCTTCTAAAAATTCTCCTGTGAAATCGCCAATCTGCAGGTGCCAATAAATTGATTTGACTTCACTTGCAGGCAAATGAAAGTAGTGCAATCATTCTGTCAATAGAGTGGTTTGTAAATTACAAATGTATTCATAAATATACACTTTTTCACAATGGCCTAAATGTTATGTAAAGTGACAATCCTTGTCATTTCTGAATGCACCAGGACACTACAAAAGTTCAGTGGCTATATATATATATATATACACACACACAAACACACAGGCTGGGGAGCTAGCGAATCAAGAGCAATCAAGAGCAGCCCTGTACAAAAAGCATTTGGGGTTGCTGGTGGGTGAGAGGCTGGACATGACCCAGCCATGTGTGCTCACAGCCCAGAAAGCCAAACATGTCCTGGGCTGCATCCAGAGCACCGTGGGCAGCAGGGCCAGGGAGGGGATTCTGTCCCTCTGCTCTGCTCTGGTGAGACCCCACCTGCAGTGCTGCATCCAGCTCTGGGGTCCCAGCACAGGAAGGACATGGACCTGCTGGAACTGGTCCAGAGAAAGGCCATGAAGATGATCAGACGGCTGGAGCATCTTTCCTATGAGGAAAGGCTGAAAGAGCTGGGGTTGTTCAGCCTGGAAAAGAGTAACTCCAGGGTGACGATAAAACAGCCTTCCAGTACCTAAAGGGGACTTACAAGAATGATGTTCATTTTCGCAGATAAGACAAGAGGTAATGGTTTTAAACCAAAAGAATGTAGATTTAGACCAGATATAAGGCAAATATTTTTTACCAGGAGGGTGCTAAAGCACTGGAACAGGTTGCTCAGAGAGGTTATGGATGCCCCATCTGTGGAAACATTCAAGGTCACACTAGACAGGGCTTTGAGGAACCTGATCTAGTTGGAGATGTCCCTGCTTACTGCGGGCGAGCTGGACTGGCTAGATGACCTTTAAAGGTCCCTTTCTACCCAAACTATTCTACGGTTCTATGATAACTGCCCTATTTCCAAACATGGTTCAGAATAAGGCATTTTTAGGCAGCACAGGGGGAAGTCCTCCTTACCAAAACCAGAGCAAAAATAACATTTAGATAAATCATGGCTAGGGAGCAATTTCAAAAGAGTTTATAATCCATACAGTATTTGGTCCTTCCCTAAATTCAGAACTCGTACTACTCCATGAAGACTCAGTGAGTTGTGGGACTCTCCAACAGAAGCACTTTGTGTCTCCATCTAATTATCTTTATGATGTAATCCACATAAGTCCTCCTGCACCCTTTTACAGATTTTATCCTGTCAATGTAGAAAATGGGAGATACACAAGTCCCTGGTTTTTGGACAAAGCTCACTTCCTGGTCTGTTCTAAGAATAATTTCACTGTAATTCCCTCTGGAATGGAACACTTTTTGGAGCTTTTTCATTATGGCAATGCACATTGTCAAGAAACTCATCTCTGACCCACCTCAATTTACAGCAGATGTAAAATACATCAACTATTAAAATAGGCAGTTAAAACAATTAGATGATGTTATCAAAGATATGTTATACTGAAACATTTAATTAGAAACATCAGGGAGAACTTTGAAGGTCCAGTGCAGCAAACTTAGAGGCTATAATTTTAACTGGACGAGCTGCACTTAACTGCATGTGTGAGAGAATAAACAAATGGACAAAGAGGAAAGACAGCCAGAAACAAGGACTAATACCACAGTCAAAGAGCTGTAAGAAAAAGCCTCTGAGCAAAACTGAGGACAAAAAATTATTTTCCAGAGTTTGTTTTTTACTGAGTGCAGAGGAACTGGAGTATTGCAGGAAAAAATGTTTATCATTGAAAAAGAAATAGTCTTTCAAAAGGAGAGGAAAAAAACCCAGCATTCATGATTAGGAAGCAACCTGACAGAGATATCTGTCAAGATATCTGTCAAGAACTGGCAGATACTACAGTAGAAAACAAGCAATTTAAGCATTTTTTTTGTTTGCCTCTTGACCTGTTTGATCGTGATTTTAAAAATTTAATACTGAAGGACCACACTCCACCACCTGGTCCTGCAAAACAGGGAGCTTTCAAGAGCATAGTTATTATTAGGAGGACAAGTGCTTTCCTAACCCACTAGATAGTATTTCTAACTTGTCTGCCCAGCTGAATGACAGATATTACTGCAGTTCACAACACACTGTCATGTCTTAATGTGACTGTTTACTTCTTAGTCATTGTTACTATCCATGTTTACTGTATTAACAAAGACCTGAGGACAACCACTACACAGTTCCTGGAAACATATGAGCGTAGCTTAATTTAATCAACATGAATTAAAGGATTTTCTGTGCTTGAAGTAATCACTCCATACTTTCTTCTGTTTCACCTGAAAGACATTTTGTTCTGAAAATCCTGTGCTGCAGTATTTCCCCCACCAGTAAAAACACCACATTTTTCCTTTCTTGATCCTTTCCTTGAACCTGTCCTATCACAATACAGAGAAAGAAGCATCTCACAAGGCTGCCCCACAGCTGTTCAGCACCCTCTCGGTCTGCTTATGAATAACACTTGCAACCATAGTCTAAAATATAATAAAAAAAACCAAGAGCAGATCAGAGTAAATACATTCCAATAAAAATAATGTGAGTAAAGGTAATAAAATTCCAGTGGAAACAGTAAAATCTGGGTAAAGACTAAGGGACTCAGTCATATTATTAGAGCCAACCAGTAAAACCCAAGGGATCATGTGAACCCAGCTACAGCTGTACAAGCGCAGTCCAAGTCAGATCTCAGCTGCTTGCTGAAATTAGAAGGGTGAAGGTCAAACAAGCAAAAGCAACAAACCAGACACTAGCAGCTGTAATCATATCTGATGAGAGCAGATTTCAGGACAATTCAGATTACAGAGTACCACAGGTCAGATTATCTGAAGCTTTTATGTTTTTACATTCTGAAAATACCATGCATATATTCAAGCTAATTGGCAGTTCAGTGTTCATTCATACCTCCCTTAATTGGGTGTGGTATCAGAACCACGTGCTCTGTTTTAGTCCTTTAGAATTTCAAATGGCGCAGAAGTACGAATCCCACTGCTTCTCTTCTGAGAAAAGATAGGACCATTGCCTAATCAGCCCATGATTTCAGAATTAGCACCTATTCCTCTCAGCCACTTTGCTGATATGATTTGTCCAAAACTCATTCAAAACACCACATATCTGGCTAACATACTGCTGACTAATCACTCATTACCCGTAAAAACAGGAATCTTGTGTGAACTCCTTGATAGTCAACCTTCCACTGATGCCTTTCAAGACTTTTTGTTATTCTAACTTCACTATTTATCCGAAATCCGCAAGAAGACAGAGAAACTTTGGTCCATGACCAAGAGTACTTCAGTGTGGGGATTCACAAAGAACTTGCATAAGATGAAACAGAATTTTAATTGAATGAACAAATCTTGCCTGGCACTCTCAAGTCAAATCTTTGAATTCCCGTGTCTAACTACATGCTACTTTCAATGTACATATTCCTTACAATGCAAGACTTTATTTTACTCTTTGGTGAAAAATAAAAGCGATTAGAAGTGCATACTAGAGGCTTTGCACCGTGTTTCTCCTCAACTTAGACTAAAAGCAAGTTGTTGGAGCATAGCCCTTTACCATTACATTCTTAGTCCTACTTCACAACCCATTGTATAAACATTTCTAAGTAAAGATGGTGTCAGTTTGTGAAAGAAAAAATCTTGTAACTACAAGATTACAACAAGAAGTTATAACATTGTAGATCACACTAATGATATACATAAAACAGTGCTTTTCAATAAAATTAAAGAATATTTGAAAATAAATATTAAAACCCAGGAAGTTCAGAGACTTAGGTGAAATTTCTGGAACGCCAACACCCATAATACTTCAATTCTGCACAAAGAGAAGTCTGCCTAACATCTTTCTAGCTTTATGTTTAGTTCATGAAAAAAAACCCTTAGCAACAGACACTTCAAATTTATTTCTTGCATCATTTTTACTAACTTAGATTCTGTCTTTTTCTATTTAAACTGAAACCAGCTCATAAAGGTTTTTGATATATACTTTATTTAGTTACAGAATAGTCTTCTAGGATTTGTTTCTAATTTACTGTGCTAATACAAGTGTATTAAAAATAAGGAACCTACACCAAATGGTTTATATTAGTAATTTGATTTGAGAAGAAAGTACTTTATGTAACAAATATAAGGATAGAAGACCCACATATGTTCAATGTATATTAGTTCTGACAGTACATTTTATTTGATTGACAACAAATTAAAGTTGATAGCTAGTCTGAGTCCTTCAACACTAAGGCAAATCTAAACGGCCCTTTTAGTTTGGATTAGGAAAAAAGATTACATGTACTGGCTTTATTTATTTACTAAAATCAGTACAACTTTAGGGTCGCTTGTCCATTGTGAATGCCCAAATCCATTGATCCTTAAGCGTGGAGAGAATAATTTCATCTAAGTCTGGATTCACAACCAGATTTAAATGCCTGGCCTGATGACACTCTTCTAAATTTCAAAATCAGTGTCTGAGATCCTCCAAATGTTCCTTGCAACTCTCAGTCATTTTCACCATAATCCTAAACTGGTTTCATAGAGGCTGTGGACATTCAAGGCTTTAACTCCCCTAGAACAACACTGCAGGGAGACTACGAACACAAGTGTAGGAGAGTAATTTCCTACCCACATGCTATTACACCACAAGTTCCAGAGAGCTTCTCAAGTCTTTGTACATTTTCCACCCACACCTTGTAAAGCTGGAATTTGGCATACTTCTCCATAATCTTACTTACTCACCCCTTTCCCCTCCCCTCACCCTCCTGCATCTTTTCGTTGCCACTGCCAGGCCATGCCAGCCACTCCGCTGTGCCGAGCAAGGCTCCGCTCATACCTGTGCAACCCCCACGGAGAAAAACGTCCCTCCATGGAGACTGGTCCTGACCTCCTGCCTTCAGTTTGCTCTACGGAAAACTCATTAGAGATTATCAGAATTAGGAAAAATAATACTTTTAGCTGGTTTGAATGACAAAAATAACCAGCTGAAGACCGGAAATTAGTCTTGATGGGTTAAAAGTCCTCTTTAAGCTGTCACACACCTTCTCTCAGCAGCACGGGCATCTAGAAAACACTCCATAGCCACTACACTTCCAACAGGCAGGGTACGTTCTGCAGATTCAAAACAGACAGATATATCCCACTTTGCTACTGAGTTTCCAGACATACCCCATCCCTTGGAAATATGAATATTAAATTACAAAGACATTTTGAAGGGAAGGATTTCCTGAGTTGGCTGGCGAGGGCTCCTTTGGTCTGCATATTCAATTTTCTCCCTAAGATTTATAACCAAAATGTGGCTTCTCCTCATCTGTCTGAAGAAGGACTGTTCACTCTCACCTACCACCGCACTCACCGTGCCACCCCACACACCGTTTCCCCACTCTTTCTTCTCTATCACGCTGATCAGGCCTCATATGTCTGAGGGACCGGCCAGACGAGCCCGTGCAGCCATGAGCGGCCCCGGCTCTGCAAGGAAGCACTAACGTAACTCTCGCCTTCCCGCCCTGCAGCCGGGAACCCGCCGCTCGCTCGCTGACACTGGCGGCAGCCGGGCATGCCCGCTCGGCGCCCGCCGTGCCCCTGCCGCCCCGGAGGAGCCCGCCCGGCCCGGCCGCTCCGGAGCTTTTGGCGCCAAGCTGAGGCAGCGCTGCGCCGGTCGGGCCCGGCACTGCCCGCCCAGCGCGGGGCTCCCCGCGGTGCGAGACTTACTGGGCGGCCTCGCCCCTACTCCGGGGCGGGGGCTGGGGGCTCCTGGCGGGGCGTCACCGCGGGCCGCGGGCGGGCAGGGGAAGGGGAAGGGGAAGGGGCGGGGGCGGCGGCGGCGGCGGCGCGGAGGCTCCTCCCGGGCTGCGCTTCCCTGGGCGGGCGGAGAGCGGCGCTGGGTCCCCGCGGCGCACGCTCCGCCCGAGCCTCCCCTTCTCCGGGCCGCCGCCGCCGCTGCCGCTGCTGCCGCCACCGAGCCGCTCCCCCTCCCCCAGCCAGCGCTCCCGAGCAGGAGCTGCCGCGCCGCGGAGCAGGAGGCGGTGGGAGCCCCCAGGGCAGCGGCCGGCGGGGTGGCGGCGGAGCGGCGAGCACCACCCGGCACGGAGGCTGCTCAATGCTGCACCTTCCGGAGCTGCATGAGGTAAAGGCGGCTCCGGGTCCCGCTTTCCCCCGTGCTCTCTCCCCGCTCCCCGCGGCCGCGGGGGTGTATGCGCGGAGCTGGGGCTGCGGGGGGCTCTTTGTGGGCCCGGCTGAGTGCGGGGCAGCGGGGCGGGAGGGCGGGGGGGTGCGGGGCGAGGGCTGAGGGGACATGAAGTTGCGGGAACAAATGGAAAGTGGTGAGTGGCCGGGCCCCCTCCCCGGGGGGGCTCCTGGAGGCGCAGGAGGGCGGGCGGGGGGCTCTGAGAGGACGGGGTGGTCGCGGGGGGGTTTTGTTTGCTCTCGCCGCCGCCTCCCTCCCTTCCTCCCTCCCTCCCCCCCCCTCTCCTGTTGGCTTCTCTGCCTCCCGATAGTTTTGAGGCCTAACTGTTTAGGCCTCGTCTCCTGGCTCTGGGGCCGGTGTGCCGGCTCTGAACCACCCCCTGGGGCCGGGAACGTCGCCCCGGCCCACCCCCCAGGCCGTAAGGGGCCCTCGGCCGCGGGGTACCCCTCGATTGGGCCCCAGATTTCATTGTAAAACCGTCGGCTGCGAACTAACAGTGTTGGGCTGGAGCAGCCCCGCAATGAAAGGAGGCGCCGGAGGGGAGCGGAGGGGCCCGAGTCGCGGGGAGCGGCGGCGGGCCGGGCCTCGCTCCCGCCGGGATGCGGCGGGGACAGCGCTGGGGGGCGCGGCCAGCGGGGCGGTAGCCGGGGCCTTCAGCGAATTGAGGGTGAGGAATGGAAAAAGAGGGTTAGAAAGTCGTTTCCATTCTGCTGAACTTTTGTTTTCTGACCGATAGAGGCCGGTAGAGGACTGTGGAGAAGGAAAGTTTGTAACCAGCAGCGCCAGGATGGACTTCCCTGCTACCCAACCAAAACCTGCTGCCGACGGTAAAATCATCTACTATCCTCCTGGAGTGAAGGAGATTACGGACAAAATTACCAACGATGAAGTGGTTAAACGGTTAAAGGTGAGCAGTTCTGACCGCCACCCCCTTCCCTGCAACTTTTGCTTGTTAAGGTAAACATTTTATCACTGGAATGGAGAACTGCCAGAGTTTTGTTGTCCTTCCTGCCTGCAGACATTTAAGGGATTATGACTTCATTGCTTTTCCTTAAAAGAGGAGGACCCATTTTTGTAATTCATTACTGTTCTCTTGCGAGTTCTCTCAATGCCAGAGTTGATACATTAAGTGCTAATTTGTACATGAAACATATCCACAGTTTAGAGGAGAAGTCTGAAGTGGAATCACAAGTAATAATTACGGGATATGTTAGCAAAATTTTTTGGCAAGCTAGGTGGTTTTATGGGTTCCGGCATTTGAAGAAAGTATAGTTGAGCGGGGGAGACAAGTAGATCTGCATAAGGCTGTTCTTGATTGAAAAGATCACACTGTTGGCGAAATGCAAAGCTTAATTTCTGGAGTTTATGGATGGCCTTTTGAAATTGTTTCAAAACCTGCCTCAGATTTTTCAATTTAGTGTAATACATATCTGTTTTTTCCTATTTAGTATAACTGACAAAATTGTTGAATTTTCATAAGCAAAAGGGGTTATTAGAAAAGTATCTTCTCTGCTTGTTTCACAGCATCCTGGGGGACTGTGAGTCTTGCCTCTCTTTTTTATTTTGTTAATCCCTTTTTCCACTGGAAAAAAAACCGAAATGCTACTGTGATTCATTAGTATTATTTCTTAAGTCCATGCTGAAAATAGAGAATTAAGCTGAGCATTGATCAAATATTGACATAGCTCGTTTGTTAACACCGTGGTCTTTGGACCAAAGGTTTTTGTAACCTGGGATTTGGTCCTGTGCCCCGGGTGGAGATGCAGTAATAATTTATAGCGATCAGAAATATCCTGTCATCTGATGATCTGTTTCCCATGACAGCAGTGACCCCACAAAGACTGAAAAATAGCAGTCGTGGTCTTGACTAGTCAGTTAGTACATTGAAAAGTTTTCTTGGCTATAAATGTGAAGAGAACGTAGGCTTTGTGCTTTGCTTTTTAAGCAGCAAGGCTCATAGTGGTTTTTCTGAAAATTAGCCTTTTTGTCCATTTACAGTTTTGAAAATTATTGAATGGACAAGTCCAGCCTAGTATTTTCAAAACTGCAGTGGAATATTTCCAGTTACAGGAGAAGATACTAGAGTTGTGATTGTTTAGACAGATACCTTGGATCGAAGTCTGTGGAGTGTAGAGGAATGCAGTTTTGAGGTGATCCTTGAAACAGGTATTTTATTTTGTCCCAGCTGGTGGACTTGCAGTGGTGAACTGTGTCATTCCTATATAATAGAAATAATAGAACTTCAAAATCATGTATATGTGTTTTGCTGAATTCACATGTGTGTGTATTAGACATAATCTTCAGGCTACAAGCAGACTTTTTTTTGTTGTTTTCTAATGAATTATTGTTACAGAATTCAGACAGCCGAAAGATTTGAGACTAACTTTAAATGGGAACAAATACTTTGCTACTGCACCCAGCATCACTGAAAAGACAGAGAAAGATTTTTCTTACTGTATTGGTACTGTTTAATCTGAGTTAGAGGAATTTTTTTTTGTCAGGTATTGGCTTTACTGAAGGATCAAGAGAATGGGAAGTATTGTACACTATAGAACTAAACCAACAAGTATATTTTTCTTCGTGCATTTGTATAACATGTATGTTCTTTATGAAGTCCGTGCTTCCTTATATTGACTTAGTTTATAAAAGCAAATTCATTTTGAAATGTGGAATATTATGATGACGCTTTGCTTGAGATGGAAATACTTGAAAAAGTTTAGTTCAATTTCTTCAAGTTTTCTTCAAAAGATAGCCTTCCAGAACTTTAAATATGACTTAATGATAAAAGCTAGCTTTAACAGAATGTATAAGCTCAGGCATGAATCAGTTCATGAAATTGTAGATTTTTTTGTCTTCTTGGCCAAGTGTCAGCCAAAAGTGCTCTTACAGAAGATAGTTCTTACAGAAAATGTTCAACTTAGAGTTTTGGCCATCAGGCTGTGGGCCAGTTCCTGCAAGTTTTTGCTCTTTTAGCTTGGTGAAGTCATGGTCAACTTAATTGGTTACAAATTTGGGTCCTTATTAGCAAGTTTTCTGATATCGCATCTATATTTTTGTGTCCAGACCTCTTCTCCTAATGAAAGCCTTTCTTATTATTGGAACTTGAGACGTTCTGGGCACCTGTCCCAGAGTGCCTGAGCAGCAGCTTTTATGCCAAGGACTTTGAAAAAGAATGTTTTTATATCCTTTCCCTCCTTCTGCTTGGGGTTGTGGGTAATAAAATGTAGGCCAGATACTTTTAAAGTGTTTTGATATATCTGTATGATAACATTGAGAATTTTAAAATTAACATGCATCTTTTGAGGGACGTAGAAAGGAAATGCCTCAGGATTGCATATGTATGGCAGATGAAGCACAAGTTCAGGTGCTTAATTGAGTCAAAGGTAGTTTCTGGTACGCTAGATTATATTGATGGTTTGGTGCTGTAGAGTGGCATGTGTTATATAGTTTCAGCTGTTGAGGAAGTGATTTTAACTGGTGTACTGTGGCTGGGGTCAAGTGTCTGTTCAATAGATCCAATTAAGTTTAAGCAAACTAGGCAGCTAGCATGTAGCGGACTGTTGAGGTTTACTGTACTTTTGACTACAAAATATATAATTTTTTTAGGTCAGTCTTTCTCTTTACAGGGCAGTTTTTCACAATATAATGATTGGTTTCAGGGCTGCAAGTCAGCTGCTTGACACTTTGGGTAAGGCTTGTGGAAGAGGAATAGTAACTTTGACTTAAACAAGTGATAGAAGGGGAAAGCAAACAATTCTAAGGCACCCAAGAAGCCTTCCTTCTGTTCCAAGATCAAGCCAGAGACTAAATAAAACTTGAGAGCAATTGTGTTAGCAATATTATGTTTTTTTCAATAAGATAGTTGAAGGTTTTGAAAGAAGTTTTAGAAACTTGGCATCTGCTTTGCTGCAAAGCTTCTTTATGGCTATTGAAATTTTTTCAAGATTGACTGTATTTTACTGCCTCGTTAAACTCCAGACTTGTATATTGCTGTCAGTAAACTATTAAATCTCAGATATAACTTTGATCACAAGAGAATATTTAAGTGTCATTTATATAAAACAGTCATTATGAGTAAGATTAATAGTAGTGTACTTAATTGTCAGATACGTTACAAATAGCCCCATCAATCCAAAATGCATAGAGACTGATTTTCTCAGTCACTGACATACACAGCCCTTGTAGGCAAAGCCAGAACTCCCACCAAAATATGTGGGGCTCTCACGTGCTTGTCCCAGCTTCTGTTCTGTACTCTCTTTACAAGCATTTTGTTTTGCTGCGCACCAGAATGGAAGGGTTGACAGATCTGGGTTTAAACTTAGCAGGAAAAAAAACCAAACCAACCAACACCAGAACACCCACCCCTCCCCAACTATGTTAATTTTAACCTGAACCGTTTTCTTGTGTAATTTATCACAAGAACTCACAAACAATTGGGCAGGCACAGGGGAAAAACTAACTTCTTTTTGTGGCAATCTTTCCTTAGAATGTTGAAGGAACTTCAGAGTCAATTTGAATGTGAAAGTTAGCAAATGGTTTTTTTTGAGATAGAGATGGGGACATTTGCATTGTTTCTGGAAAGCTATCACGCCTGCTAGGGTTTTTAATGTTAAAGAAATAATGCATGATGGTGAGTTCAGATACAGCTTTATACTAAAAACTGTACAGTTTGGTAGTGTAAGACAGGTTTGTAGAAAAAAAGAAAACACTTAACAGTGCACATTTTCTTTTACCTGGAGATATCAGTGTAAGCAACACTAATTGATAAAATCTGTAAAAAGCACATTTAATCAGATGCTAAATATACAAAAGTAAAAGAAAAGTTTCTGAAACTTTTCAAAGGAAAGGAAGTGATAAATTAATTTCAGCATGGAGATTTTTAACACGGGTTTAAGGCAATGTTTAAATATGTTTCTGTGAAATTAAGTTTTATCGGTTAGAATTTAATGAGGGAGATAGAGTTCTTTATCATAGCTGGGTTAGGGTTCTGGTTTTTGTTTTGTGGGGGTTTGGGTTTTTTTGAAGAGTTATTGTCCTTTCGTTTTTCAATCAGTCCAATAGTCTCGTTCCTTTTCCCATGGTGACAGTTTGGCAAGGCATTTGCTGTGAAAGTTGCTTTTGATTTCAATGCCCACCACACCCTTTCATCCTCTCTCCAATTCTCCCCCTGCCATCCCCACGCCAAGGCCTAGCTTGTGATCATCTGGAGAGGTTAGCAATCCAGGTGTGCCTTGAAGTCTTCCCTATCTTGTCCCTTGGCATTTCTTAGTTATCTTATATGTATTTGTCCCAGAACGAAACAAACACTCTCCCTCTCCTTTTTTCCATTGTCTTTTTGCACATTCCTCTGGTTATTAGGTATTGGCCCCTTTGTAGTTTGGCCTGTTGTGTCTCTATCTTCATACCACTAGAAATAAGTAATGCTGATAATTTGTCATTTCATGCACGGATGTCTTTTAGGCATCTGTTACACCATGTTAAAACTGAGAAAGGTTGCTTGTTGCTACTTAAATGTTTTTGAGTAGGCTGTAGTTATGTGAGAGGAAAAGAAAGTTACTCTTAACTAACCCTGATATTTCTGCATAAGTTAATGGCCGCTCTCTGAGGTCATGTAGTTAGATGGACCTTTGATCTGACCTGGCTTTTACCTATGCAGTTGATTTAAACAAGACTAAAAAATGCAAATTAAAATGTCATCTAGTAGAAGAAAATCTGTTGTGTCACCCACAAGAATTTGGTATGTTTGAGGAGAAAAGGTATATACATAATAAGTGGGTTGGATAGTATATTAACTAATAAGTGCTCTTTGCTGGCAAGACTTAGATGACATGGGTGACTTGCATGTATTTACATGCTTATATTTAAGAATTATAAGTAATTCTCTGGAGGTCATATAGCCAGGTTACAGAAATGATCCACAGTTAATTATTCTAACAATTTAAAAACCTGTCATTAATTGTACTTAACTGCAGATTGCAGTTGCAATGTTCTTGAGCTATTGGTGGCCACATAAGCCTAAAGCCAAATTTTTAATTTGATTTTGCTCATAGTTTAATCTTTTTAATTAGTTTGAGTCTTGTAACAATCAAGTTTTTCATTAACTAGGACAGGCCACTAGTCGGAGAAGAAGAAATTGTGTTCTGATTTTTTTTTTGCCAATGGAATATTAACCAACTGCTTTGTAAATGCCCCAGTTTTGTCAGTCCTTAGAGGAACAAACCATCTAGCCTTACCAAGTTTGCCCAGATGTTACTGAATTTCAAACTGATTGACGATGACACCCTTTGTTTTTGTATCTGATAATTTTCTTTTGTTACAAGTGCGTCAGTAATTAATGGCAATTTCACATGTACAGTATTATTCGAATGGTTTCCCAGCAACACTAAGATAAACGTATTTTGAAAGGGAAAAAAGCCCCCATTTGAAAGGGGGGAAAAACCCAAAAGGTTGCTGAATTAGAAGTGATAACTTCTGATGTCTGACCACTGAAATGGACAGACTAGTTCAGAAGTCTTTATGGCCTCATTTATTCTACTATAAACCTCAAAGAATTTTTAATCTTATTCTTTGCTAATACTTTTTGTGAGGTGACTGTATTATGTTAATCACAGTTAAAAGATGGGGAGCTGATGAGCTACTGAAAGGAAAAAAAACAGACCCCAATACCAGAGAGACGAGTTGACTTCATGTGTCTGATTTGGTATTTCTGAATTGTGACTTCTGAAGTGAAGTGCATTCTGTTGCGCTTCATTTGTTCAAGTTTCTTTGATTTCAGTTACATTTCTGAGTACCCAGGGTTTCTGTAAATCGGGCCTCATCATCTCTCCTGAAAAACCCAGAAAATGACTAATGTTTTCTGTGAAAACTGTGTTACAGGCTGTTTAACAGGCATTGTATAGAAACTTTGTAATAGGTGTGAGGCTGGCATGCAAGTCTTCAGACTTTACTGTTTCAAAATACGGCATGGAATAGTCCTTTTCTTCACGTATTTTCCTTCAGTTATAGTATTACATCTTCAGTAAATAAGAAAGATGGTCTTTGAGCAAGATGCTTCTCTATCAAACAATCTTGATTAACTCTAGAACAAGTTTCGTGATGTGAACGGAACCAAGTAATGGCTTCAAGATTTTGATTGTGGTGTTTCCTTTTGTGAGTGTGTGTGTGTAATCACTTACCAACTACTGTATTAACATTAGTATTACAAAGACTGATTAGAAGTTTGAGAAATACAGGATTATTTACCTTGGAAAAGAGATGAGTAAGAGTTGTGCTAATACTAAATTGCAGATTTCTGGGTTTGTCCCCCTCTTCTAAAATGGAAACAAACTGATGAAGGCTAAATATTATTTAGGGGCGTACTGGAAGCCTGTGGCAGACCAGAGCTCTACTAATGTTGTATTCAGTATAAGTGACGTTGTTTAGTCATATAAATCACTTCAGGTGGATATACAAGTCAGTCTGTATTTTTATGTGTATAATGTGGGAGTGTTTTTGTTAATTCAAATGTTTTAAATAAAGTTTGGATACAAAATCCTTGACAGTGCATTCTTATAAGGAGTTCGTATGCCTAAGTTTGCAAAACAGCAGGAGCCTTAGCTGTGCTCAAAGACTCAAAAAGGAAGTGTTAATCTCTTACCAGCAATATGAAGTGAAAGAAAAACTGTCCTTGGGCTTGCAAACAGTAATATGGAGATGATTGATAGAAAGGGAAATCAAACATAAATGTGGTTACTTTTCTTCCTTGTCTACTTGAATCAATTCATGCTATTTTGTCTGCTTAATGTCAATGCGCATCTTCTGCTGTGAAAAGGAAAAACAAAAGACAAAATAGCAAATCTTGGTTCACAGTATATATTTTAGCCATTTTTGGAGTTAAAGAAACCAAACTTTTGTCTAGTCCCCAGTCTATGTTAAACATTCTTCATATCTGAGGGTTTTTTCCCAGGCTTCAATATCTTGTTAATCCCCACTGTCACCTAGAAATCTAAAACATGTGCTTATTGTGGTGTCACTCAAAGCAATGTGTGTTTGCTGGCTTTGCAGCTGCAGTAAGCTAATGAACTGTATTCCCACTGCTGTGCTGACATGAGAATTTGGCTGTTTTAAAGATCTTTTAGGCATGATGAAATACTGCTAAGGATAAACAAAGATAAAACTGGCACAAGGTAGTTTCTGCTCAGGAGTGAAGATTGAAAACTTTCTGGTACCTGGATAGCATGGGGATATTCTAAACATACATTTTATTTATGTGAGACAGAAGATACATACTTACCTGATGGAGGGGTCAGAGCTTCAGTGTTGGGATGAGTTTTGCAGCCACAGTGGGGGAAAAATTCTTTCAAATTTACTGTGAAGGCTGATCAGCCTTTTTAATGTCTTACTCTCAAGTGAGTTCCTGTTTCTTTCTAGTTGTTCAGTTATATTACCTAGTCTTAATGGTACTCTATTGTCTTCTGTGAGTACAGCCTGTCACGTTTAGCTGGAATACATTTTGGAAGTCATTAGCATTTTAGGCCTCATGTCTTTAGTTTCTAATGCTAGAAGTTATGACATCTATCTCCATGAGATTTATCAAAACTTTCCAAACTACTGAAACAGAGAAGAAGTTTTGGACTGGCAAAATACATTCATAAGCATTAAAGAGACATGTCTTTTCTATTTACCAGTAATTTTTGAACAGATACAGATATTGAAGATGAAAGAGAAGAAGAAAGAACAGTTTTTAAAAAGATTTTGGAGAAGTCAGATACTTCTGACTGATGGTGTGTGAGTTTTCCCGCACACCATTTTTTGGTGTCTACAGTACCTGAAAAATGCACATGCTTAAAAAAAAGTAGCCAGATTAGTTAGTACTTAGTAGTATTAGAATTTGCTTGTGGTCATTAAAGAATTGCCCTTTCCTCTGCAGTTGCTGTCTTTCTTGTGGCTCTCTATGGAAATAGCCTAATTGACCATGAGGAAATAGCTTAACATCTGCTGGTTTACAATATTTTAAAAATATTATGTAACTTACTGATCTTAAAACTGTTTTATCAGTGCATCTAATATGAAAGCCCATCGAAAGACCAGCTGTAAACTTGTGCTTACTATGAAAATCTTTTTACTGTTGTTCTAAGTACTCAAAAATCAATCTCTCAAAAACTGGAAGAAAATATTTGTGGGCCCAGTTTACTTTGTATATGTAATAGAACTTTGCCTGGAAAAATGTTTTCATCTTGCTTTACTAATGAAATAAGTTTAATTTCTTTGTTACTGATCTTTCCTGAAGTTACATTAGTTCAGAACTTCCTGGCAGTTGGACAGAAGTTTCAGAGATGGAACACTTGTCTAGTTGGTGCTGAGCAGAATAGAGACATCCGAATTCTGTTTACACAAAGGAACATGGACACAGCACTTCAGACATTTCAAAAGGCAGCCTATGTGCTAGCTGGAATAAATGCAGCTAATTATTTCATGGGTGTTTCAAATGTTTTAGGGGATCTGCTGCTCCCTCCCCAGCTTCCTGGACACAGCACCCAAAGGAGAGTGGGCAAGTAATGCAGGAGGATGAGGGATGCAGCAGCTCTCTGAGAGGAGAGCGATGGAGATGAGATCTGTTGGAAACCCACCAGTGGCAATTTTACTGCCTATGATAAAATCAATTTCACATAGCAGCAGTGCAGGAGATAAACAAGTAAAATAAAGCACAAAAACTTATTAATACTCTCTTAACCCACAAACTGGTAGTGTGTGGTTCATGGCATTCAAGAATATTACTAGTTTTTAAACTTAAAGTGGTGGTTTTTAACAACTGAATATGATACCTGTATTCCGTGAACATCTTGATGAAAGTTGCTTATGCAATATGGTATTATTGAAAGGATAAAGCAATAATAAAAACAGCCAACCTAAAAACCAGCAAAACCCAAATCACTGAAAAGTAGCTTAAAATCTCAAAAGACAAACAGTAGGTTCTTTAGTTGATGTTTTCTATAGTGGTTTTTTTACATAATTAGCTTTTTTGAGTTTTTCTGGCTACTTAGAATCAAGATTGTGGTACAAATGCTGAAGCAGAATGTGTGCAATGAAACTATAGTTGAACTTAGGAAGTGATTAATATAAAGAAATTTTGCAAAATGAGTGTTATGATGATGCCAATAGTGATGTGGATGTGAAAAGGTATTTGTTATAAGTTGTTCCTTGAAAAAATGAGCTAATTGACTTCTGTTACAAATTCAATGTAAGGAAGATGTGGTTGGTTATTTCACCTTAAAATTTTTACTGTCTTTTAGTCCACAGGATAGTCAAAGTGTGGTAAATCCTGTTATTTTAATATAATTGTGTGTTTTAACTGTGCTTTTCTTCTGGTACCATTTGAAAATACATGCATGTACTTAATTATCCAAATGCAGTAATGGTTCTCTGTAATAAACTCATTACTGAAATTCAATCAAGCTATTCATAATTTAGTAGGGAATTACTTGAAAGTAGATTTTGTATAATATAAAAATTGTTTTTTCATGTGATTTAAGAGTCTAAAACCTGATATTCAGTCACTTAAATCTGACTGCAGTGCCTTTCTGTGGGCCTTACTCCTGTCAGTCATAAAGGAAATAATTTTTCTTTTAAAAACTTTGATTTCATGGAGTAGTGAAGAGGAATAATTCAGAAATTATGCTGCTTTGTTTTCACAATGGCACAATATATTGTGGAGTACATGAAGGGAAGTTTAATTCTTAAGGTGTTGCAGTAATAAGAATAAAGCAAGTAAACTCAGTACTTTGTTATGATGGTAAAAACTATTCAGTGATCTGGGAGAGATAGAAAAAGTGGCCCTGCGTGTATGGGTTTTGACAGGTGTTTCTTTCTCATCACTGACGTGTTGCAGAGTTAACATTCATTCACCTAGAAGACAAATGAAGAAATGCAAAGTAGCTTTGAAGCTTTTTTCCCTGAAAATATATGCTTACTTAAATGCCTAATTCAGTCATCCTTTGTAAATGTAGTTGGCATGTGCCATTATTCCAGAAAAATTCTAATCCTTCTCTTCTCAAAAGCTCCGACTTCTGCTATTGCCAGTAGAATGTCAGTGGCAAGAGGTACTATTTTTGCTCATGTGAAATCACTAAATGAAGGTCTAGGAGTTGCATTTGTGAGCTGTTAGTAACATTTTTTTCTTAGAAAATATATGTAGAATATGAAAATAGGCATATTTTTGTAGCCAAAGGGAAATTGGGAAATCTGGCAATAAGATTTCAGCTTTGTTCCACTTGAAACTAGTAGTCTAGACTGCTGTAAAATCATGAGACTTTTGCTTGAGGAAATGGAGGATTCACCAAGTACAAAAACTGTATCTTTGTAGAATATATACACATTAATAGAACTGGAAGTAGGTCAGTAGAAAACTTAATAAGCCGTTAAAAAAATCACTTTGAAATGGGAGGAAAAACCGAGTTTAATGTCTATGTATCTAAAGCTCAGCTGGGAAAGCGGGGGTGGTGTGTAATGTTTTCCAAAGTTACAGTCTTTCAGTACCAGCCTATGCTTCCCTTTAAAGGTTAAATCACCTTCAGTCAGGTTACAGTTTAAAAAGCTGCTATTTAATTTTGTTTCACTTTGACATTTTTAGATGCTGTTCTTAGTTTAGGTTCTTGTGCAAATTGGAGCATTCTGGTCTGAGTTGGATACGCTACATAGATTAAAGAATACTCATCTTAGAGTTGAAGCTCTGTATGTCACTCCATGTCTGATGCTAAAATTGGTTTCCGATACCTGTGTATGTCTGTGAGGATGGAGCCCTCCATTAGATTTTTATCTAGCAGTGAAGCTGGTTGAGAAATGCCTTGAGGGACTCTCTCTCACAGGCTCTGTCTCCTGAGAACTCATACTGTGGAGCTGTGCCCTAATTCACACTGTCTTGAGACTCCTCAGAGTTACAACAATTTCAGTCTGTGTGAGGGCTGTCATGCATTCATTTCTGTACAGTATCTGAATTGATGCCTCTCAGCATTACAGTTAAAAGCCTGGCATCATGCAACATCCCCAGAAAATTAATTTTAAAACTAGCCTCAAAATTTTAGAAATTAAGACAATATTAGTTGGTGTTTTTAGAAGATTTGTTGAGAGTTTTCCCATTATTTTTCATCATCTTTATCAATCTTCTGTTGAAAAACAAAGCTGTGGGCAAAAATAATTTCATCAGGAAGGTAAAAAGGTGAAGGAGTAAGTAATGACAGGTTGGTTCTGTAGAGTATTGCAAGTCAGTTTAGTAATCTGAGCTGACCTGCATAGTGGGTATTCTAACACAGTCAAAATCAATTTAGTTTATCTTAAAAATAAAATCTTAAAAAAAAAAAAATCATCTAGTTCTCTTTATAGTCTGCCAGAATTGTGTTCTGGAAGCTTGTCATCCTGGCATTGTTGTATCTGACTACTTTTGAGTACTTTTAGGTTGATGCTGCTACTGAAGAAACAGTTGCTCATTTTCACTGCTGCTGCCACTGCTGTTCAGGAAGAGTAATGGTTCAAAGTAATTTTCCTTATTTGCATCACCAGCACTCTTAAAGTCATAGAAATAAATCAAGTTTGTGAAGAGTAATACAAGAAAAAGTAAAGAATAGAGGCACATAGTGACTGTAGGGAAAGAGGGAAAACTAGTATAGTTGGAAAGGATGGAGTTGCTATACCAGTAGGTAGAGCATTGCCCTGAATCAGACCCTGGCATATGGAAGCACAAACACCAAAACGAGCATTTTGAGCCAGTTAAATACTCTTGCTACTTGTGTGCCGTAGTTTTTCCCCTGCCAATCCAGATGTATCTGTGGCTTGCAGGATGCTGGATTGTGGAAGTCATCCTATTCAAAAGCACTTACCTTTTTCCAGGTAAGTTTTCATTTGGATCAGCGTGCACAGTCACCTATTACCCCCTCCTTGCTTTGGCAGAAGCTCTATGACAATATCAGGGTGAACTGTTGTTTGCAGTGACAGCTTAATTTGGAGCACTGTGTTCATAGGGTTTGACCTTACTAAATCAACTTTTAAGTCATTAAACTGCACCCTGAGATTGGTCTGAAGTACTCTCACTCTCTCCTGTCATTTTTACAGCCGTGTAATGAGCTGCAAGAAGCAGATACATCTGAAAAATAACCTGGGCAGAAAAAGGGAATTTTCAGTAGTGTCACTTAGCAGCCACATATGTGCTGGCATAATAGAGGGACAGATCTGGCAGATTTGGGTTGACTCACACACCCATGAAACTGCGCCCTAAGAAATTCTACAAATGCCCCTCCACCTGCTCTGTTTTTGAGGCAGTATCTAAACAAAATGAAGTATGTCCCTTGTTTCAGGGAGCTGCAAATGTCAGTGCAGTGAGTGATGTACTGACGTTCCATGTCTGAAAAAAGAAGCTAAGAAACAGAGGAGAATGTTCTGTGGTTACAAACAGTTGAAATCAATGCTGCGTTTATACACAAATGTGTGGATTTTGCTGGTGCCAGTAATTTTGAACAAACATTCATGTTGGGGAATCCACGATGAATTTTCTAATGTTTAGCTAACTGCAGTTATAAATACCATTCATCCTAATACATAATTGCTTTCAAAATAAATTGATTTTATATTTGAGTTCAGAATTGATGTAGTAATAAGTAGAGAGAAGAAGATAACACCTCTCCTTTCTCTAGGATTGTTTAGTTTTCTCTTTTTCTGCTTATTGTCTGTCCTATTTGTACAAAAGAAGGAATTTGAGGTTTCAGTGTTTTTCAGGCATATCTGAACATGATGGCTCACAGTTCTGTACCAGTATTAGGGTTATGAGATGCAGTCTGATGTTAAGACTGATCTTTTCCTGTTCTGCAGTCCAAACTACTGAGTCTTGTGCTGTGACTTGAACTAGAGTAGGCGGTACAGGCCAGTGCTTACAAACAGATTTATCTTCATGCTGGCTCTCATTCTTACTGTTTTTTCCCCTTCCTAATGCCTCCTGTAGTTGATTGTTCTTTAAACAAAGATGTGTGTTAACTTACAGGATATGTATCTGTCTGTAGGGGAGTAACTGTATACATACGTGCACATAGACAGAGATGAAGCTTTTATTTTCAGATAATCACAAGTGCAAAAAAAAAAATTGTACTATCCAGCAGATAGGCCCATAAATAGCTTTCTCCCCCAAGCATGAACTGATAAAATGCAAGTAGGAGACTCTTTTTTTGTGTGTGTCTCATTTCAAAGCCAGTTATTAACACTCCATGGGGCTTACAGCAGGAATAGACCCCAAGTTTACTCTTGCACATGAAGTGCTTCCAGAAGTATTCATAGAAAGTGAAAACCCTTCTTCTGTAGCTCATTTACGTAATATTTTTTACACTTTGGGACCTGAGAGTTGTGCAGAACATACTAAGGACTCCTCAATAGGCCAAAAATCCAGCTGATGTTGAAATATGTTTGAATATAATTTTGTTTGTTCTTCTTAGATAGTGTTTACAAGGAATTTGCACTTATTTAGAGGTTTGTATGCATTGAAATTCTGTAGTTGCCAAACTTCAACTAATCTTAGACCTGAATTTTGCCTGCTTTTCTAGTAGTAATTTGTTTGTATATGGAAACTCCTATGAAAATAGCAGTGTAGGAATGTGGCCAGAAACTTTTGGATGAAGTTATATAGATAATTTTGATTATACAAATCCTTACTTTGAAATAATTTGATTTCAGCTCTTATCATTTAGTTTGTGGCTTGTTGGGTTTAGTTGTTTCATTTTGTATTATTATTGAAGTAAGCCTTTACTGTTACTCTTCAATTCAGAAAACTTCAAAATAATGTTTAAGAAATGAATGTGTGGATATGCTTTGCATATATTCACATCTGAGGAATATATTGGTATTCCTGGGGTTCAGTCTTTTTGTTTGTGTACAAATTCTGGAGACCTTAAGTGTCTCTTGATTCAAAAATCTGTAATTACCTGGCATGCCTTTGATAGTGTATGAAAAAAAACCTGCAAGTAACTGATACCATTCAGAGATTTGACCAACACAAAGAAATTCGGATACATTTATGGGAAGCTAGACGGAAGCTAATACCTATTTAACTATAAACTGACTTTGTGCTGTCTTAATCCTGACCAGAATGCTTGCAAAGCCATCATACTGAAAATGAGGGGGGAAGATGTTCTGGGTTTCCTGGGCTTCTCTAAGACTGCTGACTAGGAGATACTGCTTTCTCACCCAAGAGAAGTGATGAGCACATAGGATACAAAATGCTTAAATTGGAAGACTATATTCAGTGATGGAAAACTAATTTCCTACCGCTTGGGTTCTCAATACCTCATTCACACAAGAATCAGCCGTCTTTTGACCTCTAAGTCAGCTCCTAGGCAAATTCAAAATAAATACTGTAGACATGGTGTCAACAACATGCAGGTGGCCCCATGATTTTACCATTTTTAACCCTATATGTGAGCAGTCAGAGCTCTGGCAAAAGAAAGATGCTAAAGTTAAAGCAGAACATGGGGATGGTTTCAGGCGGGCAACAGGAAGCATTTCTCTCTATCCGTCAGTTTTCTTTGCTGGATGTTTCCATTTAGTACTTCTTTTTGGTCCTTAGTACAGGCAGTACTTACCTTTAATGAAACTGCCAATAGTGGAATCTGGGAGTAACATCTTTTCGCCTCTCTCCTTGGTTAGGAATTTGAGCCCCATCTGGATTAAGGTTATTTGCTCTACTCTCAACATCTGGAACCGAGTTCTGTAATTAATCTCATGAATGTATCATGAGATTGGGACTGTTGAATAAAAATACTGAAGCATTTTCCTCAAGATCAGTTACTTGGTCAGCATCTGCTTGTCTCCTCATCCACTACTCTCCAATAAAATTCATAGTAAAATATTAGGTCTCAGCCATTTTCTTTAAGGTGCTAAGTGGCTTCAGTTTAATGTCTGAGTTTTAGGTGCTAAAGACTGTAGTTGACAGCTTTTGTTTCCTGACCATAAATCTTAGCCAACAGTATTTTTAGGATGTCCAGTGAACTCTTGCAGCTCTTGACGACTATTGCAAACCTCTACAATTTGCATTCTGAAGTTCATTCTGAAGTTTTCTTCCTTGCTATGAAGATGAATTGTGAAATGTGTTGATTTTGAATTTAAAAAAAACCAAAACAAGACCACCAGTTCAATCAGAATAAAATACTGCGGTGTTACAGTTTTCTTTTTAGGATGGGAAGATGAGAAAGCAAACACAGCAAAGTACATTCCACAGGGGGTTTTTTGTGAATGGGTTCAGTATACCAGTACATGATCTACATGCTATAATCATGAGAGTGATTAAAAATATATATATTCAAAAACCTGCAGAAAAAAACAACTTACGAAACATGAACGAAAAGGTTTCATGGTTTCAAAAGCCATTAATGGCTTTTGAAGAGTAAGAGCAATGGAGCTTCATGTATTTAAAGTCTTGTATATGGAAACTTAAGACGTAATACTTTTGTATGGATTCAGGACCTGAAGGCAATAACTATACAGTCTAGAATGGTTTTAGATAAGAAAAGTTAAATTTTGTGCCTATGTGTAATGCCTTATGTATGCTTAAGAAAGACCAAGTGATTTACTTTGACAGTCATTTAGTCAACTGGTTGTCATTCTCCTGCAGAGTTTGTATATGAAAGAGATTGTTCTGTCCTACAGGTAATATTTCCCCTCCTTTTTTAGTTTTCCCAATCATTGGGTTTTTTATGATACATTTAACCTGCAGCACATGCATGTGGGCTACTGTTCTGAGATCACTGCAGCTGAGCAAGTGAAGTGAAATCTCTGTAATTTTTGAGTCAGAGAAACAAAGATAATTTTTAAATAAGATGTTATTTTGGCTTCAGGCCTCTTCAGTCCAGTACTGTTGGTGAAGTGGATGCTTTCTTATGTGTTCTGGGCAATCATAATTTTTTGGGCTGAGGCTTGGTGCATTCTTCGCAAGCTTCTCAAATTTCTCTTTGATGCTGTGTCATGGATGCAGATATTTATGAAGTGACCAAATCCCATCCACTGGGTACCAAATTTATGTTTGTGCGTGGGGTACAGATTGACATTGTTTCAACTGTCTGATCTTAGAAAGGGAATCAGATGAATTTTCCAGCTATTTCAAGTGAAGGAAAAAGTTACTCATTGTTGCAGTGCATGCGCTGTCTTGAGACACTGGTTCTGTTGTAGTGCTGGAATTTACTGAATGAGTTTAAATAACTCACTCAGAAACTGTAAACTCAGTGGATAACAAAACATTTCTAATGAAGGACTAAACTAGATGTTAAAGTAATTTAAGGGGTATAACCTTAAGAACCTCTTCAAGTCTCTTCTCCTGTGTGGTTTTGTACTTTTGGCATTGAAATTTCTCAAATTTTGTCATGGTGAGGATAAGTGATTTTTCTGGATGAACATGCCAAAATGTTTTGCAAATACAGAGCGACTATGCCTCAAGTGCTTTCTTGAAGTATGCTGGACCTTCAGAAATTTTGTGTGACTTCTGTTTTAGGCATTCTTTGAGGATATTGCTGGCAGCTATTTAAATTGTATTTGGTACTTGCAGGTTGCTGATTCCAGCAAAGTAGTTTAGTTAAATGTTATTTTCAGCTAAATTCAGCATTATCAATTCTGAGACTGGACTTGAATGATGTATTTAAATATATAAATTAAGCATTAAATACATAATGTGTATTTTTTAATAAAAAATGTTAAATACTTTCCAGACTAACTTTGAGAAGTTTGCCAGATGTGAGTTCTTCCTTGCATAGTTACGTGAATTTTTTTTTTCAGAAAATTTATTCACAGATAATGAAAATGTTATACTAATTGGAGAGCATCCAAGTAAAGCAGAAATTAATGTAGAGGTTAAAATGAGTAAATACTGCACAACACAGGTGATATGAGTAGGTTCACCAAGAATAGTCTGGGGAAACTGTCTCATAATGGATACCTGATGTCTGCAGTGACAGTGGTTATACTGTCACTATATATATAGTCTTTATCTGAAGTCTCTTTCTAGGAGAGCAAGGAAATGGTAGTGCTGTCTGATTCTGGGGACCTCAGTGAGCTTTACATATTTCATAAATGAAGTTTTAGTAGAAGACACTCCTTACTGGAACTTCTTAAAAAATGTCAGTCACTTTTTGAAAATATTCTTAAAAAAAAAAGTCTTGCATTAACACTTTAGATCTGATATACTGCCTGCTTCTTATCTTAACAAAATCAGTAGCTGTAAAACTGTGATTACATGCGAGGAATGTTGAGGGACAGGTACAGCAGTTACGGTCATATTCTAGCTACCTACAAGGAAGGAATTTGATGGAACTGATAGGCAAAATAGTTACAGAACTCTTATGATGGAAACAAGGAGTTACTTAAGTTCTCAAAATACTAGAGAAAAATTCCCGGACAAGACTTTATTAGCCTGACATTAAAATAACTGCAGAAAATCAGAGCAAAGCCACCACTGCTCTGGGATATGTGACATAACATCCTCTAAAACAATATTGCTAGTCCAGAAAGGTATATTAGAGCTCTCTAGAAGCAGGAATTGTATTTTTTTTTCTTTAACTAGGTTAGAAAAAGTCATGGTTTTATAAACAGTAAATATTCTGGATTTGAGATAATTTTCAATCAGCTCAAGGTAGCTGTATTGCTTGAAAATACTATTAAAATGTTTTAAAAAGTTAGAAACAAGTGAAAACAAGTGAAACCCTGTTACTGGTGATTGGGTGTAAATGTCAAGACCCAGCAAATAAAAATAGGTATGATACAGAGACACAAATGGGAATACCTGAGTTTTTCTGTCTTTTTGTTGTTGTTGTTGCTCTCCTGTCCTTGCCCTTTCATTTTTACTTTTCATTGAACATACAAATGCACATTACTCCCATATTCAAAATGGAAAAGTCTACATAGTGTATCATAAAATGAACAGTAAAAACATTAAACCCAACATTTTAAGTACTGGCCTGTAAAGTCTTGGAAAATCCTTTCTGTAAATAATATATTCTATTTGAAATATTTCCATGCTTTTAATATTGGCAATTATGATGGTAATATGAATTTCTTGAAGACTTTACTTATTGTTCTTTGCTACCTACATTAGAATCACATGCATAGATGTATTATATTGATTTTACAGGCTTATTTCTCAGAAACTGAATATCCTACACATAATCATTATGTCTTTAGCATCATCCTTTTGCTGAGCACTGTGGATTTGACTTTCCTGTCTTTATATCAGGAATATCAGTGCCTTTTATTTTTCGTTTAGTCCCCCACTCCATTTTAATGACAATTTTTAAAGGGAAAATTTCTTAAAAATATTATTAATTTCACATATATCGGAAGTCAGTCTATTACTTAGGGTTATTTGTCATTATGCACAGTAAAATAATTTAAGCTTGCTAAATAAATTGTACAAATACAATACTTTCCATACATTTATTAGAAATAATTTTCTTCCTCCTTATTAAAAAATTAAGACTTAAAGCCAGGAAACCACTCCAGGTAAGTTTCAGGTGCAATTTTTTTGCATCATTTTTTTCCTGTGCTTTAAGAATTTCCAGAAACTTTTTTTTTGATGGAACTAGTTAAAAATAAAATCAAACCACCAGACACACACAAAGTAAGAAAATTCTTGAATTTTGCATTCAGTCCATTTTGTAGTGCCTTAGTTTTGAGCTTGGTACCTGCCTAAAGACAAAGCTGGCAGAGGGGGGAGGAGTGGGTGTTGTGTTTCTGATACAGGTAATAGTGCTCAACAGGTAGCAAAATTATCTGGTAAAACAGTGCTTTGTTGGAGAAAGATAATTTGTCTGAACAGAAATTCTTTGTAGCAGTGCCTCTCACTTGGTAAGCGTGGTAGCTGGCACCTCACCAGCTGCTGGCAGAGAACATCCATGTCAGCCAGTTCCTTCTGAGGAGCTGTTTTGATGTGCTGGTTTGTTAGGGGTTTGTTTTTGTTGTTACTGGTTGGTAGTATAGGTTTTGATTGTGAAAGATCAAAGATTTTTACAGTTTTACAATTCAGATTTTTGTCCAGCCTTTTGCACTGAGAGTGGAGCTCTCAGCTTCTGCATTCTATATAATTGTCGTTAATATGACAGTCTTGTACTATGACTCCAGTAGATGACAAGAGACAAAATTCTTCAGTGAAGTTTTGTCACTCTAGATATGGTTCATGCTAGGGTCTCACATGATTTGCCCCTGATTTTCAATTCTAAGGCACAGTGGAATCTGGCTCTTAAACAAACCAGAAAATTCACATCATGGCTAAAGAGTTTTCTTGTTGACCCATGGTACCTTTGTTTTGATACTGCATATGATGGCATTATGTGCAGTTGCCAGTCATTCAGTTCCATGAAAGAAATTCTAATTTATTTCTTCTCTTACTGCCAAAGATGAAAGGAATTTTAATTTTTTTCTTTTCCTGTCACAGACTGTGCAATCATTTAAAGATCAAGGTACAAATATTTCACATAATTTTCTGCTTTAGGAGGTGTTCAGCTCACCACAGCTTACAAGATTGCTGAAATAGAAAAAACGCTTTTCTTGGAAGAAACATTTTTTTATTAGTCTCATTTATTGATTGTGTTAAAGCATATATTGGGTTTGCGTGGCCAAGCTTTCATGGAGGGAGTGGGGGGGCAGGGGTGGGCTAAAGGGGTAGCTTCTGTGAGAAGCTGCCAGAAACTTCCTCCATGTCTGGCAGAGCCAATCCCTGGCAGCTCCAAAGATGGACGTGCCGCTGGCCAGGGCTGGGCCAGATAGAAATGGTGGTAACAACTCTGTCATAACAGATTTAGGAAGATTAAAAAAAAGGACTTACTTGTGCAGATGGAAGCCAGGAAAAGAGAGGGTTGAGGATATCTGAGAGGAACAACTCTGCAGAAACCCAGGTCAGTGGAGAAGGAGGAGGAGGAGGTGCTCCAGGCACCGGAGCTGAGATTCCCCTGCAGCCCGTGGTGCAGACCATGGTGAAGCAGCTGTGCCCCTGCAGCCCATGGAGGACCACGGGGATGCTGAGATCCACCTGCAGCCTATGGAAGAGTCCCACACTGGAGCAGGTGGATGCCTGAGACAAGACTGTGACCCCCATGGCAGACTTGTCCTGGAGCAGGGTCCTGTCAGGGACCTGCAGACCCATGGAGAGAGAAGCCCATGCTGGGTCAGGTTTGCTGGTAGGACTTGGAACCCCTTGGGGGACCCACGCTAGAACAGCCTGTCCTAGAAGGACTGCACCCCGTGGAAGAGTGACCTGTGTTGCAGCAGCCTGTGGAGAACTGTTGCCTGTGAGATGGACTTCTGTTGGAGAAGTTCATGGAGAACTGTCTCTCATGGGAGAGACCCCACATTGGAGCGGGGAGACTCCTCCTCTCCTGAGCAGTGGGACTAGCAACATGTGACAAACTGACCATAATCCCCATTCCCTGTCTCTCTGTGCTGCTGGGAGAGGAGGTAGAGCTGGGAAGGAGGGAGGGATAGGAGGGAAGGCATTTTTAAGGTTTTATTTCTCATTATCCTGCTCTGATTTTGTTAGTAGGAAATTCAGTTAATACTTCTAGTTTGAGCCTGTTTAGCCTGTGGCAGTATTTGGTGACTGATCTCTCCCTGTCGGTGTCTCAACTTGTGAACCCTGTGCTATGTTTTCTCTCTCCTCTCCAGCTGTGGCGGGGAGTGATAGGCTTTGGTGGATGTCTGGCATTCAGCTAGGATGAACCTGCTGCAGAACACCAGCAGGAAAAAGCATGGTGTTCTTTATATATGCCCTGCTTCTGGATGACAGTCAGAAGACTGTGTGATGTACCAGGGGATGCACCTGCACCATAGTGTAGAAATAGATGTGGATATAGTATTTACAACATCAGTATTGTTAGCAGCATAGCTCTCTAGGTGTGTTTTAATGCGAAATCCTAACACATGATTGTGTTGTAGGAATTGATCTTAAATAATCACTTCAAAATGAGTCCTTACAGTCAATTCACAGTAGAAAAGCGAAGCCATTGTTTTGCCTAGCACCACCTTCTCTTTGGCAGAGGAAATGAATTAACACACAGCACTGAGCTGGTTATGAAGAATCCTCTCTGTCACATCTGGAGGCTATTATCAAAGTATTTGCAAAACTTCATATGGAAACCCCTTCACCATGGGGAATACGGTTTGAAGATTTTTTTGGTTTTGCCCCAGCCTTATATAACACTTTCCAGTATACATAGGGGAGGAGGACTTCTTAATGAAATGCTTCTAACTGATAATGTCTTGAATTATCATTAGAACATCTGAAAAATAAGCTCTTTTTAGTCCCCCTGCAAAACTCTTCTGTTATGTATCTATGTGGAAGCAAAGTTTCTGGTAATTTAGATGACTTTATGAACCTTCTTAGGGTATTCAAACAATTATTAGTCTTTGGCAGGAAAATTGGAAAGAATACCATTACAAATCTTTCCAGTAATAAAGACTAGATACTGCTGAAGACTGCATTACTTGATAAAATGAAAATTAGTGCTGTGACACCACACTTAAATCACAGATGTGTAAGAGATGGTGAGTAGTGTGAGTATGAAAAGATAATGTGCTGATGAATATGTGGACTCTCATTTCATTATTTGAGAGGAAGTATACATCCATTGTTAAAACGTGGGATTTGATTGTGACTATAGTTTGTGTCATAGAGAAATTGTGTGAACCAGTTTAAAACTGGGATAACAATACCTCAGGGATTGCAATGTTGGTGCAGCCAAACTAACAATATTTCTCAATGTTTCTTGCATTAAAATAATTTTAAAAGGTCTTGGATTGACTAACCAAGTATTGTCATGCATCAAAAGCTGCTTGTAAATAAAAAGCAGATATCAAGAAATAATTTTTGTTGGTGACAAACCGTACAGTGACCTATGTTAGGTAGAACTTTGCACACTTGAAAACCTTTTAGCTGTTTGGGAAACGTGATGAGGTGAGTTGGTTTTCTTCGTCACAGCCAAGGAGAATTTCACAGAGTATGTATTAAGTCAAATAATTTGAGCGGAATTGATTCAGTGGGAGCTTTTAGGCTTGATTAAAGCACGGTGAGGAATAACGAGAGAAAATAAAACTATGACTTCATGGGGTTGTAAAGGACTATATGAGGGAATTCTGATGCGTCAGTTGAGGCTACTCAATGAAATCTTTGACTGAACAGCTTCTGTTGAAAAACCTTATAGAATTTAGAGCTGGGTAAGGAGCCAGATGGTGAATACTATCTTATGCTTCCCTTTTATGAATCATATGTGTATGCTTGCTTGCATACTGTGTGAATGTACTCTGTGCAATACTGAAGTTGGAGTGAACCTTTGCATCCAAAGGCACGAGATGAGGATATGATGAGAATAGTGTGAACCTGGAAGGCAAAAAAAGTGGTGGCCCAAAAAGGTAAATGGGAAACCTCTGCTGTGTCAGGTCATGATAAAAACCCAGGAAACAGATTATTAAATTAAAATGAGTAAGTTAATTGATACATTGGATACAAGTTCTGAAAATTACTGTGGCAACACATTTCTGAGACCTTGAATTTAAAATGATCATTGATCACATCTTATGCCAGTTTTTACTAAAGAGAGGTAAAGGTAAATTTTCTGGGGATCTAATAGGATTTGCCTATCTGTAGCTGCCCATATCAGGCTTCCTGAGCTTGCCACTTGTAAGGTTAAGAATTTGTGCCACTATTGGGTTGTTTGTTAAAAGTTTATGCACTGGCAGACTAAGTTCTTCTCTTCCTGGTTTTGGCCATTGAAGTCTAACTACCTTCCTGCTGCTGGTTCTGGAATGTATCAGATCTGTCTGTGATCTAACTATGCCTGTCAGAAAACTATCCAGGACTTTTCCCAGGAGTCTTTTCAGACAGATCAGTAAACTAAATTTAATCACGGAGTTGTTCAACAAGTGCACTTGCACTGCATGGCCAGAAGTAGGGCAGGGTGAGTAATAGGAAAGGGAGAAGGAGATGGTGGCTGCAAGTGGTTAAACGGGATCTCCATGTCACGTGGAGCCAAAACCAGACAGAAATTCAAACCTGTTTGCCAACCAGTGGTCAGAGCAGTATGCAGTTCAAACCTGTCTCCGGATAGCTACGATTTTGGTTGCATGCGATCACTTCAAATAGTCCTCATTTCAAAAGAAAGAAGAGATTATAAAGATTGCATATTGTTGCACTAATGTGAATATATATGAACTTACAGGTTGTTCTGACATAAAGCATAGTGGTACCTGCTTAAACACAAGAGAAATGGACTTGGATTTAAAGTACCATTTACTTGGAGAAAAAAGGACATTACTGTTGCATATAGTGGTGAAGGAACTGAGGGTGTACAAAAATGGTTTTGAATCTTCCAAATCCTGCTTTAATAAAAATATTAAATCATTGTTATTGTCTAAAATACTCAGTTCTGAGCAAAATATATTTTGACAAGGTTGTAGTGATAAGAAAAGGCATGTAGTATTTTCTTTGCACCTCATGAGTCTGATTTTTCCCATGGGCTTGTTCACGGCCAAAGAGTACAAGATTTATTACATGCAGTGATTAACAGCATTAGGATTATCTTCTGCTGGGCAGGAAGGACAGAGTTTTGCTTCCTTTTGCACTATTGTAATCTTGGGATGCATACTTTCTTGGAACTTTTCCTTTCAGCAGTCCATATGAGTTGCTGTAACCAAGATGTCAATGTTACATGACTAATTTTTGCAGAGCAAAATATTCAAGCGTTATTTTAAAAGCATGTTCTAATTTGTGCCATGAAAATTACTTTGGATTAAGGGATCTGATTTTTCTCATTTTATTTGCCTTGTTCCCCCCTTCTGTTGCATTCATGTTACTATGAGGAATCTTACAGCTTTACTACAGAACTGTAATTCTACTGTGTGTTGATTATGAAGATATGTGGGTAATTGTATAACCCCTCTCCCAACTTGGTAACAATACTTGTCCCATTTATGTGATGCTTGAATTCATTTTGTAGTTACTTCAAATGTATATCAAGGAAGTTACTTCAAGTAATCCATGAACTATCTGCTCCATATGCTGCTTTTATTACAAGTAGTAGTCACTCTTCCTGCTTTTTCATATGTCAGATCAATTTAATATCTAGGCTCTTGGAAAATAGACTGACTTGCTTGATGTAAGTAAAATAATACAGAATATGCTGTTTCACCAATGTGAATGTAGTGGTAAATTACCAATATGTGATTTCTTTGCTTGTGATTGCTTTGGAGTTCTGGCCAACCGACCAAAGCCCTAGTGTAGGTCAGTCCCCAGGGGAAGAATAGCCGGTTACCCCTCCGATTGGGCAAAGAGTTTATCACTTGGTTATATTGCTGTTGCTGCATTAACTTTACAAATGTATCATATGAGATGTAATCACATCTGGAAACCCTTGTTCATTGGCTTCACGTGGTGGGCAGGATATAAAGAAGAAAGCAAATAGTCTTTGCCCTATAGAGTGTACAATATGCTTTATATCATCTTTTGTTCAACTTTTCTTTTTTCCCTTCCCCAGGTTATCCAAAGCCAGTTAAATGTCTTGTCAGAGAGTATAGATTAAAGAATTTGTAGTGAAAGTGGGGCATTGTCCTTCTCTCAACTTGCTCCAGCACTTTGTCTTTCCAGAACTGAGTGGCCCAGAATCCGAAACAGAATTCAAGGTGTGGCCTCACCAGTGCCAAGTATAGCAGGACAGTCACTGCCCTGGTCCTGCTGGCCACACTGTTGCTGACACAGGCCAGGTGCCATTGGCCTTCTTGGCCACCTGGGCACAGCTGGCTCATGTTCAGCAGCTGTTCACCAGCACTCCCAGGTCCTTTTCTGCTGAGCAGCTTTCCAGCCACTCTGCCCCAGTCTGTAGCACTACCTGGGGTTGTTGTGACCCAAGTGCAGGACCTGGCAGTGGGCCTTGTTGAACCTCATAGCACTGGCCTTGGCCCATCAGTCTGTCCTGTCCAGGTCCTTCTGCAGAGCCTTCTGCCCTCCAGCAGACAACACTCCCATCCAACTTGGTGTCATCTGTGAATTTCCTGAAGGTGCACCCAATCCCTTAGTCCAGATCATCAGTAGAGGTATTAAACAGGACTGGCCCCAAAGAGAGGTTTTCAGCTGTTGTTTTTAATTAGCACAGTCTGGTAAATGTCTCCTTACAAGAAAAGGCATTTAAGACTCCTTTGGCAGATACCTTCTGTACCTAATTTTTAAATTTTTTTTTTTAAATTAATGAGGGTAATCAGGATTAAGTAATGTGTTTACAGTCAGCATTTAGTATTTTTAGCAGTTCATGAGTTGTATTGCTGTTTTTTCCTTTCTTCTGTCATTTCCTGCAATTGCATTTTCATTGTTTTCAGGTACATAGCCTGTTGTTGGCTCATAAATTCTTTACAACTGCTTACTAAATGTCCATCTTTCTCCTGTTGTTTACAGCAGATAAGCTCTTAATAGCATAAGGTCTTGGATTTAAGCACTAAGCATATGAGGATTTACCAGTGGTGATTTTTTGGTATTTCTGTTCTTCTCATAGAGTATTCTGTCCTTTACTGCCATTCTGTAACTGTGTCAACACCATCAATTCCTACTCCTTGTACCACAGTTTTTTATGGAAATAGGGTCACTTTTAACACCGTTGTCCACCAATAAATTCATTCCCTTTCAAAAGGTTCTTTAAGTTTATCACTTAAGGAAGGGGCTAAGGAGACAATATTGGCCTAATTTTCATCTCTTTCAAGCTCCTCATTTTCCATGTGGCTCAGTGTGATGTGACTCAGTGTGATGCTGTTCTTGACACTCAAACTAAGTTTCTGGTTGTGGTCAGTCTTGTGTAGAGTATTGATTATCTTTATTAAAGGCATGAGCTGTTTTGAAATGAGGGTTATCAAAGTAATTTGCTTTTTATGTGTTATCCTGTTTTTCTTGATTTCTGGGTTTATTTACCCTTTCCAGGTTTGATTCGTATTATAAAATTCTATTGGTGTCCTCCTGTTGGATGTATTGGCAGGATGTCATTTCTTGATTATTACATCAATATTTGGTGCTCTCTGCTTAGTTGGTATCTCCCTTGTTTGGGTTTTAGCTTGTGGGGAGGGTGGTGATGGTGGGGGTGTGTGTGTATAGTTTGTTGTTTGGTATTATTTTGCTTGTTGTTTAAAGAAAAGCCAACAAAACCTGACTTACTACATTTGTGATTTCATTTGTCAGGAATTTAAAGATTTTGAAATAACAATCATCTGGTCCTCCTGATTTGGATGTTTTTATTTATTTTCTTTTTCTCCACACTTTAAAGTCTCCTTTTTTCATGTTTGTTTGATGCTTCTGGCTAATAGATAGGAGGTAGGACTGTATCTGAGGCCAGCGAAGACTTCTCATCCTAAATTTGCACCACATAGAAGTATTTTTTTCAGAGACACGTCTGTGAAACATTTTGCTATGTTTTACTATAAGATCTGAGACAAAATTTTAATTTATTATTAATAGTTAATGGCAAGAATCACCTATAGTGCTGCATAAATCATGTGAGGAAAGATGTAAAAACATTCTGATGGCAGAGTTGCATTATTTGGGTGTGCTGTGTTTTCAGTGTTTTCTTGGCATGTCCCCTTGAATTGTCCTAGCTCTTGAATTGTCATCTGGGTTCACATCCATTTGGTTAAGTTTTACTTTCAAATATCTTTTGTATTTAATGCTAGTACTGAAGTTAATTTAAAATATCATCCCTTTTACAACAAATGGTGTAAAATTCTCTCAATTGTTGAATTTCTTCTTTCAGTGATTGCAAAGGGATCTTTTAAATACTGAGTATCTTTCCCTGGTCTTTTTAGAAGACAAGGGTTGTTAGACATTACTGCTTTGGAACCCTATGAATAAGATGGTGTAAGAACAGTAAAACAAATGCAACGTCCACAAACCTTCCCCCTGCTGTGACTGGCTTGGAGGTTTGTGCTTGTCCTGCCAACTGCAGCTAGGCTTTTTGAGATCTCCCTGCTTCTTCCTCTCTCCAGGTGCTGGTTTGAGTCTTTTCGCTGTCTATACTGATTACCCTGTCCTCTCTTGGTGTTTATATAGCTCCCCTCCCTATAGTACTGAAGTCATCAGTGTGTTTCAGCAGTAGATGGGCTTCCTGATCCAACAAACCGTTTTCCTAAATCCTGCAGATCTGAACAGCAGAAGTTAGTATTCCTGTCTGAGGCATAGGGTCTTGCACAAGAGCCACAGCTGAGTCACATAAGGGCAAGCTACCATGCTGATTTTGTCTTTGAAAACAGGCCCCATGTAAGCTGCATGGGAGACATGGGCAGTGTATGAACAGCCTTTTGGCAACCTCTCGTGTATGTTTCAATGCTGTTGAAAGGTTGACAGTCTCACAAGAAGCTGCAGGTATTGTTCCTCTCGCCTCATTTCAGGCCTCTAGTCACACTGAGCTGCTTTCATGGTTGGTGGAGAGTTCCAGGGCAAAACTGGGCCACCATCTGTAGATGTCATCATAGACATCTGTGCTTGAACTCAGGGTCTGTGTATTTCTCTCCGATGGGTGAAAGGGTAACCAAGAGTGACTGGCTTCTCACTGCATGGTTGATAAAATCAGATGAACACCTTCCTGAAAGCTTTAACTTTCCACTTTTCAGTACATTCATAACGTGCTGAGAGTGATTTCAGCAGTCTTCATTTAGCTGTTCTTGCTAGTTTGAATGAAGGCATTTACATTCCTTCAACGTTATAATCCAAGCATTTCACTTACATGTTTGCAGAGCCTGCGAGAGTAAAATCTTGCTCTGATAATTAGAATTTCAGGGCAGTGTGGTAAAAATGGCAATAAAGTCAATTTCTAGAATAGTTACAATACTTTCATTTTTTTCAAGCTAACTAAAGTACCAGTATCTGACAAATTAATGGACATGCATTCAATCAAGAGCAGTGCAGAATGAATTTAATCATAAATGTGCATAGCTGTATTCTGTTTACATTTGCTAGAATTAGTGTTTAAATTGACTGCTTTGTTGTTTGGAAAAGAATGGGTGATGTTACATTAATATTGTTACATTCATATTGTTAAAGAATACTTTTTTGTCGCCTGCTTTTTGCACAGAGTACAGTAACAGGTTTTGTGATGAAAGCTGCGAAGTCTGTATGTTTTTATATAAATGAACATTAATTAGTGTTCTAGATAGTTTCAACTGTACAGCCAGATTTCAGTTAGACAGTGCTACTGTAATTTGAAAAATTAGTGAGTTCCTGTTACAGTTTGATCACATTTTTCAGGAATAAAAACTGTCTTAGCATGATAATGAGTGGTTTCCAGTTTGGACATTAAAAACCTTAAATTATTTGGCTTTTTAGCCTTTTGTATCTAGAGTTTATTTTAGATTTTCATTTTCATTAGCAGATTGTTTTAGCAGGTCAATTTTTAGCTGTCCAGGACTCCAGGTGATGCCACACCAGTGCAGAGCAGGACAATCCCCTCCCTTGACCGGCTGGCAGTGCTGTTCCTGATGCACCCCAGGACACAGTGACAAATGGCCCTGTAACAGGCAGACCTGAGTTGTCAGTAGAAGGATGGTTTTAAAACATAGCTTAAGAATATTTTTAAGGAAATGGACCAATAAGATACAAATTGTATCTTTCTGGGCTGTAGATGTAAAGTTCTCTTTTTTCCTGTTTGTTGCTGTGTAGGGTTTTTCTCCTCTGTGTTCTTGTCTCCTCTTTTTTGTCTTTGTGGCAAATTGGATTATACTTGTACATTTATAGAAATGGAGGAGGATTTTTAAGTAATGTACTATAGGAAAGGTTGTTGTCAAACATTTATTTTAGTTTATAAGATCTACTGGATTTAAAACTATATTTCAAAACTCAGGAAGGAGAGAAAGCTTAAGACATCACTTTCATGTTGGAGGCAGGGACATGATTAATAATGGAGAAGCAACCCTAGAATCATTTGTATGACACCATAACAAAAAAAATCTGGTTAGAGTAAGAGATGTATTTATTAGCTGTGTGAGCTCAGTCTTCTTTTGTGTTTTAGTGTTATTATTTTAGAGGTGAATTTGACCCATCAAGGTTTATCATTCTGTGTTCTCTCTTGTATCTCTATTGTGTGTACTTTGTATACTGTGTCTGTAGTGGGCATATCAAATCCTGTTGATATGCAGTGTGGCTGTCCTTCACAGTTTGAAAAACTCTGAGGATGCTCAAGTGACATGGAGGAATGGAACAAAGACTGATTTCACTAAGGTGCTACTAAGAGTCTCTGGCACATCTGCCTATTCTGTGCTGACATCCTAGAAGTCATTCTCATCCTTTAACAGACACTATTCCAAAAGTTAAATCTGCAACTTTTTATTTCTTCAAACTTAATTCTTACTTTCAGTTTTGCCGAATCATTGTGTTGAGAAGCTTCAATTAACTGGGGTTGTGTAATAATTAAAAATAAACTATTTTGGTGGCATTTCATAGCAATTATTAGTTCTTAGCTGTGCTAGAAGAAACAAGAAAACCATGTGGTTAGATTTTAACATAGTGTTGATAAGGCTAAAGATGCAGCTCTGAGTATGCAGGAGGAGTAGATCTGTAGTGTTAAGACTTACTCTACATGAGGGATTAAATTATCCAGTATCTAGTTTGTTTAAACTAGATAAAGAGGTTGTGCATATATAAAGTACTTTGTGAGGTCCGTGCCTCAATAGAGGCAGAGTATTAAGAGTGGCTTCTTAGGCTCCTCTAGTCCTGGCACAGCTCTAAAGCAGCTGCATTGTACTGTAGCCGTGTGTATAGCCCCTTGCACTATTCATACTGAGGTGAGTCCTCACTTGGAATTGCAGTGGGACTGCTTTGAGGAAGAGATTCTGCCATCTCCAACCTCGATCTGTGCACAGCAGTTTCTGAGCTGTACTCCAGGTCAAGATTGACAAAATAAGCAGAACTGCAAAGTGGTTCTCAGTGTCTTAATCTAAAATATCAATAAACCTTTAAGTATCAGATTAACACTTCCCTTTTTCTCATATTTATCCTAACTGTACAAGTACTAACTGTGATTATGCAGCAGAACATACATTGATAGCACTTCATCCTTTTAAAAAGTCTTGTTTAGTAATAAGGAATAAAAGCAGAAAGAACTCAATTTTTTTTTTCTGGTGTTTTTCAGATGGTGGTAAAAACCTTCATGGATATGGACCAGGACTCAGAAGATGAGAAGCAGCAGTATCTCCCATTAGCCTTGCACCTTGCATCTGAATTCTTCCTCAGGAATCCCAATAAAGATGTGCGCCTCCTTGTAGCTTGTTGCTTGGCTGATATCTTTCGTATCTATGCTCCTGAAGCTCCATATACTTCCCATGACAAACTTAAGGTAAAATGCTTCATAAACTAAAGGCTTTTCTCCTACCTTACTCTTACTGAGAAAAATATAAACCACCCCCTCCCCCAAAAAACCCCAAATGAACCAAACAGTCCACCCGCCCCAACAAAAAACCCAAAAAACCAACAGAAAAAAATGTTTTTATTCCCATGTATACTGATTTTCAGTTTTATTAAAGAGACGTTTCTTCAATCCTGTAAGTCAGTGTAATACTAAAGGGCCAGAGATGTGTAAAGGAATGCTAGATGGCCAGTATCTGTGTTGGTGATAGATTTCTGTCAGTGCCTAAAGAAGACAATTTAATGTTCTCATGAGTTTGAAAATGTAGGTAGATGTCACTAGTAAAGGATTGTATTTTTACTTTCTGCTGAATCAAGCTTGTAAACTTTGTTTTTTGACAGGACATATTCTTGTTTATTACAAGACAATTAAAAGGCTTGGAGGACACGAAGAGCCCTCAATTTAACAGATACTTTTACTTATTAGAGGTAACACAATAGTTGTAACTTTCAGTAGATGGTATTAGCTCTGTAAGCCTAACAAGTGTAATCAGTCTTTCTCCTGATGTGCCAGTATGCCTGGCAAATTTCTTTTATTCTGTAAATCACACCAGTCTCATTAAAGTTCAGTGAATTGCTTCTTTTAATACTTATAATGCTGTTGGTATTTAATTAGTTCATCAGTCTGTAGTTGAGGACATGTTAAAACAATTGGTATTTATTAACATTTAGCCTTTATCCTACAATTCCATACATTGAGGGTTTTTTATTAAGAGAGAAAATTTCAAATGCTGGTTAAAATGCAGATGTGTCTATATTGGAGATGGGAGAAGGAATGTAAGGTTTTTGCTTTAAAAACATTGCAAAACCATACTCTTGACAATAACTGAGTGGTGGGGTTCCGTGTGCTTTTAGAAATAATATCTCATTTCTAAACAAGATATTTGATGTTTAAAACATGATGTTTTAAATTGTATTGTTTCACAGCATGAAGAAAAAATAGGGTCTTACTATATTGCCATTCTGTCAATCAGCTTTTATACTTAAGAAATCAGATTATTCTGTATTTAGTTTTTTCTGGATATATCTTGCAAAGCCCCTCTGTGTTAGGCGCTCTTTATATGCAAAGCAAATATCCAGTCTCTTTCCCCAAAGCATTTGCATCTATTGTATATTATTTTTCCTTAAATAGAAAAAAAAATGTAACTAACATGATTATATTTGTGTGACTTAATGTGAAGTTGTACTAGCCTGAATATCCTAATTTTTGTTCTAGAATTTAGCTTGGGTCAAATCTTACAACATCTGCTTTGAGTTGGAAGATTGCAATGAAATTTTTATTCAGCTTTTTAGGACTCTTTTTTCAGTTATCAAGTAAGTTGAATCACTTCCATTATATTGAACTGTCAAAATAACATCAGGTTTGGGGGTAGACTGAATCATAGCATAGTCTACAGATAAATATGTCTGAGCAGGAGTCTTTATTTTTCTAAATAAAGAGCTACAGGGAAAGAAAATCAATGTGAACTGCTGACATTATGGAGGGGTGTGTGTCTGAAAGTAAATGTGTTTTAAAATTTGTTGTCCATGTTACAACAGTACACTTCATTCTGATTAGTTTATCTACATTTTTGTATTGGTTGTTACTGTCCTTTTTTTATTTTGATTCTCTTTAAGCAGAGCTAGGTTGTTCTAGGTTTTTGAACCTTTCCATAAGAGACGAAAGGCACATAAAATAGTTTTGAGATGTGGAGAATGTAAGGGAGAGCAAACTGGACATATATTTGTGGCATTAGATATTGTTTCTTGATTGTACTGTTAATATTTGTCAGGGTCTGAGAATTTCATATTGGTAATATTTTTTATGATCTTAGTAATAGCCACAACCAGAAGGTACAAATGCATATGCTGGATTTGATGAGTTCTATCATCATGGAAGGCGATGGAGTAACTCAGGAGCTGCTGGACTCAATTTTGATTAACCTCATTCCTGCACACAAGGTCTGCCAAGTAAAACATTCTCATAGTATACTGTTATAATAACAATAAGTCTTATTACCTTTTGCATGTTTATCTCTTATACACTTTAGCTATCATGACTGTTTTATTTTCTCACATTCATTTGGGAATTGCCTGGTACTGTTCATTAGCTGTGTCTAGATATGGACACAAAGAGATTGTGCCACCTCAGGATCTCTGTACTGAAACATAAATAAAGTGTTTTCAAGCAAATATAATAGGTAAACATTGTATCTTGAGGATCTGTGCATAGTTGGTTGTTTTGCTTTTGGGATATGTTGGAGTTTTTTTAATAGAGAAGATATGAAGTATTTTTTAATTAGAAAAAAGGGCGATGGGGAAGATATCCCCAAGACTTCTGTGGTGCCTTGCTGTTCTCCTCAGCTTGCCAGTCAAGCTTTGCTCCACCTTCCTAGTTATGCTGCCCACCCCTTCCATTGTCTTTCTCCATTTAATTCACTTATAAAGGGACAAAGTGACACATAATACACACACACACTCTCCCCTTCCTAGAGGAATTTTATACAAGCTCTTCCTCAGAGAGGGTGTCACTGAGTCTGCACTTGAGCTTTTAAAGTACCATCTCTGTAATGCCTTAATAGATTTGAAAAGAGAATAAACAGAACTCCTTCAGCTGTGAAATAAGGGAAAATGAGATGCAGGCTGGTGATGCCTTACATTGACCAAGAAAATTCCCTTCCTAAAACACTTGTGCTCACCAAAAATAGTATGGAGTATTGTAAGTTTCAGTTATTAGTTATAGCAGATGAACTGTGCTCTGATTACCAAGTATGTGTTTCTGTTTGTTCATTTGTTAATTTAAAATAGCAACAAAAATTAAGGCAGGTCCATCCATGACTACATAATTAAAGTTAAATTAGTACATAAAAGCAGGGATTATTCCTTCGGTTGCATAAAGAGGGAGAATTCATGGAAATGTGTAGCATGGGATTGACTAAGCTGTGGCCATTGTCATTTACCTGCAAAATCTCATCAGGCATATAAAAGTATCTATTGTCTGAGATGAGTTTGCATTCCTTCTGTCATAATCATGAGACAGGAATGCCATTCTATCAAATCATTTTTATTGACAGCAGTGAGATAATGTCTTTTGAAACTGCTGACACAGAGAGGCCTCTTGTAACAAGAGTCCTTCTGAAAGTACACTGTTCTTTGTAAGTTGCTTCTAATGAATTATAGGCATTAGATACCAGGAATGGGAGCAGAGAGTGGCAATATGTATGTCAGGTGATGCTATTAACAATGGTGGAAGCTGCTCTGAAGGTACAAAGGCCAAGTAAAACCTTGTACAACCTAACAGTGTGTTGTGACTACTTGGTTTAGGCAAAGTAAAAGTGAATGTGATCTTTTAGCATTAACATTGTTATAGTTTTGCCTCATGAAGAAAATTCTCAAGCAAGGCTCTGATAAAGATGGAGATAAAAACTTGGTGTAAATATTGGGTTGTAAGGCATATATAATATCACTTAGAGGACTGGTGCCACTCTTACCGGCTCTTGGTCATGGACTGAGCAAGTAAGTCAGTGCTCAGTATTGTAATTTGGTCAGTATGTTGGTCTGTGTTACTTTGTTTCCTCTAACAACAGCACTTAAAATACTGCTTTACTATGTTAGTTCAAATCCAAAAAACCAAACAGTTCTTTTGTCTAATCTGCCTAGTAGAGTTTGACTGTTGTAACTATGTTCTCCTTTCATGAACAGATCCCCTAGAAAATTCTGTGATTATATTGCTTGTCTTTAGATATGTAAATCAGAAGCCCTGTAGCCTTAAGAGCACAGTTTATTCTCTTGTAGAATGCATTCAGTAGCAATGCTTTTAGGTCTGTGTAAAGCAGTCAAATACCAGTCATTCTCTGCTATGATGCAAGAAAAGTATCAGTCTGGCAAGACTTGATGGAAGTTTCTTTGTAAAGAAGCTGAAATAATGCGTTTTGGATAATGCAGTCTGGTTTTGGTTTTTAGTTAGACATGATATACAGTCTACCTCAGAATCTAGATTATATTAATTTGTATGTCCATTCTTAGTAAAGCGATGGTGGTGTACATTGTTCTCTATGTGTGCTAATGGGACGAGATCTCATCTAGTAAATCCAGGTTTTCAATAGCAGTAGCATATGTCACATTTTGCTCAGACCTTTGGCCTCAGGCTGTAGTCCTTTCTAGTAACTTCAAATGCAGTGCTATTCAGTGAATATTTTTCTTCACACTTTTACTTAAGTTATTCCTTAAAAACATGTGTTAAAAATCTGCATTTTCTTCTGCATGTTCTACAGCATGGCTAATCCAGACCCACAAGGTTTCTCTTCTCCCAACAGATTATTTGTTTATTATTTATTAATAGCTGTTTATTTGATCAAGATATACATTACTTTTCTAGGCTGTTTTGGTTCTTTGGTATTGTGGTGTTTTGTGTTTGGGTGTGTATTTGGGTTGTTGGTTTGGTTGTGTGGAAGATCCATAGAAAATGTATTTTAAAGTTTGAGGTTGGCAGTCCTTTAGTTTAATACCAGCATACCAGTCAACAAGATTTTAATCATGGCCTGATTTGGAGAGAAAGTGTTGGGATATTTTTTGAGAAGAGTTTATACATATCTGTCTTCTATAATGAGCCATCAGTTTAGTGCTTCAGAGACTGAGGAGATACTTATTTGAGCCTTTGGCCACTTGTTTCTCTTTACTGTCTGTTGGTGAACTGTATTTGTAATCTCATTAGTTATAAGAACAAGAGGGAGTTGTTCTTAATGTAGACTTGCCAAATACCGTCTTTCCAAGAATCAGTCATCCCTAGGCTTTACCTGCATTTTGTCTGCAGTGATTTGTAATTTTCAGGGCAATCAGCTCATCTGTTCCTATTTTTTCTCCCTCCAAGCTGCATTAATCCTTAGATGATATGAGATACTGCATATGGGATTTGTGCAGACTTGGACAGTCAAATTTTTCAGATCTGCGGTTACATTATTTTTCTTCCTCAAGAGCAATATAAACAATGTTCAGGTTTGTCATGTTACAATCAAATGCTTACTTGGAAAGTTAATTGCTAACTCTGCCCAAGTGTAGGTGCTTTCTGTAGTCTCACTGTGGGCTGTCTCAGAGCATATGGTACAGTCTGTGGAGAAGGCAGTGCAGTTTTACCCTCTAGACAAGGCTGAACTTGCTACAGAGTGTAACCCTAATGAGTATGAGGGGCAAACAAAACCACATTTAAATACTAATTTAAATTCATTCATTTTTCAGTTCCAAATTTGGTGTACATTAATTTTCAGAGTATGGAGGTATGGTAATGTTTCTTCAAAATTTGTTATTGCATGTGAAAATGTAAGATTTTATTATATTTTCTTTATTTCAGAACCTTAACAAACAAGCGTTTGATCTTGCAAAAGTCCTGTTGAAAAGGACTGTCCAGACCATTGAACCATGTATTGCCAATGTATGTAAATTAATTAATCCACATTACCTGCAAGTATTCTTGTTACTGTCTTGAATTATTGGAATTGTGGTAGGGGTTTTTATTCTTTTAAGTACTGTTTATGGAAGCTACATTTTGTAATGCAACTACAAGAATACCGTTTCCAAATAGGATGTTGTTGGCTTGGTTGTTAAGTATGTGGAGTGTTTCAAATAAATGAAGAGGAAATTAATTTTTATCCATCTCAGTCTAATGTTCAGCCTAAATCCAGGCTGTGAAAATAGGTGACCACCAAAAATCCTATTAAAACTAAAAGAATTACTAATACTTCATATGTCCAGCAACCAGACAGCCTCATTTCATACCAAGCTTTAGGATGAAGCATTTCAAACTAGTCTCTTTGCTAGCTTTTTTTTCCCTTCCTAAACTTCCTATGACTTGTAGTCATAAAGAGTAAAAGAACTATGCTTTTTACAAGGCTTCCTTCAAATTATAATTCCTTCTTATTGAATGTGAGTGTTGTATGTTCTGCCTATTAATACAGCAGTCTTTGGTGGGTGTGGTCTGATCCATTCTGTTGCCTTTCCTTGGTTCTGAAACCAATAGAATTCATAAAATTCAGAGTAGTTTAAAAGGGAATTAGGCAAATTCATAAATCAGTAAGTATTTAAAAGCTCAGGAGTCTCACTAACAGTTACATTCCAGTTCTCCTGGTTTTTTAAGCTTTGTAATTAGTCATATCTGGAAGCAGGATAGTACATAAAGTAACCTTTAAGTTGGTTTTATACTATTCTCCTTACTTTCTTTTTCAAGTGTGTAATATTTTTTTTGCTATTGCATTTGCACTGCTTAAATAATATTAACCCACAGTATCTAATAGGAAGTATTAAATTTTAATATACCTTATATAAATAAAAAAATAAACAATTCACAATTTAGGCTACTTTGGTTTGTTTCTGTTTGATCACTAATGACCCTGATACATTACTTGTCAAATGTTGCAAGACATAACATAAAGACCTCTGACATTCTTTAAAATGGAGTTGAAGCAGAGAACCTTCTTTTTCAGCATTTGATGATCTTCAGTTGGAATGGGTTTCAATTACAACAAAATTCCTTAAAAGTACTAATTTTTTTTTTTGTCAATGTTCTACTGGATGAATATGCATTTTAAGTTAACAATTCTGTATTACCTGTTAATTTTGCTTGGGAGATAGTTATTGAGATTTGAAATGATCAAATTGTCATGTATTAAACTATCTTGATAGAATTAATAGAACTGAACTGAGAAGGATGTTGGTAATTTGCTTGAGCCAAAATTGTAAGGGTGAAATACTTTGATATAATGAAAAAATTGTGCATTGAGTGTCTTCCATTAGTATAAAACCATTAACGATACTACATTAAAATAATTTTTTAAAATAATGTTTGCAATAATGAAGGAAAATACACTACATAATATTGTTTGTATTTTAGTTTTTTAACCAGGTTCTGGTACTGGGAAAGTCTTCAGTAAGTGACTTATCAGAACATGTGTTTGACTTGATCCAAGAGCTTTTTGCCATAGATCCTCACTTACTACTGTCTGTCATGCCACAGCTGGAATTCAAGCTGAAGGTGAGTTACAATGTAGCTTTGGACAATCAGTAAAATTTCTGGAGATATTAGAAGTGCAGGACTGTAGATTTAATAAGTGTTCTACTAGAGGGATAAAACTTCTGTATTTATTGCTTTTTTTTGAAGATAAATGTAATACTAAAGAAGTGATACTGGAAATCTGTATACAATTATGTGCTTATTGTGCTTGCAAATGTGTTATGCACACAAAATGTATATAATCATTATAATGATAAATTAATGCAGTCTCATGCAAAAGCTTTATGTACTTAATCTTTGGATTACACCCAAAATTTATAAAGTAATTAGGCTGTGGTTGGCTTATCTTATGAAATGCAAATGTGTCAGCTTCAGTATTGATTTGCAGAATTTTCTTCTATGAAATAATGTTTTAATAATAAGGGGAAGTATTTCCTAATATTTTATCAGATTTGTTATTGTCAGCTGACTGCTTTTGAATCCTTGAAGATACTTAATTTATCCTGATTTAGAGGTTTGTGGGAGTTTTAACTAAAAAGCTGTTTGTATTTCCTTAGATTGTAAGTGGACAAGAGAAATAATTTTGTATGGATGGATGTACATGTAGGCTATGGCTGCAACATACACAAGTAACCAAGAAATGGGTATTTGGTGAAGTTATGTGTAGCTTTCATTAGTGCACATCTATTTATAACATCTTAATTGGTGTCTTTTCCACACACATTAAATAGTCTTAAAGAATGTCTTAAATCATTAATTGTTGAAGTTGTCAAATATGTTAGTCAGAGTATTGTGTATGGGTTTTTGCTCCTGAAAAAGAGGGCACTTTCCAAGCACAGCCATCTATTCAGTGTCTGTAATATATCAGCTTAATAGGTATTTGTATATCTTGCCTCATATTAATCCAATAAGATAATTAAAGAGAATGAGGATTATGAGAAATATTTTCAAACTCAGTTTTAAATCTATCTGTTCAAAAAACAGAAATAAAAGGAAGCCAGAAATTATTATTAAGATATTACAGATAATTATTTACAGTTCCTTTTTCATGTTTTGATTTTTAGAGCAATGATGGAGAAGAACGTTTGGCTGTTGTTCGACTTCTGGCTAAACTCTTTGGCTCCAAAGATTCTGATCTGGCCACACAAAATCGACCTCTTTGGCAGTGCTTTCTTGGGCGGTAAGAGAAATGGGATAGAATTCCAAATTTCAGTTCTTTTTGTTGTGAATTTTCTTACAGTATTGCATTTTTCATTGTGTTTTTAGAAGATGTAACTGTTTGTATTTGAACAAGTTACTTTGTTAGACCTGCAAAACAGAAAACTGCATACAGTTTTATTTTAGAAGGAAGAAGCCTGAAGGACTGCGGCTATATTGCTATCAGCTATGGGGCATATAAATTAGATAGACAGCACATTATATGCATAACAGAAATTACACAATAGTTATACCAGCACTGCCTGAAATTTCATACTGTGCAACTGTATCTATCTGTTTTGCTTGGCATTTACCTTTCTGAGTGAAGAGATACATCCATTTAAGTAAATGTAGAAGTTTCTATTTTTTTAAAAAGTGAGTGTTTTCAAATGGTACGTGTTAGATGCCAATTTACATTTCTATAATTTTTATACATACACACAATTGACATTGCATGGAGAATTGTGTTCAGAAGTCAGTGGGCAAAATCCATTGGGTCAACGTTTTATCCACATACAGCGTATTCATTCTTTGATTTTGGTCCTGAATTTATTAGAAATAATATTTGTATGAGGTACATTATGGAGATAAATTCAGAACATTTATATTCTATAATTTTGCCATATAAAAGTATTCTAATTGTTAATAGGACATACTATCAACACATGTTACTACATGGAGAATAGTACTGATTTGCAAAGCTAATTAAAAATTAACATTCGTCATCTTCTATCCCTCTAGGTTCAATGATATCCATGTCCCTGTGAGATTAGAGAGTGTGAAATTCGCCAGTCACTGTTTAATGAACCATCCAGACTTAGCAAAAGACCTCACTGGTGAGATGCTCATACAGGGGTTTAGAGTAATGTACAAAATGAGCAAGGAACTGTATAATTATTTTTGTACATAGCAGTGTAGTTCTGAAATGTATCAAGTCCAGTGCTTGATGCTGGATGGAAGAGGTATCTGCTGAGTAATTGATTTCTGTTGAAGACAAGTGCTAGTTACTAGAAAGAGAGGAGTGTGTGATTTTGTGTGGACTTAGTCAGAGTGAGCGGTTAAGAAGCTACCCATTGCAGAATGAATTTTAAAGTAATTTCAAGTTCTAAAGAAACTTTGGTGAGGCAAAGCAAATATTGGTGCAACATCCTGACTTTACGTTCAAAACCAGTCACTGTGTTCCCCACGACTCTCTTCCACTGAGTTTAGAAAATGCCTTTTTGCTGATGAAAACTATGAAGTTTCCTCTTTCACTACAGTATCATTTTAACTATGAGAAGATTTTCAGGCTTAACTGAAAATACTGTTGCTTTTTGATGCAAGCTATTCTACAACAATTGTCAGTATTTTTCATTTATGATTTACTCTGGCAATGAGAATTTCTTCTCTTTTTATTTCTTTTTATTCCCTCACCCCCTTTACTTAGAATATATTCTAGTCAACTTTATTTCACTTTATTGCTTCTTGCAAATGAGGTTATCATAAAAGCTATTCTATATTCTTCTGATACTTACAGTTATCTAATTGTTTTATATTTAACATAGAAAACATCGGAACAGTTGTTTCCTGTGGGTAGCTCTGTATTTTATAGATTACATGGTTGTGATATATGACTGACATTTAATTGTTTTAACATTATTAATAAATCAGAATACATCACACCTATGTAAAAAAGCCAAGATTTTTCTTGTTTCTGCTCATAACAGAATATTTGAAGGTTAGATCACATGACCCAGAAGAAGCCATTCGACATGATGTTATTGTTACAATTATTACTGCGGGCAAGAGAGATCTCTCTTTAGTCAATGACCAGCTGCTTGGCTTTGTAAGGGAAAGAACGCTAGACAAAAGGGTAAGTGTTAATATTGTATTTTCAGCAACTACCTGCTTCTAATATACTTTAGTAAAACTAAAATTAAAAAAAACAAAGCCACAGAATCAGAGAATCTTAAGAGTTGACTATTAACAAGAATGCTGTAGGGAAAAAAATTATTTTCTTACGAGAACATCGTAATGAAAATTCCCTATTATGGTGGCATCAATCAAGTGCTGTCAAGCAAATAGGGTCACTGACTTGTGATAAACACAGTCATATTGTAAGAACATAAGAATGGTCAGACAGGTTTAGACCAACGGTCCCTATAAACCATTATAATTCTAACAGTGGTCAATTTTGGCTTCCAGCAAGTTGTGATTTAAGGATTTCTTAAGTCCACTGGCCCACATTCATAATAAATTTCAACAGAACTTTATTCCGTGTATTTATCAAGTTCTTTCTTGAATTTATTAGTACTTTATAAGCCTCTGGCACATGCATCAGTAAATTCAAGTTTAAAGCATGTTTGGGAAAAGTAGCTTCACTTGTTTGTTTTTAAACTTGTCTGGTAATTAGACTGGGTATCTGAGTTCTTGGACCACATAAAATAATAGACAGTCTTTGACTCATTTGTTTTTAATAAATGTGAATACCATATCTTCTCCAGTTCTTTGTTTTCCATTCTAAAGAATCACCTGGTTAACTTCCCCACAAATTGATTATTGCATACCTTCTGATCATTCTTGGCTGCATGTTCTATAGCCTGTTGGGACTAAGGTGACCAGACTTGGTAATGGCATTCACAGTTCACACCATGTGGTATACACACTTGATGATAAGTTTTTTCCTTATTCTGAAACATTCTATCTGTCTCATACACTCTCTCCCAGCACTGAGCTGACAGTTTTGGAAAACATTCACGTTGACTTCAGTGTTTTGCTTGAATAACTTTAGATGATATACTGCCAAATACTGTACATGCAGAGTTAATGCTGGTGGGCAAACCTATCCTTAATCTGAATTTCTTACATTTCATATTGTAACAATTCAGTAACATGACATTTTTCTGCAATTCTTCCTTATAATGTTACATCTGACTACCTCATTAAATTTTATACACACTATTCAGTTCATTTTCTAATAATTTTTCATATGTTAAGTGTCAGAGATTCCTTTCTGACTCTGTCGATAGGTTCCTTTTGTCTCCTCCTTTGTGAAAATTGGTCATTTATTTCCACCCCTTGTCCTCTATGTTTTAGTTAATAATAATTTACAACAGAATTTTTATTCTAAGGCCCTCTGGTATGAGACTTTGTTGGAAATTTTTTTGGAATCCTAATGCATTTTACTGATGTACTTCTCCGTTTGCTAAAAGTTGGGGGTTTTTTTAAGATAAAACTTCCCATTATATAAAGTTCAATGACATATTTCCCTAACTTATTTTTCAGTAGTGTCAGCTCTTTGTTGTTCTGTTACTGTTCTATTTCAACCTGTTTGCCCATTCAGAATTAGATGTTCTGATGAGTGGCGCATTGTTCCTCTTCAGACCCTTTGGTTTCTTTCATATTTGCTGTCTTCAATCTGTTCATTGGTAGATTGCAATAATAGAATAATAGGTATTCGGTATATAACGTCTAAATTCCTGTAAAAGTCATAGATGGGATACCACCTGGTCTTAATGATTTTGTTCCTGCTTGCTTTATTAATTTTTTTTAAATGTCTCTTAATGATACTTTAGGAAACCTCTTCAGACCTCTCTCCTGGAGCAAATCTGTTTGTCTTTCAGCCATTCAGAAAGGGTCTGGAAGGCTTCCTGCTTCTGGAAGCTTTGATGAAGATGTTTAGTTAGTATGCTTTTAATAACTTCATTTTGAAGCTGTTGCCCATGCTTCATCAAGGATTTACTTTCAACTTGCCAGAGCTTATACTGTTTCCTGTTAACATTTTTTTGGATGTGGCTCCTTGCTCTTTGAAGGGTGATGTTTAATAGCAGACTTCTCTGTGCTATGTAGCCATGTAGATTTTTTTTTCCTTACTATTGTTATTTTTTAATAGGCTATAGAAAGGATGCCCCTATGTCATTCTAGCTAGTTAGTTTAATTATTTCAAAATAATTTTACATTGCTTTGTTCCCCTTTTAAGTGAGAATGTTACTATAATGGATTTTGGGAAAAGGATGTCATCTTTACAGAGAAATACTGATTTTGAGTATGTTCGCTATTATAAAGCAGCTCTTCAATTAGTTGTACTTGCAGCTTGACATTGCATGTTTCTCAGGAGTGATTAAGATCACCTTCCTTCTTTTTCAGCCACTAAACATGCCTAAAAGGTCAACTATGAGATTTAAAAACTTTTAGTATAACCACCACTTCCCACTGGGACTTCCACCTAGTGAGAATGGGATAATTGTTATTGTGTCTTCAACACAGTGTCTCTGTTCTGTTCTCCTTTAGCATGTTGCTGTCAGTAAGAGGCAGTCAGCTATTACTGCACAGCTGTAATACTGATTTCTACAGAGCTAGGTCTTTTTTGTGTGGCTTTAAATCCAGTGTGGCGGCACTTAATGTTCCTCATATGTTTGACTAAGTCATTTCACACCAGTGATAGGTTTGATATATTGCATTTCAAGGTTAGGTGCTTTTTCAGGCAATCAGTGAAGAATAACTTCATCTGTACATGATGTTTCTCTTATAAAAATCTCTGGAGAGAGCTTCAATGAAAATACAACCTGAGGAGAAAATAAAATTGAGCACTGAAATGAGACTAGAAATGACTACAACAAATACTTAGTATTTGAAGTAGGCCTTAGCAATATAGGATGTCTTTGTATATGTAATTAGTGTTATGAAATTAGGATCAAGGACTTGTAAACTTTCATCTGTTTTATTTTTAGGATTTTTCTCCAGTTTGGGAGAGGAGCATTGATAATGTCCATGTAACTATCTTTATGTTTTCTGCATAGGATTTTCTCAGATCTGGGAAGAGTGCATTATACCTATTTTAATAATTCTTTTTCTTCAAAAGAACTCTTTATTCTGCTGGCTGCATTTACCCTTCGTAGCTGGGTTTCTTTTGGACACATCTACTGCAGACTCCTAGATGATTGTTCATCTGTTTGACTTCATCTTTTTAGACCTGTAATCACCTATCAAATGAGTATCATTATTACTACGAAAAGAATTCTTGTCCAACAGGCTGAAGTAAACTGCCAACCTGTCATTTCAATTCTACCTTTTATCTTTCTAAAACAGGGAAAAAATTTAAGTTGTGCTAACTGGTACACCATTTAAGTGATCTGTTTTTTCTCCTGACCATATTCTAATTGACGCAGTATTAGTAAGGATAGTCTTAACACTTTCTAGAGTAAAAGTTTCTGGCTAAAAGACACTACTTAATTTTTTAAGGAGTGTACTTAGCTGACTTGATCTGTATAGACATCTGCATGATAGTTGCAGTTTTCAAATCACCGGTAGTTTTCAACTCCATTTGTATTGCTCCAGATGGAAAAGTAACTCTGGTAACAGATGTTTCCCAAAAACTGAAATCTAGTCTTTGGTAATAATTGTTCTGAGCAAAGCTCCCTTGGAACACTGTCTCAAGGGTCTTTCCAGCATCTTCACTTTTCAGAATAACTAGGAGACATTTTAAAAACAAGTAACAAAAACATTGTTTTCTGTTATACTGGAATAATCTTAAGAACCTGAAAAGTTAAGAAGAGAGTTTTGACATCTGACTTCATTGGTATTTCTCCCAACAGCCTTTATGGAGTAGAGACTTTGGCCCTTCATGAGAAGTGACTTGCACATCATCAGCTTGAAGTCAAAAGCTATAGATTGAGGAGCCATAGAAACAGACTCACATTTTTGGTTCCTCTTTACGCATTTTTCTGCATGTGTGTTAGTTTTAACTGTACTGAAAACCATTGTGGCTTTTTCCAGATGATGGAGAACAATTGTAAGATGTTTATGAAGGGAATAGGTTAGTTATTCTAATCGGTAAGGGATTGTATTGAACTTTCAATAACAATTTTTTTCAAAAATCAATCCAACAGTCATCAGTGGAGGAATTTAATTATGTTGGTCAACCAAGGAAGCTAAGGTTATCAAAATTATTTTGTTAATTAAATCAGGGTAGTAATTGTGTTAGCTGTGTTTATTCATATGCTGCCTTTGAAATTGATTATTACATTCCTCTTTCTGTTTATTTGCTGTTTTGGCTTTAATTCTCAGAAGCATCTTACTCTTTTTATTCCCTACATGTATCTCCTGTTCAGTGACTTACTTCCGTGGTGTCTCAAAGCATTTTCTAAGGGGTTTTGTCCAGTGTCTCCTATTGTCAGTCTGAAACTGCCTTTCTACGTGCTCTGAGGTCTACTCTACAGCAATTTCAGTAATCAGAATTCTATTGGCAATCCAAACCTCCTTTCCTTTGTAACCCCTTGTTATTCCTTCATTTTAGGCTTAAATTTTCTGGAATTATTTCTAGGATTTTTTTTTTTTTTGTCGTTTTCTGACAAGTTTTGCCATCCTTCCTGTCTCTTATAGGAGATCTGATGAAGCTATCACCTGCATTGGAAGGGTGTATCTGAATGCAGAAGAGTATTAATACTTTTCTGAAAATGTTTCCCTTTTAGGCCTTTGTAGCGGGTTGGGTTTGTAACCGGGCGGAAACACCAATTTAGTGTAGTGGTTTGGTCCAAGATATTCATGACTGTTTATCTTCTGTGAGATAAGAATTAGGAGAAACGCAAAGCAGGCACCAAACTTGAAAGAATATAAAGAAGTTTATTAACAGACCTAAAAGAAGAAAAAAAAATACCACACCTTCAGGACTCTTCTCCTCCCCCCACCTTCCTCCCTTCTCCCACTGACAATGTAAAAAGACAACCCTTGAGATGTTCAGTCTGTTTACCACTTCCATAATAACCTTGTTCAGTCCATTTAGGAAGAGGAGTCTCTCTGCTCATGCTATGAAAACATTATCACAACGAGACAGCCGCCCACTTCCAAATAACTTTGTTCAGTCCATTTAGGAAGAGGAGTCTCTCTGCTCGCATGTGAGTCCCTTCGCTCCAGCTTGCAGCTTTTCCCACAACTGCTTTCGAGGGTCCACTCTTGAAGTTTTTTGGGGTACAATTTTAAGGTTGAGCCGTTCAGAAACAAAAGTTCTTTTCACCCATCTCTGGGAGCATTTCATCTCTAAGAAATCTTTGGGAGCATCTCTAGGAACTGAGGTTTTCTCCTTTCCCATTTGGAGCAAAAGTCCTCATCGCTTCCATCTCTCCCTGTCCAAACTTCTGATGAAATTACAGCTGCGTCAGCATCTGCCTATCTCAGGGCAGGTGCTTTTGCTCACAAGTACAAGTTGAACACTCCACCCCCCATATCTTCATGAAATTACAGCGGGTACTCTGATATATCATAGCTTCACAACAGAATTTCAGCTTTAAGTATCTCCTCTTCCTCTTCCCTAGTTTTTCAGCTCTTCACAGCACTAAAAGGGTTAATCTCACCTAGGCCTTGCAGCTGGAATGTGGCTTATCGCAATGGAGAGGGGGCAGAGCCGAGCCGCTCTGGCTGCCCACAGCAGGGCTGTGGGAGGGTTCCGCGGGTGGAACAGGGCCCATCGACTCCAGAATGGCCGGGCCCGCTGTTTTGGCTTTAATTCTCAGAAGCATCTTACTCTTTTTATTCCCCATGGGGCCTGCAGCCACCTGTCCCAGCACTGGAAACGAGAGAGAGCTCTGCCTCAGGGTTTCTATTCTTAAGTGTGCATCACAGAGGCGGTCACAACTTTAAGTGGCTTGAAGAATTGTCCATATTCAAACTGGCCAGCTGATAGGTTCTGTCAGGTCACAGAGGAAGCTGTAAACACCCCTTTGCACTTCCGGGGCTATGCTTTGCCAACCCATGACAGCCTTTCTTTTCGTTAAAGTGTGCTTTAGATCACAGTGGGAGTGAACAAATTCCTGCAGAAAAGTTAAACAATAACATCTATTTATAGTTAAAGTTTTTCTCTTTTGTGAAAACGAATTACTATGTAATGTTCTAGCAAAGTCATTACTATCTTGACCTGTCATTTACAGTTTCAATAGTTAAGAAATACGTAACAAAATACAAGTTCATTTTTCCCATCTTACTGTTATAACCTACTCCCAACAGCCAGTGGTGTCTTGTGATGACATAAGCCATATTATCTTCAAGATTTGTCTTTTCTTTTCCCTTCAAGCAAAGGAATTCATTTAGCAAAACTATTAAGAAATTAAATGTGCAGTACTTCAGTGTTATTGAGACAAGCCTTCCATTTAACAAGATTGAGGAAGTTATACACAGTATGAATAATACTATCTACATTTATGCTTCTTAGGGTGAAATGATCTCAGCATTGTTAGTCCTTGGGAGTTCAAGGCCAAAAGTGATATCTAGTGTGTTCTGGAAGAAATTATCTCTTTCAGTTTGAATTTCATGCATTTCTTTTAAATGATGTGGGAAAACAAGTTTCTTCAGAGGTTTTCTGTGTAAATCATTCAGCATGAGACACTATGCTGTCTAAATTAATCCTCAAATCAGTTCTTGTATGATTCCGTACACAGGTCAGCATAGGAGAGCTTATGGATCTTGTCTGGTAAATTGTTTAATAATGGGATATTTGTTGTTTACTTGAGTGGATAAAGTATGATCACCAAAAGCAAGGGTGAGAACCCATGAACTCCTCCTGTAGCTGTTGTACTCTGGGGGTTTTTTTCCTTAATCCCTGGAGTCTTAGAGCAATTGCTTCAAGGCTTCAGCAAAATGGGCCACTCCCACTGTCCTGGAAAGTGGCCTAAGAGTTCAAGCCCTAGCAGGTTTGGCTCGGCCTAGGCTCCAGATCTCCCATTTCTAGGCAAGGCTGCTATAAGATGGGAAGAAAGAAGTCTGCCACCTCTTGTGCCTGTCTCTGAATAGATAAGCCTTCCAAATCCTGACTCAGTAAGACACTTATTCAGGCGTACATGTTAAGCTGTACTTAACTTCTTTTCTGCTGGCTAGCTCCCTGATGTTCTTTGCTCAGCACAGAGAAGTACTGGATTCTGGGTTACTGACAATATTTAATCTGCACAGTACTGGGAACAAAACCCTTATATAGGCTTTGCAAATTCTCATCTAGAGGTTTTAAACAGCATTTTTCAGCTTTTGAAGTGTCTAAATATAGATCAGAAAGTGGCTATTTTGTCTTTCATGTTTCTACATCTTTACTGTTTTGTATGTGTGATTTATTTATTTATTTACCAAAATCAATTCCCAACTTCTTTTCATTTCTTCCCTCTCAAGTGGCGAGTAAGAAAAGAAGCTATGATGGGTCTTGCGCAGCTGTACAAGAAGTATTGTCTTCATGCTGAGGCTGGAAAAGATGCTGCAGAGAAAGTGAGCTGGATAAAGGATAAACTTTTGCACATATATTATCAAAATAGCATTGATGACAAGTGAGTCAATCTAAGTCTTTCTAATTTTAATTGTATCGTGATGCGAGATACTCTGAAAATATGTCTTTATGTTGTGAAAGCTGTTGTATTCTGTATTTGTGGGTTGATGTATGGTGTATTTAATAATCATGAAGATATATATGCAGATACTCAGTGTTGTTGCATTGTTTTTTCATGGATTCATTTTTATATATTGGTGGGACTAGATCTATGATGGTAGTAGATTTTCATTAACTAAGTACTGTGTAAAAAAAAAAATTGTCAGATTTGGCATTTACTATGCCAGTTCTTGTTTGCCTCACTGCTTTCCAGAGGCCAGGCTGTTAAAATCCATGATCTGTGAGTGTTACGTGTGTGCACACCACAGTACATGCACAAACCTCTCCTTTTGGTATGGACCCTTTAGGTAGACCAAAAGCTGAAGAAACATCACCGGAGCTTTCACATTTGTTTCATCTTCTGTATGTTGTCACTCAGTCCCTTTGACTTTTTGAAACACCATTTTGGTGTTGAAAAACATATTTTGGCCAAGGTTTTGGACAATTATTAATAGTCTTTCAGAAAGAAACTCTGAGATTCCACAAAGGTAGAATTTCAGCCTAGATTTTTAGTATGGTAGACTCAAAATTGTTTATAGTGTTTCTTAGCACCTTCCTTACACAGTCTGCTATTTCAGTATGTTTTGTTATCTTGGTGGTTAGTCTGAATGAGCTAACAGCCTTCTTCGGTTGCCAGTTATGATACTAAATTTTTAGCCACTGCAGTGGTGAAGGCTCTTGTTTTGTTCATCTGGCTGATCATAAGTGGGCAAGAGTTACATATTTGATTAGTTGGCACCATTTTTGAAACTCGGGAGATCTTCACATAGTTTATACAAAGCTAGTTCAGCACGTACATAAAAATATACTGTAGTTTGCATTGAGAGGTTTCTGGTTTTTCTACCTTGTTCACATCTTGTTGTCAGTACACAGGTTTGATAGTGGACAGAGAATGAATCAAAGCTGTATAGTGAATGAGGCAGATGTTTTCTGTATTTCTGCTCACAGCAAATGCAGAACACTGTTGGAAACGAGGCAAGGAAATTTAAGGACAGTGTCATCAAAGCTGAGTTTCTTTTCTCTGACATGACTTCTGAAAGTCTGATTACACCATTGAAACTAGCTTTTTCATGAGGAGGCATGGATTGTATCCTGTTTGTTTTCTGGGTATCCACACAGAAAGATTGGTGGCTTGATTTTTAATGTTCTTCTAGGTACCCTGAATTTTAATTCAAATTCTACTAGTTTTTAAGGCTGACAATGAAGTTCTTGCTCAGTCACACCATTGGGTTGGTTTCCTGATCTCAGTGGGAGGGATAAATGTATTTCTGTTATTGTCAAGATTTTAAAGATTTAACACCTGAAGAGCTGTAGAAATGCTATGATCTTTTAAGACAGAGTCTATCCAATCCTTCAAACACATAAGCAAGCATGAGACAAAATTAGCTGACTCTGGCCTATTTTCCTTTAGTAATTTGGCAGAGAGGATAAAAAGTAGCAGTGGACAGCTCTGAGCCTTGGAGTATTTTCCAGAGGCTGCATGGATAACGCAGGTCTTTCAGAAGATAATAGTGCAGTATCACACAGAGTTCAGGCATGAAGTGGAATAGAATAGATGTTTTTTCCACAAATTGATAATTCGGTCACTTGTTAATGTTTTTGTTGTGGCTTGACTGTTGATGTACACAGCTACTCAAGACTGAAGACTTGTAACTGTAAGAGCTGCCTCTCATGTGTTCTCTGAGCTTCTCTGTTTTACAATTAATACATAAAGAATGGAGTGAAATGACCACATCTGTAACAGTGCCCTGTTACCAACTATTGTTATGCTAGCCAATCATTTTCCTCACAGGAGAGAAGTGTGGCTTGGAGTTATGCCCGCTTTGTAAATCTTGACTCTGAGCAACAGGGACCAGGGAAGGGCTGGTACAGTCTCTCCATTCGTATTGACAGCTTTTCTAGAACATGTATCTATAGAGGCATGGGCTTGAGCAATGTTCATAAATTGATAAGAACTCTGATGCCTCCAATCTCCTAGTGTGTTAAACAGATAGTCCCTTGAGATCTGAAGATCTTGTTCCCCAAACAATTTAGTTCTTGGAGTTACCAGTGGGAAAGTGTACAGTTAAAGAGACAAAGCCAAGTTTTCTTTAATACTAATGAGCTGTCTTGAAATAGTTGTATACATATTCATGGTCATCCTTTTATTTCTCTGCCTTGCCATCATGTCTATTGGAATTTTCTTTGAACAGAAATAAGCTGTGTGAGCAGAAATAAGGTGTGTTTGATCTGTGCAGCTGTGGTCTCTGTACAAGGTACTCCCAGAGTACTTGCTAGTACTAGTACATAGTGAAAAAGTTTTAAAATTCAAGCACACACAGTATTTGTCCATAAATATCAAACTCTGTAGCTGAACATTGTGCACAGCTTTCAGTAGGATGAAGTAAATTAATGTTTGAATGTTCTTTCATTTGGAGGAGCTATGATTAGATGAACTACTACTCACTTGTATTTTGTAGTTCAAAGTTGGTATTTAGTGTAAAACTTTAAATGTGTATTTAAGAAAGATAATTGGAGAATGCTTTTGCTGGTTTGGTTTGTTCTCACTTAGTTTTCCTTTTGCCCCTTTAGTTGTGTATGTTTTGGTGTTCCTTCATCTCCACCTTTTTACTCCTGATTTTTAGCTTGTGTATAAGAATAATGAGTAGTTTCTCGGGTACAACAGTCAATCTTAACCATTCCCTCGAGGATACTTCAGATTTTTTCTTTTTCTCCCCTTTGAGTTCTATTCTTTCTCCTTTATTTGAGTTTTTTACTGTGTTCCTTCCTTCTAAATATTCGAATAAACAAAGGGAAGTTCTCAGATCATAAAGACAGGGAGAATTTGGATGGTGAGAGATTACTCCCTCTTAGAGGTAAAAGAACGTGGAAAAGCTCTCAAGGAGCAGTTCTTGCTAATCTTTCTATTAGCAGTGGAAGGAATCTTTACAGCTGAGAAAAAGGCCACTACTATTTTGTCTTCTTTGTTGAAAAATCTAGTTTTAATGACTTGACTATTTCTTGCTTTTTTAGCTTGTCTGAAAGGTATCACTGCTGTTCAGCATGTAGAGTTTTTTTCTTCTTTTTGTGCAGATTACTGGTAGAGAAAATCTTTGCTCAGTATCTTGTTCCACACAATTTGGAAACAGAAGAGCGAATGAAGTGTTTGTACTATTTGTATGCTAGCTTGGATCCAAATGCTGTCAAGTGAGTATAGTTTGTATTCAACAAATACTTGCTTCCTCAGGCTTTTCTAACATCTGTTATCTTACTTGTATTATATAATAAAAATAAAAATAACGGATGCTTAGCATTATTTGCAAGTAGCATAGTATTTCAAAACATTTTCCTATTATATACAAACTCAATACATCCATTAGACAAAAAGATCCCATGATATTTGAGAAGAGTGGTTTTATCCATTCTTTTTCATCAAATAAGAACAATGCAGACTTAAAAGTGTGCAAGTGATGACTTCTAGGTTTGCTCTATATTAGGGACCATGATGAAAATACCTGTAACTGAATTCAGGTTGATGGTGGCCCGTTTTTTATTTGTGTGGTTTTAAGAAATACTGTGGGTGTCCTGCATATGTTGCATTGTTGCAAGAGAGACGCTATTCAGTAAAAAGAGAAAATCAGTTCCACCTTATTTTGAACAGTTATTTTTAATACTCACTAAGTTTTGATTGTACCTAGCAGGCGTTGCACTTCTAAGGTAAATAAACAATCTTGTTTATTAAAACATCCAGCATGTTCTTGTCATGAAGAAGCTTTTCTTTTCTGGTTTCCCGTTTTTTCAGAGCACTGAATGAGATGTGGAAGTGCCAGAACATGCTAAGGAGTCATGTACGAGAATTGCTGGATTTGCATAAGCAGCCCACTGTACGGTTTTGAAAATATTTATACTTTATCAAGTGGACCTCTTGGACTAATTTACTGGGGTGTTTTAATACTGTATTATTTGTTCAGTGTAACTTTGTTATTCGCTGATTTCTGTATGTAGACAACGTTCCATTCTCATTGAGTAAAGTTGCTTTCTGTAATACTTGAAGGTATATGACCTTCTGTTGAACATCCTTTCGTAGTAGTACTACTGAAGAACTTCGGAAGAAGTTTAAAAAGTTTCAAAGCTTTTTTGTTTGCTTTTGACAGACCTTTTTTCTTTTTCACTTTCTAACAGGTTTTGAAAATGGAATGTATTGTAGCATAAAGCAGTGGTTTCTTTGTTGCTTAGAAAAAACAAGTTTCTAAGTATTTTTACTGGAATTTTACTAGTAGAAAGTTTAGGTAGAAGGAGTAGAAGGGCATTGCTTTGGGGTTTTGGTGAGGGAGTGGGCTTGTGGAAATTTCCTGTTTTGGGGGCTAATGGGGTCTTTTTCCAACAATTGATTTTGACCTGTTATGTGAATTAATGAATTTTTGCGTTTTTTTGATGTTACAAGATTTTTCCCCTTTCTGTGTGTAGTAGCTGCTAATCGTAGTTACACTATTCTAGTATCTATTCTTAAAACAAAAACATAAGATTCAGGAGTAGAAAGTAGTGCTGCAGAAGAACTAACAGACCAGCTTAAAGGTGTATTTTATAAAGGAGAAATGGCTGATTTGTTTGTCTGTTTTTGCTGTTGTCCTCAGTCAGAAGCAAACAGTGCCGCCATGTTTGGAAAGCTGATGACCATAGCAAGTAAGTGTTACTAACTTTCTGTAAACATTCTATAAACTACTGCAGCATTCCTGGAAACTATTTCTGTGAATCTTGGCATGCTGAAGTGGCAAATTTATCTCATGTTAAACTGTTTTTAATCATACAGAAAACCTTCCAGATCCTGGAAAGGCACAAGATTTTGTGAAGAAATTCAATCAGGTTTTGGGTGATGATGAGAAACTTCGGTCCCAGCTTGAACTGTTAATTAGCCCTACGTGTTCTTGTAAACAGGCAGATGTCTGTGTGGTAAGGAAATGGAAAAGCAGACTTTTATACAATAAGTATTTGTGCTTAAAATAGCTACCTGGAATTAGAGGTTTCCTTAATTACCTAAACATGGTTTTTACACGTTTCCAATTTTCATAAAATGCCTTTTTGGTTAACCTGTAGAGATTAGGAAAAAGATAATTAGGATCACCATCTTAAGAAAACATTAGTTTTATTCCTTCTTGGGATTATGAGCAACAAGCATAATGTCTAAAAGACTAATTTATTTCTTTAAAATATTTTATTTTGAGTGCCTCTTCTGTGGTAGAGTTCCCAAACTGTCTTCTCACCCTGATTCAGCTTCCAGGTACCAGCAAGTTATCTGTTACCATCTATATATTATTAATTTATTTTTCATCCTATATGATGAATCCTATATCCTCTTCCTATATCCTCAAAATAATATTTTGAGGTCAGTCTTTCTCATGGTTTTTAACCTCTTTGAGGAAAATACACACCTTAGTATTAAATTGTACTTTTCCAGACTCTGCCAACCACCACATTTTTTTTTTATGTGGTCCAAAGCAGAGTAAGCAATTTCATTGACAGAAATTACAATGATCACAAAGAGTATCTACAAACAAATATAGACTTCTTGGGTTTTGTCTAATAGCCTAGAAATTGTGCAGGGAAGGGAGCAGGACAACTTTTTCATTCCTATGAGGTTTCACGTACTACAGGGTTACCCACAGTTTTCTGGATTACACTTGACAACAAACACACATTCTGTGCACTGCACTCTTTCTTGATTGTGTTCTGGATCTGGGCTGCAATTCTTAAGAACCCCTGAAGAACTCTTAACTAGAAACCTATTTAAATAGTTTTGTAAAGTATTGATCCTTTGAATATAACATGATAAAGAGCGGTGTGGCGATACCACCCCCCCCCGCCCCTTAAAATATGTTTCACTATATGGACTGTGGTAAAAAGAAGTGACTATATTTAGCTTACTCAACATACTTAAGAAGTAAGTAAAAGGAGTATAATTCTTGTTTGTATCTAACATTCTTGTAGAGGGAGATAGCCCGGAAACTTGCAAATCCTAAGCAGCCAACAAATCCTTTTCTGGAAATGGTCAAATTTCTTTTGGAAAGAATTGCCCCTGTACATATTGACTCAGAAGCCATTAGGTAAGTTTGAAAGATCATGAGCAATTGACTCGTGGATGATTATAAAGGTGATAGAAATGGCAAAAGAAAAAATAGTTTTCTTGGGGTTTGAATTGGTCTGTCGTAGCACTGAATGTGTGGGTGAGTTTCTAATTAAATTATGTAGATGTATTCATTCCCAGCAACCTAGAGGATGCAGCTTTTTTTGATGCTGTTTTGTGGTGCCGTCTGCAAAATTATTTTAAAAATCTAGTAGTTCATGGTGAAAATTCTATTTGTGGGGCTTCAGGTGAAAACTATGAACATAATTTTCACATAGTTAACTGCAACAGTCTTCCATATAGCATCTGAATTAATTAGCTTTTGTGAGATTGTGTAAGAGAATGTTTTGATTCCTTTTGAGACTTGTCTGGTAACCTAATTACATTCTGAAAGTTGTGCAAGTATGTGTTGATCTAATGCCACCAGCATGGTGGGGGGGTTTGGGATGGATTTTTTTCCCCCTAAAGAATTAGTTTTGCAGAAAGTGAAATTAGAAGGAAAAGGACTAATGTAATAACCCAAATAAAAATAGCAAAAACGAAACAGCAATGCCAACACCACCCCCAAAGGACTTTTGCCTTCCCTTTATATGTTGTGAAAACCAAGTAATCTTGCTTATATCTCCAACCTTTAACACTGTCATACTTGTTTGTTTCTTTTTGTATCTCTCATTTCAGTGCACTAGTAAAACTAATGAATAAATCCATAGAGGGGACAGCTGATGATGAAGAGGAGGGTGTAAGTCCTGATACTGCTATTCGTGCAGGACTTGAACTTCTCAAGGTAATCTACATTAATGCAGCTGTAATCTATAATGGACGGAACAAAAGTGGTATGAGTAAGAATTAATGTTAGCATGGCTTTAATAGTTATTACTTAGATAATTACTTTTTTAATGTATGAAACTGGTTATTAATACTCACTTGAAAGAAGAAGAATGAAAAAGATGGTTTGTTGGAAGAAGTATGTTTTGAAAAGGGTGCCAAGAGTTGAAATGTACATGTTAAAGCAGAACTTGTTTCCTGCTTAGGGAAGTAGTAGAGAAGATGGTGTAGAGGTGAAGTGAAAGGAAGAGAACAGGGAAACTGGGAGAGACCTTCTTTGGGGCATGTATGACAATGGAAGGAAAGCAAGCAGTTAGCTCAAGAGCCTCATCATGTAGCAAAAGAAAGGGAACTTGTGTTTTCTGTGGTGCTGAGAAGTGGAAGGGGGAGAAAGAAGGATTTGAAATAGCTGCAAAACAGTATCCCATGTTTTGTTTGTAGATATCTTAACCTTCTTGGTTTCTTTTCTGCTCAGGGACTATAGATTCTGGGGAAATTAAAATTTCAGTTCAGTTACTGAATGTAATAGTTTCATATGGGCATCTAACAGCTATTTATATTGATGGTAATGTTAATAAACAGCTATCATTTAGTTTTTCTGATTATTAATTTACTATGAATAAATATACCTTTGTTTTAATGTGTATCTGCAGGTTCTGTCCTTTACACATCCTACCTCGTTCCACTCTGCAGAGACCTATGAGTCTCTACTGCAGTGCCTCAGGATGGAAGATGATAAGGTAGCTGAGGCAGCCATACAGATTTTCAGAAACACGGGTCACAAAATAGAAACAGACTTGCCACAGATACGATCGTGAGTATTCTGTTACGTGCTGCTTTTCATATCTGGAATTCTCCCTCTTGATGGTTTTTTCAGTGTGTTGCCCCTGTATAGTCTTGTTAATATGAACAGCTTCTCTTGGTTTTGATTTCCTTCAGTATCTTTCTGTCCCCATCCCTTCGTTTTTAAATTCTGTGCTCTCGCAGTTTTTGCATATTTACTGAACATCTTAGGAACTTCTTAAAAATCTTCTTATAATAGACACATTAAAACCAGTGCATAGCAAATTTCCTAGCTTACGAAATAAGAAACAGCAAAAATACAGCAGATATAATTCCTTGGCATAATTTCTACTCATATCTGTCCTTCACACAATTTTTCTATCTTTGTAAGGAATGCAGATATAATCTCTGATATGGTTAACAGCTCTGTTTGTTATTAAACAAGATGGGAAACAAAGTCTAAAAGCAGGCATGAATTTCTAGCAAGGAATAATTGGTTGTCTGTAAGTTGTCATGCAATTCATGCTGTGCTGCTGATTAAAGCTGCATAATGTACTATTCACAGACTATTAAATACCTTGTGAGTAACATCTGAAACCTTAAAATCAGCCTGTAAGTAATTTAACGTGTCCAGATTATAAATCATGGGTTTCAAGTTCTCGTATATTGAAATAGCATTTTGGATATTGCCATGCTAAAATGCATACCAATCTCCACTTCTAAGTTTGCTGTAAATTAAAGCCATAACCTCAGCGATTCTTCGGAATGTGGATCAGATTTTGGACAAAAGGAAAATACTACAAATTCAGGTATATGAGATAGGTTTTAAGACATCTGTAGGGGTAAAGAGAAGGAAAAGCCCAGTAGTCCCCATTGTCAGTACAGTTCCCAGTATAGTCCCAAGTGTCTTTGGTTCCCTGCCAGAATTGAATCAAGACTCTGTATTGCTGGGCTATATCATGTTCTCTCAAAGGATCTAGTGTTGCTGTCTTTTTCTTTGACTTTGTGCCTTAACCAGGTATTGGTGAAGTTTAGTCTGGGAGGTCTCAACTTAAAAATGTAACTGTCAAAGTGGACGTAGCATGGTTTCCAGGCAAGTTAGGTTGGCGTTCTGAAAGCCAAAAGCCATGTCAGTGTTTACACTTGACACAAAGAAAAAGAAGACTGAGGACAAGAAGATGTTCCAGATTTCATGTATTCAGAAATCTTTATCATAAATGAAAGATTTGATACAATCAACAAGATAGTTTGTTTCAAGTGACCTGTTTGTGGCTTGGGGTTTTTTTAAAGGCTGCTGTGAGCAGGCTACTTGCTGTCCTTTGAAGCAGTGTTCACCTGTGGCTGCTCAAGTTCTTGCTTGTACAGGAAATGAATAGGGCTTTTGTACTGGTTCATGGACAAAGACTACCCGTATGACTCGGGAGCCTGATGGAAGCACTGGCCATGCTCAAAGAGAGCCTATGGACCATGTGTAAACTTGTAGATGTAAACATGTAAAGGTGCATGTCAGTGTGTCAGGTTTCACCTTTTGCAGATTTGTGTGAGTCGGGATGTGCTGAGGTGTGGTTTGTAACTGCTGCACCAGGACCTGGCAAAGACACTTTAATGTACATGTACTTTTAACACCATGAAAACTGTAGATTAGGCATTGAAGCTTACTTCAACTCTGTAGGTTTTACTGAATTCTTTACTATTTTGGTTCTTAATCCAATTTGTGGAATCTTGGCATGTTTGGGAAGAGATTTTCTACTTCACAATACTGTTAACATGTTTCTGAGGGTCTTTGGTTTAGTTTTGGATTTTGTGGGGGTTTTGAGGAAAATGTTTGAGGTTTGATTCTTTCAACCCGGCAAGTTGCTCTTTAGCCTGTGGTCGCTGATTTTCATTATGTAGAATGTGTCAGTGAATGGTGGATGCTGAATAATCCATATACTGAATACTGTATTGTGAAAGAGCTTTTCAGGAAAGCAGGGAAAATTTTGGGGATGTTTCTGTGTCAGACTCCTGGGCAATTTTGTTTTTTCTGTCAGTTGCTGGGTGAGCTTCCCGAGTTAGTGTCTTGGCTGCTGAGCTCCGAGGGGACAGGCCTGCCTTCCAGCACTGCCTGGGGAGGGAAACTGAACCATCTGACCAGCCTGGACCTGGTCTCTGGAGTGGCTTCTGCCTTGCACTTTCCTTTGGTGCCTTCTGATCAGCAGAGAGATTTCAGGAGATTCAAATTCAAAATCTCACAACAAAGCAGTTGTTTACTTGGGTATACATTGCAATTAAAAGTTCCAGTTGTAAAAGCCTGTAAACACACTGATATTTAGTGGTTATTCTTAGCTTTCACAGATTTTCTTCAGCCCTGTCGTTCCCAGGCTCAGATAATAAGTCCAGGAATTCACCCAAACTGAAATTGTCATATTGCCCCCACCTTCTATTTGTCTTCCTAAACAGCTTTATTTTGACCATTAATTTCTTTCATGTTTGATTTTTTTTTTTTCCAGTGAGCTGTTTTCTTCTTGTATGTGTGTGGTCAGATATTCAACAAGTATTACTAAATACAATTCTGTCCCGCTTTTTAGTTTGTGATTGTGATCTTTCCTGAACAGACTTCAAAGGAACGCTTGATTTATAAGACAGTGAGGATAGATTTGTATGTGTGAAGATATTTTTTTGTAGATTGCAAATTGCATTTTGAAGTATTCTATTTAATGTTCACAGAACACTAATTCCAATTTTGCATCAGAAAGCAAAAAGAGGCACTCCTCATCAGGCAAAACAAGCTGTTCACTGTATACATGCCATATTTTCAAATAAAGAAGTACAACTTGCACAGATCTTTGAGGTATGTCTTGCCTTTGTTTTTAAGATTTGTTTGTTATTAATTGGTACTGGTCATTAAAATGAATTCCTACTGTTTATTAACAGATAAACCGTAGGAATTTATAACATATGTTTATGAGGTCAGGAAGCCTACAGGTGTATGGTAGTTGAGATAAGTCATTAATTTTACAATAGCAAGTTATTAATATTTGTGTCTTAAAGTCATGATTTACTAATATTCTCATGTCTGATAGAGAAAGGTTTTCCTTTTTGTCTACATGGGAGAAGTTTGGGGGAAGTAAGCTGAAAATGCTGGACTGATCCACGGCAAATCCCATGGGGACACATTTAGCGGATACTAAATGAGAGATAACATCCCCTACTTTCCACCTGTATTGAGTTACCTTGCCTTAAGGTCTTTGCACATACAGCCTTGCCTCACTAAGGCAGTTAGTGCAGAACAACTTGACTGTAAGCTCAGACATCAGTTTACTGCTCACTTACTGTTTCCTCAGACAAGTAATTAAGCAAAAAGACTTTCTATACAGAGCAGGGAGTTTATTATTATCTTTCAAATAATAATGTTATTAATCTGCTCTTGTAAAATATTTTAGGTTCTTAATCTTGGCTGTCTTTGAACCTGTGCATCATTTATAAGTGTGAAAAGCTTGCAGAGTTCGATCTCTGCTTAGACTTCTGTGAGAGTGCTTGTTCCCCCCCAGTACCAGAATATGATGCAATGGTTGTGGGGTGATACAGGAAGTGTCCTGGTGACTGTTACCTGGAAGGTAAATGCTGATGGCTAGTAGAAATGTCCCCGTTGGTTTCCAAGGTTTTGGCTGCTGTTTTTGACCATTGGCAGCTGGGATTCAGGTTTTCACAAATTCTGAACAGAACTGAGTCAAAGTTTTTTCCCACGTCTCTCAGGTTTGAATGTGTTTCACGTTAAAACAAGAAGAGAATACAGTATTTGTTTTGCACTTAACTTACATGAGATTTTTGTTTACTCTGTTGAATAGGGAATGGTATTCTTTATACTTTTGATTGTTAATTTTATTCATTCTTTTGGAAAAACAGTGAAATGCATCAGCAATCCAGCAGTAAAATAAACTATTTTAAGACATGCTAGCTTATTAACTGAAGTTGAATTTTGAATATTTTTTTATTTTTCCTTCCTCAGCCTCTTAGTAGAAGTTTGAATGCTGATGTACCAGAACAGCTTATAACTCCCTTGGTCTCTTTGGGTCATATTTCTATGTTGGCTCCAGACCAGTTTGCTTCTCCAATGAAATCTGTTGTTGCAAATTTCATTGTGAAAGATCTCCTAATGAATGACAGGGTAAGATTATCTTTTTTTTTTTTTTTTTTTTTTAAAGTGCTTATTATGCTCTTTGCCTGTTATGAACTCTGTGGGGAATAGAGCTTTTTTTGTCAAATGAGTCCATAAAGTAATGCACTGTAAGTGGTTAGTACAGTGATAATTGCATTCTAAAAGGTATTTTGGTGAAAGAAAGCCTAATCCGTGACTTTTTTCTATTTTTGCATCTTTATTTTTCGTATGAATTGAACCAGTTTGTAAACTTACATGAATTTCTATAGTCAACAGGTGAGAAAAATGGAAAATTGTGGTCTCCAGATGAAGAAGTCTCTCCAGAAGTACTAGCAAAGGTGTGTTATCTGCTGTCAGTAATAATGTGTATATCTGCAATTAAAGTTTACTTTTCTTCAAGTTGCACAATGGGAAATACTAGAATAAATCCCTTCAAATGTTTTTGTATTAGTCCTATTAGAATATTATTGGTTTTCTGGGTTATACACAGAACTGATAAAACTGGTAGAAACTATGCATTCTGTTGTCTTCACTTACTGATATTAATTATTCTGAGTGTTGAGAAAACAAGAGATTCAAAAATTTTAGTTTTCCTTACAATGAAGGTAACTTTCCTTTGACTTTACTGACTTGTAAACAAATAAATAAAATAAATGAAATAAATTGAGACCCTAACAAATACGAATCTAATTATGGCCATTTCTAGGAATTTTTATCTAGTTGCTCTTACTTTTAATCATATAGCAAGTATCCTGCATCCTCTAGATGCACTTCTGCAAAGACAGTGGACCATAGTTGAAGTGTCCTGAGATCACAAAGACTGCTTCTTCCTTCATCACTCTAAATATTTACTGCTTCATTCTGTTCCTTTCAAAATCTCTAATACACAAGAATCTATGGGAGTTTCAATTTGACAACAGTAGGTTTTAGTAACTTACCAGCTTTGGCAAGTAAGTTGATTGTTGATTTGTTTGTGTGTGATAGGTGCAAGCAATTAAACTTTTGGTACGCTGGTTGTTGGGTATGAAAAACAACCAGTCAAAATCCGCAAATTCCACACTCCGGTTATTGTCAGCCATGCTCGTCAGTGAAGGAGACTTGACAGAACAGAAGCGAATCAGGTCAGATTTTGTTCCTTTCAGGCTTCCATAAATTTTGTTGTAGAATTTCAAAGAATGTCGGTTCTTTTAGAGTGCTTTTCGAATATTAAGGTCAGCACAATGTTGGCTGCAGATACGATCAGAGTATATTAGGAGTGGAATGGCAGCATAAAATTATATTAGATACTCCTTCTTTCTTGCAATTTGCTAATGCCTACAGAGTTCCGAATTAGATTATTTTCCTAGTAAAAGACATTGTAGAGAATAAAACACCTGCAGAGGTACCTTTGAAAACACTTGAGTGTTAACCAACTCCCAAGCATGTTAGATTTTATCTTGAGTGGAGCTTCTTCATTCCAGCTAATGAGGTAACTGCTCCTCAACTTCATTGTGAGGGTGAAGGAAAGAAAGAAAAACTGTGGCAAAAGCGTTGCTTTCATTTAGACAGTGATAGGAAAACAAGAAACTTGACTCATCTCATTTCATTGTTTTACTGGAAATAGGGGTTTTTTGTGGGGAAAGGAGAGCACTTTATTTTTCACAAATTTGGTAAGGTTAGTTTGGCTTGAGGTAAAGCTATATTACTGCAACCTCATTGATTGGTCATTGATCTTGTAAAAAGAAATTGAGACATGCAGGTAATTTAAGGATAGTTGTGGTGAACTGTGATTAATTTTTTGGGGTTTTTTTCTCTGGTATGTGTAGTAAATCAGATATGTCTCGACTGAGATTAGCTGCTGGTAGTGCAATAATGAAGCTTGCACAGGAACCCTGTTACCATGAAATAATTACCCCAGAACAGTTCCAGCTCTGTGCTCTCGTCATTAATGTAAGTAACTGCATTAGAATTGAAGTGACCCTTAATTGAATTCTGAGTCCTTACATCTGAGCTTTTGTTGCTTCTACATAGTATATTCTGTTCCTCACCGCAGCTTTCACAAGAGTTATTGAAATCTCAATTTCAAATGTTTATTGTGCTGCTCCTGTTTGTATTTTTAAAATACCTCCTCATAATTCCACCTTGAGTGCTTTTTTTTTTTTTTTTTAAGACCAGCATTTTGATGGTTGCACTTTTATGGTTTGTGTTGCTGTAGGATGAGTGCTACCAAGTGAGGCAGATATTCGCTCAGAAGCTGCATAAGGCACTTGTGAAATTACTTCTCCCTCTGGAATATATGGCAATCTTTGCTTTGTGTGCCAAAGACCCTGTGAAGGAGAGAAGAGCACATGCCAGACAGTGCTTGCTCAAAAACATCAGTATACGAAGAGAATATATTAAGCAGAATCCTATGGCTAACGGTTAGTATTTCAGTAAAATTGTTAATAATACAATAATACTAAACTGGAAGGAATAAATATTAAACCTTAAGCAATTGGCTTTTGTAAAGAAACACCAGATAAGTTTAATCTGTTTCTCATCTTTGTATTAGACACATTCAAACCTAAATTTACTTAGTTCAGTATTGGCATAAACCATAAAATACTCCGCTGTACATTGCTGATAATTACAGATGTAAAATACAGTGCTCTTATGGTTGTAGTTATTGTGCTCAAAAAAAAAATTTGTGTCCTGATATTTTTAGGCTTTATGACCTTCTTCCTGAAGCAAGACCAAGTTGTTTTGTAGTAGTAAAACCTGTTCATTTATTTTTAATGATTCATTAAAAATAAAATTTGTAGGAAGAAAATGCACATCAAAATTTTACATTTAGTGTTTGAAAAAGTTATACTTTGAAAAAGTTTTTCTTATGATGTATGTATGTAATATAGAAGCGATTTTTTGTTGTCTTTGTCACTGTAGAAAAATTGCTGTCCTTGCTGCCTGAATATGTGGTACCATATATGATTCACTTACTGGCACATGATCCAGATTTCACAAAACCTCAGGATGTTGATCAGCTTCGTGATGTCAAAGAGTAAGTGTCAAGTGATTCTAGAATTCTTATGCTGAGAATTTTCTGCACTTGGAAAGAAAGTGATTAGGAAGAGGAAAAAACTAATTAGGAAGAAGAAAAATTTGTTTTATCAACAGTATCTTGCAAACCAATAAATGGAAAAAATGGAAATATGGAACACTTTAATCATGGGAAGAAGGCATCAACAACTGCTTAGCAGTATACTCTGAAAGCCCAAATGGTAACCTGTAGGTCATACTGTAGTATACCAAATTAGTGAGCTGTGTATGCTTCTTTTGAAGTAAGTAATGATTTTAGAGTCTTGTCTTTGTGCCTCGGAATATTTATAGGATGTCAAGTAATGTTAGTTCAAATATTTTGGAACTTGTAAAATAGAGCATTTCTCCAAGGCTCGAAAACAGTGAGGCTGGGTAAGTCCTGCCTCACTGGAAACTTATTTTCCCCTTCCTATGCAAGCCTACTAGAATTCATTCTAAGTTTACTGCTGACTTACCATTTGCACTGTACATCAGCGGTGCAGGCTTAGTACTTGTTAATGTATTCAGCACAGATTACTGTACACAATATTGTCATACTTGGCAGGAGCTTGTTTCCAGATTCAGACCTTCTTCTGTGCCTCAAATAATATTTCACATCTTAATTATAACGTCTTTTGCTCCTTACATCTTGCAATGAATTTAAAAATTTTAAAATATAGTTAACACTTAAAAATTGTTCAAGCATGTTGTGTCTCCCACCACACAGCTCTGGTTTTAGTATTTTGGTTTTTCGTTGTATTAATTTTTGATGAAACTGAGCTTTGTTGGTTTTGTATTAGGCATTTATAACCACATACTGCAACATACATCATCCAAAAAGCACTTCTTTTTTGGCACCAATAAGCTGGTTCAGATCTTAATTCTTTTTGCACCTTCACTTACGACAGTCCAAGTCTGATTCTTTCTCTAAATGTAAAGCGTGGTGTGCTCTGATTTCTGAGTTACTTGATTCACACCTGGTCAGACCTGAAGTCAGTGAAGATTTTTTACCTGATCAACAAATCTACATTTCGTCCCAGGACTTCCTGTTCCTGGCAACATCTGAAAGCATTCTACAGCATGTGCTTTATCCAAAATGCATGGGAACAAGTTCTGATTTTCAGTCACTGAGTTAATACTTTCTTTGAGAAGCACTTTCTAGTGTGCAGAGCTTTTTTGGACGCTCCTCGTATAGCTTTTCTTTGTTGTCGAATTTCCTACCTCATGTTTGTCACAGACTGGCTGAACTAGCCAGAAAGGACTGCTCCAAACAAAGAAATACTCTGTAGGGGAATTTTGGCAGGAATACTTCTCTGAAGAGTCTCCTGAGATATGAGAAAAATGTTTTCTATTCAATGTGATTCAGTGTTTCTTCTAACAGCTCTGAGTGTCTTAGTGTTCACTTTAAAGTGTTAACAGAGATGCTTGCAAAGTTCGAAAAACAGGCTTTGCAGTGTGTTTTGTGGGCTTCTCCCTAGTTCGTTTTGGTTCACGTGGCCTAGATACAGTGATGTACAGTAAATGCATACTTAACAGTTCCTGAACCATAATCTGTGATACTTACTGATGAAGTTTTTTAAGCTTATCCTCCAGAGGTATGTTTGGGGTTGGTTGTTTTTTATCTTGATACTGTCTCAAGTGTGTCTCTCTTCTAATTCATATTCTGAAATTACTGAAATGGATACAAAGAGTGATTTTATGTGACTGTGTTCCTCTAGGTGCATATTATTTTTTTTACATAAAATCCCACTGCTGTTTTGGACAGGTCTTGTTCAGAGTTGATAATTATTTATGTAATTTGCTGATTTAATGAGAAAGTCAAGATACTGAATATGAGTTAACTGGAATTACCAGAGTATAATGTGTTCTAAGTAGTAATCTTTGGGTGACGCTGGATTTTGCAGAACTTGGGCCAGGGTGGTATGTTACTGGTCCTGCATTCATCCTATTCAAGTTCTTGAAAATAGTGGATAGATGGATGTAAATCTGTCTAACAGATTGATTTACTATAGCCTTTGTAGCTCTTGGATGCAAGTCAGATTAGTGACAGTTTCTTGAACATCAGATAGCTTTTTAAGTATTTTGATGCACAAGCCTTTGAGCTTTTGAGAGAAATGTCCCTTCATCTCTTTCATTACAGTTTGGATCAGCTAAGAAGATTGGGGCTTTTGTGAACAGGGAATTCTAATGTTCAGTCATCCTGTTTTTCTTGAGTTTTATTATCTCTTTCTATGAAATAATCTCTCTTCCAAAGCTTCAGAATTAAATTAGCTACTGGCAAAGCCTGCATTTCTCAGAGCCACCCATATGTCTTTACAACTAAGTACTATTTTATCATATTGTGACTGTTAACCCTCTAACCATATGCAGCTGTGGATCTTGATAGCAGGTGACAGCATGGATGAACCAGTTGTGCTTTATATCATAATTGAAAAAATTTTAAAACAAACTTTCAGTCAAAATAAAATGTATTCTCACTATAAATAAGCTAGATTTAAAGAAAGAAACCTAGGAAAGCTAATTTCATTATGTTTTACCTGGGAGAATTTTTGTCCCATATGGAACATTAGCAGGAATCTGACCTGCTTTTTGGATCTCCTCTCCTATTTGAACTGCAGTATTAATCCATCTTGTGTGGGTAACTGTCTAGCAGCAGCATGATTTGTTTAAGCCTGCCTTGAGTGTGCTCATGGTACATTGTTGACAGGGACATAGTGCCTTAGTGATTACAGAATTTCATTTGGGTGATGATAGCACCAGAATTCCTGCTTCTATTCATGTATGGGAGAGAAAAAGTTGATTGGCTGGGCAGTATTTACAGATGTAATAATAAGCACACTAATTTGGCAGGTTTACTCCAAGGAGTACAGTTAAGACTCTGTGTTGTAAAGCTCTAGACTCTGTTTACACCATTATATGATGTTACCTGTTTATGTCTTCAAATTGATTTTGGTTTCTTAAGAAAAAGCTAGTACAGTTAAGAAAATTTCGTAAAGCTTTGCTGTATGTAGGAGCTGTAGTATGAAAGCTGGAGTGTAATTGCTTGTGGTTTTATGGCTTTTTAGGTGCCTGTGGTTCATGCTTGAAGTTTTAATGACAAAGAACGAAAACAATAGCCATGCCTTCATGAAAAAGATGTCAGAAAACATCAAGCTTACCCGAGATGCTCAGTCTCCTGATGAGCCAAAGGCCAATGAAGTAAGAAATGCAGTTGAGATTAGTGCTGGGTGATGAGCTGAGGGTTTCACAAGCAGGATTTGCAGAAAGTCTGAAAGAACTAGCTCTGACATTTTTATGGTTTTTTAGAGAGACTGCTAATTGCAAGCACTGTCTGTGTGTTTCCAATCTCATTCTTACAAAACCTTGCTGACCTCAGCCAGTACATAATACCTACAATTTTAAAAAATATTCCTGTTACTGCCTGCCTTATTTTAACAACTCCTGCCTAGTTTCCTGACATAAGTATCTTCTGCTGTTGGGGGTGGAAATACTGCATTATACAGCTGCTGTTAAACCCATTAGTTTCTAGCAGAGATGAGAAACCATTTAAGGTGATTTGATTGAGCAAGAGGTTGAATTGTACAGCATAGTCATGTAAAGTATTACTAGTTTTTATAAATAGTATCATATGAAAAATGAGGACTTCTCTGTGTGTTTTAAGACCCAGCAGTATGGTTAATGATATAATTACAAAGTATGTCCTTAGTGGTGGTTATTTAAATGCATAGTTTAAACTTTCTAAAGTACTGCGTTCTTTCTACGCTGTAAAAACAGTAAGTAATTACTAAAGCATGCTTTTCTTTTTTTTTTCTCTAGAAACTTTACACAGTGTGTGATGTAGCACTATGTGTAATCAACAGCAAAAGTGCTTTGTGCAATGCAGATTCACCCAAGGACCCTGTATTGCCAACCAAATTTTTTACACAACCTGAAAAGGTAAATTTGTTAATTTTATTTCCAAAGTAGTAAGGGGAAATGCATTTTTTTTTTGATTGAGAGCTGGTTATCTCCATAAGATAATGAGTGGGAAAATGCATCTTTTATTATCAGCAATTAATTTTTGTCAGCTCTATGCTGTGCTATCTATGTATTATGAACACGTGACAGGAATGCTTGTAACAAGGTGAGAGCTAATTGAAATTAATACTGATATGCTAGCATGTATTGCTGAATTATTTCTTTAGTGTGTTTTACAAGTGCATCTGAATATATGAGAATATGTATATATATTTTCTGACTGTATTTCTGTATTAGAATGCAAATCAGACCAAAAAAAGGGAACATTATTTTACGTTACCTGTGGTATGTTTCTGTCTGTCAGTAGTTGTTCAGCTGTTCTGCTGGCTGTACAAGCTGGTCCTCTTATTGCCTAGTAATCGCCTTGGTGAGTACAGCTCTGCTGTCAGCAGTGGCACTACTGCTCTCCAAGAGACAAAGTTCTGAAAAGTGTAAAGGGAGCACAAGTAATTCTGTGGACCAGACCTGATGTTTTGGTTGTCCTGGAGAATGTACTGGCTGACATTTTTTCAGTACCTTAGAGTGTTAATTGCCTTTCCAGAGTTTGTTTAAGCAGAATTTGGTTTCCTATTTAATTGTGAAATGGCAGATGCCATGTAACAGTGAGCTGGTGTCTGTGGTAGCTACCTTTTTCAGTTACAGGATTTCAGCCTGTGTAAATTCTAATACTCTGAGTGGCAAAGGTAGCAACTTTCAACTTGTTTAGAGAAAATGGCACCTCCTTTCCTTTGTTAAGATTTCCCATTAAAAATGTGCAAGTGAACAAATAGGGAGAGCAGTTTTGCATCATTTTGAAACAATTCATGTCACAATAGAAGGAAAAATGTTCATCCCAATTTCAGGTATGGCATACTGTCATTCAGTAATGCTCACTGCAGATCTCCACCAAAATACTAGTTTCACCTATCTTTATTAGATTGACTCCTTGGTCAGCAGGTTGCATGGTGTGAAGTATGTGTAACACTTGATAGTTGCATCTAATTTGAGAAGTCGGTTGCATATAAGAAAAAAGGTGAGATTGAGACATCAAACACAAACTAATCTTTACTTTTATACAGGATTTCTGCAATGACAGGAATTACATTTCAGAAGAGACAAGGGTTCTTCTTTTGACAGGAAAGGTACTGTATTTTGACAAGTTGCAAGTCTTTGAATATTACTTGTGATTTTTAAAATGTTCTGGACTGTCATGGTTTAAAAATTATATTAAGAGCTCATGTACAGTAATTTTTGACTCTTTTATTTGATGACATATAATTAATTCCTTGAACATACTACCTGATGAATACACAACACCAATATTGTTATCTGTACAGGTTCTTGATTACAGTTTCTTCCATTACTGAAATAAGCTTGGCATAAAGTTATGATGCATATAGAGAATTGTGGTAACACTAGCATTGGAGATCTTAAATTTTCAGTTGTGACATTTTTAATATTGCTGGTAATGCTGTTAAATTCAGCTGCAAATGTCTATGTTCTTTTGAACATCTCATTCTATTTCAGGGAGTCCCTTCCAACTGGAGATATTCTATGATTCTGACATCCTGTATTTGCAAAGCAAAGCACCTCTGGGAGAGGCTTTCCAAAATGTAATGCAGAGTTAGGTTCAATACAACAGTAGGAAATATCACAGAATCATTAAGGCTGGAAAAGACCTCCAAAATCATCGATTACAGCCATTGACCAAATACCGCCATAGCAGCTAACCACAGCACTAAATGCCATGTTGAGTATTTCTTGAATACTTCCAGTGATGGTGACTCCACCATGTCCCTGGCCAGTCTATTCCAATGCCTAACAGTCCTTCCAGTGAAGAAATTCTTCCTGATTTTCAGCCTGAACCTTCCCTGGCACAGCTTGAGGCCATTTCCTCTTTCCTGTCTTTTGCTGCCTGGGAGAAGAGGCCAATCCCCACCTGGCTACAATCTCCATTCAGGCAGTTGTAGAGAGTTTTAAACACCCCCAGCTCCCTCAGCTGCTCTTCATAAGACTTTTGCTGCAGATCTTTCCCCAGCTCTGTTGCCCTTCTCTGGACTCACTCCAGCACCTCAGTGTCCCTGCAGTGAGGGACCCAGAATCCGAAACAGAATTCAAGGTGTGGCCTCGCCAGTGCTGAGTAGAGAGAGACAGTCACTGCCCTGGTCCTGCTGGCCACACTATTGCTGACACAGGCCAGGTGCCATTGGCCTTCTTGGCCACCTGGGCACAGCTGGCTCATGTTCAGCAGCTGTTCACTAGCACCCCCAGGTCCTTTTCTGCTGAGCAGCTTTCCAGCCACTCTGCCCCAGTCTGTAGCACTGCCTGGGGTTGTTGTGACCCAAGTGCAGGACCTGGCAGTGGGCCTTGTTGAACCTCATAGCACTGGCCTTGGCCCATCAGTCTGTCCTGTCCAGGTCCTTCTGCAGAGCCTTCTGCCCTCCAGCAGAGAGTACTGCCACCCACTTGGTATCATCTATGAATGGACTGAGGGGGCACTGAATCCCCTCCTCTAGATCATCAGTAGAGATACTAAACAGGACTGGCCCTAACACTGCTCCCTTGGGAACACCAATGGTGACCAGCCACTGCTGGATGTGGCACCCTTCACCACCACTCTCTGGACCTGACCACCCAGCCATTTCTTAACCCAGTGAAGAGTGCAAACCATGTGCTGCAAGCTTCTCCGAGAGGATGTCTTGGGGGACAATATTAAAAGCTTTAGTGAAGTCCAGGTAGGCTACATCCACAGCCTTTCCCTCCTCCACTAGGTGGGTCATCTGGTCATAAAAGGAGATCAGGTTGGTCAAGCAGGACCCATCTTTCCTAAATCCATGCTGTTTGGGCCTGATGCCCTGGTTGTCCTGTACACGCCATGTGATCTCACTCAAGATAACCAACAGATTAACCATAACCTTCCTGGCCACCAAGGTCAGGCTGACAGCCCTGTAGATCTCCCAGATCCTCCTTCTGGCCTTCTTGTAGATTGGCATTGCAGTGGCCAACCTCCAGTCATCTGGGACCTCTGCAGTTAACCAGGAAAATGATGGAGTGGCTTGGTGAGCTCTTCCACCAGCCCCCCTCAGCACCCTCAGGGAGATCCCATCCAGCCCCATAGACTTGTGAGTGTCTGAGTGGCTCATCAGGCCGCTTACTACTTCCTCTGGGATTGCAGCAGATCCATTCTGCTCCATGTCCCTGTCTTATGAGTTCAGGGGCTGGGTAGCCTGAGTGTAACTGACCTTTCTATTAAAGAAGAGACAAGGAAGGCATTAAGTCTTTCAGCTTTTTCCTTGTCCTTGGTTACAATGTTCCCCTCCATGCCCAGTAAGGCATTGAGGTTTTCCTTGGCCCTCCATTTGTTGTCAGTGTATTTGTAAAAACACTTTTTATTATCTTCCTTTGCAGTGGCCAGATTGAGTTTTAAATGAACTGTTATATATTTATTACGTATTTTTATATTATATTTATATAGTTATATGCAGAAAGGTGGTTTAGAAGTAAACATATCTCTTCGGGGTTCTCTGATACAGTTACAACATTTTAGATCTTGCTGTGGCTGATGACTTGACCTATGTGCTCAGGCTGAGTAGGCAACAGGAAGTTTTTTATTTTGTCACTGGAGAGCAGTCAAGGAAGTTTTCGTAGCTGGCATGTCACATTTTTCATGTAATTTTACATTTCCTTAGAGGCCAAGTTAACAAATTAAGACATTCTCAAGAAGAAAAAATAATTCCCATGTGTGGAAGCTATGATGGAGCAGGCAGGAGAAAGATATTACAGATGCTGGAAAATACTGGCCAGCAAAAAAAGCAACAATCTCTGTAGAAATGGCTTGTTACTGGACAAATGTTCAGTGACTGCATCATCCTAGTGCTATTCTGCACAGCATTTACTTAAACATATTATTCTTTTAATATAATAATTTGTTTAGTTTACTGAGTAGCTGAGTTTACTGCATGTCCAAAGAAGGAAAACTAAATGAGTGATGGGTTGGGTCTGGAGGACAAGTCTTATGAGGAGCAGCTGAGGAAAATGGGGTTACCATTCCCCCCAGACATAGTGTTCTAACACAGGGCTCTGGGGGTCCCAGGGCCCATCACTGGGGTTGAAGACAGAGAAAAAGATGGGGTTAAATGTTTCTGCTTTGTCACCTCCTGATTGTGAGGTGACCAGCCTCATCAAGTAACAGCCCAGTGTTATCTCTGATCCTCCTTTTGCTTTTGATGTATCTTAAAAAGCCCTTTTTGTGACCTTTATGGTGCTGGCCAACTTGAACTCTAATCAAGCTTCGGCCACATGAATTTTCTCCCTGCAGTGGTGAACACCATTCCTGTACCCTGCCATGTTGTCTGTTGTTGCTTCCAAATACTGTATACTTTCCTTTTCTGCCTAAGTTCCAGAAGAAGATCCCTGCTCAGCCAGGCTGGACTTCTGTCTCACTTGTGTGACATCTTACTCTTCGCGATTGCCTGCTCCTGTGCTTTTAAGAGATGGTTCTTAAAAAGTGACCAGCGTTCATAGATTGCAGTACTTTCAAAAGTAGATTCCCAGAGCATCCAAAAGTATTACAGCATCTAAAGTCTGCTGTCCCCGTATACAGGGCCAGAGTTGTCCGTAAGGCCAAGGGCAGTTGATCCAGAAAGATCCTGTAATTTCTTGTAGAATTATTCATTGCTGGTAGTGTCCTGGCTGGGTGGTCAGTAGTAGACTCCCACAACAATATCTGCTTTATTTGCTTTCCCATTCATCCTTACCCAGAGGCTCTCAACTCTAATATTGCCTAACGTTTTGGCTTTTGTTGAGACTTCTCCAGCTAGTGTGCCTTCAAAGCATGAGAGAGAGAGAGAAGGGCAGTTGATGAAGTGCTCTTAAATGACAAGAAGTAAAAGGATTAAACAGTGTTTTTTAAGTAAAGATAAGGTTTGTCGCTCTAAACTGATGGCATTGTGATCAAGACTGTTAATCCAGAAAAAGTATTTTAAAATACTCAAGAAAATATTTGTAAAATTATGTATCTGAAGTTTGCATTTTTTAAGATGTAAACATTTTTTTCTAGCCAAAACCAACCGGTGTATTAGGTACAGTAAACAAACCATTATCTGCAACTGGAAGGAGACCATATATTAGAACTACAGGATCAGAGACTGGAAGCAGTGTAAACTCTGAGTTGAGCTCTTCTGCAGGAAACAGATCAAGGTACGGCAGTTCAAAATACCTTTCATCAGCTCTTTACTTCATGTTCTCCACTGTGCTTGCAAGTTTTAGGACAGGAGATGATTTAGTCTGTGTGCTTATGTGTTTGAGGAGTGTCCTTACTTTGTCTGGTTTTAAAAAATGTAGTAGTTCTCAACAGGTAAAATCTCCATACTTGCTTTTTGGTTCAGTTTGTGCAGTTGATGATTTGATGTATATTAGGATGTATAAATTAGGATTAATCCTGATTGGAAACAAGAAACTTTTTTGATGTAGATGTAATATTCTGATCTACATAAGATTAAGAATGATAAAAAAAGCTTGTTGAAGCAGGCCAGGGTCTCAGTGGAAAGGTGGACCATATGATTATAATATTCAGTGATTCTTCTAGCAGGCATTATTTTTACATGGATCCAGAGTTTTAAAATTTGTTGTAAATCTGGAGAAACAATTTACACTTTCAGATTTTAGTATTGTTTAATTTGGTTTAGAATTGATTATGTGACTAAAATAAAGGGTTAAAGAAAGCAGAGAAAGTTAACTCTAGTTGCTAAATTTCATAAGGCCAAAAGGAAGTATAACTGTTGAGAATTTGTTCTGTAAGTGTGCATGATACAAGTTGTAATAATCTTGGCTTTTTCTTTTTTGTTACTTTGTTTTTAAAACTATGAAGATTGGTCATTATTGGTGTTTATTATTCTTCACCACATTTTCCAGTATTGGCTCGTTCTATCTGGAAAAAGAACACAGCCTATTTTACAGCTCTGGTCTTAAGTTTGCAAAAGGCATTATATGGTGATGTGACTGTGGTAAGGGATTTGGCTCAATGACCAGCCAATTCCTTTCAGACCTTTCCCAGTTCTGGGAAAGAAAATATAAGTGTGGACTCTGCCAAATTCAAATGTTTTTAAACTAATTTAGCCTATTGTGTTGATTCCCACGCCCCCCCCCCCCCCCTCCCCCCAGCTTCTTCCCCCCCCCCCCCCCCAATAATTCCAAACATTTTTCTTCTTTTCTATATATTTTTGTTTTATTATGTCTTCCATGATGCTCCCAGGGAACAAAGTTCAGATATATCAGAAACCGGAGTCAGTGAAAATGATGAAAATCCTGTGAGGATTATTTCAGTCACGCCAGCAAAGACAGAACCTGTGAAAAACAAGGTATGTCCAGGGATTTTATGGACTGTGTCTCTATAATAAACTTGGCATTGGGCCTTTTTTCAGTCCACATCACTGCGGGCGGTCTCTGAGGAAATGGTAACATCCAGTTTCATTTCATATAGTTCTATCAGCTTCCTAGCCTAACAGAAGACCCTTTAATTTCAAAACTGCTGTTTATTTTATCCACAGTAATTTATAGAGCTCATTTGAATGGCCTTCCTCCTTCTTTTTTAAAATTCCAAGGTTACTCCCACCTTTATTCCACGTTTTCTAAAATAAGTAACAGTGAGGCTGGGATTTAGAGTGGAAGTTCACACCTGTAAAAAGTTTTAATGGAAGTTACTGCCAAGAAAATGTCAAGTGGTCCTATAGCATGAAATAAACATCTAATTTTTGGATTTTTGTCACAACTAAAATCTTAATTAAACTATTAAAAATATATTTTACGGTTCTCCCCTCTTTCATTAAAGAGAGAACACCATGTGTAAATCATAATGATTTTTTAACTTACAAAACATACGATGGCATGAATTTTAACACAGTTGAGTCCTGCCCATGGGATAGATTAAACTCAAACAGCTGTACAGCACGCTGGGCTCTGCCTGGCTGGGAAGGACCTGTGGGACCATCCCCGGTGAACAACCAACAGAGCATGAGCTGGCTGTGTGTCTTGGCAGCAGTGAGGGCAGCAAGCTGTGTCCTGAGTAGTCAGCAGATTGAGGGATGTGTTTATTCCAGCCTATTTGGCATTCATTAGGCTATGCCTGGAATACTGTGTCCTCCCCAGTTTCATGCAGATACTGAAAAACTGGAGAGAGCCTTGCAGGAGGCACCAAGATTATAAAGGTGTGGAGAAGTTGTTGTGTGAAGAAAGGTTTGAAGTATTGGGTTTGTTCAGCTTAGAGAAGAGAAGCCTTGGAGAGGATCATTCAGTCTTTCAGTATCTAAAAGGTATTTATGGAAAAGATGGATGGAAGGAAGTATTCTCAAGGCTGCTTGCTGGAAGGAAAAAAGGCTAGTGGGAGAAGTTGCTTCAGGGGAGATTCTGTTTGGATGCAAGCAGAAAAAAATACTAAAAAAAGAAAAATCTACATTGTGAAGAAATTTAAACACTGGAACAGGCTGTCCAGAAAAGTGGTGGAATATCACTGTTCATGGCTTGACTTTTCAAGGCCCTAGATAACCACTGAGGCCCTACTGCCAACAGAAGATTTGACAGAATGATTTTCAAAGATCACTGCCAACCTAGATGATTCTGTGATTCAAAACAGATTTTTGTAATAATGTAGGGATACATAGACAGTTTAGGCTGTATGATTTTTAAAAAGTTAAATATCTGCTTAATCTCTTTTTATTAGATTAAATCAGAGTAATAAGCAGGTGTTTTGTATTTGTATTGTGACATAGAAAAGTTAGGCAAAGCACATAAAAAGTAAATTTTAAAAAAATGCTTTCTAGGTTCTTGAAGTTGAAATTTCAGAGTGGATATCTGTAAAGTTCATATGAATAGCACGTGTGTCTGCTATGAAGCTGCTAGAACAGTAGTAAAGATTACAGAGATTGCCTGACTCATTTGAACACATAAGAAATAATAGTAGAGTATTTAACAAAATAAGTCTTTGGTTCAGATACAGCACTTAGTATAGTGACATTGGTTTGTTTGAAATTACTAAGTCATCCCAGCCATGCTTCTTCAGTATCCTTTTCTCTACCCCTTCTCCCAACTGCTTTGGAAGTCAGTGATCAAATGAAGGCTTAGCATCCAATTGCTTCCTCTTTGATTCCATATGAATACTGCTCTGTGTAGAGAAGTACACTGCTGACCCTTTCACATATACAGACACCTCTTCATGGTATTTAATCACTTCTTTACCTTGTTCAGGGTATTGAGAAAAACATGCATGTAGGCCATACCTATTTAGACATGACAAAGAATTTAAAAAAACAGCAAGTTTCATCTTTGGTGTGGTCTTACTTCTTTATTCCCTACAAGCCTTGGGTTTTTCTTTACTGGCACTTAGGACTTTGGTAAACAGCACCTTCACTGAATGTTGGTCTCAAGATTTGCATGTGTGGAAGTAAATAGTAAATATTGCTGTATAGGAATAGCTCTTCTGCTCCTCTCCTGTCATTTGACAAAGAGACAGTAAAAGGAGCTTGTCCAGAAAAACCATCATGGGAGGAGCTGAAATAATTAGGCTTACTGTAATCTCTGTCCCACACAACTAAAAGATACATTGGGTGCAGATATTAACATTACACACAATGTAGAAAATATTTTTGCAAGGATGAGGTTCAGAATCCCATTTAGTAAAACTTATTACTAGGTTTAAGACCACGTGATGTGTTTTCGTAACAATACTTAGAGTTTTAAAAACTCGTATTTCTCTTGAAGGAAGGTAACCGTTTGAGATTGCCTTTGGGAATCTTTTTTTCTTGACATTCATGATTTTTATTTTCTAGGAGATTAATTCTGATCAGACTACACAAGGAAATAGTACTGAACGTGGGAAAAAAAGAACAGCAACAGCATCTGGAACTGAGAATATTCATCAAAAAACAGAAGAAAAAAGTGTAGAAGAAACAAGCCCATCGCTGGCAGCAAAAACCAGGAGAGGGCGACCAACCAAACCGGAACCTCAGGGTACCACTGCAAAAAACGAGGAAACAAATAAACCACCTGTCAGGGGAAGGAAGAGGGCAGCAGCCAATCAAGAAAGTCCAGGGAGTTTAGAGGCAGGTAATGCCAAAGCAGCAAAACAGCAAGACACAGCAAAAAAGCCAGCAGCAGCACAGAGACAAATTGATCTACAGAGGTAAAAATAAATAAATAAATAATAAAATACGGGGGGGGAGGCGGTGGTCCTTTCCTATCTAAAGTCAGACCCTGAATTTGCAATTACAACAGACCTAGCATAGTTAAGGGCACAACTAAACCACAGTGGATGCCATGGTCCACCATATGTTGCATTGAGTTCTATTTTTCAAAGTGAATACCTGGGTAGCTGGTGTTGGAGAAATGAATTTCTTTGGTCAGAACAGGATAAACTTTACCTGTTTTCGCCAAATGTTACTTTATGTCTGTTGCCTCTTCATTTCCCTTCCTGGCATTGCTGTGTAAAACAACTAAGAGTTGAGGTTGTTTCAGTGCATTCATTAATCCCAGGCACACAGGCATTTGGGTTCTGTGCTGTGCTTCACTTCATTGGTAGCAAAGGCTTGGAAACTGACTATCTTTAATTAAGAGGAAAAATTGTAATTCTGACTGTTTTCGGTTATTTTGGGTCTGTGTTTGTTTTAATATTAGCAGTACTGTAATCTATTTTAAGTAACTGAAAAATAACATTTGGAACTTCGTAAACTACAGAACAGCTTTTGGATGATAATCCGGGCTACTTTAGTGTTTAAACGTGCTGACTTGGTTTGCAATATAAGCAATTCATAATGCACATAAACACGAGATGTCTGTTTTGCTGGACCTGGTACCTAATTAATGCAAAAGTGTCCAAAGTCGTAGAGCAATAAGGTCTGCAGACCAGTGTGCTCTAAGGAATCACAAATTAATCTAAAGGAAGAAAGAATCATTGGAATAGTTTTTCTGGAGATTTGTAAGTTGAAGATCTTGCAAAGAACTTTGAACAAAAATAGTTACCTTCTTAGAGCAAGGTTTATAGACCAGTAAAATGTTCTGTCTGTCAAGAGTGTAATATTTGTGTACTGCTTTGCAATGCTTGTTTAAGTCTTCAGAACAAATTGCACTATCCATATCCTTTAATAAGCTACTGTATCAGATAGCATCTTTAAAATATGTAATATCTCAGTGTTTCTTGGACAAAATACCAAAACATTGTTAACGTTTTTCAGAAGCCAGGTGCTTGGAAGTGATGGAGATTCACTGTTGGAGATAGACTCAAGTTCAGAATACTCTCAGAATGCAATGGATCTTTTTAAGGCCTGTGGGAGCAGCCAGGAAGATACTGAGGATACAGAGATAGCAGAGGGAGGCTTCCTTAAGGTGTAGCAGGCATCTTGTATAGGACAATTCTCTCTTTTTACTTCTTTATTGCAGTTTATACAGTAAGGAATCAAAGAAATTTGTGTGTAAAAAACACTGTGTCTGATAGGTTTTTTGCTTCTAAGTAGACATGTACAAGTTACTGTAAGTACTTGGAAAATATTTGAAGTAATGCCTATTCTAAAGTAAAATGGGCTGTTTTTATAAACCTGGGTAATTCCAGTTAACTAGATCAAGTTACTGTTCTTAATCTCTGATTCCAGTGAAAGCAGGGGATAACTGTTTATATTTATGCTGAAAAAACATTACTCAGTTATGGAATTATGAAATGCACAACTCAAGTTGTGTTACTTTCAAGTTTTTCAGGAAGTTGTGCTATACAGTAAGGAAATTCAGTTGTATTCAATTAATTATGTAATTGTTGAGAAGATATGAGATGGAGATGGAGTTGGAAAAATCACAGTATAAAGAGTGTAAAAGCTGAAATGTAAACAATATTTAATAGGATTTTGATTCAGAATCACTTGGAATTTCCATATCCTTACGATTAACTTTCATTTCCTTTTTTCCCCCCATAAAGGTAAAAAGAAAACTTGCTCGAAAAGGGAGGAAATGATGGCCAAATAAAGGCATGCTCCAAGCTTCTGCAAAAACTAGGATTCAGAAATTTCCTGTACAGGAACTGAAATTACTTCAAAACACACAGCTTTCAGCTCTGAAACCAGAAGGAAAACTATGCTTCCCTTTCACATGAAATTAATCCTTCTCAATGGAAATGTAAAGCAGAAACTCTTGAGAAAGAGGCTAAAAGCATCTGTACTTATTTCCCCAGAGACTTTTTTTATGAAAAGTCAATAATTAAGCAAATTGCTTAACACTTGGTTCCAGTTCCTGCATTCTGGAGTTTAAAAGTGTATTTACACCATTAACTTTCATGCTGCATTTTTTTTTAAAGAAAGTCAGAGAAGGTCCTTACACTGACATTTAAAATTCATGATCCTAGAGCCAGGTATTCCCATGTTTCACAGAAAAGGTAGAAGTCTACTGAATGGATTTTAAACAAGACTAGAGGAAAAAAAAACCACAAAAAAATTTTTTTGCTTTACTTTTGGAGACTGTTTTATGTATAATTCTTTCTGCCTGCCTACTTTTCTGCAAAAATAAGATGTACAGATTTCAGTTCCCTGCTATGAAAAGTCATGTGGTGGCAATTTTATAAATGTTGCTTTCTGATTTTTATCAGAGTGGGAAAGTAATCACTTAAAATTATTATTAATTTGCAAGTAGACATTTCATTTTTTAATTTTCCCTCCATTTTAGTTTAATATAATTTGCAATAAATGTACATATTGATGTTTGTTTTATAAAAACATATATCACTTTTAAGTGTTTTTACTCCTGCGGTTCTGTTGGAATATTCTAAATTTTAAAGGAGTAAAGGCAGTCCAGCATTTGATTTTATAATGTTTGTCACCAGATTTTTATTATTGATGTAAAGAAAAAAAAATCAGTTTTTAAAAATAGTTGGACTTTGGCAGCTTTGTAAGGAAAGTTGGAAATGTTTAGGATTGCTCTCAATTTTAAGCATTGTGCTGATTGGAAGTAAGTCTGTTTTGCATTTTGTCTTCCTGTCCAGGCTCATTTTTTAATGTTTATTTTAGAAGATTGTTGCATCAATATTATGTTTCCTGGCATTGTTCAGCATAGATACAGTGTACACTTTTATGTACACATGATCATATTTAAGTTTGTTGCATAAAATAAACGCTTCTAGGTGTCATATGGTGGTCCTTTTTTTGATTTTTTTTTTTTTTTCTTTCACAGAATACTAATTGCTATATCTGTATATGGGCTTGGACGTTCACAGAAGTATTGTACAGAGCGAAGGAGTTGTAATGCAGACAGTAACGTAGTTTAAAAGTTAAGTTTTTTTGGTAAAGTTACAGTGCTTTATCTCGTGAAGGGGGTTGGGTTGGTCTGCAGAGTGACAGTGAAGAGTTTGCTTTGTTTCCCACTGCCTCAGTTCCCTATTTCTCTTTGCAAATTTTGAAATCCCTTGATTCATATAGAAGAGCTGGATACTGGTGGCATTAGTTAAGGATTGCTTGTGCTCCTGAAATGGGTAGGGTGCGGTTGTGTGCTCTCAAACATGAGTTGAGTCTCTCTTAGCAAGCATACAGCTGATGTTATTTTTCTTCTGTGCATAAGGCAGTGTGTGCAGCTCCCCTTCTAAAGCAACCTGCAGTGCTTTGACCTGAAGGATTTGAAATGCTTTTGACAGAGGGAGGCCGGGAGTTTTTAAAATCATTTAATTACGCATCTGTCAGGGGTTTGATTTCTAAAACTGAAATAATTTCACAAGGTGGATTTACTGATGAGAATGCAGTTTCTTTTTGGTGCTCTGGTCAAATACTTCCCTCTCACAAAAGTTAGAGTATTTTGGTTTAAACTAATTTTAAAGTGTTTTAGTGCTACCTGAAAAAGATACTTGCTTTTAAAAATGAGTTCTGGTACTTAGTTGTGTGCCTTTAACAGTGATCTGAAATCTGGACTTGACAAATCCTGCAAGCAATTCAGATTTGTTTCCAAAAGCTTTGCTTTTTTTGGAGTGGATAATTATTGGATTTTTTCCTTTTTACCTCTTTTGGTCAGTTTTTAATTAGTTACAATGTCAAATTACTCAAGGAATCATCACAGAATAATTTAGGTTAGAAGGGGTTTCTGGAGGTTCAGTGCCATGCTCAGGGCATGGTTTTCAATTGTCTTTCTTCAGATTGGGATTATGTTGAGTTTCTTTCTCTGGTTTTTTTTAATGTGGACATTTGAGTTACTTTGATATGTTGATTATCAGTAGAGTCAATTGGTACATTCATGGAGCAAATTTATTCTGGGCATAATTGGCTGAGCCAAAATGCAGCATACAAGAATTACCAGAGGGGTCTAGCGGTGGCCCCCACTGACTCTTCTCAGAACTTGCCCCAGACAAGGCTGCACTCGGAATTTCCCTGCCTGCCCGCACTGTTCCCGTTCAAGCCCTCGGGGCAGCTGTGGTGCTGTCACGAGCTGCCTCAGTGATGGGTGGGCACCTTGGTGTCAGAGCTGCACCCAGGGGCCCTGAGTGCTGACCGCACACAGGAGGCAGCCTGGAGAACCAGGACAGAAGGCACCGCCACCGTTTTAACACAGACATAATTTATGCATTGCCAGTGCTGCTGAGGCCTTAAAAATAAGATCTATTAAAGAGTAATGAGTATAAAACTCTGGAATTGAAGGCAAAGTATTTTGAAGAAAATGGAGGGTGGTAGGGTGTGTGTGTGTGTACTTGGCCATATATCAGTTTTCAAATCTTGTACATGAGTGGGGATTCTCCCATTATAATAAGGAAACTGATGCTCAGAGTTCTTCACTTGTTAATGTGTGATTAAGAATAATAGGAAGCCCAATAAAACACAGTATTTATGGCTTTTTACCAGTGTAGGATTTAAAGGTGCTGAGGTTTCACATTTAGTTACATAGTTAGAGCAAAGTTCTTACCATCTTTTAAGTTCCCATCCTCATAAAAGTCTGGCTGTGTTTCTTAGCAGACATACATTTATTTCTGTTTCTTTCTGTCTTCCGATGCCTGGATTGCATGGTTTTCATCACAGTAAGACAGGAAAGCTGTTCTGAGAACATACTTTGTAATGTTCTCAATTAAAGCTCTACCACTCAACAAAACTAAATTTGAATAGTTCTTTTGGATGAAATAATGTTGTCTAGAGCAATCTTAAACAGGAGAAATAATATGCATTACAAACCTTTTCTGCACATGCTGACAAGCCCTGTAAATTTTAGTACTGATAAATAACAAAAAAATGTTACCTAAAATGTACTTCTAGCTGTTAGATACTTAGCTCACATTGTTGGACCAAGTGCAGCATCAGACTGGTTATTGAGTGTCAAGTTAACTGGTGGGGCTGTCACAGCTGAACTGTTTCCTCTAAAGATGAAGTAAGATGCAGGATCACCAAACATTTACAATACATGGGAAACTTGCTTCTTAAAGAAATCATCCATGCAGATTCTAGTTCTCTTGCATGTGTGTGTTGTTATTGTCTTTATCAGCAGTAATAGCTCTGTTTGTGCCTGGAAATCAAACCTCAAATTGATGCTCAGGGAAATAGCCCAAACTGAAGAAGCCTGGCTGCAGATGCACAGAGCTGGTAACCAAGCATTAGTCACAGAGTGGCTGGTTTCAGCCCACGGCATTGTATCTCAGTGCAGGAACAGATCTGCACAAGGAGCAGCAAGGTGTTAAAAAGCAGGGAGCAAAGTCCTTCTGTACAGCAGCACTTTTTGTGTCCCTTGAAGCCTTTCTCTTCTTGAATTTCTGACAGGAGGGAATCATCGGCTGATGAGTATCCTGGGTATTCAGATGGCCAGAAGGAAACTCAAATAATACTGTAAAATACTCTTAAACTTCAAAGACCGACAGTAGCTTCCATTCCTTAAGAGATTTTAATCCAGACATTCTGTGGATTGATTTGCCTCAGTTCCTCGAAGGCAGAGAACAAGACCGGACTTCCTCAGGAGCAGAACTTGGAAGTGGTTGCTGATAACCTGTCCCTTCCCAGCTGCACAGCCTGAGTCAGGAGAGTGGATCCAGGATGTCCTTTTATTTCTTATTTCTAAATGAGAAACCAAAGGGGGCAAATGACCCAGTTGCTCCCATTAGAGATTCCTTAGCACCAAGTCAGTGTGATGACCCACAGGATGACTACTTCCACAAATCACACCCTAGTATACTTCAGATTCAGAACAGGAACATCTCTGACTCCAGGGAACTTCCCAGCACTATTTTTTGCAGTCTGAAAGGAGATGAGCAAGTTTCTGGCATGTGCACCTGCTTGTAAAGAAACTAGTGGGACCACAGCCAAAGGCTTGTTGCAGTTGAGACCTCCTGCTCGCTCAGGCCCGAAGAGCTGAAGGCATAGCCCCATGTGCTGCGGTGAGTGGTAGGAGCAGCTCTGCAGCCGAACTCGGTCAGCATCACCTGTGCTGGGAGATGCTGTGAGCGTGTTCCTCAGAGCCCTGGTGCCATGTCAGGCAAAGGGCAGTCGTCATACCATTGGAACAAATCCTCCTGTTACCTGATGGAAAGACGTTTCCAACCTGCACCAGAGCCACTTCTCTCTGCCTAGGAAAAGTCCTGACCCCTTACACTTTTATCAGGACTGTGGGCCTGTAGTGGCTGGGTGTTGTGAGCCAACAGGAAGAAGTCAGGCTTGTGGTGACCTCTTTAGCTTTGGCAAGAAATTACTAAGGAGCCATTCAACTTTGAACCTGGGGGATTTGTCACCAACTGTGCAGCTCTATCCATGGTCAGCAGAGCCAAGACATCTATGGGCAATGCAAGTGGGTGGTGCAGTTGAGTCTTGTGTTACTTGGTGAGGAGGGACAGCCAGCAGGAGACATCTGCTTTTCACTGGGAGCACAGGTTATCCAAGCTAATTTGTAACTCACTTAGGTCATGCTGGCAGCCTTGTAGTCTCAGCAATGTGCCAGCTCAGGCAAAAAGCTTGACCAAATAGCTCTGGAATACTGAGCATCCTCCTACAGCCCTACCAGCTGCAAGAGCTCAAATCATAATGCTGCAGGTTGGGCATGCTCCAGAACAAGAAATACATGTTCTGCTCCTTGGTTCAAGCATTTAATTCTCTCATTGCCCTGGAAGCAGAAATTGATGTGTTGACTCTGATGCCCCAAGGAGCTCTTGAAGCAAGAGATGGAAGGTGATTATGGCTGTTTCTTTGGTGTTGGGTCCAATGGCTGTAAAGCAAGTGGGAAGTCACTGTGTGCCCCAACTGTCCCCAAACCAGAGACAAGCTGGGTTTATGCTGGTGGCAGAGGTCTGAGCCATCAGTCTCCTCTCAGGAGGTTTATGTGCTGTCTCCAGAGCACATGCAGGGTCCCCTGTGCAGCTCACTGCTCCTTGCTGCCCACACATAAGCTCTTCTCCACTTCCTACGAAATTAGGAGAGACTGTCACTGCCCACATAATTCAAGCCATCACCTGCTTCCATCCCTGAGTGTTCCCAGGAAAGGAGAGAGTAATCTGTAACCTGGATAAATTATTCTGGATGGTGGTGCAGCAAACACTGTTCATCCTTCCTCATGCTGGTAGGACAGGACAGGATTCAGGCTCGGGCATGGACAAGGGAGCTGCTCTGCACACCTGCTGTATGAGCTTGACAGAGTACCTTGGTGCCTTTCCTTAGTGCCCTTTCCAGTCACCTTTTCTCAGCCTTGCAGTACATTGGTTCCCAGCTATTCAAAGCCCTCTTTGCTGTATCCATCCATGCCTGCACATTGTGTCTTCTGCATTACCTTCTCACTTGAATCTTATATAAGCTTAGCTTTGAGCATAAAAGGATTTGGGAAGAAAGCAGACTCTGCCTTGATTAATTTCTGAGGCTTGTGGGGGGCCTGCACACCGCAGTTTATCAGGCTCTGCTTTAGTAACGAGCTTCTAAGGTCTGGTTTTCCCACAAGGACCCCATGTTCAGCACTGCTATCCTCCATCCTCCCTCAGTCAGCACCTGGTTCCTGCTGTTACCACTCCCTTTGTCAGGAGGGTTGTTACTCACAGTGCACTTGCCATGCAGGTTCTGGAGCTGCCTCAGTCTGTCAAAGTATACTAAATGGCCAAATCTCCAATGCTCTAGGGAAGTTTTCTAGTCATCTGGACTATTACAAGACATGACAGAAGATCCAGCATTCCCTCATGCAGAAAGAGGGTGTATTTTTAATGCTTTGTAGCTTCCACACGTTTAAGAAACACCAACCCCCCACAGACTGCACGCAGAAGATCATGGTGGCATTCACAGCAGTCCTGGTGTGTTGGCCATGAGGTAGATGTGGTTGTATCTCTGGCTCTCCAAGTTTCAGGTACCTTCCTGGTAAGATCATCCTTCAGAGTGTATCAATGTGTATAAATACCTGAATGGGAGAGTGTAAACAAATAGAGCCAGAGGTACAGCCCTAGAGAAATGAATGGAAACAGAAAAATTTTCCTATTTCCTGGCCAAACTTACTCCCAACCAATTAATACCAACCTGAGATCACGTCTCTTGTAGGTGACTGGTCACAGCCAAACACCCAGCACTGCATCCACTCCCTTGACTCATCACCCCCCCGGCCTGGCTGTAGGCTTCTGCTCCTTGGAACTTTTCTTGTGCCTGTGGACAGGGGGATGGGCACTGCCAGTGCTGTGGCACCACTTCTTCCCCACTGCCTTCCTCCATCTCCTTACACACTTTCTCCAAGAATGTTGTGTCTGACCAACACAATATTTTCCCACATAACCACCGTATATTAGATGCTGTTTGGCCATTTTTGAGGGCACCTCTACCCCCAGAGCTACAGTCAGAGGCATAGGGGCCTTCTGTTAAATTTACTAGGACAGATCTGCCATCTTCCTCAGACCTCAAGAGCTCAAGTCTATTTTTTATTTGGTCACTCTTCAGCCCTGAAATGGTAATGCGTTTCTCCTCCAGAAGACCACTTACCCTGCTGTGCCCAAGCCCCCTCCTGCTGCCTCATGGGAGCTGCACCACGTGCCAGGGGGGTGGGTACTCACTGCCTTTGGCCGGGGAGCAGGGCGGGGTTCCTGCTCTAAGCATTTCCCTTGCACACATTGTTTTATGAGGGTGGTTTTGGAAGCTGCCCAAAGCAGTTGGCCAAAATGATAACAGAATTTCATTTGATTCTGCATCATTGAGCTGCTTTCTTTCCAAAACATACCTTTAAGCCAAAACATGGGTTGTTTCTTCTTTTGGGTTGATAGTGGGGTTTTTTAACCTTTTTGCTATTAAGAGGGCTTTTTCATTTCACACTTGCAGGATGTGGCCCCTTTTGTGTATTTGCTTCTTTTGCAGTCACATCGAACAGATCCAGGCCCCCTGAGTTCACAGTCTCTTATGTGGACAGCTGGCTCCCTCCAGCCCATCTCAGCAGAGCAGGACGTGGCTTCCCACTGGATATGGCCTCCCCAGGGCTGTGCAGAGAGGCAGGATCATCTCCCTCAGCCTGCTGCTGACACTGCCTCATGCAGCCCAACATACACTTTGCTGCCTTTGCCATGAGCACAGGTTGGTGGCTCACGTTCAGCTTGGTCCACATCCCAAACCCCCAGGTCCTTTTCTGCCAAGCTGCTTTCCAGTTATCCCAGCCTGTATTGGTGCCTGGGTTTTATCTCCCCAGGTTCAGGACTCTGCACTTCCCCTTCCTGAATTCCTCACAGATAAGAACCATTCACAGGTGAAAAGAATGGCACACAAACAATAAATACAAAGAATGACTCTCCCTTAGTTTTTAAGAAATTTTGGGGGTTTGGTTTGTGCTTTGTTTTTTTTCTCCTCCACCTCAGCATTGTCTGACCCAGTGAATTTTGGTAACTACTTTGTTTATACATGTTTTCTTCCCAACAGTTCCCTCTCCTGATAACTATGGCCTGGAGACAGTTTATCCCAGCACTTTTGATGTAGTTCAGACCATTAAAGGATTGGAATGTGGAATAAGCTATAGTGGGCAACACATATGCCAAAGCAAAGAGTGAGAACATGCCCCCATCCCAGCAGGTCATTCACCTATAGCAAGTTCATATGCAGGATTCATTTCTTGGAGTTGCCTCTTTAAAAGTCATAAACATCAAGTGCTTTCTTTCCATTTGCACTGACGGCTTTGGATCCTTTAAGCCACTATCTACACAGATAAACTGCTTCACACCCAACAGCTTCTTGCAGCAAGGTGAAGATGTGATGGCCACCACTTCCAGAAACACCCGGGACCAACTTTGTGTTTGGTGGTTGTTCTCCAGCCTTATGTTGATGGAAATTTAAAGCTGTGACACCATTTCCAGTGCCTGCTCTTTGTTATGACTGCAGTGTGAAATGGGACCAGCCAGTTGTAGGTGTGCTTTTGAACCAAAATCCATCTTGGTGTGTAACTGGCTCCTATTTTTTGGGGCTGTAACCAGCAAAAGGTTCCTCCTTCAAGAAAGACACCCTCCCACCCACCTCTGAACCTAGGCAGCAGGTAAATGTACAAAAATGGGGATAGCAGGCTTTGCCCTGATACAGCAATGTGGCTCAGCTGCAGGAACTTCCCAAACCTCTCAGGGTCAGCAGGAGCTTTGACTATTCACCATCATCATGTTTTTAAACTGCCAGTTTTGAGAAGAGGTTTCAGGAAAGACAAAGGAAAGTGACCAGGGCACTGTCCCTCTCCCCACCCTGCAGGAGCAGGGGGCCACAAGCCCATGCCCCGCACCACTTGCAGGCAAAGGCAGCTGTACACAGAGGACTTGGGAGTGCTAAAGGGGTCTGGTGGCTCAGGTATCATCAGCACAAAACAGGTTCTCTCCCACCTCCCCTCTCCCCCCCACCATATTTTCCTCACCAGCCCAGCTTATTACCCTTTATGTTATACCAGGCTGTCATAAACCCACCTAAAGAATTCATGTATTTCAACACAAAGCAGCCACTAAGTGAAGCAATGTAATTTATTTGACATTATACCAGACACGGGTGCTCCAGATCCAGACTTGACCTTAAAAACAATTTAAAATCCTGGATTTGCTGTATTGGAGGTATCAGTTACCCGTCTGAGAGCCAAATGTGTCAGTATTACAGCCACTGAAACAGAAAACTAAGTACAGGACAAGTCAAGCTAGCAAGCACCATCAGTCCATTTCAGCTGTGAACTCGCTTCCAGTTTTGGGGTGCTGGAAGGAATGACAAGGCTGTTGGACAACTTCACAAGTATTTCAGTATAAAGCAGCTCTCAGTTACTCATGTCAGTGTCTAACTACACAAACTGGGGAATATGGACCTTTTTTTTTTTCTCTGAATTAGTATCAGGCTAAGACCTGCAGGAGAGGGACTGAGGAGTGCTCCCTCTCCCTCACCCCGTTAAAGAATGAGGTACCACAGAACGACACAGCTCCTGATGACAGTAAAATGAAACAAAAAACCCAAACAACATCTTACACCATAAAACTGTGCAGTACTATCCCAGCTGGTAGAGCCTGCCCAGAAACCTGCAAAACCTGCCCAGGGATAAACATGCACCTGAAGATGGGACGCAGATTTGAAACAGAGTACTACAACCAGCTCCACAGCAAACTCACTGCTCATTACTTCAGCTGTGCAGCTGCTGCCTTCAAACTGCTTTACTCCATTTAACAAATGTGGACAAATGCCAAAAAAGTGAAGTTTGTACTGGTAGTAAATCCATAGTCATCATCTCTCCTAGGTTCTTCCAGAGCTGAACAACAGGGCAGTGTCATTAGCCACCAGGCTGTCACCTCCCTGTGCATGAACCAACTGCAGTTTGAAGTACATAGTTTAAAATGTGATGACATGAACATAAGCGGTGCACGAAAATCCAGAGAGAACTTTTCCTCTGTGAGTTACCGGCTTTGTTTCTTCAGATGCAACCTTTGAAAGGAGACAAGTGGTGGTGTGGCTGTACATGTAGTTTTCAGGCCATCACGTGAGGCAGTCCTTGTTGAAATAACACATGCTTCCATTACACAACTTCTATTTACACAATTTTCTTCTTCAAAATTTTCTAGTGTGCACCTTGAAAATGATCATCCCTTTCGCTCTTGTTACTGACATGGAGGCAGTAGACCCTATAATCTTAGAACAATCAGAATTGCCAGAAATAAAACTGTTTTCAGGGAAACGTGCATTTATTGTTAAGCATTCCCAGTGAAAAATCAACATCTTTTAAAATGTGTGTTTATTTAAAAAATCATTTGTGTACAAAAGTGTTTGTGTAGTTTTTATTTTCAAGACAAAAAATACTGATGCTGCATTCCAGCCTCCCCACCCCCGTTCCTCCTCCACAGGAAGGCTGATGCTCAGGAACCAACCTTCTGCAGTATTTATTGGTAAATACTCATTTACTAGAAAAGTCAGAATTTAGGATGGAAAAGGTAAGTGAAAAGCAGGACTCTTCAGCAGTTGACATCAGCATTCCTATGATGGCAGCCTTCTTCAGACACTGCACCAGAGCAGCAGCAGGTGCTGCAGATAGTACACCACACAAGCACAGCACTGTCACAGTACAGTTCCTCGTCTGTCGAGCCGTGGATCTGAAATTACACTATCGATGAAGGGCTCAGCACCATGAGTGATCCTGGAGCCAGTTTGATGCCTACAAAGCAGGTAACAGCACAGATCGAACATCACAGCACAGTACAGGGCAAATGATTTGCAAGGGTTTGTCCAGTGAGAACAAATCCAAAGTCAGGTTGCTGCCAACAGAGCACTGCAGCTGGAATAACCAAGCCAGAAGCCAAATGCATTGACGACAGTTGGTCTTGTGAGTCCGATGATGAATCAGCTGATGACACAAACACCACAAGCAGGAAGAGCTACCTACATCATTCACAGATAGGATTGGAACAGATCAGAAAACTAGCAAGAAAGAAGTAATTGCCCCTTTGCCTAGCCCTAGGAGAAAGCTGTGCCTGGAAAACGAGGATGGTTAACACTGAAAACATCTATTTGGTCTTCCCAGAAGAGGCTTTAGGCACCCACAAGCATCTTGACTTTCATGCTTTAGTTCTGTGATGCAACAGACACTGATGAAATGCACTTTTGCTACCTCTTGTTGAGCCAGCTGCTCATCAAAACCATACAAAACTATGCACCTGGTCACAAATCACTGCCCCCTACTCATCAACTCCATCAACAAAACCGAGCAGGAGAGGACACCTCATCTTCTCATTGCTCATCAGCCTTTAAATAAAAGCAATTTTTTTGCTAAATAATTTAAGGTTTTCCACTTCAGGCAAGCCTCCAAGTCTAAGCCAGCTTCTGGTGGTTATTCAGAAGGGAACAAGGGACATGCACAGTTGACTTCCCCTGTGCTAAAAATGGAACGTCCTGACACAGTGCATGACCAATGCAGTAAACAAGAATTTGCGCTTGAATCTGTGTTTTGATTTGCCCCCGCTCCCCTTCTCCCTTCCCCAATGACACAAGCAATCCATAAGCTCTGAAGTGCCTAGTCTGAGTCACAGCTGTTAGGCTTAAATTTGCATAGTTTAAATGTTTCTGTTACCCACACCATCTAATGCAGATGTGGTGTTACAAGGTAAGATTCTTTCTGGCTATTTAATTCCTCCTTTCAGACAACAACGAAAAAAGTTTCTATATTCCTTATGTCAGTGTTCCAATACCAATTTACATGGAAAACAGTTGAATACAGTGATAATTAGAAAAAGAACTAAGACATATTCATACACCAATAGTACTTAATTGCTCATAAATACTACCGAACCAATTATAGTCAAGGCCCCATGTACTCTGTTGCAAGCTTCAAACAAAATAATCAAGTTTGGAGTATGCAGAATGCACTAAATGACATATCTTTCCAGGATATGTTTCTAAGGTTTTTGTCTCCAAAATGCACCAATTTGTCACACTGAGAACACAGCTTGTTCACAGAAGGAATGGGAGGAAGCTGTGAATTTGGCAAGGGGGTGGAATACAGTCAGGGCCTTTAGTACTCATGGGAAAATGGAGGCTTTTGGCAACAGGAAAGGGCATTTCTCTACCTCTGAACAAAGCTGTACTTTGCTCTTGGAGGAACTGGGTAATATGGATAAACCTTTTTGCTGGATGCATGTTAAAATGTTTAGCAGTGAAATCCAAAGAATGCTCTGACAATCCGTGTTATTACCAATACCTTGTTTAGAAAAATGGGGCCATTTGGACTTCAAAATGACTGTTTGAAGCCATCTTCTGGCACAATAGAGGAAGACAACGCATGGTTTCTTTGTACTTAGAAAGCCACTGTACCCATGTTTCATGTCTTGTTGCAAGGAGTGGTAAATGTGCAGCCTGAGTCCACAGCTGGAGTGGGCTGCACAGCAACTCCACGTCTGTGAATGCACAGGGCCCTGAATATAGCGATGTTCAGCAATACAGAAAACGGAACTACCATTTGTATGTACAATGTCTCACAAGGATAAGCTGAACACTAACAGCAAAATTCCTAGGGCTCAGCCCCAGCTGCAGTTAAACTAACCTCGTACAACATTATCCCTATATTCAACTCTGATAATTACCAAGAATACAAAAACATTCCTTATAAAGGAGTGACATGTCAAAATTCAGAGGGACGTCAGACCAAAGATGTCTCCTTAATGCTGGGTCATGCTTCCTTCCCAGCTTCCTTCCTGCCAGCACCTGAGCTAGCATTAAGCTACCAAGCACATGGATGGAGAGCAAAACCCAGAATCCAACATTTATACATAAGGGGGAAGGGGAAGACAACTGTTTTGCAGTAGAGAAGAAAATGAGGTAACTTCGTGAGAGAAGTAAAACTTAACAGGGCATTCTTTCAGAGGTGACCATGCTCACTTAAGAACCTCTTTTTTGCCTCTCCCCCTTTCCCTGGCTTCCTTTATCACTTCACATACTGTTGGAGAAGCCTGCTGTTCTTAGGAGACTGGTCTTATCAAAAGACATGCTCAGAAGCCCGTAACTGAGTAGTTTTATGTCCCCGACAATGATTTCCAAGTTCTTTCTTTTGATAAATAGCAGCGAAGAACAAGGGAAAGTAGTCAGCAATTTGTATTTACCACCAGGGTAAAAAAAAAAAAAGGTGTTGATGTAATCAATAAGTTCTTAGCCTGTATAACAGAAAAGACAGCAACTTGAGATTAACACAAGTAGCATTTTGCCAGTTTCCTACCGTCCCTGGTTTTCATCTAGCAAACCAGCTGAACAGTAGCAGCTTGTTAAAAAAATAAATAAATATACGGAAAGTCAAAACAACTCTTTTCCTTTGGCATCATTGCAAATGATTTACACTAACTCAAGAAAACCCAAGAAAACTGATCACTGACTACACCTTAAAAAGCAGTAAGTATAAACACTAAGCAAATGCATTTAGTATTGCACTGATATGAGTTCAAAGTATTTACTGTCTGTGCCCTGTTTTAAGTTTGGACACATCAGACAGAGCAGTACGGGGAACATCCCAGAACTAGCCAGGTCTCGACAGCTCTGTTTTCTGGTTCTGTTCCCCACTACTATGCTCCAGGTATTTAACAGATACCATAATGTTCCTGATTTCATCTAGTGTGAGTTATAAACAGACTATGAAGTACAAAACTATTTCTATTTGTACTTCATAGCTCTAGAAAAACCCCAAGCAGGCATATATTTCCCCACCCTATTAATCCACAGCTTAGGAGGAAAAAAAAACCAGAACAAAATATAAGAGTAATAGAAAAGATGACTGATACAGTACTCCATTATCCACAATCCCCACTCTCTAGTCTCAGGATTTCTCTGAACTTCCTTGTCAGATATACTCTCAAAAGTTAGCATCATATTCACAAAGACATTACAGCTCTCTTTAAATAGATGTACTAGTGTTTGAAGTTGCAAGACTAATAATTTTCAAGCTTTTGCACTCAGGATGAAATGTCATTTTAATACAAATAAAAAGACTGACTGTATGTACAAGCCAAGGTAAGATTTCAGTTCTCGTTTATCAGAAACATCAATCCAAAAAAAAGCTAAATTGAGAACACACTTCTACTTCTATGTGCATTTGAAGTATGTACAGTAAAAACACCAACACAGCCTCCATGTGTTAACCAGAGAAAAATGCAAGCAAGGATGAATTTTAAAGTACCTGGTAAGCAATCCTTAAACTGAAGCCCAAAATAAAGCTAGAAAACCGCTGCAAAAAACAGCTGATTGCATCATATCAAGTACTCAAAAAAATTTTTTTTCATTCTCAGTACACTGGAGAATCAGCTTTGTCTTCCTTCGAACTGCGTGAAATCATATTATCCAGAATGTACTGACGAATACTTTACAGCTATTTAAAACAAAAAAAAGGAAATGAAACCAGCTCCATCTTTTTGTGCTGTATCAAAGCATACTCCTTACATGATTGTGTAGAAAACATGATGCATGAAAATCACTACTGATAAATCAAAATCTATATTTTTAAAGGGGAGCCTAGACTACTGCAATGGCACACATAATACCCACAGATGATGAAACATAATCAACAGTATGATGTAAGGGAGAGGAGAATCAGGTTTCCCAATTAATAAGCTAGAAAGAAAATGGTTCTGAATAGGTCACCATTTGGAACTTTGGGTAAGTCTTGAAAGTCTGTCAGGAAAAAAAATTACAAAAGCAATTGAGTATTTCAATGGTGCTCTCTTCAGCGACCCTACCTAATATGTCTATTAAGTACAAGCATGCAAATATAGGTCAATCCACAGGCACATAGGATCCATGTTAAAAACAGTAAGATAACTGTGATGAGTGGCACCAACAATTTTGATGACTAACACTCAAAATGTTGCTTTCTGAATTACTAAATCAAAATCCTGAAGCAAGTTCCTGCTAGTCTTTGTCACACTGCTAAACACTAAAGTAGGCATGGTTTTCCCCCATTATCTTAGCTGAGCTCAAAGAATTTTTACAATATTTAGTAAGAAAAAAAATTAAAGTATTTCCCCTTTTTAAATTTACACAGACGTTTAATTAGCTTTATTTACAGAGCGCTTTTTTTCAGTCTCCAATAGTGCCTAGATAGCATCATCAGGCAAGAGTGCCAGTTTTGAAAGAGAATCTATATAGAATCCTAGGAATAACAGATGGTGATGCTCCTCCAGAAGGGGCAAGCTGGACTACAGAAGCAGCTCTCTCTATATGGCTCAGTTACTCAGGAGTAATTCTGTTGCAGTCTCTACATCCCATGATTTTGAAGACAAGGCCACTATTACTGCATTCTGCAATGAGAAAACAAAAGCAATAATATTTTCAGTGCGTGAACCTGCAGCTCCAGAAGGTGGAATGAAAAGTTCACAGATTAATCAAAACACATGAGTTTACCATTTCTTAAATACCAAATAATAATTTATAGAATAATTGTTTCAAAAAGACAGGGGTAGCTCACAAGATTTATCTGTAACGTAGTATTTTAAAACTCCAATTCTTAAAAATAATAAGCAAAATAGAATAATTAGACCTACACAACATCATGGAAGTAGCAAATCTACTTCAGTAGATTCTGATGCTATTGATGACTTCCTGTATTTATACACATATACTTGGCCTGCCCTTAGCGAAAAATATTTTAAGTTATTTATACTTACCCTATCAAAGCCCATAGCACAAAGGTTTTCTATTTTTTTGGTGTATTCTGGACTAGAAACTGGTGCTCCAGCATACACATGTGCCCAAAGTCGAGCTGTCTGTTTAAACATTTCTGGATTTTGTTTGTACTACACAAAAGAGAGAGGGGGAAAAAGGTGAAAGTTAAATCTCAGCAATCCAACCACACAGCAAGACAATATGGCAAACTGCAATCCATCATTCTTCCTACAATATCTTCCACAGTGTTTCATACTGATCATGCTGCTATTTTTGAAGTAAATTTAGAGGTGAGGATTACACAAAGAGTAAACCTATGCAAGCATTTGATATAATGAGTTTGTCTTCAGGTCAAATTTTGCACTATGGGTATTTGTTGTGTACAACCAGGTATTGCTCTCAATTGCACCGACCCAAGCGAAGTAGCTATATTTAGCACAGCTGCTGAAAATTTATATTCAGTGTGACAGAGTACAAATTATCCCTATGTTAACATCTCCTGAACATGGTACTGTGTACTACTCTAATGCATTTCTCTAATCACTAAAAAAATATATGGTTTTACGCACTGCAAGTAGGTCTGCAGTTTTTCAGTCTGGACTAACATTCTACTACCAGACTTCTTCCTGAGAACAAAGATCTTGATCACACAGGTGACAGAAGAAGGGCTGAAAAATGGGTGAGCAAGTGCAAAAAGCAAGGAATCATGCCAGTATGTAACTATATTATTTAGACCAATCTCGTCACTAACTAGTTTTCCAATAAACAACAGACTGGACCATATCACAGAGAATTTTTAGTGTGTGCCAAGAACTCAACTGCCAAGAAAGTGGGTCATCTGTCATAAACTGTACTCAGAAAAGTTAAATAATTTTCCCATTTTAACAACTTTGGTATGCAGTATCAAGTTTTTTGTCTTAAAAAAAAAAATCCCTCTTCCCTTAAATCATCACTTTAATAAAACAAGATATTAGCAAATATGTTTTTCAAATATTTAGGTACATTTTAAGGACAGAAACATGGCTGATTATCATTCTTAGACATTTCATTCATACATGAAAATAATAATTAGATCTATAAAGCATGTAAAATGCAGTACATTTCATTTTGCCTCTCCTACAACAACCCACACCAACTACACTGCTTTGCGTGCCTTGCCCACTTCCCTCTAAATCTGATCCACGGGTCATAATTTGTGTATTTACTATCTGGTGGCATTAATGGCACTAAAACAAACATGGGAGGCAATCTATTGTTGGAAATAAATCACTGTTATGAATACAGTGGTCTGTAATAAATTTCTTTTGGTGTAATGACTAAAAAAGAGGAAGGATTAAGGTAAACACCAGTAGCATACTGAAGTACTATTTTCTTCTGCTCTTAAGAGGTCTTCCCCCAATTAATTTTTTTAAAATATTTTTGAGAACACTGCCAAGCCTAAAAAGCAACTAGCTTTCTAGTCCAAAGGATTAGTCGTAACTGCATTTTACTCAGAACTAGGTTTCAGTGCTCTATTAATAGAATTCCTTTACTTGGGTATCTGTAAATAATCCTGAATTTTCTCACTGAATTGAGAAAAGCCTAAAGCCAACTTTTGCTGATGTTTTGGTATCAGGAATCTGAGGCAGCTCATGTTGCTGTACTGAAAAAAAAAACAGCAACCAGAGCAACTAGCACACCAGACAGCTGGTGTCTGAAAATACTGCTCTTACTCAAACAGGAGCTCTCCCTGGGATTCAGCTCAAGAGCTTGTACAACACTGCCATTTACCTGGATGACACACAGTTTAGTAAAATAGCGCAAGTGTGGAGAATAAATTCATGTCTTGGGAATTTTTGTTTTGGAAAACACAATCAAACCCTAACAAAGTAAAAGAGACCCCAACACCAAATAAACACATGAAGGAAACAGGTGTTTACCAACATATCTCTCAAAACCATTATAATCACTTCCTACTTACACATGCCTGTAACTCAAGGCCAAACCCCAGTATAGTTTTCATGCAGATATTTGCAGGAAACAGGGTAAACAGAATCCTCTCCACATCAGCCATGCCACAGTCCCACAGTCACACTGGACACACCCCCACAAGCACCTGAGGGGCAGCCTGGAAAATTGCTCTTTGGAATCTAGAAAGTTTCATGAAGTTTTTTGCCTGAGAAAAAACTCTTACCAGCTCAAGTGCTTCTACTGTTATGATTCCCACACAAAATTCTACCATCAGAGCCAGAACAGGAAACACTACCTTTGTGAAAAAGGATATAGTGTTTTTTTTTAATGAAGAGGGAGTGTGACAGCAAGGGCATACATCCAGAAAAAAACCAGTGCAGGGATATGCCTGGTGGCCTTTCTGGCCTTTACAACACTTCTCCCTGGGCAGAGCAATTCAGCCTGACAGAACTGTTCATGGACATTTATTCAGAGCAGCCTTACTGCAGAATCCCACAAGCAAGCCTTCTGTACTTACTGAGTAGAGTGGTAGCACACAGCTCTCATGCACCCAGCAGTGCAATGGACTACCTCTAATCTCCACGTTTCCCCCAAATCCCGACAGGTCTGAAAAATGCTTATCTATCATCCTGCACTGAGTTTTAGAGGAAGGAGTGCACACCTTGTCACCCTATCCTGGAGGGTTCTGACTTACAGAAGACACAGGTGAGATAGAAGGTTCTTCCAGCATCAACTTGCTTTGTTCTTCTTTTACTGAAATACACCCTGACTGCCAGTCAGTGGGGAAGCCAGGCTGCCTCTCTCTCTCGCCCCAGAGTAGAAAGGAGAACACACACATACTTAGGACCTTGTTCAGAATCGCCAGAGGAATGACTGTTTCTATCCTTCATCAACAATTTAAACAGAATCATGGCAGTCCAGGTATGGCCTAAGATCCCACTGACATTTATTTATTGGTATTAAAAGTTATCACTAATGTCTGAAAGGTAACAAACCTTGTTGACTACAAAATTTTACTGATAGCAATTCAACCAGTGATTAAAACAGTTATCCCCAAGTTATTACTCATAATATTTTGACATTAAACAAATACAGTGCTCAACAATATTCATATTAATCCAGAAGAGGAGCTTCATACCAAGCCAAATACAACTAACACAACCAAGTTAAAACTCATTTTAAACCAACAGCATATTGCTTTTCTTATACTGGAAGCTTTAGATTTTAAAAGGCAAGGTATACTGGAATTCATTTTACTATGCTGTTATCTCCTGATATTTCTCACAAGGTGATATAAATAAAGGACAAAACCTTCTGACGCTGTAGAGTAACTAATACTCACTCTAGAATTCAAAAAGAGCACAAAACACTGTAGCAGCTCACATTTACTATATGCAATTTTATGATAAACTGTTTAAAATCTTTTATCTCCTGTAAGCCTTGGGACCTCACCTGACTCAGCAAAGATTACAGAAGTGTTTAAAAATCACAGTCAACTGAGTATCTTACCTGGTTTGCCACTACCGCATCTTGTGGATCATCTGGTTCTGCAGCTGCCAACAATGCTTGCAGTGATAACAACACTGTTCTTAGAGTCATTGCTGCTGCCCTGAAATTGAAAATTTAAAAAAATCCTTTACCATATCCCATGTCTGTATTCACTCTTGTGGCTGTACTACTATCATAGAAGATATGGGATCGTCTACAGATTGTAAGTCCAAGGAACATAATTTTAAACTGCTGCAGCTTATAGTTATCAAAATACTGCTTTGTATATATATTTAAATAAAGTTTTATACATGGACTTTCCTATCAACAGTGCTTTCTGAAGTTTTTGGAAAGTACCTTGACCTACACATTTCACCATGCCCACTTAATGTAATTAATTTCATCTGGGGGAAAAAAAACCGCAAAAAACCAACGCCGAAATGGCTTGTGTCATTCTCCCTCACTGCCGGTAGCAGCACCTCGTCCTGGGGCGGGGCGGGGCCGGCAGGCTGCGGATGCTCCCTCTGCCGGCACTCCTCGTGCAGGAGCAGTGACCTACATTTTAAACGTGTAACAGGTAAGGAACTCTACACATTAGATCTCTTTGCACCAGTTTTAATACGACATTTTTCAACAAAGTTGAAGCATTTACATAGTTAATTACTACTACAATAATAAAATGGTTAGGCTAATTATGGAATGTGCTATCAAAATACTTCCTTGGCTTCCTCTCACTACGACCTGACATGACTGTCGGCAACCAGAAACATTCTGCAGTCACAATGGTCCTGTAAAGTCACTCTTTGCCCCTGTGAAAGAACCCTGTTGAAGGTAGCACAGTTCTGGATTTGGAACTTCTAAGGTTTTAGGTTCTTATCATTTATCCTGATCTCCAAGTGTATTTAGAATAAGACACTTCAATAATTTAGTACGGGAAAATCCAGTATGCTCAGAGAAGTCAATAAACCCTTAAAAGCAATTGTATGAAATTCTTACACACCAGAAGTATGGAAAGTTGTAACACTTACACAGTTTCATTATATTTTAATCATAAATAAAACCTCTGATCTACCATTTCAGTTGGCGTACACTGGAAACCAAGTAAGAACCCCACAGACTCTGAGAAAGTTGAGTATTTCTGATTTGAAGAGTTAACTGAACTCTTAAATCATTGTGGCAATGGCACAGACGTTCAAACCAATACACAGATCTGTTTACTCTGCTTAAGAACTAGTAGCAAGGTGAGTAGGGAAAATGCAACATTTTAGATTTGAACAAAGTGATTATGCCACATGAATGCCAGAGCGAAGTTGTGAAACACAGACATCCAATTTCTTACAAACAAAGCTCAATTTTCAATCAACAGAAAACAGTTTCTTTTTTTCAGAAGGTTGCAAATAAATGTAAAGAGTTTGTTAGAATAGGTGGGGAACAGTTTGACCTGATACAGTTTGATCCAGCTACAAAGGAAACAGTGTGCAAATCCCTTTCCAGGCTTAGGTTTCAGAAATTTATGTATTTTCCAGTACTGAGTCACTGTATTAAGGTACTTGAGCAGTGTGTACCAATGAACAAAGAATAGATGCTGGTAAAAGGTCAGAGGTACATTTGTGGCACCCAAATATTATGTTCCTAGATGCTTACATTCACAGCTTTCTTGCTGTGTCACTAACCATTCAAACATGCCATTCTCCCCTAATTGTTTCTAATTCTAGAAGATTTTTCTCAGTAACTTATTTTTTAGCTTGATAATTATTGCTGAGCTTTCGCAGTGCAGTGTTCTACATCAAACTGCAAGTGAGAAACATCCCAAATGACAGAGATTTTAATTAGCACATAGTGTCTCATTCCAACTGCCACACTGGCTTGAAGTCCCTTAAGCTGAACTTCGTAGACTTAAATCTTAAAAAAAATCCTTATGCTTTTAAATTTGAGTTCTGAAAAATCACAAAACCATCACAACATAAAATTCTCCTCATCCAAATCTATTCCTCAGTAATTTTCTTTTCTTTACAAGTACCTGATGCTATTTTGCTCTTATCATTTCCTTGGGTTTGTAATCTCTACTGGTTTATACTATCTTGAAATTAACCTATTTAATGTACACATTGATGACATAATTCACAGTCTCATCTGCTAGTATTACCGGAATGTAATAAAACATATTTACTATTCCAGCATTCAGGTGTCATGGGACACCAAGTCATTCAGGCCTTACTATGCTCAAATGGATTTAATAATTTTTATTTTTATGCAGTGAATTTCAGGTACTATAGTATCTACCACACCCACTATAAAATCTAAAGTCTTTTTTCCCAGTTAAGTAATTTTATTATGTTAGTTACTGTAGTTTTAAAGACAGACTTCCCATGAAATATCTATCAACAATAACTAATGTTATAGTTATTTTCTCCAAATAAAAGCTGTTCTGCCCTTTCCTTTGCAGAAATCCTTCTACTTTAGATACATCTGAAAATGTAGACAAGATGACATAAAAAGGATTGCAGCCTCTTGTGCCACTTTTACATGCAATTTACTTCCACTTCCACTGTACCTTCTAGGAGTATAAAATACACTTTGGGGAGCAGGGGGCATCACTAAGAACCAAAGGTGCCATGGACACCAGCTGTCTCCAGCTGTCTCTGCCTTTCAAGACTGCCAGGTCCTTTCAATCCTGTTCATCTGTTATATTTGTAGATTTTTATACAAAGCATACTGGCACTTCTCACAGTCCAATTTCAAAATAACAATAAAAAGCAACAACTTATCCATTTAGATATACAGATGACTGTATGATCAGAGAATTTAAACTCTGAAATCGTAAGTTTCAGACAAGATTGGTTTAGCTACATTTGTAAAAAGTCTTAAAAATGTAGCTTACAACTTATTTTCAAGTCTCGTATCTCAAAACGGCTTTCCCATCTCATGCATCATAACACAGTTTTTATTGGACATAAACATTGAAAGAAGTATCCTTAAATCATAAAAGAAAATCCATTACAGCTTCAATTGCTGTAAAAGAAGAAATTAAAAGTTTGTGATTAATGGTAAAGAAAAACTGACATATTTTGTGTAACTATCATACAACCATCTAAAATCTTCTACATTTAGAACACCAATTAGCTTTCCTGATCAAAGAAAGTAAAAAAAGCTTATTATTTTCTACAATAGCTTAGTCGAATTTTTCAGATATATATTAAGATTCACAGAAGAAACTGAAGGGACAGCTAAAAATAGATTCTGATTTCCCATGAACTTAAAAGCTCTTCTTTTTTCACTTCTCCCAAAGTAGTGTTACCTTCTTTTGGGAGAACACAGTGAATGGAAATGACTGCCTAGAACTGTATTTACAGATACCAGTAGGGCAGGACCTGTTCCTCATCAGCAAAAAGCAAAAACAATTCCGATCATCAATTCTGAAAGAAAATCTATACTGATAGTCCCACAAAGCTAAAAATCCCAACACACACACACAAACACACACATCCCCTCCCCTACATCTTCACAAGCTAGAGAAGAATGTCCAGGGGAAGAAAAAAAAAAATAAGCAAGCTGTATTTTCCTTAAAACGAATTTCCAGTGCAAAGATACAGGTCTTTTGAATTTTCCAATGTACCTTGAAGGTTTATTGATCCAGAATAGAACCCTGAAAAAATTAGGTATTTCCAACTCTTCTTACATTTGAAGTTTACTTCCAGGTGTGGGTGGATTTATGCGCAACAGCTCATGGAGTTCAAGCAATTCTCTTTGGTAACTCAAGTGAGCTTCATGGCTGCGTTTTACATTTGCTCTCTCCTCCTTGCCAAAGGCAAGGTTTTGTATCACTCCTGACAGACTTCTGTCTGATCTGTTCTTAACCAAAGCCTTAGAAGGCTCTTGAAAAATTTACTTCAGTTTTTCACCATGCTTGATATTCTGCACGCTGAGATGGCTTCCCCATCTTTCACTGTACATTGTTTTTGCTTAGACCATTATTCTTGCGTACTTCACTCTGGATTTTTCCTATGGTTCCCATCTTTCTTGTACAACAACTCTCTAAGCGGGTACACTACTTCAATGAAAGCCTGACCAATCACCAGGAACAAGCAGCCAGCTTGTAGAATGAATTTTAAAGGTAAAATTTCCTATTTGCCTTTGTCCCATGACATTACTGGATCCTGTTTGCTCCTAAAGCTTACAATAACCCTTGACTCCCACTCCCATCCCAAAATGTTGCTTAGCTATCATGCAAGCTTGCAGGTTTGCCATCTGCAAAACGGGAGTAGGCCACTATCATGCACCAGTGAGCTGCAGAGAGCTCCCTACAGGGGCACTGTCCCCTCAGAGAACTTGAAACTAAAAGCTTCCACTCTGGACATCCAAACCAAAAGCTTGGCTTTCTATTGGCATTGCATTTGCTAAACCACAAGGAAAATCTGGATTGAAACAGAACAAAGAGAGCTGATATACATTTTGTTCACTTACACATTTTTCCTCTTTTTTTAGATAATATCTTAGGGCATTTCCATTAAAAAAGAGCACCCCTAGTTTGGGTGACTATAGTGTTAACATTAAAAGGCACAGCAAGCCAGCTGTACCCAGCATGCCCGAGGAAAGAAATCTCTTTTACCTTCTGATGGGCTGAGAGAGTCCTAAGAGGATTACAAAACACTGCCAGGTTTTATTTTTCTTCTTCAGTTTTAAAGGCGAACTAATTCTCCATTTAGGAAGTTTTTACTTATGTTCTTTACATTCTTCTCTAGGAAACAATCTCTTTCATTATTCCAAGAGGTAACCCAGCAGAATGCCGGGAACAGCTGCAGCCAGCAGATTGCTACTCTACTCTGTCAACCAAACATGGCTACAGGAACATTTTTTTCCAAATAATCTGCAATATTTGTTCCATTTGTGAAATAAATAAGCTTGTTAATCCAAGCAAAAATCTCTGGCACCTTGTTCCAATGGCTTATGGAATCTGGAAGGAAATTAATAAGGCCTTTGAGTAGAAGCCTGTTGCATATTTACAGGACAAATACAAGACCAGGCACGCATCAGAGAAAATTTTTTAAAAAGCATAATAGAATAGCTTTCACACAGCACAGAGGGGAAAGCCTGCTTGCTGAAGGGTTCCCTCAAACCATGTTAATATTCTCTGCAATTTTCTCAAAGCTTTAAGAAGCTTCAGTGCTCCTCAAACACCCTGAACAAAATCCAGCAGTTCTGGGTGCCCAGGAAGATGATTACAAGCTGGCTGCTGCTTATTTATCTATTAAAATTGTATTATCTCTTATAATGATTTCTGCATCCCAACTAAAACTGAAGCATGAATCCTCCAGTAGAGTCACTACAACAAAAAATTATTTATTATTGACTGTCAAAACCACAAAAGCCAAGAGATTTTTTGTAGCCATATACGCAGCCACGACACATTCATTTAATAATCTCTGCTCAAGGGATTTATGCGGAACAGCTTTCAAGTAATTTAGTTCTCAGGTTTCAATGAACTGTGTTAGATACACTGTATATTTAAAATTAAAACCTTGAGACCAAGTACTGGCCTGGAAGATAAATACAGGCCATAGTAAGCGAAACCACATAACGAAAATTATGTCAGATAAGCATAAACAGTATTCCTTTTACAAAATCATACCCCTATTTTAATTCTACCAGCAAACAGTTGCTGCTTTGCAAACAAACTGGCATATCAGGTACTTAAAAATCTAAACATGAAGAAAATCCACAGCTGCAAAGAATTTCAGCATCAAGCATGCAATGTGGAGAAAGAATTGCATTAAACTCATCAAAAATAACTTATAGACATTACTTTGCAAACTGATAAAACCTCCTGCCAATATGCAGAGTATCATCTCAACTATACTCATTAGAACAGAAAATCATTATCAGAGGATGGGAGAGTAGGGAAGAGACTTTTTAAAACTATACAAACTATTAAATTTTTTTAATAGTATTAGTATCTACCATCTATAAATGAGTATTTTATCCGCTTATTAATTCTTTCAGAAATCCTGCTAAGGCCCATAGGCCAAACTTCTCCAGTCCTTTAATTCTCAAACCTCACTGAAAAAGATACGCAGTGAAATTTGAGACTTATATTAAAACACAGCAACAAGAGGAGCATTGAAAGCCAGTGAAGTGGCACTTCAAAAACAGATCTTGTTGCTAAAAGATTTGACAAGAGGCATTGTGGAACTAAATATATTTTCTAGAATACTTCTACAGGTGTATTTCAGAATTGCATTTGTCCAATTTACCTTTGAATGCTTGATAAAACAATGTAAGATTAAATTATTAATCAGGGGGGTGTATTGCTTATTTTTTGTTTCTTTTCTAATGAAGCTATTTTGTTCAAACCACTTTTCAACCTAGACATGCAGAAAACTTAAATATGGTGGTGTGTGGTGGTACATCCTCCCCCTGGCTCCCTCCTTAGGCCAGCTGTGGTCTCAGGAATGCTTGTTAGGTCTCGGCCTGGATTAATGGCATCTGGACAGTTAGGTTCCCTTCAGTTTATCAAAAACACCATCTGCTCCCAGAACTTCTGGTGTCTCACAAGCCCCTGTTTTCCAATAAATAGCCTTGAGACTTCTTCCTTGTGTCTGAACAACAGACCAAGTGGAATAGTACTTTTGTTGTTGGACTTTTCAAAGAATATTCCAGTAACTACCAACTCATCCTTGCGGCCAGGATGGAAATTTACTGATGATTTAAGATAGTCATCCTGTGACCCTATCTATGAACAGTGGTACTGAGACCCTTTGAGCTCTCCTGGACCACAGCAGGCTGTGACCAGCATTTCCTTGAATGGGATGACTCTCAGATCCAGCAAACTCTCAAGTTAGTGAGACTCTGAGCATTGTGATGGAAAGCCTGTGAAGCCTGGGCTAATACCCTCACCATTCCTGAAAGCTTAATCCTTTGCCCACTGAGAAGATCCAAAGGCTTCTGCAAGTATTTCACTGAACTCAAGAGTAATTTTTCTCGAGTGTAACTTTGTACATGTTTCTTTTTGTCTGTGTGCACACATATTATGAATGATGCCACTTCAGATTTAACCTGGTCTAGTGGAAAGTGTCCCTTTCCATGGCAGGGAGGTTGGAACTAGATGATCTTTAGGGTCTCTTCCAACCCAAACCATTCTATGATTCTATGATGTAGGCATTTCTTAATTAACTAAAGCTGCATATATTGAAGAACAATAAACAACTTGTTTCAACAATATTAACCATTCATATTGCTTAGTGAGTTTTAGGAAGCTACTCAGGAAAAAAGCAGTCTTATCTATCACAATACAGAAATGCTTCAAAGTACGCAACAGAGGCAGCTGTAAGTCTGTTCTTATCAAAGGATCAGAGGCTTTGATAAGCACTTCAACAATGCTCAAGTGATTTTCATTTACCATTCTATGATTTGAAAAGAAACAAAGATTACAAATAGCACCACTAGAAAATGAAGGGATCACACTACATTAAGAATCATCTGAAGAGGGATTAATAGTATATAGGAAATCTCCCCCTGTCACCACCAGGTTCTGTGAAATTCTCTCCTTAGTGCTTCCAAATGAAGACAGTGTTTCAAAGGAAGACTTTAAAACTATACAACTGGAATAATACTGGTGCTTCTTGTGTGAGCTGGTTTAAATATACAGAAGTCAAATTCTTGGTCCAATACTCCTATTTCATATACATCCTGGCAAAGGAAGACATGAATGTTTGAGGATTTTTTATCAAGCAGAAATAACAGAAATAAGACACAGATCAAATTATCTGTGCTAGACATAACTCAAAGATTACAAGAACACAGGTCAACTATTCTCTCCTGTCCTTCCTTCTCAAATATCAAAGGTTTAGACTAAAAACCCCAAAAGTACATAAATTAAGTAGAAGCTCATGACTTTTTTAGGTCTTTGTTGCCTTTTGATACTCACTGACAACCTCATGGCAATTCACTAACCTGCTTCAGAGCGTGACCTCTCAGGAGACTGTACTTGGACAGTGTCTTGGGGTGACTTTATGATGTGTATCCTTACCACTGCTCTATGCCCAGAAAATCAATCCTGTGCCTTTCTGTGCCTTTAAACTGAATCTGATGGAGTTCTCTTTAACTAAAATCCAAGCTGTGCTACACCATGACAGACAGTTAAAGAGTCATTAATCTCCAATAAAACTGGAGGGTGGTATGAATACTTAAGAGGCAGGTACAAAAGTGCACTGGCTTTACTGATAAGAAAAACTATACCAGGTACCATGGCATGCATATTGGAAGATTCTATTGCCTGAAAGAACATCAAGTGTTCTCAGATGGTAAGAAAAAATATGCCATTCCAGAAGTTAGACAAGAACTTATCATCATTATCATTTCATTTCAGTAATTTACACTATCGTGTGCCAGATGATTTCTATAATCTTGTACATCTGCAAAAGATTAATACACTCGATGTGTCACCTGCAAGACTCCAGCATTCTCCTCTAAAGTTTCTCTTTCAAACCCAACTGACGTCTGCTTGGCCAACAGCACTCTTGACAAAGTTGTTGACGTTACAAGTATTTGAAGTTTGTATGGATTAGATACTGGTATGATCTGCTGGGCAATTACAGTCCTATTCTTTTGGGGCAGACATGGAGGAAAATAACCATCTGTATTAGGTATCACATCTATCATACAACTGTTACACACAATCTTCAAACCACATGAAATCAATTACTTTGAAAAACGAAATGAACAATGAGTGCAGCTGTTAGTTTGGACACAAGTCTATTCCACAGATTTTCACTATTAAAACTTCTGCAGTAACATTAACTGATCAAAGGAAGCAATAGGTAGTATTTGTTAACAGTAAAGAACTAAAATAAAAAATTAACTTATGCAAAAACACCCAAAATGTCAACAATGAAATGTTCATCCTAGTGCAAAAATTTTTGGAAGAGCTCTCTGTGTATATAATATGTACTTAGTACTTTCCAAAATGATCACCCAAGCATTTCATTTGCATATTTGCACCTCAGAATACTATACCAAAATGTGTGCTTTAAGGACATCTCAAATTATAAGCACAAGGTTAAAAGCAAGGTGAGCTGTTGTCTCCTATCCAGGACACCAGTATACTTGATTTTGCACATTTAAACCCACATGGAATCTTACCATTGATCTTTCAGAATATCCAAACAAATGGCCCCAGTGACTGAGCTAATATTAGGATGCCATATTTTGGTGATAAACCGCACCTAAAAAACAAGACAATTTTTAAAAACAAAAACAGCAATTAAAACCAGTATACTAAGTAAACATTTTAAATCCACCATTTTAAATAATATTATGAAGAAATACTAATTTAGAAAATGTAATACTAAAAATGGAAGTAAGATGTGATACTGCTTATTTCAGGAGGCTTGAAGTTTGTAAGGCTGTTTGTTAGAGCCTTGCCTTACTCAGAACAGGCAACTGCCTATTCCAGCTCCCCAAACTCATCCCTAACTGCTTTTTCACATGTCATGTGTTTACATCCCTGCATGACACAAAGCTAGTTAGAAATATCCTCCAGCAGTACAAGTGTTTTGACAAGTAGATGGTCAAATACAGACCTAAAACTTCCAACATTATTAAAAGTGGGCTTTCTAGCTTTCACAAAGTTAAACAAAGTCCTGAACTCTTAACATAGGAATTGGATATCACTCACTGTTGAGCTAAATGGTTAGCTACAGAAGCATTACAAAAATTTCTGTGCTGGATGCTACTACTTCTACAGCCATTCTGTCTCACTACCCCATATACAGAAAGCTGTTCACCAACCCAAAACTTAACTAGATTACTATTATTTATCTTTGCTATTGAAAGGATCTAGTCCCAGCATTCACTCATTGATCATGTCCATATTTCACACTAAAGTGTATGCACACTCACAAAGCATTACTAATTTCAGGTTTTGGTGGTTTGGGTTTCCCAGGTTTTTTTAAACACTGAGGAAGGTAAAAGCAGCATCTTCTCTTAAAGGTCTTGGAGACCAAAGCTGTCCTCAGAAAGGACATACATGCCTTTGGAAATTCCCCCTTCATTTTCTTCAAACCCCTGATTTCAGATTGCACCTTAACTGCTTTCTAGTGATTTTGACCTGTCTGTTTCTCATCTCCTCCTCACCCCAAACTCCTGAAAAACATTTTATGTATAGCACAGATCTTTCAACTTTTGCCCCTGACCTGCAAGCAAATCAGTGAAGAGAACACATCATCTGTCAGGCATCACAGCAAAAGACTGTACATACAGGGCTAAAATCCTGGTGTCTAAACAGGCAAGACCAGAACAGTTCTGCTTTCCTGGACAAAAATAAGCTATCATGTCAGCTGAGGCACTTATTAACTACCTCAACTCTATAAATCACTTGGAAAATGTAAAAAGCAATGTAAATACTAGATAATTTCTCACAGTGAATGACTGCTAACAATGGCTGTCAAAGCACATACTGAACAAGCTAAAGAAATCTTTCAGATGAAAGGCAGGGCCCGACACAAGCAAAAAAGCTTCCAATTCAAGACTCCAGAACAAGCAGTACTATGCTACAGTGCACTGAGTTTCTAACAGCTGCCTATGAACTCCGGAAATGAAGACCACTAAGCCCTAAAGCAGCAACTAAATCATGGTATACAGACCCATCTTTCAGTGTCTGCAACCTGCTTCAGCTCTCCTTTTTTTAGCTCCCACCAGAACACGTGCAGATTAAAGAACTGAGACCAACAGACATTTCATTAAGATTTTCTGAGTCTTTTGCTCCAACCTCAAGGAAGTAATTCAAAGAGCCTATGAGCTACTGGCACCTCTCTCTTCCTCCTCTTCCCCAGTTACATATCAGGGTGAAAATAATAAGGATCTAGGACATGTTCTTGGTTCAAAGACATCTTTCAGACAAACAGAAAACCAATCAAGAAGTTGAGTCAGACAACTGAGGTGTCTACTGATTCATAAGCCACCGAAGAGTGGACTAAATCAGGGCACAGGAATGTACAGCTGCCACTGCACATGACTAGGGAGAACATTATTCAGAGTGGAATCTCAAATCTGAAGTTCTAGAAAGATGCAGTAAAGTTAAAAGGTCAATAAGTTGTGAAAAACATATGAGTGACTTTACCACAGCCATCTCCTATCCGTGTGCATGTTATCTAGTCCTTCAACAGAGTTGCAGTAAGACTTCTATTTCTCTGTTGTTTCTTCGAGACACACTGTACATGCCACTGTTTAATTATGACTAGAAAGTTGGTAGGTTAGATTCAAGAACTTTTTAAGTATACTTACAGAGTTCAAGAAATTAAAAGAACCAATAACTACCTATTATGACATTTCTTCAACAATGCTGACAGGGAGGGAAGACAGCTGTACTCTCTACAACATTTAAAACTACGTGAAAACTGTATTTATCTGGTCAAAAAGATATTACATTAGGGTCATTAATAATACACAAGCTTCTCTCCAGGATTTGCCAGTTTGTACTTTTAGGAACAATCAGAGTATACTTCTGACTGGATACAGCTTTGCATCCTGCTTTATTTCTACCTAAAGATAATAGTTCCAATCCTTGTCTAGAAGAGAATTAAAAAAAAAAATAAATAAGAAGAGACTACACATGCGAACAAGGAAATAAGAATACTCAAACCCAACTTGTTAGCCAAACTGTATTTTCCAAAAATATGCATTTGTAGTACCTTAGGAGGATTAAACGGATATGTTTCTGGGATTTTTATCTCTAGCTGATACCTTCCACCTGTAAAAGACAAGAACAAGTTGGAAATTAAACCAGAAGAAAATTAGTCAAGTTTAGTCTTTCATGACACTAAAGCTTACACATTTAGATGGACAGATTTTCAAGTAATTCAAATTTACTCAGAAATATTAGTTAGGGGATACATTTAGATTTCATCTATTTCATAAATAAATGCATATAAAGTCAGTTAGTAAAGCTGTGTTTGCTTATGCAAATCAATATCTATACTTCTTAGGTATATTTAATGTGTACATTCTCATTCCCAATCTTATAATTTCCATGCTTTATTTTAGTAAAATATACCAAAATATGAACCAAACATCTCCCAACAGATGAAAAAAGAGGCCACAGGAATATTCAGGCTGAACATAGGATATTACATTATTTTGACTTTTTTCTGATACCTCATGACAAATTTTCTTCAAATTACACAATTTAAATTACCTGTTATTTTATTTTAAACTTTCTGGAATTCAAATATATTCAAGTAACTCTTTAAGAAAAGCTCCCAGACTTTGGGAATAAAACAATAAAGGAGGCACCAGTGTAACTTTTATTATGTTCTACATTACTCCCTCAAGTAGTTACTTCTGTTCCAATTCTGCAAACAATTGACACACCAGTACCATTAATATAATATGAAGGACCAGAGCATACAATAAAGGATAATATGAGCTTGGCAGACAGAACCCCTCCTACTGCCCAGTTTTAAACATTTCTCAGGTTTATCTGTTTGTCACAGTATCATTCTCTATCCTATTTCCATTATAGTTCTGTTAACATTCAAGTTCACTACCAATACTTATGTCTTCTGGAGCAATCTCAAACTATCTCTGCCTGCCCAGTGAAGGCCATTTGCCAGGCAGCAGTTCAATGACAAAAAGAACAGGGTATAAAAAAACATATGCACCAAATTAGACATTTAGTTTTTATAAAAGCTGAAAGCATTTATCCTCACTTGCAATTTTTTTCTTCAACCTGCTGCTCTTCTTTCAGAAACCTTTTCCCTCTGTCAGCATACTGTGTTACAATTTATACATTTTCTTGAATCAAAGCTGAAGTATTTGCAATCTATTTTCTTTGAGATTTCCAGAGCAATTTACTCTGCAAATCAGGCTACACAAAACCAACTCTCAAGTAGTTACAATACTGGCACCAAGATGCACAGGGGAAAAAAGCCTCAAAGCAATCCTCTCCGCAGTTACAGTATGTGGCATCTCTTTATCTGTGCCAAAAAGCACATTAGTAGCTACTAAGAGCTCTCACTTTTGAAATGTAATTCAGTCTAATACACTCCACCTGAAACTATTTAGTATCAGTTTGGTATTTTACACTATTGTCTACAGCTGGTTTTTTCTCACTTAACAGTAATTTGAGAAGTTTTAACAGAAAATACTATATAAGAAAGGCAAATAAATCCAAAATTATAATAGTCAATGTCTGTATTGATTGCTTGTCTACTTACAGGACAGTACAGGAGAAAGAGTTTAGAAGACACATACACCAATAAGAGACCTTAAAGAAGTTTCTTTCTCCTTTTCTCTAAATTGAAGCATAATTCAGCAACTGTTTTTAAGAAACGAAACAGCTACACTGTGCCTGGATTACAAAAATTAATCAGTCCTTCTATGATTTTACTGCCACACCATTTTGTAAGGTAATATGAAATGTATGCTTAGGTATTACCATTTCTTCTGCTTACCACAAACTATTACAGTCTTCTGCCTAGCAGAATATTCAGCCAGCAATATTTTTCACCAGAGACTGATGAGCTGGTAGTATTATTTATATAGTATTGTTTCACACTGAAGTTTGCGGTTAAAAATATAGGCTTAAAGAGGTAACCTAAACAAATCTATAATTTTCTTAATACTACATTTAAAATGCAAATGACTAATATATTGACTTCTGCATACGAACATTTCTGCAATTTTTTTAAAGAGTATGCATATGTATGGCTTTTTTGTAGCTATTTAATGCTTGAAACCGAATTAAACAGTAATGGCAGAACACTCCTTCTGTAGTCCTACTGGAACAGGTCTCACAAGATTTAGAGCAATTTTTAGCTATTTCCCTTGAAGAAATACCCTATTATAAATTTTGGAGTTACTGTGGCTCACATGCAAGCTTGGATTGAAATTAACACCAATATTATACAGGCTTTAAAAAAAAAAAAAAAATCCAAACCCACAAAACCCCAACCTATCTACTGAGAAGCTCTTGAATCAAGTAAAACCCAGCAGCCATTATCGAGTCTCTCAAAGGTCCTCTCTCCAAACACGTTTTAACATGGGGTGTAAACGCATTTCAATATTCTTGCAATATTCTGATAATTGATCAGTATGAGTTGACACTCATAGAGAAAAATAAAGAAGAAATATAAGAAAGAATAAGAAAAATAAAAGCTGTAAATTTTGCCAATAGACGGCATTCTCCCTCTCAGTCATTCTTAACTTATGTTCCAACATCACCTATAAAAAATTTTGCAGCAGCAGTTTGGTTTCAGATACCTCACCAGCTATGGTCAACAACTGTTCTTTCACTTCCCAATGATTCTAGAATTCCCTCATGTATCACAGGGACTGTCTGACCAGAACTACTGCATTAGTAAGTTCTTCTTCATAAATCACTACTTGCTGTGTCACTGTTCAGATTACAGATGACAAAACATCAGTCAGTAATTATGCAGCATGCATTACTGCAATAGTCATAAAATGCAGACAACACACAATGGCATGCCCTTCATAATTACGTAAGGGAATAAATGCATATAACTATATAACAGAAATATTAACATTCCAAAGCAAATTATTAAAATGTCAGGAAACACCAGAAATTGGGCTGGCAGTAACTCTCATTTTGCTCCTCAATGCATATGCCTTCTAGATTAAAGTAAACATACAATCACATTACTCTTCCATGAGATCCCTGCCATAATCACAATAAAAAATAAGCTTAGCCCCCCCAAAAGGGGTATTTACTATATCCTCATAATTAAATGTACTCAAAGGTATGTAAGTATGCATGCATTTCACATCAACAAATTCTGCACTAAACATATTGCTGTTTTTCACTAGCAGGATATGCTGAGTACGTGAGCAGACACTGCCCAGCTTTTGAAATTCTTGTCTACCTGAAGCATTTAGCAACACACAGAACCCAGTTCTGCAGACAGACATTTCAATCTTTTTTTACCCTCTTCATAACCTGCTGTACAGCTTTTAACTTTTGTGACACATACATCTTTAATTTCAAATAATTCTCCAAAAAAGGCCTATTTTATAAGCTGAGTTAATAATGACCTTGAGGGGGAAAAATGTCAAGACCTCAAAAACCAACTCACTCAAGGAGGTTAAATTCTCTCTGGATGGAAAACAAACACCAAAACCAACACACTCCTACCACCATTCAGATGTTTCCCAGTATCCAATTTCTTACGTATAGATGTTAAATTATTACAATACTAAGTCTTGGTTTTACAAGACAAACCATACTATCGCACAATAACAATTATACTAAATTCTAAATAGAATTATTCACTTCCAAATAGATCACTAGCACAAGTCTGTATTTCAGGCGGAGTAGTTCTCCTTTTAAATTGAAGGCACATATTACAACCAGAATAAATTGTTTCCAGACATTATCTTTTGTCAACTGTATATCAGCAGCTGATGAGATGCAGTCACATGGGGGAAGAGAGGGAGAGGGGAAAACCACCATTATTTACTAGACTGTTGAGGAACTCTGGAAATAAAGTTCTGCAGGGCAGCACCCCTACCATTACAGCCGCTTCTGCTTTCTACTTGCTTTCTTCCAGACTCATTTCCCCTCTTGTCAGCTTCTGACATCTACCCCTGCCCAATATTCTTCCATGTCAACCAATGTTGGCTATTTCCTCTTTTTTTTTTTCTGTCCTGGGCCCCAAAGGTAGAGGAGTGGAGACTCTCCCTGCTCTCAAGTCCAATGCTGCTGCACCAGCCTCTAGTCCAGAAAAGCAAATCACAAGGGATGTCCTCCATTAGGGAAGATGTGACAACCAGATTTTCACATGTAATGCTTTCATGTGCATATACTTCTATATCTACAAAACAACTTTCAGATATTTTCCCTACCTGATGAGAATTTATTTTTTCAAAATAATGACAAATGGCAATGTGTCCAGTCTCAGGGGAATACTGAAGTCCCATTCTTAGCTCAAAGGCACAGAGCAACTAGAGCAACTGAAAAACTTGCAAAACTGTTTCAGATTCCAACAAAACAATTTATTTGCCTGTAACACTCCTTGATACTTTTTTTATTGAAAGTACAAATTCAAATCAAAGTAGATATCTGGCACGGGAAATTTGAGTAAAACAACAATTTAAAGCTATCCAAAAACTCTAAAAATTAAATTAAAAATCCTTACTTACCATGAAAGAACTTTAAAGAGAAGTGTGTCTGCCAGTTCCACATACACTGTACACAAACAAAGTTTACAACTACCAGCACTACTGAGTAATTTTGTATCTCTGAAGAAGCATGCTATATTAGCCTCTGTTAAAGCTTCTTTATCAAAGTTACTTTGCTTTTACCAGACTGTAAGAGATGCATAATTACTGATACCAACTTTAATAAACTAGAAAGTCAGTAAGGTGTAATTTTTGAAGAGAGCTAAAGATACGAAGTTCTACTAGAGAGTCCCCCACGTCAGTATAAATTAAGTATTGGGACACATGGATGCCCAAGATTAATCCCAAATTTAACTTGCAATAGCATCTCTGCTTGAGATAGGAGAAATGCAACGTTTATGAATGATCACCACTCTAGATCACAGAAATACATGTACAGTGTGAAGCTCAGTTTCTTGATGCTTAATGGTTAAGGAGCTTAAACTGTTGAGACAGTAAACAAACAACTACAAGTCAGAATTATACCAATTAAACCACACAGCTTATATTTCTAAATTAATCTTGATATGGAACAGTCTACCTTACTGTAGAACAGATCTCTTCAGGCAACACAGAAGCTGACCTGAAACAGTTTTTTAAGCTTAAAATCTGTATTTAAAAAAAAAAAAATCAGACCATTTTAAAACATATACGTCTACATTTTATACTGTAATTATTTTTGCAAACAAAGCATCTCAAGACATATGACTTGAAGTGTACAGTGATTGCATTCACAAAAACTTTACTTGCCTTCATATGGTGTGTCCGGAGGTCCTGCTATTTCTCCTCTTAATTCTGTAAAATTCTCATCTACAAGATCTACTTTAATTTGATTTTTGCTCGTCTTAAAAATAAACAGAGAAACAAAGAATCATAAGTAAGCATTTGACATACAAATTTCCCCCAAAATATGTTGTTTTAAATTTTTAGAACAGTACTTTAAAGTAAGTAAGCATTTAAAAATATAGTAGCCTGAAGTTAATAGCTATCTTCCAGTTGAAATTTTACTTCACTAAAAATAGACTACTTGTGAACAATTAGAAACTTCAATATTATTTATACTATCACTAGAATATGCAAAGCAATCCAGCAACGTGTATCTATAATTGTACTTCTAAGTTGACTATATTTTAAAAGGACCATGATCTTTCAAATTAGCTATTAATTCTACATGTCTTAAACTATAAAATTTAATTGACCAAATTACACATTAGTTCTTTTCATATTTAGACCAGTTTATTTAAAAATAGACACGTTTGTCACCTTCAGTGGAATACAGAAAGACTTCCCCAAATGGAGTAGTATTTTAAACATTACAATGATCTAAACAGGATATTGTAGTTTTAATATCACGTATATATTTAATATTTAGGCATAAGATACAATTTACTTATACAGTTGAATTTCATTGTCACCTCCTCAACATTTTCACACCCCGCATCAACTTCCCTACAAAATAAAAACACTGTACTTTGATACTGGAGAAAACATATGTTTTCCAGAAACAGATTCTCAGAAGTGTTCAGCCAGAGCTACTCATTCCACTGAATTTGCTTTCCAGGTCCAGAGAGCAGTGTTAGTGAAAGTCCTATAAATCTCCCAGCTGTTCACTTTTATTGGGGGGTCACAAAGCCAAATCTCCTTTTAGAAAGATGTACCATCAAGTTTTTCGAGTTAAGTAATCACAGGTTTTTCCATTCTGCTACCTCTGCATATGGTGCTCACTGACTACAATACAGATTTCATGATTCCTGTGTTATTTTTTGCAAGAACTCTTAGCAACTTCCCTTTTAAAATTGTTCCAACTAGTTATATACAGCTGTGCTTCTTTTCACCCTCAGAGTAAATGTGGTTGCTGGAAGCTATTAGAGAAGGGTTAAGTCTTATGAAGCTGATGGGTGCCATCAACTGGTTCTTGAATCCATCAGTGATGTGAACCATTAAGGACACAGAATTCTGACTGGACAACAGCTGGGAAATCACCTGTTTCTTTCCTCCAAGTGTTCTACAGAATCAATCCCTCCAGACAAAGAGTGCTCTTCTGACCAGAGATGCTCAGAGATATAAAGAAAAATCAAACATTAGGTAAAAGTTTCACCATATAAAAATCCTAATTCACTAAATTAATCCAATGGTGAACTGGGAGCTTTTAACATCTGTAGTTACATACATTTGTCTTTAGAACTTGAAATCCCTTCAACCCACACAAATGAGGCAGCACCTGCAGCTCTCCACAACAGCCAGGCACTGTAAAAAAATTCCTCTCTGAATTCAAACTTGATCTTACATGACGTATCTTCTTGCAAGCTTTCCAACATGCCTTTTAATTTTTTTGCTCTCACACTTCCAACTGGCAACTTGTTCCAACACCTCACAGTTTTTAAAAGCTTTCCGAAGTACAATTGGGTAAAGTTACAATCTATTTATGCCCACTTGTGACAGCTTTGTTTCCCAGCTTCAACAAGTTTTTAATATATCTAGCATTTATTCCCCTTGCAAAATAATATGGCATTTACACTGATTTTCCAGCCTTAATTTTGCTCTAAACAAGCTGAAATTCTAATCTCAGCATACTGATGCTTTTAAAAAAAATTCTCTATGTCCCATGATCACCTAACCAGCCCTGCATAAACAAATTTAGATGATGTCCTAGAATATGTGCCACAAGCACTCTGTTGCACTCACTGAAGATACATCACAACTAAGATACATCACATCTAAGAAAGATGAAATCTGTCTTTTTCATGGCAGCATGACACGAGGCTCAGATTAAGAGACAAGAATGCCAGCAAAGATTCCTGCAGAAGTTTCTGTCCTCTCCAGTGACTGCACAGTGCTTTCTCAGAGGTACTGCCCCTGTGCATGGCCTCTTTGTTCCCAAAGCAGCACACTGGTTTAACTAACCCATACAGATGAGTGACCGTAACTATCTGTGCAGGTACTGCAGTCACTCGGACGTCAGCTGAGCTTCTCCTGCTCTTCCTCTGCCAACATCACCAGGCAAGCTCCACCTTGGCAGGAGGAGTTCTCGTTCTTTGCAGATAACTTAATTTAGAGGACTGTGGTAATAGCAAATGGGATGAATTTCAGTGATACAATCTACGGTTAATCTATGCTGCAGCTTGCTTCATTTTCTACTTAGCATTCTACATTTCTTCAGTGACCTGCACACTCTTGTAGCAGCCTGGATATTCTCCTCCATATTCAGTTTCAATTAGTACCACACTAGCTGTTTTTCACAACAAATCCTTCCCAACTCCATAAATTTGTTAAAAAGCAATCAAACACAGCCTATCACTAAGATAGCTTCTTTCAAGAGTCAGTGATCCTGGTTCCCCCCTCTGAGATGACTGCTTTTATTACTACAGCTGTAGCTGTCTCCATGCCCTTATTTGCTTTGCCCAGAACCTCAGAGAAAAACAGAAGGTTATACTGCACTGCTTTATTGCAGGGATTAACTTAATTTTGCATTTATGCTTAAATTCTCCCATGTCCTCTATATACCAAATTAATTTTTTCTTTACATAGCTGAAGATCCTTTTTTTTATGTTATTCTGACACTTCCCAAGGTTCAGCTCAGCTTCACCTTGACAAGTATTGCTTTATCCTTCATGCCTGGAAAAACAGCACCAAAGCGATTACTAGCCAAATTAAATCTGGAGTGTTTTCCTACAATATTTCTCTTTAATGAGGATCATGTAGGATAAAATTACTTAATTTTAGCAGTTCTAACAGAATAAATCCCTGGCCTCCACCTCTACCAACAACAGTGGTCTTCAAAAGTTCTGTAATACCAATGATCTTAGCACAGAATTTATGAATCAACTTGTGATCTCAGACCCCAAGTTGCTTTTCCAGAAGCAGTTCTACAAAGACCTCAATACACTTCCATACCACATCTAAAACAGCATCACCTCCTGTTGATTCAGTAACAATTCACTGGGCTAGCAATTCCTGAAATACGAGCCATGCCATTTCTTGCAGCATTTATTTCCACAGTTTCAGAGCTAAATTCTGTAACAACACAATGCCCAAAAACCCAACAGCAAAATCCTTTTCTAGAAATCTGCAAGTCCAACACTAGCAGAACTTTCCATTATCACATCCGAAAATTATTTTTATCAAGACTGACCAAAAAAACGCAAACAACAAACAAACAGAACACAAGACAGAGAGAAAGGAAATTGATGCAACCTACTACACAAAGCATGATGCCATTCCCTCTTCTTTTCTTGATTATGCATAGCCATTTTTATTTTTAAATGCATCCTTTAATTCATACTAGGGTCTAGTCAAAAGATTGTCTTTTAGACCAACTCAACTGCCAAGATTCCTTCTGCACTGCTAGAGTCATGCTTAACCAATTTTATTCTGCCTTGTGGAAATTAAACCCAAGCATAAAGATTAAACTAAAAGTATGATGCAGCCAAGTTGGGGAAGATTCATATTATGCTTTTATTCATTACTAAAAGCTTTATCTCTAAAAAGAAACCCAAATGAACCAATCCTTCATGAAGTGTCATTCTGTGAGCATCTTCCAAAGACAGGAAACTCAATCACATTTATCACAGTAACCATTGATTGATAATATTTTGACTTGTCTTCACCTGCTTCCTCTTAAAAAAAAAAAAATCCAGAATTATACTGTGTAGTTTTATATTTGAGTAACTTCCTTGCAGAGGAACGCAATCCACTCCAGAAGAAAATTTGAAGAGTAAGTTGTGCCACTGTGAAGACTTTAGCACACATCTTCACTTCTACTAAAATCATTTTAGAGAGCAGCTCTCGACTCTGTAATATTACTCTCAGCAGACAAGAAGCTCGTCTGTTCTCTTTATCCACCGTAGTCTACAGGCCTTAATAAAGAGGGCCTGTCCAATATGAGGGCCAGTCTTGTTTCTGCAGTAAATCCAACCTTTTTCCTGAGCCTTCCGTACCACTTCCTTCTCTCTTCTTCAACCAGCCTTTAAAAACCTCTTTCATTTCTTCATGGCCTATTATCCTCTTCACTAGTCCAGTACCTCTACTCTTAAAAATCCAAAGTTTTCCTTCATATAAAATAAGCAGACAAAACCATTACATACCAACACAAAGGAGCACACTAAGACAAGTTATTAAAAACTGCATTGTTCTTCTAAATTTTATTTCTCACAAACAAAATACTATTTACTATATTTACTAAAAGCAAAAAAAAATTATATATTCAAAGTTTGATCCTGGTATAAGTCTACTTCATAATGACTGAAGTAGAGGAAATTCCTTTTTTTAGAAATAGGAATTACAAGTGCATCAGGATTTTTTTTGTTTTCTAAAAAAGCCTCCAAATTCTTCAGTTACTTTGATAAGGAGACTACCAGAGAGTCAGTCTCAAGCAATCAGCATAATAATGCCTATTATCAGAGCTGGTGATGTATGGACAGACACTGGTATGTTGAACTAAAAATGCAAGAATAAGATGTTTCTAATTAATTTTTCTTTAATTACATGGCCAGCAGTCTTGACATGTGTTGAACCCTCTTGAGTAGAAACAAAAAAACACAACCAACAAACCAACCAAACCCAAATCCCAAATAAATCCCTCACATTTCCATGTCAGCCATGGCTACCAAACATTATAAACTTAATACTGGATGATGATGATGACATACAAAAAAAGCTGTGAGTGAGGTTTTCCTAGAACTACCCATCTCTGCTTACTTCCCCCATGACAATATCTTCACATTAGATTGTTAATCCCTGTATAATAAATTACTCTACAGAAATGTAAATGCATCCATTTGCAAACAAGTATGTTTTTAATTATTGGTGTCAAAACTGAAAAAGGAAATCATGTTTATTAACAATATTAATAACTCAGCATGTTATTCTAAAAATAATAAAGTCGTGTCAAACTGAATTATTATTTTCATGTTCTAGGTCTGTCTCTCTTTACACCATGCGCAAATTCCTATCAAGTGTCTTTGGGTATAAAGGCCAAGGTGGAAAATAGGATTTACAAAAACAAAAAGCAACACACACAAAACCACCTTAAACAAAATTCGATCTGGAATTAAAAACTCAGTGGCTGCTTCTGAATTATGTTGTATGGGGAAAAACAAAAAACCTACAACAACAAGAACAGACAAAACCAAACAAAATCACAGAACCCTGCTCTTCCATACAGCAATTAACTACCTGCAGTCTGTGATTTTACTTGTTTTATAAAATTATTTTCTTCTCTCTCAAAGGGAACTTACTCTATATTGGATCGAGTACTATTATTTTTTGTTAATTTACTTTGTTTTACAGAAGAGAAATCACAGAAAACTCTAGAAACAAATGTGTATGTATACATATATAAACACAACTAAACCAGGAAAAAACTAACCTGAAAAGACATGTATATGTGATAAATGATGCATATAAATAAACACGTCTAATTGCACTAAAAGCAGCTAAGTATCAAAATTCTGTAATCATTCAGGGCTTTAAGACTAGCCCCTTACACTTTAAGAAAGTGACAAAAATCTTGAAGTCTATACATGCAAAAATTTCAGCGAAGATTAAGGAATAAACTTGAAAAATTTCTCTGGAATTTTCTCAACCAAGGACAAAGTTTGTGAAGGAGGTTTTGTACATGCAAAATGTTTGCAATCACTAATGGTTTCCCCAGTCACAGCAACAAAATAAAATTACTTTATCTTTCAGACAGGATCTTAAAATTATTGATTCATCTACGAGGTAAATTGGCAATAACTACTTTTGAACTACCTAAAATCTAATAAAAATTTAGTTACTTCTTTATTACAACCATGACTTAAAAATGTGAAGTAGGTACTTTTGAACATCCAAACATTTTATACTGACATTATAAGGTTCAATATTTAATAAGCCAAATTAAGTGAGAAATCCTTCACCCTAGTCTGAAGCCATGCTAGGAAAATTGAACTGTTATACTATAAAGTTACTAGTGCCTTATAAACTCTTCTTACCCTCCCACCCATTTTATATTCTACCACAACAGTCTTATTCTACACCAAAATCTGGCATGAACATATCTCAACAGGCTTACAGAAAAGGATCACCTGACTATCACAGTGAAATCCGTAACACAATTTTGAAAAAGGCCATAAGTACTGAGTCAACATGTATTGAGCAAAAGACTCCAATATTTCAGTAGCAGTTTACTCCATCAAACATTTATTTAAATAAATTAAGAAACAAAACCAAGTTCATTCTTACACTTTTTACCAACTCTTTTCAATTCTGTGGATAAATATTCAAAGGAATTTTGTTTTGCAATATTTCTCTTGTTATTTTCTTATGCTCTTTTGCTAAGGTACCATTCTCAACTTAGTCCAAATGGTTCAGCTCTTCCTCCTTCACTGATATGCCAGAAAGGAAGATTCCTAATAAAAGCTCACCTCTTCAGCTGCTGTCTAAGAAGTCAATACCAGCCTCTCATCTCCCTTCTTTTCAAACTAACACTCTTCCCTTCTCAACCCCCTTGCTATCCCAGAGTAAGCCAGAGTAAGTACACTGCACCCACTCAGTTCACTCTTTCACAAGAAATGGGAAAACATAAAAAAAGCAGGAGGCAGCACTCAACTAGGAAACGAAGTGCAGTGCACTGTCCTGCAGCAAAATGGAAAATTCAATTTACCAAAAAAAGTTTTATAATCCCACTGCCACCCCCTCAAAGAGCTACCAAAGCAAGAGAGAGAGTAGTCCAAGACTTCCAAAATATTACTCCAGACTCACTCCAGCTTAAAAGCCAAAATCAAGTGCATATCCAAAGCCTGAGCTTGTTATTAAGAGAAGCATAAATGCCACATAATTACCACAGGGCTATGAAGTACACACGCTGCACTACCAGCTGAGATCAGCAGATCACGTCCGCATTCTCAGAGCAAGCACCTGCTGACCTTCAAAGCACAGAGCAACACTATAGTGAAACAATCCAACGTCTGGGGCAAGGCAAAGAGAAAAGAGGAAACACTTCTGTCCAAAGCACATTAAAGAGCAGTTTTCCTAGGTAAGAAAGGGTCAATACTGAGAAATGCAAATTCTTAAAATGCTCCCATGTTCTTTAAACCTATTAACAATGTCAGTCATGGAAGTTCTACCACATTTCACATTCTATTTCATCCCCCTGTATTAACATATATTTTCTAGAGTTACATCTGTTCTAGTAAAAGTAGGTGACATTATTTTTGCATGCTATTTGTTTCATTTACTGATCAAAATACTATGTTACTAACAAATAACTTGTATTTTAATGTATCTAAGGAGCTACAAGTATGAATACTGTGTGAGTTCCGCATTACTGGTGGTTAGACAGTCTAGAATTTTTGCATTTATTACAATTTTACTTATTAAATCCATTTTGTTGAAGTATTTTATTAAAGATTATCAAGAGATTAAATCTGTCCCAACCTTAAAATTTTCTATTACATGTTTTATTTACAAGTACAATACTGAGAGATATTCTTTTCCTGTCAGAACACAAAATACCTCAAATATTAAAACCATCTTCATTTTGCAAGAGTTAGACCTGGAGCACCATGAAGTTTTAGTAGAATTTTTTTTAATTTAAGGTAAGTAAATACCTACTCCTGCTAATGTTCAGCTGTTAAAACATCACTCTACCAAAACACAAAAGAGACTGTACTTCCACAGCACCTTAAACCAGTCTAACAGTGGCCACGGTCCTACTTCCCTTCTGATCACAGAATTAATGTAAAGGAGGGGGTAAGATTTTGTGTTAAGTATTTACACAACTGCACAGCAAACATCTGACGTAAACACATATTAGCAAGACAGTTCTTTCATTTTAACCCAACTCCTGATTTGAATCACCACGAACACTGCAAGCAAGAGAAGGAGAACAAAAGCAGGAAGAAGAGATGAGTCTGGAAGAGGAATGTGACACTACTTCCTGGAACTGCCTTAGGACAAGTTAAAAGAATTTTGAAACTTCAGCTTTAGTGTCTGTCTAAACTATTTCCGACAAAACCATCGCATCAGTCACAGAGACCAGAGGTGTAACTGACACGGCTCTCCTGGCACAAGCCCTAAGTGCAGTTACACAATCATTGCTTGTCTCACTAAGGGATAGTGTGGTTAAACTGGTAAAGTTGTGCCATGAGAGGTGTGTACATAACTGCACACGTACACTCCTGTACTGCTTATTAAGGGCCCCTGCACAGGCTGTGTCGAGCTATGCAAGATATTTACAGCATCTCAGAGCATAAATCATGCACAGGACTTACACAAATGGGATCTGAGCCCACTAAGATACTCGACATCAGTGTGGGCAGAGTGCAAAGGACTCCTCTTCCCTTCAGGAAAGTAAGGGGGGAAAAGAAAAGATGTGGTTTTCCTATCTTTTTATGCATGGTTCTGTTTTTGATGCAGAACAACTGAAACACCCTGCAGATAAAGCATGCTTTAATAGTAAGTTTGAACCATCCTTTGAATTAGCCATTTCATGAACATACAAAACAATCTGATGTAGACTCTGCAGTCAATTCCGTCTATCTACCCTACTTAGGCTGTTAGCAATTCTACGTATAAAAGAATCACAGGATTCAGTTCATTTTAAATTGATTATGCTAATTCACTCACAGTCTCAGAGCTTGAAGACTTGCAAAAATAGCTCGGAACAGTTTTTCTGTACCAGCTTCCCACATGGACACCCTTATTCCAAAGTGGAAGGGCTTACTTAAACACCATGATGGTTCTAAGAGCTTCTGAAAGGGAGCAAATAGAACACAGATACCATGATTTCCATTCATGTATGCTACCTTATTTCATAATAGCCTCCTGTATTTTAACACATCCTAACAAAAACTCAAAAACACTTTCTCACAGTTCCCTTTCAGCTAAAAATCAAAAGTGACATATATTCAGCTTGAGCTAAAATACCTGTTTAAGTAAAATATGGACTAATGTACTTGTGGGTTTGAGGTTTTTCCACCCTTCCTAAAACACTTTATAGAAGTATTTTAGAATCTGAAGGTATGTTACCTTAAACTTGCCTTTTTTAAAGTAACTAGACTTACAGTCTTTCATTAGTCTTTCTCCATGAACTGTTGATCATACTGACTAACAATGAATAAAAACAATGAAATAATGAACTTCAGTTAGTTTCTTATGTGTTTGGTGACAAGGTAGATAGAACAGCCCCTATTAGCAATCCAACACAAGAATGATAGACAGGATGAGCTCAGCTCTCTCAGACACTGGCATGGCCAAACTGGAGTTATACTGCAGGACTGACTTTTACAGTGTCCAATAAAGCATAAGGACTGAATGAAGCTTCTTCTGTAGCCATGGATATTCACAGTAGCTCCCTCCTGGGCAGACACTTTGAAGGATGGACAGGAGCAATCCATGACCTTAGCACAATTCTGTTGCTATATACTAGACTAACAAACACAGATCTGGTCCTCAAACAGAGTTATTTTTGCTGCTCACAGAGAAACTTTATTTATGATGCAGATATTATTTTGTTAAATACTCAGGGCAAGCATATTCAAGTGCTCCCAACTCAAATACTACAAATATTAACACTGATATAATCTCAAGGGAGAATGCTGGATAAGTCAAGAGTGCAGAAGTGGACTACATTCATCTCAGAATATTCAGTGATTCTGTGAAACATCCCTAGAGTGCCATCTAGAATATTATTTGCCAAAATTCCTACTCTTTGCCATAAAAGAACTAAATTGATTCATTTTTATAAATCTGAATTGCAGCAGTTTTACTCAGCTTGTCAAAGACAAAAAGATAGACTGCATTTTAATGACAAACTTTACCCTTAGGCATTTTCTCAATTTAATACCAGCAGCAATTATTAGTGTAAAAGTGATGAAGTATAATAATGACAACTGTCCTTATTAGGACTGTGAAATCTAGGAAGCTAGAAAACATTTAACAGGTAAATAAATTTAAGAACTACCCTAAGTACCTGCACTAGCTTAATGCAAAATAAAGACCACTGGATTGTTAACCAGCACTTTCTTGCAATTTATATTAACATAAATTTACTACGATAAAATGTTAACTTTATTTAAATCTCATACTACGTAAAATGAACTAACCTTAGGACTCTTACACTTCTTTCCTATTAAAGCCAAACTCCTGGAAACAAGCACAGAAGAATGAATGGAATCAGTAAAGGATTGGCTAATTTCTAGCACTGCTTCAGGTCCACAAAGGGCTGTGATCAGAGGGTACCATAATCAGCTACAGTCTATCCCCTCCTGCTAAACTGACTAACCCACTCCTGTAAACAGGGACTGCTCTCTTTCCTTAGGTTTATACAACATTACCAAAGACAACCAAATGAGTCTGACTCCAATGAAGACGTAAGTTTTTCTTTTTTTGTTTTCCACTTACTCCCAATATCTTTAGGATTCTGCCAGCTGATATGTAGACCACTCACTAGAAATCTGGACCCAACCAGATACAAGTTAATATGAAAAAATGTCACTAACTGAACACAGAAAAAAACAACAGATCTTGCCTTCTCTGCACAAATATTCCCACTGACAGTACTGGGCAAACTCATAGGTCTGGTCAAATGATCGCTGACATTATATGTTATATTTTAAATCACAGATTTGAGTAGTATTCATACTAGTTCTGATTAATACCTACATAATACTGATCCTAAAAGTGCACTGAACTTGAAAAACAGCTATATGGTTCGGGTAAAGAGGCATTAAACTACAAATAACCTAATAATTCTGAAAGATCATCCCAGAAGCGAGAATAACAGGCTGTTTTCTCAACCCTTACGGACAAACTTGTTTGATGGCAAAGACCTACAGAACAATTCTCCATTATTTTCAGTACAAACTAGACGATATAACCAACACACCACAGACAGAATTAAGAAAACCAAAGACGCACAGTAATGGCATTTCACTATCCTTTTTATGTAATTACATAAAACAGGTCTAAACCTTGTCTTGCCTAAAAGTGTCGGCATGGCTAAAATCACAGTAGACAAAAATTATTTCTGGCAATGTACAAAAGATCCCACAAACAACTATTTTAAAGTTAAGAAAATCTTCACATTTCAGAAGAATGAAGCTTAAAGAAGCAGTACAAATCTCACATTTGCTCCACCTTCAGGGATCCAAACCAGAACTTGTTCAACATAAAAACCCTTAAAGCTTTGCATCTACCAGAAAAGTTCAGCCTCCATTTTGAAAATGAAGAGGATTCATTATTGTCCTACAATAGAAAAAACTTTTGAACGAAAAAGAAATGGTCTACTTTAAAATTTTTCAATTTATTTACAGGGGAGGGTTTTGCCAGATGTGGTGGCAGAGCTGGAACCCTTGTATGTTTTCTTTGACAAACAGAAACAAAACAGTAATTAAAAACCAAACTTATACTAGAGATTCGGTAATCACGCAAGTTGAGACAGCTGGGTAGCTTCTAGTCCCTACCTCCTGCCCCAAGCAGGTCTAATATGAGCAGATTGTTCAAGAATTTGTTGAATTTTGAACAACTCCAAGGACAGAGATTCTCCAATCTTGCTGATCACACTGCTTAAATGTTTGACTATTATAGCTGTAATTTTTTTCCCCACTGTCTAGTCAGAAATTCCCATGTTCCAGCTTGTGTCTGTCACCCCTCACCATATTCCCATGCATTTCTGAGACAAGTCTGGCTACTCTCAAGAGCCTCTCATTAGGTATTTAGATGCAATAGGAAGATGTCCCTCTCAATAGTTCTCTCAACAACATCAACTCTTCCACCCTCGTCTCAGACCTTGTGCTCCAGTCCCTTACCCACCTTGATGGTGTTCTGCTGAGTTCATTTCGGTATGTATCTGGACACAGAACACTACACACGGTCTCACAAGCACAGAACAGAGGTGAAGAATCACTTCGCACAACCCACTGACTATATTCTTGCTAACCCACTATGTGGTTGGACTTCTTTGCCACCATCATGTTCAACTTGCTCTTCACTAGGTCATGAAGTTCTTTTCCTGCTAGACTGCTTCATTTCCAGTCAGTCTCCAGACTGCATGTATGGATGCATGGAGTTACATTCTCCCAGGTGCAGGACTTGGCACCTACCTCAGCTGAGCTTCAAAAAGTTCCTGCCAGGACATTCGTTTCTCCGGCCTACTAAGATCCCTTTTTGCATAGCAGCCCCAAGCTCCAGTGTGCTGAAACCCCCCCTCACACACATTTTTTTAATCATACACAAGCCTTCTGAAAGACTGAGGAGAAACTGGTACCGACATAATAATGACAGTTTAAATGTTCTTATGTTTATACTTTTTTTACCTTTACACCTTCTAATAGACTAAGCACCCTCAAGCTTTATTCACACAAAGAGTTGCCCTAGTTTTGCCTGGTACAGAGTTATTTTTTTTCCTAGTAGCTTGTACAGGACTGAGCTTTGGATTTAGTCTGAGAATAATGTTGATAACACATTGATGTTGCTGACTACTGCTTACTCTAAGTCAAGGACTTTTTAGTTTCCTATGCTGTGCCAGCGAGCACACGCACAGGAAGCCAGGAGGGTGCATGGCCAGGACAGCTGACCCAAACTGGCCAAAGGGATATTCCATCCCAAAGAATCAGTATAGAAACTGAGGGGGGATTGGCTGGGAGCTGCTGATTGCTGCTAAGGGATGGGCTGGGAACAGCTGATGAACAATTGCACTGTGCATCCCTTGTCGTTCTCTGGTTTTATTCCTCTCTCTCTTTGTCATCTCCATTATTATTATTATTATTATATTTTACTTTATTTCAATTATTAAATTGCTCTTAACACATGGGTTTTACCTTTTTCCAATTCTCCTTCATAACCCATTGTGGGGAGTGGGGCATCTGATTGAGCAGCTGCACGATACCTAGCTGCCCACTGGGATTAAACAATGACAACAATCCCACTGCACTCACTAAACCTCTACCGGCTTCAATGTGACTATTCTTAACAGTTCAAAAGCTAAGCACATGTATCAGCATAAAATGGATACTGTTTAAAAAAAAATGTTGCTGACTCAGGAACCATAATAGAAGACATCTCATTCTTATAAACACCTGCATTGATCCTACATGATAAATAGGAAGAAAAACAAGAATCCTACTAACACTAAAGCACAACTACAACTAAAAGTTTCCACATTGGTGAATTCAGTATCTAGCACCCAAGACTGCCCAAATATAAGCAAACTAAAGCAGTGAAGTTTATCTGAGTCTGAAGATCAAATATCTACGGCTTTTCCAAACAGCAAGAAATTTTCAGAGATGTTACTTAGTATCTTACTATATACTGACATAAATCACAAGACCACTACAGGCAATGATAAAGCCAACACCACAGCTACTCACTAGGTTTTTACAAGTCTAAGAGAGGTATGGCAGACTACAGTTATTTTTCCCTTCTCTTTCACCTGTAAATCACTGAAACACATACAAGATTCCAAAACAAACACTCACTTCCTTCTTGGAAATTAAGTACTTGAAGTTTTTGTTATTAACCCACTATCTTCACTTGAACGCTGTTTTGGGTTCAAGCAAGTTACAAATTTCAACTGCTACTTCTTCAGATATCTGTTCATGAAGATAGTCATATTCCGTAAATGCAGCTGAGTTTAATTTACTCTCAGCTTTACCTGGATTTACCTGCCATAAATGTCTGTCTTTTCTCTTTAGTAAGAGAAGATGGTAGATACACCAGCAATTCTCTTCTTGCTAAAAGGAAGCTATGTTTCCCAATGTGTTACCTTCAGTATGTGATTAGAGTTTTCACGGCAAAAGGTATCAATTAGGAGAAATCACCTTATATTTCCACATGATAAAAGAAAGCGGATGGCCAGTTAAATATTGAATCCTTCAATTCTAGCATAGTATAATTTTTTTTAAGTGAAACACTGATGCTTTATTAAAATACAAAAACAAGTCACACATAATGTTTAACATACCTAATCAATTACAATACATCTGAGCATCAGTCAATGTGTTTCTATTCATTATTAAATGCCAGACAAGTTCTCCCTCTCATAAGATAGCTGGTTATAAACAGAGAACAGGTAAGGATGTGGCTACCCACTGCAGCATTCTAGTAACTTAATTTTAAAATAATACCAGCTAACCTTCACTAAAACTTTTTCCTACTTAGTAAAAGCAGGATACTATTCTCCTTCCAACTCTTTATTGGTTTCTCCATCATGCTGCAGCTTCACACTTTTGTTAAAAATACACTTTGCCGCTTAGAATTTCAGCCCATAAAGTGAACAAAATAACAGATTAACGAAATGACTGAATAAGAAAAGAGATAAAGTGGAACATCTGATCCCTTGCCTACACATATTTAACCAGTCAAGTTACTACCTAGACTAACTCAACTTCATCTTTGTTACAGATGCACAATACTTCAGCTACCTCAGAATTGTAAAGCTTTCTCCACACACAAACGTAAAAAGTTTTTAAATCATACTTTAGAAAGCACTCCTGACAAAGAAACTTTAGTTAGTTTTATCTATTTAATTCAAATATTTAAGAGATGCAAAGTTACAAGTATCTCTCTTAAATGAACAATACCCTACTTCTTAATGCCATGTTTATAATAAAACTAGAAATAATAAAGCAAGCAGAGCAGAAACACTTTTCTCTTGCTCAAGTGTGAAAAGACTTTAAATACTTTTACAAAGCACTCAAGAAGTCCCAGACTAAACTTAAAAATATGAAAGATCCTTCATCTCTTATCTGTAAACCAGAGAGCAAGGCAGTATTTCACATTTTAGTTATTTCCCAGAAATTACATTTAAGTCAAGGAAACAGAAAGTGCTAAGTAATATGAAAAGTATATTTAGTCCTGAGTAGCAAGAATCATAGATCCTTATCATATCAAGGATAAACACACTTTACAGAATTCTTTCTTCATTTGGAATTTAGTGCTTCCAATACATACTTCATATGCAGAAGAAATTAACTGCCATCCAGCTGCTCCCTTTTACAAACACTTCTGGTTCCACCACTCTATTTCAGCATAAACGTAATGGAAGAAGACAGAGAACAAACTTCCTATATACTTTTCTCCCTGTGTGCCTATCCTCTTCCCAGGCATTTGTGCTCCTACTGCATCTACAATGAAACAGGGGGGGCTGCTCTTCGAGTAGTTCAAAGCATTAAATCAATAATAATTTAAGAACAGATAATGTGAGCCACTTTGCCTTCAGAGAGGGACTTACAAACTTCTAAACAACAAATATAGGATTGCCATTCATTAAAAAGATTTATTTCTTTTTAAAGAAACCAGATTTAATAATAATTTTAGTAAATAGTAAGAAAACTCCTTTTTTTGTTTTGTGATTTGTAGTATTTAGGTGGACCTTCATTCATCATCTCACTCCGTATGTTTTTACACTCAGCGATATTGACACCATAGTTTGACTGCCCTGGAACGTACAAACATTCAAAAAAACTTTGCTTGCAACTTTGATAACCATTGAGTAATGCTGAAATTTTGCATACAAGACATGGGAGTTCGTATAGTCTGTAAATAGCAATTTTATACATACTCATACATCACCATGACACTCATGTAGCTTGCTAATGGCAGAAGAAAAAGAAATATCAAGAGTCTGCTGTACTATAATTTTGAAATTCCATTAATTGAATTTCATAAGAATTATGACCTTTTTTCTGGCTACCTTTAGGCAGCTCAAAGGCTATTTTATAATAATATTCATTTCCAAAATTCTGTAACTGAACCCTGCAGACTAAACAAACAGAAATGATCAAAAATGTGCACACTGGAATCAACCTTTACAGTAAGAAAATTTACTGTGGACCTCCCCCAGAACCTGTGTAAGTTAAGGCTTCTTTTTCTTCCTACATAAAGCAAAGGGAAAGGGTTTTGAAGCCTCTAGACAGCACTTCCAAATAGACTTCTTTGTTTCCACAGTATCAGCTGGTTATATGGGGTATGAGGTCTACATTCTCTAGCTTTGGTATAAAGGTATCCACCTAGAAATTTCTCTTGGTCTACATGCAATTCTGTATTGCTGTGCAATAGCTTTGCAAAACCAGCCTGGGCTCTAAAGGCAGCTGTAAAACAAGGCCCTTACATTTTTCTAGGGGCTAGTTCAAGCTGCATAGCAACAATGTTGCTACCACACAATTTAAAAGTACATCAACTACTGCTACCCTAAACGTGTTTTCCTTAAGCCATTAGCACTTTTCAAAAATTATCCTCTCACTTTTTTCTCAGTGAATATGTCCAGATTTGCAAAACACCAGCTTTAAGAGTTACATATTCACATTAATATTTCACAAGCATCTAACCTGCAACATCATCCCAAGTAGGACGACAATGACGACACAACCATTAAAACCCATCTGGCTGATGTCCACCAACTCAGACACAGACATAGCAAAAGCTGTATTAATGCAACCCTGCAAACACTGCTATATATTCCCCCAAACTGATCAGAACTTCTTTACTGCTGCCCTGAAAGTAATCAGCCTCTCTTACTGACCACCATATACCTCTGAACATACTGATCAGGAAACGAGGTAACATGACTGAAATGAGTGAGGCTTTAAAAGCATCCATCTGAAGGTGAGTAACCCTGCAGTGGGATAAAGGAAGTTCTGTATACAGGGAAGCTAAATGGGGGTTTAATGGCAACCGCTAAAAAAAACCAAATATTAAACCCGCACCCTGCAGCCTCTGGCACTGGCGAGCCAAACGGGTCAGCTGAAAGGGATGTGCGGGATCACGTACCCCCACATTGCCCTCCTCAATCCACCTCATCCATCCCTCCCGGCCCTCCCGGTGCCGCGCGGGCGGACGCGGGAGGGCGCGTGCCGGGGGTCCCCGCGGAGGCTGGGCCGGCCCCACCCGCCCCGCCCCGTGGCCTCCGGCCTGGCGGCGCTCCCGAGCACCGACCGCCAGGAGCCCTCGCCGGGGGCCGGCCCTCCCGGCCTCCTCGGGCCCCGCCGCCAAGCTTTCTGCGACCCCCTCCTCCTCCTCATCCCAACGGCTGGCGGGCCCCGTTTCCCCGGGAATCGCCATTCCCCTCCCAGAGGCCGTGGGACGGGCCCACCTCCAGCACGGGGAGGTGGGGCCGAGGGGGGTGCGGGGTCCCCGCGAAGGCCGGCAGGGCGCCCGCACCGTCCCCCGCTGCCCACGCTCACACGGGGGAGGGTGGCGGCGCGCAGGGGGAGGGGGGAGAGGCTCTGACCTCTTCGCTCTTCAGCACCTCCTTGAACTCCCGCTTGATCCTCTGCACCGCGATGTTGGCCATCTCCGCAGCGGGCACCCCTCGCCCCCTCCGCGCCGGGCCCAGCGAGCTCCACCGCCGCTCCGCTGGAGAACTCCCGGCCCTACCAAAATGGCGCCCGCGCCGAGCATGCGCGATAGGGCCACCGCCGCTCCTCAGGAGGGGCCGCGGGAGTGTGGCCGGAGCGGCACCGGGGCGGCGGCGGCGGCGGCGGCGGGGTCGTGCCGGGCCGGGCCGGGCCGGGCGTCCGCGGCTGGATGCTGTCGATGGGGTGGTTGCGGCCCGGGCGTTCTCGGCCGCCACCTCCCCGCTGACCCCGAAGAAAGGGTGCGCTGCCCACCTGTGGAGGCGCAGGGGTTCGCCCCGCTGGCCTCCCACCCGGCCGTCCCGGGAGACACCTGCCCCGAGCCGCTCGCCGTGTCACTGGCCGGGCGGGCCCGTGGCGAGAGCGTGAGGAGACACCTTGTCAGGCAGAGCCCCGCCGCGGGAGGGCCCCGGGGCAGAGCTGAGGCCGTTGCGTTGTCATGGCTCCCGCCCGGCCCTTTACCCGCAGTGGGGTGAGCCCTGAGGCAGCGGGCCGGTGAAGGGGTGAAGGAGCACTCTTGGGAGGGCTGGGCCGGGTCCGCGGTAGCGGGAGAAATGTCTGAGGTGTCGCTGAGGAAACAGCTGGCTCAAGGAGCAGCTGGTATGTCTTCTGGTGAAGCCCCCGAGCAAAAAGAACCAGGGGGCTCTCATGTAACTTAAGAATCTGCCCACCTGGGCCCATAACGGCGGTTCTCTCTATTTTTTCCCCTTATGCTCGGCAGAGGAAAATGTTATTCTTTACACATCTCTCTCCCAGACCTGCTCCTCGTCCTCTTCCCCCCTCCCCCTGGAGACGCTGGTGCCTCCTCACACGGGGCCTGGGGAACTTGCAGGCCCAGGAACAGGTAACTTACGGGGAACAGTGAAAGGAACTGCTTATTTTCACGGATTTTGCTACAGTATTTTAAAAGTAGAGTAAAAGGCAAAGGTCACCCCAGTCTAATAGGCATTTTATCGCAGAAGCAAACACGGGCACCCACAGATGTTGCTTCTGTTCTGAAGTAGGGTAACTGACCATAACTTCTAACCTGAGGTGTGTAACATAAGGTATGCTATCGAAGAGCATAGATAGATTTTCAGAGGGGAACATGAGATTGCATTTTGAACTGTTGTTTATTCAGGAACCAGAGGCTTTCAAGACATTAAGGTTTACAGAAACATTTTATAGGGCCCCATTTTAACGGTGCAGTGCAGGACAACGTACAACATAGACATTTATCTCAACAAATGTCAGCTTCTGGTAGGGCTGTTTTCTGCAAGTGCTGTTCATTTATCTCCATTAGTATACACAGCATTTTGACTCATATGCACAATAAAGAAAGTATAGGCCCAAGCAACAAAAAAATAAATAAATTTTAAAAATCTGTCAACTATATACAGATGCATATAGTCCTTTTAATGTGTTTACTCTTCCCCTGTAGTTTGACTGGGAAAAGTTCATTTTTCTGCAAAAATGTTGTACCATGTGCATCTGTTCATCAAATTAGTTCTTTTTCAGATTAAAACTTTTAAATGTATTACACAATCCAGTTTTTCAGCTGAGGTTTTCAGTACATTTATGAAAAGGACCATTTTGCAGTAGGCCTGGTTTGTTTTTAATGACTTACAGTGTGATCTTGGACCTTCATCTTGAGAATAATTTAGACATCCAAGTTCCACTGATGTGTCTTAAATTCCTTTTGAGGAGGTAGGTCACGACTTTTCTGTGCCATTGGCTCTCACCAACAAAGAAAGGATAATAACTCTTTTTTCCCTCTTAGATGAAAGTTAGGTTTATAGAGTGCTGAGCAACTATGAGTACTATAGACAAAAATAATACAGGTAGTACATAAAATCTCCAGGTTAAATCCTTCATGTCTTTTCAGGCAGCTCATAGAAAGAAGCTAAGCTCCCAATATTCAGATTTTGCTCTGAATGGAGTGGAAAACATGACCTTTATCAAGTGTCAAAATCCTTTGTGTTCCTGTGAGTATGCTTTTATGTTATAGGTAGTAGACATCCAGTAACAGCCATGGTAAAGGGCAGTGATTTTGCCTGGTTTGTACCTAGGTTCATTTCCATGTGCTCATTTGGATTACGAATGTCAGAGCCTGTTACTGCAAAAATGAAATTAATATGAATTAATGTATCTCTTTTCCTCGGTATACCGTATTCCTTTCCCTTGTCCTTAAATAGGCATTTTTCACTTACCTCACAACTGTTTCATATTCACCATATACTGTGTTAATTTTCTCTTTGCTGAAAGACAGATATAAAAAGGCTTTTTGGCTGGTAGAACAGAGTAGTGGTGAGTTTTGCCAGGATCAAAATCTACATAAAAATCAGTACCTTACATAATCAGCATGCTGGGAGTATCATTTATACCTCCTATACTGTTCTGTAATTTATTATATTTTACTATTTTACAGAAGAATCTACAGGGTTTTAGGGTAGAACAGGACCATAGACTTCGAATAGGTGTTTTGGGGGTTGGTTTGGCTTGGGGGGAACAGGGGTGTTGGGTTGGTTGGTTTGTCTGTTGTTTTATTTTTGCTTTATTAAAAAAGAAAATTCTTAGACAAAAAATGAGAACATAGCCTCTTTGTGTGATTTCAGTGACTTCCATGTCTGACTCCCTAATATATTTTATGGTATGTTGATAATAAACCCCTGAATTAAGTTCTCATTAGTCTTTTGCCCTTAGGAAAATCCATACACAAAATGTACAGCTGTAGTCCATTGAATATAGCTCATTTTTTGAATTTAAAAAATTTGTAGTATATATGATTTCAGGAGATAGTTCTTTCATTGATCCTATCATCATTTTAGTCTCATACTGAACAGTTCTTTCAACATCAGCTTTTACAAGCTGGCTGCAGATTGGTTTATGCTTTTGCCCATTGGTGTTGATCACAACTAATAGAGTGGGAGATACTCAGAATTGTATCTATGCATTGTTTATTATGCTTGGCATATTATTTTGAAATACTTCTGGAAGTGGGAGCAGATGATACGGTGTATTAAATGAAGTTCAAACTACGTAAGATTATTGCAGGAGGAAAGTTGAGAGGATCAGTGCCTATAATGTAAGGTCAGTGGTTGTAAGGCCTCAGCCCAAGTTCTCAATATGGAAAGACTAACAATATTCGCTAGCCAGTGCTAGGATAACCGAACATCCTAAACACCGTGTCATTTCCCATGTAAGATGGGAAGTACTGTCTGTCATGCAGCCTATATGTAGGAAACAGCTCCCCACATTTTCATGGAAAAGTGGCTATGGTTCATGCAAACTTTGTGTGCATTGGACTCACTTGCTGTACATCCAGTATAGTCACCATGTGTATGGTTCTTCTCTCTCTCAGACTATGGATGCCCCTAGCCCCAGTGTACTGACTGGGGACTCCAAGATGCTTATGACAGCATTAAGTATGATTTACTTTCTGTTCAAGTTAAGATTCTTGGTGATCTTTTTCTCATTTCAATATTTTCCTAATTTTATTCTTTTCATATCAATAGGACATTTTTCTAGTAGAATTACTTAGAGAAAATTTGGAATTATTGAGATTGTCCCCTGTGATTAGAGGAAAATGAGGTTTTTGAAACAATAACTTTCCAGTATGCAGAATTCTATTCCTCTTTTACTGTTTTATGTCTTGCATAACAAAACTACCACCTCCTCATCTTGGCTTCTTTAGTTTAGAAAAATCAAAAATGTCAGGCTTGATCTTCTCTCATTGTTGCTGGAGGATTACTTATTGGAGAGGAAAGCTATCTCAAGAGATATGTATATTGATTTCAGTCCTTTTAGAAACGGGTTGAACTTGTAGCATTTTTAATTCTTATTTTATTTATTTCATGGGATATCCATATAAGGATTAACTTTACAGGCTTTGTTAGTATTAGATTATATGCACTTTGCTTTGAAATGTTTGTATGCTCATTTATAATAATGCTTTATTTTTTAAAAAGGCAACAAATAATATTCATATAACTAGGTTATTTTTAAATTTAACCTTCGTTTTCCACGAAAGGTAGACTATAGCTCTCTATGATCCCAGCTTTTAACAGAGAAATGCAGAAATTGTCTTTTTTATCTGCGTATCATTCAGCCCATTTCGGAGACTAAGAATAAATTTAGCCAGCACGTTTATTGTCTGTCATATTGTGTTCCTATTGTGGCAGCGTCTGGATGATTCAACTTATCCTGGAGATTAGCGTTATCACAAAAATAACTAACTGGTCGTGCAAGTTGACCGAGTTCTAAGATGTCATCTTAACTTTCCTGTTCCTCCTATAGGTGTCCATGTCCGGTTGCGTGGCCAGGTGTAAGAGTGCCCTCTCCTGGGTGGAACAGGGCAGTTTGCCTTGTTCGACTGAGACCGATCCCTCTGTTGGGAAGCTTTCTTTGCCTTACAAATAACTCATGTTACTGTCACTGCCTTGTCCAGCCGTACCTGTAGGAGTTCTGTAGGCAGAAATGCCAAAACCAGTAGAACAGAAATTGTTTGGTGTTCAGGAAGAGAGGGGAAGTATTCACTCAAGATGCCTGCACTTACCAAATTATAGTTTTCATGTCATTAGCAGATTAAATATATATGCATTAAAAGGCAGTAAGGGTTCTAACTAAATATTAGAGTGATGTGAAGTCACTCAGGTTGAATTCATATGATGCAATTCATCTGAATTAGTGGAGTTAGATCATAGTTTCATAGAAAGGTACAAAAGGGAGTTAGAGCTGCCTTAAAAGGCCAGCTGGATAGCTTTTCCTGGCCAGCTGGACATTATCTTCTCCTCATGGCCTTAGGATTTGTGACTGAATAAAAAATGCTACTATTTTAATGACTGTAGGGGCTAAATTCAGATCCAGACTGATACTCAGAAAACCTCTATTTTATAAAAGTCATCAGGACTGAAGTATATCAGTCTTTTAGCTAGAAGCTTAAATTTGTTGTTCAGTGCAGTGGTAGCTAGGGAAGTGCTTAAATGCAGCAAGTAAGTTAGAGAGAAGATAAAATGGCATTAATATTTTGAAGTGATTGTTTGAGGGTGGAGTTAGAGTTGCTCATTAGGAGATCTGAGTTTGGAATTAGAACTAGAGCAGCAAATAATTGTGAAGCAGTAATTGAATGAATTTGGGAATCCAGAATAAATGAAAGATAAACCCACTTCCTTTGGTAGTGGTCTTTAATTGCTGAAATATTTTCATGTTCCTAACAATGTAGATAAGCAGACTGCTGGGAAGCTCACTGTGTATAAGTGGTCCAACTGCCATCATATATATCAAATTTGTGTCTCTGGGATGGTTCCACCTGGCTTTCTGTATTTTCATTTGAGCAGATAGGCATCACTTAATTCAGGGAGTGTATGTTGCAAACTCATCTCCTAAATCACTGCTGCATCTTCTCGGGAGAAAAGGATGAGACTGGACACCTTTCCTCTTAATGTACATAACCTGAGACATAGAGCCATCAATGCAGGCTGCAGAGATGGATTAAGCTCCTGCAGGCAATAGTCTTATGAAGTACATGTGGTCCCACCTCAAAAAAGGTTTCCAGCTGTAAGAGAATATGGATTAAAGATGTATGAATAACCACGGTGTAATACAAGAATATGTGCAATAAAATGAGAAATCTACTAGAAGCCAAGCCACAGAGACAACATACTCCAGCATACTTTACATATCAATTGTTAAGAATTCCTTCAATGATCTCTCTGTTTTGTAAAGCATGAGACTTTTTAGGGATCCTGAAAGGTTGGACTAATAAAAAAACAATCTGGAGCTCTTGAATTCAGCTATTATTGCTTGGTCCAGCAATTTTTGATTCTGAGGGTTTTGGAAAATTGTATCTAGAATTTGAACTTACTTCTAATGATGGCCATTTTGCTAAACTACAGTATAATCTGTCATGATGGGCACCAAATCCACAACTGATGGAAGTCTTTTGGAACTGTCTACAACAAAAATTTACAAAATAGTGAAGTTTGTCAGAGATCATCCAGAAAGAGCTCAGCTGTGACAGATGGGTAATTTATCAGGCTCTGTTGTTGTAGATATGTTGATACCATCCTAAAATAGCTGCATTTTGGAGATTAGAACAATTTTGTATTAGGAAAAACATCCCAATTTTTCTATTGATCTTATTACAGTAGAATAATAATTTAGAGTTAAATCCTTAAGTCTAAATCCCTAGTCAGTGTTTGCACCACAGGTCTGTAAAAAAAAGTTAATTGAACAGCATTTGAAATCATAGAAACCAGTAAGGATCTGTTCAAGAATAGAAGTCAAGACAATCTGATTTGTTATTTTCCTAACCTGATTGTCTTCAGTTTGTCCATGTGGCTAGCAAGAACAGAGCACCTGGAAACTTACTAGAGAAAACTGAGAATAAAGTTAGTTTAAACAAACAAGGCTCAAATAGTGTTCTGTATTGAGTAATGTACAGTTTCCCTGAACACAGCAGATACAAGCCATTTCTCTGGTCTGTGGATTTCTGCCAGGCATGCAATGTTTCACAGAACAATATCTAGAAAATCCCTGCTATTCTGTGTGTCTTTCTTTTCAGTAATAGCATATGCCTTTGTTTAGGTGGAAGATCTAGTTCAGATGTAAGGGGTTTCTTGTCTTGAACATTTTTCTCAAATGAAGGCTAGTAATTATAGCTGTTTCAGTGAAGTATTATCCATCTCATAAAAATCCCTGTTACAGCTTTCCCATCTTTCTGACAGTGCAAAAAGATCACATGGTGAATTGGAACTAGCTTTTAAAGGCAGTATTCTTGACTGTGTCTTTCTTTCTCCTTGCTTAGTCATACTGGGAAATATTCAGGCATGCTGTACGATTGTCTCTCAAGATTTTGCAGATTCTAATTCTTAGTCCTAGGAATGTTATGACATTACGCTGTTGGTCCCTTCCCCAAATACAGAGCAGACATAAAAGATATTAACACTTCCTGCAGACATATTTATAGGTGCCATACTATATCATATTATCACTCATTCCAAATAATTTTACTCCCACAGAAATTGCAGTGAGAATGCTTTGCAGGTGTATCTGCTCCTGGGTTCCCTCTTAAGCGGCACAGTATCACAGAATCACAGCAGGATCAAGGTTGAAAGGCACCTTTTGAGATCATCTAGTCCACCTTTCCTGTCAAAGCGGGGTCAGCCAGAGCAGGTTGCCTCGCCAGGACCATGTCCATTTGAATATATTTATGGATATGAGACACCGCAGCCTTTGTGGGCAACCTCTTCCAGTGGTCAGTTGGCATCAGAATAAAGAAATGTTTTCATATGTTTAGCTCTTGTCCTGTCACTGGGCACCATTTTGAAGGGACTGGCTCAGTATTTTCTCTACAGAGGAGTTAGGCTTCTGCTATAATATTGCTTTGGCTTCCAATCTTTCCATTCTTCTTTTTCAGTAATTACCTTCAGTTTTAGAGATGTCATCTATGTCTAATAATTACCTTAGTAGCTTAACAAAATATAACCACAATAACCTGTTTAAACACCAAAAATGTAAATTCATATTTTCAAACACCAAAATGGTTTCCCTCAATCTGTATGGTGTTTTTGCAAAATTTATGAACTGTGAGTTCAGTTGAATTATAGAATGGTTTGGGTTGGAAGGTACCTTAAAGATCACCTGCTTCCAACCCCCTGTCATGGGTGACACTTTCCACTAGACCAGGTTACTCAGGGCCCTATTCAACCTGGCCTTGAGCACTTCCAGGGATGTGGCAGCCACAGCTTCTCTGGGCAACCTGTTCCAGTGCTTCACCACCCTCACAGTAAAAATTTCATCCTAATAAACCCATTGTAAAAAGTCTCTCCAGCCTTCTTGTAGGCCCCTTTTAGGTACTGGAAGGACACAATAAAGTCTCCCCCAAGCTTTCTCCAAACTGAACAGCTCTCAGCTGTTCCTCATAGGAGAGGTGCTCCATCATCTTCGTGGCTCTCCTTTGGACTCATTCCATCAGGTCCATGTCCTTCTTATGTTGGGGGACCCAAAGCTGGATGCAGCACTCCTGGTGGGGTCTCAGAAGAGCACAGTAGAGGGGATGAGTCATGTCCCTTGACCTACAGACCACACTTTTGATGCAGCCCAGGATACAATTGGCTTTCTGGGCTGCAAGCGCATGTTGCTGGGTCAAGTCCAGACTCTCATCCACTGGCACTCCCAAGTCCTTCTCAGCAGAGCTGCTCTCAATCCATTCTCCTCCCAGCCTGTATTTGTCCCTGGGATTGCCTTAATCTATGTGCAGGACCTTGCACTCAGCCTTGTTGAACTTCATGAGGTTTGCACAGACCCACCTTTCAAGTCTCTCAAGGTCCCTCAGGATGACACCCCTTCTCTCCAGTGTGTTGTTCGCACCACTCAGTTTGGTGTTGTCAGCAAACTTGCTGAGGGTATACTACAGAATTCTTTTTTCCTGACCAGACAGTGTTGTCAAGTTCTGTAAAGCCGAATTTTCTTTCTTATACTAAACCACTTGTAGGGTTTACAACTCCTCTTCAACAGGTGTGACATACTACAGCAAACATCCAGCTGCATCATACCACATCCTCAAACAAAATTTGTTTAAGAGCAAATGTGCACAAGTTAAAACCCTTGCATTTTGTCTATACAGATCTTGCCCAGCTGAGAGAGCAGTCATTTCTTGTACACTTGTCAATACTCATGTTCTCATATCCGAAGTAAAAGGTATGGTGGAATGTGCTACAGAAACCAGAGTATTGCTTACAGTGATAATAGATGGGATTCTTTTCCAACAATGTGATTTAGTTCTCTGTAGTCCATACAGAGATGCTGCCACGTTTTATGTGGTAAAATACTGATCTCCAAGCACTGACTGGCAGAGTAATGCCTTTTGATACACCTCCTCAGCAACATGTGAAATGTCTTCTCTTTTTGTCATATCTTTTTTCTTAGTAAATAATACCTTGTTTTTTAATGGATGGTTACTCTTAAATTTCAGTCATATACCAAGTGATACTAACTGCAAACTGTGTATATCCATTTCAGATCAAAGTAATTCTCAGTTCATGACCAGAAAATTTCAACTCATTGCTGCTTCTTCGTTATACGTAGTAAAGTGTTTACTTCAAAAAATCCTTTGGGACCTTGTTTTCATTTTTTCTCATATTTTTTTCTGCACCTGATATCAAATCTGCTTGCTTGCATTTTAGGTTGTGGTTTGTCTGTTAGATATGGCTTCTTCTATTAGGCATTCACTTGGAAAGAAACAGGGATTAATTTTTATTTCAAGTCTGTGAGAACTGTAACAGTTGAGGGCTCTGACTCATGTTCGGAGGCATTTTGAGACTAAATGCTGAAATGGCTCGGAACATAGAGGGTGACATGAGATGTGTTTTTCCCGAGTGGCAGCAGTTTTCAGATTAATATAGCAACGTTAGCTGCTGGTAAATTTATGGCTGCAGATAGCTTATGTGAACTACAGTTGCTTATGAAGCAGTTCATTCTGTTCTTTGTGAGGAAGCCACCACAATTTTGCAGCTGCTATTATGATTTCTGCTCCAGAGGAAAAACAATTTTTTAAGGTTATACCAGTGTTGGTTCATTTAGACCACATTTTTAGAGGGGATTGCCCAAAGTAATTGCAAAAGAATGTTCCCAACACTGATTGGATAATTATCAATGTAGTTTAGTGGACTATTAACTTATGTGGTTACTGAGAACTTACTATTCTAATATTACAAAACCATTTCAGCCTAATTCAGATGGTGTATCTTTACCAGTGAGTGTTATCATTAACAGTTTGGTGGCTCAGGACTTAATCCTCTATTTCTAAATTGCTTTTTGCAAACCTGACCTTGTAAGTGTCCCAACTGACCTGCTTGCATTTCATAGTAAATCTAAATTACTAGTCGATATTCTAGTTAAGTATAACATAATCCTTGTCATCCCCTCAACTTCAGATTTCCTTCATCTGTTTCCTAGTTTGGAAAACTTCACCAGGCAGCTGTGGTCTGGCAGCATTGCAGCAATCCTTTGTGGTCATTTTCCCTGGACTGCGGCTAATTGATCACAAAAGTCTGTTGGTGTGTGGATGCTTCAGAAGCACAAATGATCCTCCATAGGTCCTCTGACAATTTCAATGGACGTTCTTGTTTACACTGAGCCATATTTTTTCTGTGAGTTTTGACGATTGTGGTTGAGTGTTCATTAAGTTTATATCTGCACATCAGCACAAAATCTGGCAGTAAAAATTTGGTTCAGTGGTGATTACATGAGAAATATCTGTTAATTTAACGTAAGTACACAATATAGACTTTGTGCCGACCAATTCACAGGCTTGCTGCCTAGTGTCCCAAAGTGTTTTTCAGTTCTCCAGAGCTTTGTGAGATGCCAGCCCAGCTGAATTCTAGGAATGCTTGCAGGCAACTTTTCTAAGAACTTGGCTTCTTTTTCCAAAATTAGATTTCCATTTCCAAAAATCCCAGTGTTGCTGCCAAAAGGCCTCTCTTACCTTGCTACAACAAGGGTAGTTAATAATCTTTTCCTTTCCACTTCCTAGGTGCCATTTTCAGACCATTTTGCAGACCTCTTCCAAATGGCTCATTGGTATCAAAATTTGCAGCAGAGTTTTCTGCAGATTTCTTCTAGGAATAGCGTTATCTACTCATTATGAACTTCATACAAGAAAAGAGGGAGCAGACAGAAAAGGAGTTGCATTAAGAGAAGTTGCCCCATTTCTAGGTCATTTTTCAGATCTCCTGAAACTGCATGAATTGCAGATGAAGAATTTCCACTCCACAGAGTATCTGGATGTCAGTGATACAATGCCTAGTGACATGACTTATGCAGCAAAGATGAGAACATCAGCAGAAAAAGAACTTCAGAATAGGAAAAGTAACATTCTTCAGTGTCTGTAAACAAGCTCATTCATTATTTGGCAAGTTAGATCACCAACATGACTCCTACTTTTCCATTGCCTACTGGGGTAGAAAAGTTGAAAGCTAGCACTGTGATGTGGAATGTGACACCTGCCTGTTGCTTCACAAAATGCTCAACCCACACTACTTTGAGTTGATGGACATAGAGAATGTCATAGTAAGTTTTGCTCAACTTCCACCCTCCTCCATTGTACAGGGTTTTGGTGGAAGGAATATTACCACCCTCCGCCCTTTAAGCAGAGTTGTCTTCATAGTTTTAGCTTGGCAGTGGGCATCACAATTCTTCTAGTGTGCCAAAATCAGGGGATTCACTATTCTGACCTTGTTACTAGCTGATTTTGAATGCATCTCATGCCTTTGTTCATAAAGTAGTCTAAGTCATCACTGTTTTCATCATAGTTTGACTGCCAGAACAGAGACTTCATAGAGTGAGTCTGAAAACAGCCTCCATATCAGGATCTTGTTTTACTGCTGTATTGTGCACTAAATTTGTGTGTGTAAGGGGAAGCAGATGGCTGAAGCCTGGGAGTAGGAAGCTGAGATAGAATCAGTGCCTGCAATGGCTTGTTCATTTGCCCGTGGGAACCAGGAGGGCCAAATTCTGAGGGATGCTCTGGTAGAATGTTTTATGTAAAATACCCAGCTACTTCTGCTTACGTGTACATTCTTGCTGATTTGAAAGCAATAAGCTTATGCATTGTTTCTCTTGTTCCTGGTCTCTTCTTTCTGTGGTTCCTGTTGCCTGCCCCTCTTCCTTGACAGTTCATCCTCTGAAGTTTCATACATGAGGATAACCCTTTCACAAATCCATCCTTCATTAGGCCTATCAGCTTCCCTTATTCCAAGAATGCCAGTGGAAACATATGTTGAACAAAGAAAAATAATCAGGGCAATAATTGCTATTTTGCTGTCAAAAAGTGCAAATAATGCAGAATACTGAAAAACCCTCAGCTTTTCACTGAGACCAGTTATGTAAAACTATTTCCAGATATGCTGAGCTTTTCAGTAACAACATGGGGTGAAGAAATGAGAGTAGGAAGAGGTAGTTGTATCTCATCTAGGGGTGCTGGCTGGCCAGCCAGGTAGTGCTGCTTGCACACCTCTTCAAGACACAATTTCAAGACATTACCAGACATAATACAAGTACCTGGATGGGATGATGTGAGAAATGAGCCAGAAAGATGGGATGTGCTGAGGTTTGAGGAGGCTGCATTTAATTCAAAGTGAGGAAGACATCCCAGCTCTAGTTGTAAGTGCCATCATTGCATACTGCTTTCTTGTAGATCACTCAGTTGTCATCACCATCAATTCCTGCCTCTCCTATATAGACTCTTTGCAGGCTCATATTATTTCTGACAAGGCATCTCATGCTGCTGGTCCAGCTCACTTAGTCTTGCCCTTCCAGTTCTAGGATTGTTCAAATTCAGTTCTCCAAGAATCAATCACTGAGATTCTCTTCTCAATTTCCATGGTTGCTCCAAGAATGCCTGCTATCATTTCAGCAATTTCTGTTTGACTTTGTCCAAGAGCTATTTGGCAAGAAAATAGATGTGTTTGGCATTCCTGCCTCAGCATGGCAGGAGAAACCTTCCTCTCTGCTATTGTGTAGTTAGCACTGCTCTCCTCTCTTGTTTGAGCCAGGACTAATGGTAAGCTGTGTCTGGTTTGGGGATTTCAGGATCTCAGATCTGTTTTCTAGAAAATCTGTGTAGGAGGTGTGGGAGACAGACATGCAAGACTGCTTAATGGTGTTGAGAAGCTGCCTTTGCTTGTTTCAAGGGTGGCTTGTTCCTGATGAAGGGTTAGGAGGATGGTTGAGGGAGAGCTGGAAGGACAGATGCAGCTAACAGTTGATCATTCTGCCTATGACTACCATCTGACACCATTGTCTGGATTAGCTTAGTGGTTGGCCAGGACAAAGTATACTTCAAGCCAAGTGTACCTTGATATTGATGATGTTCATGGTTGCAGTCCAAACTCCTGAACAGGCTGTCAAGAAACCTGTTCTCCCAAGAAACATTGTAGGGATATAGTTTCATATTTCCAAATTAAAGATAAATTTTAGCATCCCTAGTGCCTTACCAGAGGCTTAATTCCCTGGATTGAGGTAAACAAGATGATACAAACTCTGCATAGTTTAGCTTTTTTGTGTGATGGCCTGGCTTTGTGTCAGTGCCTTGCCTCCCTTTTCAGTATTGCTGCTGTTTAGTTGGGTGCTAAGACAAGAGAAAGGGCTGAAACATGGGATCCACAGCAAATCAGGACTGTGTGGCATTGCTAGACAAAGGTAGCCTACCTGCTGCCTCTCAGAAGTGGAATGGATATGTCCAGGGCCAACCCTAACTGAGCAGAGTTAGCTTACCTGCATCTTTCAGAGAGAGGTGGCTCTGCACACCAATGATGGTTGGACATGCAAGGCTGCCAACTGGCAATACATCCAAGACTTGGCAAAGCAACATAGGCTAGACACCCAAAGTTTGAAAAATACTTTCAGGAAAAAAGCTGTTGCCATGAAAGGAGGCTTGAAAACCCCATGACAACTGCAAATAGTAATGAGAACAGCTGTATGTGGGTCATATCAGACAGTACAGCAGTGGTCAGAGGTACCAACCTGAGAGCACTTGCAACTTCTATCCAACCCTCCTTTCTCACTCTAATTACAGTACTGTCCTTGTTTCCTGCCTTGGAGGAGGTAACCCAGCCTTGGAAATACTGTGGGGACAAGATTTTCTTCTCTGTATAATCCCATTCCATTATTGCATGGTATCAGTGTCCTCAAGACAGGATGTGGCCCATCTTTCTGTACTGGGAGCATGACACCCCCTCTCCTTGGCAGACTGAGAGGCCACAATCTGAAATTTTCCTTTATAACTTCATTCACAGCATTTAAATACTTATTTTGATGGATGCTTTAATTGTTCGGAAGCCCGTGAGTCACGAGCTCCTGAACAGGCTTTAGATTTCTAGATGAGAAACTACACCGTAAATTCCCTCGTACTTTGGTGGGGATGGCTGGGGCCAAGCAGCCGAAGTGACCGTGTTTGTGACGGGCCGCGGAGCCCTGGCCGCGGGGGCTGTGGCGGACCCGCAGGCACACCTGGCCCCAGAGCAGTTCTGTCCCTGCATCTCTCTGAGCTAACCTACTGGAGCTTTATTTTATGGCCGACGCGTTGCTCAGCACTGCGGCCGCCCGGCACGTCGCGCTACCGCGGCCCCCGAGCCTGGCTCGGTCCGGCCCGGCCCGGCCCGGCCGGACAGCGCAGCCCGGAACGCCACTGCCTCTGCCCGCAGCAGGGCTCGGGCTCCCGTGCCGGGCGGAGGGGCGGGAGCGGAGGGCGGGACCGCGCGGCGCCGCCCCGGCCCCGCCGCCGGGAGCCGGGATCCGGGATCCGGCAGATCCGGGTCTCGTGGCGCGGGCTGACGTGTGAGCCGGCCCGAGCCGCGGGGCCGAGCCGCGGGGCCGCCCCTGCCCGCCCGGCCGCCCTGCCCCCGCCCCCGCAGCCCTCCGCGACGGTGGCCAGAGCACGGTGAGCGGGGCCGCCGCGGCGGGGCCGGGGAGGGCGCGGGCTGGCGGCGGCCGAGGGTTTGTGGGGACACCCCCGCCCGACCCTCCGTCCGTCGGGCGCGGCGCGGGCCGGGGAGTGGCGGCGGAGCCCCTGTGGGGGCTGCGGGGTAACTTCAAGCCTGTTGAAGTGCGGAAATGTCCCCGCCGCCGGGCGCTTCGCCGGGTGTCTGGGAAGGTAAACACCGGGAGAGCCGGAGCCGCTCCGCTCAGTATTGGGCAGCTCTCCTTTTTTTTCCCAAACCAGAAAAACGTCGGCTCGTCTTCTTAACAGCTGGTCTGGTTGTGGTTTTTCTGGTTATTGGGGGTTTTAGTGCGAAGTGCACTCTTCTGTCGATTTTCCTTTTTTTTCTTAAAGGATCTCAGTCTGATACTTTGAGCCAAAGAGGGTTAGTTTTCTCTCTTTAAAGAAGCTGGCAGTGGCATGCAGACACCAGGGTTATGTGCTCCCAGGCTGCTCCCCGCTTTAGGAACAGGGCGCAGCCGAAGGGGGAGAGATGAAACAATGTAATGTGAAAGATAAACAGTATCACACTGCCGTTAATTTATTAAAGATAGGGTTACTGCCGGGAACTCTTCATGGGTGCTCGAGTATGTGCTTCCTGGGGAATCCACGGGGAAGGGGTATATTGGCCTTGGAGACCACAAGATACGGTTATTTCTCTGCTGCTGTTACTGCGCTGGGTTCCCCAACTGTCCTGCCCTGCAGCTCAGCCTCTGCCTTCCATAGCAGTTCTGAGGCCTTGGCTAACCAGCCCTTCTACAAGAACGTGGTGCAAGACCTACATCAAAAACTTTGGTTTCCTGGCAAACACCTGTTTGTCTAGTCAGGTGTCTTCAGGATTGCCTTTTAGATTGTAGACTATTTGTGTTGTATACTGTCTGAACAACCATATCTGTGCAGATATATAAGTCTTGAAAACCATCTCCAGTTTTTAGAGGCAAGGACATCTAACATTTTGGTCTTTATAGGATTTTACATTACTGTTGTTAGTGTGCTTACTGGGGATGGTGTGTATCTTTAGTGAGTAATATGGGTTATGTATTAGAAGTCTTTAAATGCTTGGCTGTTAGAGTGCTATCCCCCTTTACTCATTTATGTTACATTCCAAAAGCAGACATAAGCTCAAAAAATCAGAAGCGTGAGAGATCAGTTTCACTTTTTTATTTCTTCCTATATCCGTGATAAATTCATCCAGTTCCTGTGACTTGATGAGATGAAAGAAATCAGTCTTTGATTTTAAAAAGTGACCCTGTTGCTGACAGCGAGGCTTGAAATGGTAGAAGCAGTTTGCAAAATAAAAGTAATTGTAGTGTTAGCAGTACATTAGTTCACTTCTTACCACTGTTCCTTCCCCTGCCACTGTGGTGGGTGAGTCCAACATTTTTTGTTCTTTTTGCCCTTTGTAAAAGACAAGATTTACAATGTTTGCTTAACTCTTGTGTGGTACAGAGTTCTGTATTTTAAGTCGTTTAAGGTCATTTCGTATAAGGAGCTAAAAAACGGCAAAGTTCTACTGATGTGTTATTGATAACACTGAGTTGTTGCATGTGCTTCCCTGACAGGCAGGGACATCCCTGACCCACTCGGGAGCATAAGCCCCGAGGTCTACTGTAGAACTGAGATGATGGTAGCAGCAGTTATGTAGCTCTGGGTAGATCTTTTTTTAGCCTAGTTAGATAGTATTTTGCTGACTATAGAAATAAATAGACAAGGTTCTATGAAATTCCTTATATTGTGCAGATTGTGATGGTTTTGCAACACCTTACGTAAACCACAATCAAGTCCATTAAGTTCCAAGCTGCATGGCCCAGTTACATGACCAATATTCTGCAGTCCATATTCTTTTGTTCTAAGGCAAAAACGAGAATAATACAATTGTTGTTAAAGAAGTATTCTACATTTTTAAAATTTCATTATGTTTTAATAATTTTGAAACTATTTTACCTGCTTTCAAAAAGTTAGTATTTGGTTTTGGAGGAAGTTAGTTTCTAACTGACTTCTGGTTTTGTTATTAACTTCTCATTTCCTACCTTCATATATTTAAACTTCAGAATAAGTGGTGTGTGAATGTTATTTGCATAACAGATGTGTAATAAAACTATGTTTGTGTTTCAGAATTTTCCCTCCTAGATATTATAGGTACTTGACATACATTCTTAAAGACGAAGTTTTGTCTCTGCTGTAGCTTGTCATACCAGAATTTGACCTAACATGAGCCTTCACAGGGCCGGTGCAATGAAAGTAGCAAGATCTTCTCTTCTTATAAATGCATGTGAATGGCAAAACTGTACAGTGCCCTGACAATACCAAGTATCAAATTCTTACTCTGTATGTTTTGAGCATTTATCAGATTGTTCATCACAACAAATACGAAAATGTTTTGGCAGATGCATTTATGCATATAAAACTTTATGTCATCTGCCCATATTCTGCTTGGAACACAGCTCAGAGAGCCTGTGAGCCTACTTTGCATACGTGCTGTTAAACACTCTGCATATTTGCATTTACATACCTGATATTATACTTGATATTAAACACACTCTCTGTTTTAGCTTCCTAGGTTAGAGATTCGATTTATGAATGCATACAGATCTATCTAGTTGTTAATGAGGCCCCTGATTCTGCAAAATGCTGATACTTCTTGTAAAATCCAAGTACTCCCAAACCCTCTAGAAGTACAGTGGAAGCTAAGAAAACTTTCTAGGGCTCTATCACAGAGCTGAATCTTGCAGTCCTGGTTCAGGAAAAAAGGAAAAGGAATTTTTTTCCCAGAAGAGCTCCTTCAGCTTGGATGCCTTGACTCATCAACAGCTAGCTTCCCCAGTTCCCAATGAGCCTCATTTGAAGTAAGACTCCTTAGTTCCTCATCATGAATGAATACAGTCGGGGATATGAGAAGGATCAGCGTGTGTTAGCTGTGTTAATCTTACTTCTGCTGACAGAACAGTGGCTCTGCGAGCAGTACAGTGGAGAAATATGGTTCTATCCTCTTCCCTATTCCCACTACCTATTCCATACTACTGGCTGAGGCTGAGGCAAGAAAAAGGTCCCTTAGTGATGATTGATAGGGCTTTTCATGAAAGATTTGAAGATGCTTGGGGGAGCAGCCCCTGGCATGATTGAACAATTGTACATTTGCATTGTTGTTAATTGAACAGATATGCTTCAGAAGCTTTCATTTAAGTGTCTAACTGGTATTTTTACAGATAATGGAACAAATTAGTCCCATTTGGGTGGGAACAGTTAGAATTACGCTTGATAAAAGTTTTCCTCATTAGGATTAGTTCTGATTCTTCTGCAGCTTTGCATGCGTTAAAAAGCATGGCTTTCTTGAGCTAAATATAGTTTCATTCTTACTTTATAAAGCTTCTAGACAAATGTCAGATCCAAAGCACTGAGCTGTCCTCAGAAAGAAACGATTTTTATCAGAAAAAAAACAGAAAAACTGGACAAAAATGTTGCACCAACCACTTACGTGACATAAGCAGCCGCAATGTTCATTTACTTTATTTGTTGAATCTTTGTCAAATACAGACCTCTAGTATTATAGCTTTGGTCTTATTTTTTTCATACATTCACATGTGTATTTTCATATATTTCCTGTTAGTTAATAATAAAATCTTTATTTTTAGCAGGGCAATATTTTTAGACAACTTGATAAAATAATTTATGTATTTTTTTCACACATTAAGAGGTTTTTTTTACCTAAATAACAGCTGTCTGAATGAAATTACATGACTATGTGAAGAACATTTGGGGTTCTTCAAACAGTTAAACTAAATCAAGTGTGAAAGAAGGGTTCCTGATGTGAGCAGCCTTAGTTTAACAAGAACTCCTGTGCAAGTGATTATAGTGTTGTTAGGGGTTCCTCATCCTGGTATCTAGATGAGACTGATCAGATGTCACCTGTAATTAAGCACCCCTGTTTGAAAATACTAGGTAAGCTTTTTATCAGAGAGTTCTGCGAAATCTAGAAATATTCTTCTTATTATATTTCTTATATAAAAGAGACTTTTTTGAGCCATGGAGATTGTCAGATGGTTTAGCTTCAAATTAGTATGTGGAACAAAACTGTCTAAAGATGAAAGATGCATATTTTTTGTGTGACAACTGTGGAGCCAAAGGTAAGATGTGTGTTGTGAACTAATCCTGATCTTGTGAAACAGTACCATAGGTTTTTGTTGTGCAAATTAATATGGATTTAAAAATCTGTTGCTAGTAGGTGCAGGGGAGAGTTGTGTCATTTGCATAGCACTTTCCTTTTGATAATCTAAACTAGTCTGTGAGTCTGCTGAATTAGATGGATGATAGTCTCTGGTAAAAACCGGGTCATCTGTTAGCTAAGCATATGTAAATAACCAAGTCCAGAAATCCTGTTAATTGCTACAGATTCCCTCTGGTACAAGTACTGATTTAAAAAATTCTAATTGATAAGCTTCAAATTGTTTACTGCAGGTATGTAAAAAACTTGATTCAACTTCCACTGAAGTTGAAGACAGGCACCAGCTAGCTTCAGATAAAATTTGATCTGGCCTGAAGGGGTTAGGAGTAGGGCTGCCAGGGAATAGAGCTGCTTTCATCTGAAAATTGAAAATCCTGCTATCTTTCTCAGCATGCTGCTACCCTGTTAAATCTGTTTGCTCAGTGGCAAGTGATTAGAAACATATGTCATCCCTGGAGAAAAAAAAAATGAAAGTATTCCAAAGAATTTCAGTATAATTTTGTGTTTGTATGTGATCAGAGTAACATTAAGGAATAGTGTGTTTTTACAGTTTTAAGGATTTAGTAAGGTATTTTGTAAAGTAAACAATTGTACTCTTAATATATTAGTATAAAAAAGCTTAATAGCTCATGGTTTAGGACTGCATTTGCTGCCTCAATATGGTGGAAAAAAATTCATTTTTATTTGTTTTGAAACAGTATGGTTTTTGTAAAGGAGTGAATAAGAGACTATTTTTCATGTTTAATTTTGCAAAGAGACAAAATGTCTAAAAATTTCTGAATTATTAACACTCAAAAAAAAAAATTTGAAATAATGAGTTCCTGCAGGTCACCTGAGCTGTGGTAACTGCCTGGCTGCTCATGGTTAGCTCAGGGCCCCTCTGACGTGTCTCAGCATAACCTTTTTCTTTTACAGACTGGACAAAGTCATGTTTCAATGGCCAAACCGAGCACAATAGGTTATATACTTTCTTACAGGAGCATACTTTTTAAATACTTTTTAAAGTAAATTATTCGTTTTGTATTATGAAGCCCAAAAGTTAAGCGCGAAACATCTCTCAGGCGGGGTAATCAACAGCAAAGTCAGGTTCCCTGTTCTACTTCCAATGGGGGGCTGGTATGAGAGCCTCACCTCTGCCATTTTCCATCTGCAAGGAATACTCTTTTTTCTTGCTTCCCTGCAAAAGCAGGTCTGCCCCCTGGAATGTCTGCTCCTCTTCCATGTGTAGCCACTTACTCAGAATCAGGCCTGCCAAAGCAACGCAAGCCTTTGGCCCTGGCTGGCATGGCACAGCATGGGTGTCCTGCAGGGCTGGTGCAGAAGTGCTTCCAGCAGCGTTTTGGGGTTCAATATGTGTTGCTTCCTGCAGCAGTGCATCACTCACACAGCTGCAGGGGTGCTGAATTTAGGAGATTGGCAGTTGTTTGGGAAGGGGAAGAGGAATGTCAGCAAGCATTGAGGCAGTCTGTAATGCCAGACACTAACCAAAAGCAGGAGAGTAAACAAATTTGCCTAGGTTTTCTGCTTACTATTGAAGTGGAAGAACCATGAAAGGCAGTGGGAGTTCTTGCCTTACTGAAGACCACAGGAGAGGGCTCGCAGTTTGCTCTGTAAACTGGTTGAAATATAATGTGTGATTAATTTTACAGAGGATAACTCACCTTTTTGCATTAACATATGTGAAATAAAATGATTAATAGCCATTAGTCGCTCAGTGCAATAGGAATAACTTTGTTGTCCTAGACCATTGTCAGTCTCCTTCACTAGAAGAAGCTGAAGCATTTACTTAGCAGAAAGAGGGTATTATTCTTGGACAATATTCTGTGTCATTGACATCTTGTCTTAATTAGCTTTCATATTCCGAGAGCTTTCTTTCTGAAAATGTCATCATTTTAACAAAAGAATGACCAAAACTGACAGCTGGAGTTTGGTAATAACATTCTGTATCAAATATCAGTAAATGAATTCTAAAATAGCTGGACTTCTTTTTTGGTCCATGACTGTATGTGCATAATTAGCTCCTTTTCAAGTGTTGCCCAGAGGAAATGTTGAGCCACCTGCATGGGAATAAGTAAATAGCTTTTTTAAATCTTGGTGGATCTTACTTAGCTCCCTTGGGGAGTTCAGTTTTGGTCACTGACATCAGCCTTATTGCCTTTAAAGCCTGAAATCTCTCTTTGTCCTGATATACTGGGATTTGGCCATGAAAGGGAAGGGGGGAAAGAGTAATGGAACAATGAGGAGTTTCAGTGTGTGGGTTCTTGTCCTCTGAGAGTTGTACTTGACACTGACAAGACTTAACTAAGCTGAAAGAAGCATCTGTATAATCTTCTGTATTTCCCTGATATGCCATTCTGTGTTGAACTGATGCACCTCAGCATACCTGTCACCTTGGTTAATTTAGCCCAAAAATAGTAAGTTTCCTGCCAGGTTCTTATTAGATCCTGCCACTCTTTGAAGGGGTGTGAACTTTTTCACATACTTCAGTTTGAGACGGGTTGCGATGCTTGGCTGTGAAAGGGCTTTGACCATTATTATAGGTAGTTGAAGTTTTTATGCTGTGATTCCTGCTTCACTGCTCTAGGTGCTAGCACTGTTGTTGTCACATTGGCTCAGAAGAATATTCTTCCCCACTCAGAGCAACTCCAATTGTCCACTTCAGGGTGAAAATGTTAGCAATGCTCAGAATGTTGTGGTGGTCACAGTAGTGAAGTTGTGCTGTGGAGACAAGGGATGTATCAGTGCTCCAGTAGTCTTGTAAGACCACTAGAAAAAAACCATCAGGGAGAGCTTTACCACTTACTTCTCACCTTCAAGTCTGTCCCTGCTCAAAAGCTCCTTCCCTGGTTTCAGATGTCACTGCAGTATCCTTTAGTGGCTGGCTCAGCATTTCTTAGTTTCTTTGGCTTTGTCCTATATTTAAGGAGCTGTTTTGTATTATATTCGCATTTTTAAGAAACACCAGATGAATGACACTGGAAAATTAATTCATTGTTTACTTACAAGGTGGTTTGTGGGAGAGTAGCAAAGTTACCCAACTACTATGCCTTGAGCAGGATGTGGCTGGGTGAGCATTTCCCTTGTGGAGCTCCTCCTGGGGTCTCCAACTCCTCCTTGACCAGTGTCAGTCAACTTGGTGTCTCTGTTGAATCCAACAAGAACTCCACTAGTTGCATCCATCTGTGTGTGTGGGTAAGCACAGACTTTTCTATGAGGAAAGGAGCTGGTTTAGCTTAATCTGCATTGAAGAGTTAATCTTAGATCTTGTTAATTATCCTGAGAAAAGTTGTGCAAGAAAATACTTGCCAACTCATTAGGCTACTGGCTGGAAGTCCAGGGAGACAGGCTGATGCTTTCAAGTACAAAACCAGCTGCTCTCCCCCCACCCCCTGGAGTTAAAAGGAGAGTGGAGATGATTGCTTTATACCATGAAAGTGTTGCTATGTCTAGGAACCTACTTTGGAATCAGCCATCAAAATCATTGCAGCTCTTTTCCCTAGAAAAGCTAAATGGATGATCTGAACTGGGACAATTAGTTGAAGAAAGCTGTAATTGGAGCCACACTTTACTGTGGCAGCTCTCCTTCTGGCAGGGCCCACATTTATATCCTGCTGTTTTGGTTTTGCTGCCCAGTCAGCCAGTTGGTTTTCTTTTGTCCTGAAAATTCAGTTTTATGCCCAGGAGGAGGCCTGGTAAAAAAAGATCATCAGTAGTCCTCTAGAGATCTGTTGTCAAGAAGAACTACTAGATCCTGGTGCACTAAATCCTATGAGAGTCATAGTATTTGTTCCAGTAAAAGCAGGGTGCAGCTGTAAGTGTGAAAGAGATGACGAGAGAGAGCTTCTCTTGGTTTGTTAATAAAATCCCTTATAATAAAAGGGATTAAAAATCAACATTATAAAAAAGCCAGATATAATGTTGCCATGTTTTAGACTTTAGTTCTGTGAGGGAATATTTACTTGAACTATCTAAATTACAGTAATAGAGGAGAACGGATCCTTGGAATGTTTTAATTAGTATCAATTAGTATACAAGATTCTTCTTTACAGAGGCTATTTTTAGCCTTGTTTGAACAGTGGAAGTTTTCCTAGAAAACTTCAAGCTTATTTTTGCTAGTTGTATAACCCTAACAATTTAAAACTTTTGTATAAAAAATTAAGACCATTCCACTGGTTTCTTATGCCAGGCCCTTGGCTTCTGGATTAATTTCGATTTAGTGTGGTGTCTTTGTCTTTAGTGTGGGTTCTGTTGCCTTAGAATCGTGCACCCGTTAACTTCAGACAGAACACCATTTATTTATTTTAAAGTACTGCTTATTTTTCTCTTTTTTTTCTCCCTATTCTCATAGTTCCTTTTGTGAAGTTTCTTCCCTATTCAACTACTAATGCTTTTGTTTCCTTACACTGTCCTGGAGTTTTATCCAGTGTTTAGTTATTCCCTTCCTTTGCTTTTTGAATGGCTCTGCTACCATTTTTGCTTTGTTCCTCCTTTATATCACTTTGGTGATAGGAAATGTGTTGCAGTAGTAGCAATTGAACTAGAAATTTCACAAAGCTGTGTGCAGGTGAAATCAGCCAGTCCTATGTACACATAAATCTGTTTGACTTTTTAAAGAGAAAACTCCAAAATCCATGCATATTATTTTCCCCCTCTATGCTCCAATCCATTCTGAAGAAACACATGATGCAGAAATCAGTGGATAAAATTCTCTGCCCTGTCTTATTCCCAAAGTTTAGCTGTACGACTGAAATAATGGGAAGTTAAATAATAGTCTAGTGAGTTGGATGTAGATAGTTCATCAAAAGAGTAACAAAACACTCAGGATTCTACGGGAGGGTGGGTGTGCATGAAGTACAAATACTACAAAACATGGAAATCAACGGGAAAATGCATTATATAACAAATACAGAAAATTCCGAGTTTGTCTGGGATTCACTGTTTTTGAATATTTTGGCTTCTCTTGGTTAGCTGGTCACTAGTAAACAATGTTGCCCTACTGCAGATATCTTTATCTATTATTTTACTGTACAACTAATAGGTGTTGTGTTGGACTCTGTATGACTAGGCAGGGTTCAGTGGATCCACTCCCTAGAAGAGGCAGGATTAGACACAGACTTTGGAGTGACCAATTGTACCCAGAGGCATTTTGAAATGCCCAGTAATGAGTCAGCAGGGATGCCAGTTGCCCCATGAGTGCTAGCAGTACCTAGGGGGGCAGAGTGGCCAAGGAGAAGTGATTCCTATAAAAGCAGTGATCAGGAGACTTAGGAGGAGCTTATCACATCAGTCTCTTATTGCTTGAAGCAATTTTTCACTCCCTGAGTTAATGGGTACTATGGTCACAGAGTCCCAGTGCCTGGTAGTTTCCTGGACTTGATGTGCAGGATTGCAAGAGTGTTATGTTATGCTATATGAGGCCAACATGCAAGAGGTTTTAGATTCTAGAAGAGAATATTTGGAGGTCATTTGGAGATGGGTAAGATTATACAAAAGAACCAAACTTGGAGCATGCTGTGAAATAGAATAATTACAAAAAGGGTCAGGTATTGTAAGAAGACATGGATGCTAATGTGGCTTTGATGCAGGTAAAAACGCAAGGGAACACATTATTTTTAAGGAAACCTGTATACTTTAGTAGATTACAGACAAGTGTAGGAGAGAGGGTTTCCACATCTGACAGATGAAAATGAGCATTTTATCTTTGAGGCAGTGAATGATTCATGTTTTGTGTATGGCTTTGGCTATTTTAGCCCTTTATAATTTTTCATAATGCCTGCAGAGGCAGAGCAATTAATTTGCTTTTTTTCTATAATTTTATATTAAATTTGATACATATTGTTATTGCAGTTGGCTGAAAAACAGTAGTGAGGATCTGAATAGGCTTTTGTTTCTCTTTAAAGTAATGTGGCAAGATTCTGTTACTTGCCTGCTGTGCTATGAGGTATTTGGCTCCCAAGGATTTCTTACCCTTCAGTCTTCAGGAAAATAGCAACATAGAGAAAATAGTTCTTAGCAGGGGAATCTCCAGCCATGGTATGTATCATGTTTGTGATAGTCTACATTTTAAGTGCCTGGATCCAGGAAAGAAAAGAGTTAATGAGCTTAATGTTTTGATGCTGAAGATGCCTGGTTTAGTCCGTGATAAATCTGTAGTAACTCTGATTTATTGATCATATGAAGTGAGTTTTTCTTTGAATACTGGAGTGATAAATATTTTTACGCAGTCTTTTATATGAGGGAGTAGAGATGACCAATGTGTACACTTTGGCAATCCTGCTAATCAGCGTCATGTTAGAGTAACATTGGAGGGCATTTAGAGCATGGAAAATGGGCAAAAATTCTTGTTTGCCTTCATGATAGAAAGGAATTCAGTTTTATAATTATTACAGTGGAGCAAGGCAGAGTATAATTTCTGTCTCCTGGAGCCTGCCAGTTGCATGCTATTTACTCGGGAATGGTGTTGCAGAATTGGGAAATAATGTATGGTCATTGCAATTATTTAAAATACAGAACAGTCTCCAGGTATGAAAACCCCCCAGCCAGATTTCAGCCATAAAGACGGTGGGTTTGATAGTAGGGTATATAAAATATAACACACTACTGTAGGGCTGGGAGTGGGGAAGACAATAAAATAAACAGTTTACAATAGTTACTATAAATGAGATTGCTATTTTTTAAATCATGAGAGACTAGAAATATTTTCCATATGGCTTCATTGACTACAATTTCAAATAGGTACTCAAGTCAAAAGGAATGAGGGGCTTTTATTTCTGACTTAAATCATCAGAGACCATCCTCCACTTCACTCCGGAATTACAGTAATTCAAGCTCCGACCACAGTATTTTAATTTCAGTAGTTCTGTTTATGATTACCTCTTTGGGCCTCTTTGCACTGAAATGGTGATATTGACTCGCTGATGGTACATCATATTTGTCCATGTTTACTAATTCTCTCCTTTATTATGCTCTCTATCAGTTTGCTAGTCTGGAGGCTATAATAGATATCTTCTCAGCTGTTATTGTAGAGAGCTTTGGCATATTTACTGACTATGTCTTCCAGCTGTTTGTAAACCCTGTGATTTAAATACTGTGCTAGCAGTATGGCCAATCCAAAATATGGTAATTTTAAATTGAGTAAAAGACACTCTGCCAGTCAGAGGACTTGCAGGTATTTGACATTATAGCCTTATGAATTGCTGAGGTCCTATCAACTGATGTAAACCAACTCTATCAACTCCAAGGAAAACAAGGTGACGACAAACAGAAAAACATACAAGAAAAAATAAGTAAAGTAAAACTACAAGCATTTTATTTCTTTCTCCAGGTCATGAGGAAAAGAACAGAGCACATACTCCTATTTTCTTTGATAGATTGTATGTAGAACAACTGTATTTGCAAAAGGTGGAGAGCTTGTGTGACACAGCAAAGAGGTCAGAGCTGGGCAGAACAAGTTAGCTGCTGACGTGAGATCAGACAATTGCAAGTACCGGGAGGCAGGCAGGAAGCACACTGCAGTTCTAGAACAGGATTTTGATACAAACAGGCTGCCTAAGAGCACTCAGTGGAGCCAAGAAATCCTGCTTTTTGGTATATAAAAGTCTTATTCTTAGACAGGGTCACAAAACGTTAATAAACTTCAAAATCTGATTACAGAGCTTAGTGCTTTGTGCATTTGAAATGTGTTACAAATAACACAGTTAAGCCAAGAATATTTTAAAGACTAATAAGGACATGAGAGTGTCATTTTACAAGTGAAAATCATCATATAGTATAGAGTGTTTCTCTCTTCTTTATAACTGGGCAGATATGTATAAAATCACTGTTTTCTTCAGTTTCGGCAAAAAATAATTGCATAAAGGGGAATTACTTACCTGGATTCTAAGCATATTAAATTAACTCAATTTTAGCATCTTTTTTAGGGGAAAACCTAGTGCTGTTCCCAAAATACATGGTCAATCTTTGGTTCTTTGCCAATGAAAGAGTTTGTTATAAGCTTGCAGGAGAGAAAGGATGATTTGTTTCAGCATTGTGTGAAGGTGGGAAAGCTTGTAAGAGATCTTTTGTTCAAAGCTTGGATGGCATTTTACTTGGTGATGCGTCTTGTGCTTTCTTTAGCTCATTGAGGTAATTTGTCATGTACAAGTGCCTTGGGGTAAATTCCTTCTAGCGCACGTCCGCTTAAATTTATGATGTTGTATGATAGATTAACTTTTCCCATTTTTGTCTAACCTTTTTCACTTGCATGTTCTATAGAGAATGTTAGCCTGTTTTCATTGGTGATGACTCTTACTTGATGTTTGGGGTTTGTGTAGTCCTCTATAATATAAACACTTGTCTGTTAGACATTATTATGTGTTACTGACCCCTAAATTATTTCAAATTACAATTAAATATTTTTTTGCAACTGCACTTGTTGAAATACCTTCTTGTGCATGTCAGCATTATATCCAGAGAAACTATTTTGCACTGTTTAGTAATCAGTGCTTTTATCTGTTCCTTATCCTAAGATAGTTTTAGAAACACCATACCAAGCAGAGGAGCTTATTATTCGGGGAGACTGTGCTGTTAAAAAATTTCTTCTATGCTATCATCTGGTTTTAGTGGTTCTGAATTAATTTCATGAAAGTTAGTCTAGTAGCCTTACAATAACTCTCAAAAAAAGTTATTAGATCATCTGCTCTGATCTCCTCTATATTGGGGGACATTATATCTGACCTTGGGTGCTTCTGTACTTAGTAATATGTATTTTGCTGAAACATACTGAATGCAGTGAGTGGTGGGAAATCCACTGCTTCTTGGACAGTTTGTTGCACAGATCAGTTACTGTGATGGTAAAAATGTATGCCTTACTTTTCTTTTTAATCTGGTTAATTACATCTTCCAATTACTGGTTCTTGATTAACTCTTCATTGAAGAATTCAATACTTGGGCCTGTTTTTCTTTTCTAAGGTACTTGTGCACTACATGATCATGTGATCTCTCAGTCATCTTCTCACTGCATAACCAGATTATGCTTTCTTAATGTCTAGGCAAAAAAAATTTCTTCCATCACTTCCTTTTTTTTTTTTTTTTCTTTTTCAGTTTTCTTTTTAAAAAGTGGAGACCCTAGCAGGTTAAGGGCATCAATGTTCAAACTCCATAATTAAGATACACATATCTTTCACCTTCTTTTACTCTCTGGCTTTCTCCACCATAGTAAAGGTTTATTCAGAAGAGTAGTAGACATTAACAAAGGAAGGACTTCTGAAATGCATTTGCTTTTTTCTTCCCCTGAGATGGTAGAACTGTAATGGTGTTATATTCAGTTGAATGAAGACATACAGGTTATTCCTCTTTGTTCTAGTGACATTGAAACATTAAAATGCTCATGTGTAAAATGCTCAAGGCTGTAAGTTTTTATAGGCAATGACTGCAGAGCACATCTGTTGATTCAGCATACCCTTATCAAATGGCTGGTACCTTCATAAACTGCTCGTTTTAGGAATTGGGAGGTTGTATCTGCTCTGGGCTGCTGTGTTTGTTAAGCTTGCCAGTTGTGTCACATTAGAGCCTGAGTGCCTGCAACACTAACACATGTTGAATACAGCTTTACTGATAGCAAGTTAAAAATATTTTTTAAGTATGGATTTGCAGAACTACCTAATATATCCTGAGAGTCCTCATTTGAGAGAAAGCAATCCCAGATTTGACCATAAGGGTAGAAATCCCTTGCAGTCTGCTGCATGGTTTGACCCTCAATTAAATCACTGAAAAGTTATTGGTAAAGAGTAAGAATACGTTTGAACACACTTTACATGTCTGGTATAAGTGGTTTTAGCAGGTGAATAATCTAGAATTGATTTCCTACCATGTCCACTCCAGTTTCTTTGAACATTCTGTATTGCTAAGTGATTAACCTAGTTCTTTGATGTAAAATTAGTGTGCCTAGCTCCATTTTTAAAGCGTTTCCAAGTTCACTTTTGTACCCCTGCTGCTTGCTTTCATTATACAACAAAGATGATTGTTTCCTTTAGCAAAGAACTTACTGAGTTTTAAATTATTTTCCTGTACCTTGATCTGGAGGGAGAATGCCAGCAGTTTATTAGGGTTTAGGAGTACAAGTTCCCCTGACCTTTCAATTTGTATATGTACACTTAAGAGTCCCACTGTGCAGATGAGAGACAAGAATTTAATCTTTGTGCTTCGTGTTTGTTAGGATGCATTTCATTTTGGTATGTGAGAAAACCCAGGGGAGACACACACAGTCTTGCAAAAAAAATTTGTGTGAGACAGTGTTTTCAGCAACATCAAAATGTAACTGCACATACCAGACTTCTTCATTCATGCTGCCAAAGGAATAATAGGATTACCCTGCTTTGTTTTGCTTTTTTCACCCTGGCATTAAATGAACTGAAACTTCATGTGTGAGTCTCTGGAAAATAAGGTCAGTTGAAAAAGAGTTCATTGTCCTTTTATTCTTATTCTTCTTAGGTGTTAACAGACAAGTTCAGGTTTATCCAGAGAACCATGGCAGAGGGTGGATTTGATCCCTGTGAATGCATTTGCTCGCATGAACATGCAATGCGAAGACTGATTAATCTGGTAAGGATAACATGAGGATATTTGGAAGGGTGGTTATTCAGACATTACTTCAGCTCTTGCAGATTTGCAGTTACTGGTGCTTTTGAATCTGCTTATTCAGTTGCATGTACAGTTAGAATCTGTGTATCCATCTTTCTGATGAGCTTTTGAATAGTCAATACAAATTATAGCTTTCTGTTTATTTCCCAGAGCTGCATTTTGACAGCATTGACAGTGTTTCTGTTGAAATGTTTCTTTTATATGCATTTTTTTCAGTCTGCATAAAGCCAGAGAAATTACCCAGCAAAGTCTTTGTGGTCAAGGTAATTCCACACATATGAAGTTCCATGTACTCATACGGCAAGATAATGATGTCTAAATTTTTAAAACTACCCTTTAAATAGTTCTGAAGTTGGGAATTCACTGATTCTGAGTTTTGAGTTCTGTTTCTTGCTATGTCATTGATAGGTTGAGCAACTTCAAGCAAGTTATGTACATTGCTCTGTGACCTGTAAAATAGCAACGTTTCTTTCTTTCTGTATTGAACTTAGTTCAATGTCTATTGAAAAAATAAGCAACAAAGTGCTTCTTTTTTTTTCTAAGTAAAAGTACATATTTTTTAAAATAACATTAACAATTATGAACTGTGAGCAATTAGGTGAACTTAATTACAACTCTAATTTGATTAAATTCTTTTCAAGATTACACTATACATCAACTTCATTTGATGTACTTCCCCTTGTTGATTTTCATAAACCTGTTTCTATCACATTTTCTTTCTTAGGGCCTAAATTAGTATAATTTTAAGTTACTGGGTACATCAGCTGTTCAAGGCAGTTGTGTGTGAAGAAGATTCTCTCTAGGATCAGGCCCTTCTTCAAGAGGTTTCTTAACAGTATTTTGGGAAGGTTATCAGGAAAATATGACATCCACTAGCCTATGATAAGAGTAGAGTTAGTATCTAAGTCCCCAAAGAATGTATGTCTGGGTATAAGGAATCATAGAATCACATAATATTCTGAGTTAGAAGAGACCCACAGGGATCATTGAGTCCAGCTCCTGGCCCTACACAGCACCGTCCTCAAGAGTCACACCATGTGTCCCAGAGCACTGTCCAAACACTTTTTGAACTCTGTCAGGCTTGGTGCTGTGACCACTTCCCTGGGGAGCCTGTTCCAATGCCCAACCACTCTCTGGGGGAAGACTGTTTTCCTAGTATCCAACCTAAACCCCTCAACACAGCTTCATGCTGTTTCCTCAGGTCCTATCGTTGGTCACCATGGAGAAGGGGTCAGTGTTTGCCCCTCCTCTTCCCCTCACTAGGAAGTTGTAGACTGCAATGAGGTCTCCCCTCAGTCTCCTCTTCTCCAGGCTGAATAAGCCAAGTGACCTCAGCTGCTCCTTGTATGGCTTCCCCTTAATTTGTGTGGTTGTCCTTAAACCACTTCCACATGCATACATCCACAAAAGAAGAAACTTTTTTAAAATGGCACTTTTCAAGAGGTATATATAACTTGTTCATGCAAATGTGTGGGTTGCACTTGTATAGTCCTGGTTCACCCTGAATACAAAAACCAAAGTGTCCACACTTTATTAGTCTTGAAGTGTATCATTACAGTCTTCTGGAATGCCAGAGGAAGAACTTAGAGCCAGGCAGATGCTGTACCAGTGTGTACTCTCAGAGAGCTTGGCTGATCTTACTTTCCAGAATGACTTTGCTCAGAGTAAGTGGAGTTCCCCACCCATGTCCATAACATAGCACTTGCAGAACTTGTGTCATCATGTTCTCGTATTGCACCCTAGGCCTGTGCACAGAGAACGCTGTCTCCAAAATACACAGGCCACACTAGGAGCCAAAATACTCCAGACCAGGCTCTTGCAGTGGGAGGGCTAGTCAGTGGCTGCAGCAGAAGGAGAGTGATACCCTACAGGACAAGAGGAAATGACAAGCACTTTCCATCTCACAGACCAGCAGACCCTTGGGCTAAGCATCAAAACTGGAGTTGCCAGCCTCAGATCTGTGTAGTGGCCAGCTGCACCAAAGTCCAAAATGACACCAGACAAATTGAGCATGTCTGTATAGCCAGTTCCATATGCTTTATAGGAAATGATACAATTTTCCTTTGGTAGTTCCCAATTGTGGTACAGCCAGTACTTTCTTGAAACTCGAGAGTCATTACAGGTTGATCCACTTTCTTACTGTTGAACAGTCAACAGGTTTGGTTGGGGACTGGAGAACTAAAAAGTGAAAAGGGATGTGTGCCCATTTATTGGTGTTACGAGAATTGTTCAGGATGGAAGGAACTTCAGTAGATGACCTAAGCCAACCTCTTGCTCAAAGCAAGGCTGATAGTGTTCAGGTCATTCAGGGCTTTTATTCTAGCTGAATCTTGAAAACCTTCAAGGGATAGCAATTCCACAGCTTCTTGGGGCAACCTGCCCCAATATTTGGCAGTCTTTGTGACAGAGAATTTTTTCTATCCATGTTTTAGTTGAATGTATCATACCCTTTGCCATACAGTGCTGTAAAGAGCTGTCTCTGTCCTCTCACTAACCTCTTTGTAAGTACTGGGGACTGCTGTTAGGTCTCCCAAAACCATTTCTTCTCTGGGCCAAACAAGCCAAGTTCCCTCAGCCTCTCCTTACAGGGCAAGTGCTTCTGCCCCTGGAGACCCCACACTGAATTCACTTCAATCTGTAAATGTCTGGTGTAGAAGAGCTCAAGACTGGATGCAGTATTCTAGATAAGAGTTTAAAATGAGTACAGGAGTGTAATTGCATCCTTCAGTCTGCTTATGCAGTGTTTAAAGTTTAGTGCTGCTGACACAAAGGCAGAGAGAATTGAGGCTTCTGTGGAGAATAGTTGTCCTTACTGTGGAGCCTTTACATCAGGCCTAGCCATCCTAGCTCATGCTTCCCAGTTAGAGGCACAATTTCAAAATCTTTTGAGCTCTCCCTGCTGCCCTTACATGGATGTTTGTACATATGTTCTTTCTCAAGAAGTATTTTTTTTGTTCTCAACATGATGTTTGTGCCATATCCCACAGTTGTGTTGATTCTGAACCTTGAGGCTTCTAAACACCTGCTAAAGTGGTGAGAAAGGAAGCCCCAGGACCAAGTTCAAAAGTTGGGAGGAAGAAAGGAGGATGCATGTTGGCTGCCCTTTTTCCTTAGGCTTGTTAGATGCAAATCTAAACCAGCACGGTTCAGAATTTTGACCCCTATTCAGCATTTTTTTATCTTTTCCTTTTTTGCTAGAAGATACTGATACTCAATGGCACTGGTCAGCCAGTTCCGTTTGTTATGGCTGGAGGATTCTGGTTATGAACAGTGTAGGTGTGTCGTGTCCAAAGTTACAAGTGCCACAAACATCTGTGAGATTTTGTTCCTGGGCTGCTCCATGCAGTGTGAGGTGGGTAAAAATGGATCTTTTGGAGGAACACTAGTTCCTGTGTTATGAATGTGAACAGAGCACATAATAGGTGCATGCTCTTGGGCAGTCACCAAGAGCAGTCTAACAATGTTCTGCGTAGTTGCAGAAATGGAGTTTTTTGCTCAGTGTTCACTTTCCAAAAAGCTCAAACCAATTAGTGCTTGAAACTGTGAGGAGTAAAGGGAAATTCCAGACTTCATCTCTCCTAAAAACCAAAGCAGATGCTCCTAAATATTTATAAGACCAAATCACTAGCTAGGATAATTTAGCAGAATCTAGAAAAGAAAAGTCTCAGAAATCTCAGTCAGCAGCCAGACTATCCTCAAGTAACCTGTTGTATGATCTCAGCAGGAGACTTGCTAAGCCATTTTTGCATCTTTAACTTTTATGCTTCAGTGAGAGTTCGCCTTCTAAGTTGCTGTTTTGTCACTCAGTTTTACACAACATAAAGAAACAGAAGTTTTACTATTTGTGCTAAAAAAACCACGTGGACACTGGTTGTCAAAATTGCTGAACCCCTCAGTGGAGACTGGGTGCCCACTACCTCTAAAAGTTGGATCTTCAAAACCTTAACTTCAAAATCATTGTGATAAACAAAGCTAGCAATCTGTTCTGTCTCTGGGTTAGAAAAAGACATCCAAACAGACTGTGTACCCAAAAGAGTTCCCTATATGTATTTAGTGGTTGATTCTTTTTAACCTAGATAGGTATAAAACACACCAGAGTACATTTGAATGGTGTTACAGCTGTCAGTACTCGACAAGATTTTGGAGCAAATTGTATAACAAGGTGTTTGCAATTGTCTTCAGACTGAGCATTATAAATGCAGAAGTTCAGAGATGAGATCAAATTTAACAGAATTATAGTGTAATTATAGGAGATGCCCAAATATGAAAATGTTACTTTTAGGAGTAACTTTCAATCCAGTAATGACATTGTGCAAAACCCACATGATTGATTGTAGATTTTTTAAACTTGCATTTGCGTTAAAATAAACTAATTTTTATGGACTAATTTGTTTATACCTATCTAAACAAACACTGATAAGAATTAAGGCTTCTGCTATTGAAGAAGTTATGATATATTCAGTCATGACTATTATGTGTAGAGTTAAAAAATACATAATCAAATACAGAGGATTTCTGTTAGAATTAACTGTATGGGAGATTTGAATGATACTGCTATTCCAAAATCAGAAGGAGATCCAAAAGTCTCCCTCTAGAACCTGAAGTTCTTGTTTTAATTTCCAATATGATAATTTTAACTTCTAGTTTAATTGGTATATTTACTTTGAAACTCTTAGAAAATGTATGTGGCATTCAAAGTATAATTTGTGGTTGAATACATTACTTTTGGGGTTTTATATAGCATATAGTTTAAATCTCTATTTGAAATGCAGACTTCAGTTCATCTGATAGCACAATTAATGCTTATACAATGAAAAAAAGCTATTGTCATTTAAACTCTTCTTCCTCTGTGTTGTTAGCAACACCACAGAAGATTACAAACGAGAGCTGTTAAAAAGTCCAGCTCTTAGTTATGTGGCTTGATTATTTATCTGTCTTTCATTTTGCTTGACTAAGCAGGGCTTTGTTTTGTTTGGTTTTTTCCTTCTTAATTCATAATACCATGAAGACTTTATGTCAGTGAACTGTGTATCTCTAATATGCATAATATTTTAAAAGATATTTTGCTGGTTATTAGGTTAACTTGGAGATATTGTTCACACACACAGTTCTTAGAATGTTTATGTGTATACATGCTTAAGTAGCATTGAATTATTTTATGCTGAAGGTTCTATCATTTTCCTGAAGTGGATTTTTCAGGGTTCTTCTTGGTGTCAAAATATGAACATTTCACACACGTAAATTTCTGTAATATGGCCACTGTAAATAATAAGCACATATTATGATCTCCAAATAGTCATAGGAAACACTAGAAATCTAAAATTTTTGGCTATGACTTCATAAAAATCATTTCTAGTATGTAATACCCATGGCACCATCTGTTATGATTTGGTGGTGGTGTGTAACAATTTGACTATTGTATGTTAGGTTCACTATTTACTCTATGGATATAGCAGTTAATTGGGAACTTCCGTAAGAGGAAGTAAGCATAGAAGAAAAATATCACAAGACTTTCCATCCTCTGCAGATGCACAGGAGTTGTCAAAAGACAATGACAGGTCTGTTAGCTTGCATGACTTTATCTCCTGTTCAGTCTCCTCCATCTGCAAAACTTATTTTGACAAGAAGAGCCAAAGTTCAAGAGTGAGGAACAACAAATGACAGCAAGTGGTTTTATTGGGGGGAATCTGTCAGGCAAGGGGATAGTTACTTGAAAGAATCATGGTGAAGGACATTCTTTGTACCCAGAGGAAATGCTTCCTGTCTTAGTTTTAGCAAAAGACAGCAAATCTCTAGATAAGAATGATGTTGTATTTAAACCTTTTTATTTCCCATTTTTTCACTTACTTTGTAATATAAAAATCTGATTTCCTTATGTTATTCCTCTGGGTATCGATGCTCTGTGCATAGGCATGGCTGATCTCGGCCCAAGGGTCAGTTCAAGTCTGAAAACTAGACTGAAAGCACAGTTTATGTGGTGGTGAGGGATAATCATACATAGAGCATCTTCCACGAAGATTGAAACCTGCTAATGACTGCTTAGAGTGGCCAGAAATGTCAGAGCAAGCCAGTAATATGTCAAGTAAACATCCTTTTTCTGTCTCCTTCTGGTGCAGTATTATTTGCTTTACAAAAACTGACTTCAGAAATCTCTCATACTAGATTTTATGAAAATGAGCAGTACGTTTTTTAAGCCAAAACATTTCTAATTCTATAATGCAAAAGGTCCCATTTTGATAAACTGCTTACAGTTCTACTTACAAACCACTGTGGGAATTGCAAACTTGTGTTTTGTTCTTCAGTAGCTAACTGCAAAGTAATGGTCCATGCTTAGTTATGTTGCTATATCAAAACTCTGAGGGATACAGAGCAAATCATTCTTTATTTTAATCTCTCTTCTATTTTGATTTGTCACTAGATTTTTATAGCAAAAGTTGCAAATTCTCAAACTATTTCAACATAATTAGTTCAAACACTCTTTCGTCATTCAAGTTTCTGCATAATTCTCTTGACCAGGTCATTTTAGAGTCTTACTGTTTTGAACTGGCATAGTCTGAAATAGTATCCAGCATAGCCACAAGTCTTGGCTGAGGGAGACTTCGTGTAAGCGGCACAAAATAAACACAGATGACTAAAATAGATATGTGCTGCAAATGGCTGAAAAGCTCTCAAGATGTTAGCCCAGCTAAGCCCATCTTAAACAGTCAGCAAAAGTGGCTTTCCCTGTTGATGTGGGTTTTTACTGAAAGCACACCAGAACTATACCAAATACATTTTTTATAAAAAATGTCCTTTAAATATGAAGGTTACCCTGGAGACTTTTTACATGGTGTTTGCCCTCTAATTTTTTTATATAGCAGGTGCTACTTCTTATAGTCTGTAGTTTTTAGCCAAACATTACAAGAGCAGGAAAACTGCATTTTACCCTCACTTGCCCTTTTTGCCCTCTGCATTCAAGCTGGTTCAACGTACACCTTTCCTAACAGCTCAACTTTAGGTTGTTCATTAGGACAAAGAAACTATCATTCTTCAGAGATGCAGGGGAAAAAACTTGATGCACCTCCTAAGACACCAGGCCAAAAGAATAAGACACAGGGTTGGAGTGGCAGAGGATGAGACTGTACCTGAGTGCTCTTGCTCCACTGACTTGCATTTCCCTACCTTTTGCTGAATGCTCAAGGTGCTGGTGTTGCACAGGCTAAGGCCGCAAAATTGTATTACAGAATTCATGTACTGCCAATGGGTGTCATAACCTAGAGTCTCATTCTAGATCAAACAATGTAAAAGGAGACTATTTTCTAGACATGTTAAAAAAGAAAAAAGCTGTGAAAAGTGGTGTCCACTTGGGTCTATAAGGGGTTAGGAATCAGGACTTGTTGAACATGTCTGTCATTCTTTACATTTCCCATTCCTGAAGTTTGTAGTATGCTTGAAACTGCTGCTTCTTAACCAATATATATTTAGAAAATAAAAAAAAAAAGAAAATCTCAGTCACACCTCATGATCATCTCAAGGAATGCATAGTGTATTGCAAGCAATGTAAAAAATCATGCATTGGAAATTCTTTCAGCTTGGTATTCCAGAAGTAATTAATAGCTAGAACCTGTATTATGAATGGCTGAACTCTGATGATCAGAGATGTGTTATGGCCATCTCTTTTGAGGAAAAATGAGAAAATTGCACTTTTTCTCTCAGGCCTTATGTGGACGTAATCAACACTCAGAGCAAACTACTTATCTTTTGGAACTGCGAGTTCTAAGTTTTCCTCAAGGCTGTCTATGTGGGAGTATCTTTGTCTTTTGCTAATATGCATCATTTTGCAGAAGATACTCAACTGTTTAGTCAAAAAGCCTATGTGTATTTTGGTTTTACATTTTAGATATGTTTGCAAATGTCCTCTGGGGGGAAACGTATGTTGTTTGTGCACATTTTCAGATGCCTCTGTTTTATATTCTGCCTCATGTATTTGTTGTTTAGTATTGCACATAGTCAGAGATGCTGTGAGCTCCTTGATGGTCCTGATCATCACACAGTTTCATCTTCTTTTCACTGCTAATTCATTCTGCTTTGCATGCAGTAAAAGGAGGGTGTCATTGATATCACAGGTCAGCAAAATTATAAAATGAAGTATCAGTAAGTCAGGCAATTTCAGAAAAGTGAGGGAAGTGTGAAAAAGGAGGGTCGATATGACACCAAGGTGAAACAGCAATCCCAGAACAAATGGAAAAAATGAAGGGAAGAATGTGTTCCTGTCCAGATCACAGCTCCAGACTGCAGTGGGCCCTGTGACTTCTGAGGCATTCTCCTCCATAAAACGTCATGTCTTTCATTATGAAAATTAATGTTCTCCTTCTGTCATAACTGGCTGATGATTCTGGGTCTTAAGAGTTGGTTTGTGATCTAGGAATATTCTGAAATGTAGCACATCCTTGTCTCTCATTTGTGATGGGAGAGAAAATTACTTGCCACCTCACAGGACCAGGCTCTATATTTTTATTGCAGACTGTTATTCTCTCCTTGTATGAACAATCATTTATTTTAATTCTGCATATACACATAGAAAATGAAGGAGTGGGGAAGGGAGTGTTCCCTTTTTCCTTGTTTGTACTTCTAAGAGAAGCTAGTGTAGTTTAAGAGACAATTAAATTCCATCAGTATGCCATTCTTTTCCTCTTATTTCTCTTTGCCAGCTTATAGCAGAATAATGCATGTAGGTGTCATTTTTTGCATCTTTAAATCTGAACTCTTACAGATAATGCTACAATTCAATTTGCAACCTGGCTTGTATTCAAGACTGGCATATCCTACCATAGCAATTTATTTATCATGTTGTTTACTAGATCATTTATATAGTTTGGAGAGAACAGACGTGGCTGCCAACAAAGCTTAAATAATGATTTCATTACCCAGAAGAATGAGAATGCAATCAGGAGTATGCCATTGTATTGTCATCTTCTGGCATCATTAAGAGAGGTCTAAATGGCAAAAGAGTATTTTCACAAGGGATGATACTTTGCCCTCATTATCACATAAAATTTTCTATCAACAGTCTTTATGATTCCATTTTAAATTTACTTATATTCATGGAATAAATGACCGTTTCAAGCTAGTCATTTGTCCTTGTTTTCCTTCTTAACTATTCTTTTAATTCCCACCATTATCCATTTTTGCTCTCTTATCTTTGTACCTGTTTCATCTATTTCTCTCACGTATCTCTCTGGGCTTTCATCCATCACAACTTCTTGTATGGAGGTCTTTTCCTGATGTGTCTCATGAACTTACTAATCTTTCATTTCTGTCTTTTCTGGGGGCTTATATCTGCTTTGAGCTGACTCAGAAGTTATTCTGAAATGTAGTTACTTATCCCTACATAAATAATATACTTTCATCTCATCTGTCATTCACACTAGACTGCATTGATTATTGCACTTTGTTCCTGCCACTAGTCCTGCTGTTCTTGTTTCGTTATGTCTTTAGTACAACATTTCTAGAGTTGGAAAGTGCTTTTGGACAGGGATTATGCTGCCATTTCTCCTGAAAAATGACAAACTGGTGAGCTGTCTGATCATTGGTATCTTCCTGATATTTGTATGCTCTGTCCTTTTTTTTTTTTTAACTCTTAAATAATATATTTAACACTTCAGAAAAGATGTTCACACTGGATAGAAACCCTGAATCTTTTTTCAGGCAATATGCTGTTGACTTTAATTTTTAAAAAAATTGTCAGAGCAGAGATTGCAGGATCAGTCCCAGAGATTGTGAGACTGTTGAACTCTGGCACAGCAAACTCTGAAAACTCATCTGAAGAGTTTCACTAAAGTCCTCTGAAGAGAAGACAGAGTAATTGAAGCAAGAACAAGGTACTCTATAGGTAGACAAAGTCTGAATTTCTTCTCTATAGCAGGTATCTGTAATGAGTGGTGCAAAGTAGCTTAACTTCTTTCAAGGAAGACTGAAATGGTCCTGATGGCTGAGGTCCCTGTGTTGGAAAAACAAGTTCTCTGTTTAGCTAGATGAAGCTGTTTTCACTGGGCTTACTGTTTCACTTGGACTTCAGTGATTTTGTGGAGCAGCTAAAATGCAGTAAAAGTTCACACCCTGTTTTCACCACACAGTGGCATGTTTGTGTGCATATGAAAAAAAAACCAAACCAAACTTTGCTGGTGACTTCACAAAAGAGTTTTCGGAGGCCAAGAGCAGTGTCCCTTTACTGTGTTCATGTTTTGTTCTCAGCTGAGGATTTTAAAAAGTGGAGCCTCTCATTGCTAAAAACTGTGCAGACTCCTGCCATAACATGGCATCTGTTGTAAGAGGAGCAGCAGGACACAGGTTTCAGGTGTGCTTGATGGGTGGATGCCATTGATCCACAAGATGGCATGTTAAAACTGTCCTTGTCTCAAAGGAGCAAGATCTAAACACTGTTGTGTTAGTGTGAACTGGGGCTAAAAGCTGTGTATTTTGGAAAAGGAAAAGAAGGGAAGAACTGTTTCAAATTGGAACTACGAGCCATTTGAAATGTGCCCTTTTTATTTTTGCAATGCAAAATTTGAGTGTCATGGGGAAAGAGTGAGGGAGAGCCCTTTTCTCTTACCACTGGAAGTAACTTGGTATTGTGTTGAGTTTGCATTCACAGTATGTCAGTAAGTGAGCACTGATTTGCTGTGATTCAGCCACTTGTGCTTCTTCCAAAAACTTACGAGGGGTTTCATGGAAACCATATATTCCTATTGGCCAAGAGTTCTTGTGGTTTGGGGATTATTAATTTAAATTACTTTAACTTAGGTTATTCAAGACTTTAAATGTACTTGGAGGAAATGAAAGTTCACAGTTGTATTTTAAATAATTTACATTTATAATTAGTATTTTTACTTCTATTGTTTTCAAGTTCGTACTGTCTAAAACTGAAAATTCTTGATTCTTTTTAGCTCTCTTCTAGCTTTCATGCTATTTAAAATTCATGTTTACTTCATTTTGGACGATAAAAGATAAAGTAGTTCATTGTTTGGCTCACAAGCACTAAGCCATTTATTATATTTGAATGACAAACTGCACAGAGAAGGTTAAAATTCAGATATAATCCTTTTCATTTAAATGGAATGAAATAGTATAAATATTTCATTTTGTGACATTTTTCACTCTCTTCTTCTTTTGTTGAATATGCCCTGATGTTTAACTCGCCTGATTTCTGTGTTCTTTTTAAGGGTCTGTTTTAGAATATATGGAAAAAGATGAAAAGGCTGTTGCTGACTTTAGTAGATGTCAGATCAGACAGTCAGCTATTAATCTTCCACTAAATTCACACTTTCAACGACACAAGGATCTCTGAAATATTAATAAAATCAAAATCATTGTTAATAATATTGTCTTTAAGAGTTAACATATTAGAAGAATTACTTCTCATTTTTCTCATCAACTCTGTAGTGTTTCCAGTCTGAAAAACATTGAGTGTATTTGAAGTCTTTTTGAGGGTTTTGTTGAGAACAGGTAAAGTCTGGTTCAAGTTTTTACCATTATTCCACAAACTTTCATCCAAACTTCCCCTCCACATTGGATTAGAAAAATCTTAATACAAAGGACTATTTATTTCCAGTCCCTGATAATTGCTCTTTTTTCAATTACCTTACTATTGAAATGTTGCACATTCAGTTTTTCCCAAGAGTTGCTATGTTCCGTAAAGGGTGTAATTGTCAAAAGAGAGTTAACTGGGAGAAGGAACATTCTTGTTCCAGCAAAAGGCATTACCTTTCCAGCCATTCAATTTACGTAAGCGTTTCATACCTGTGCCAGAATCGTTTCTCGTCCTTTCACTAAATGAGTGACCACAAGGAATCAGATTCATATTGGGTTACACAGTTAGGAACTTGTTGACCCGAGTGAATTAAGAACAACCTCTTTTTACTGCTGCTCGTTTTTCATGAGCTGCTGTTTTTCATCGCAAGATGACAATATGCAGCCTCTCACTGAGCTGTTGAAAACAGATTTGTTACCTGGCTCAGACAGCCATCCTAGAGCTTTTAAAAAGTTGTATTTGGATAGAGTGTGACTTAGAATGAGGGATAACTGATACTGTGGCTAGAACACCCCCAGGCAGTGTTGTATGTCTAGGCAAACTAGACGAGATGCTTGTACAATGTTTCTGATCATATATCTGTTGCCCACTTTAATTCTGGTCATCCTTCTCTGCTGAATATCTGTAAATTGTGTTTTAAGTAGAGATTATGAATTAAGCCCCTCTCAGAATTAAACTCCTATACAAACAGAAGATAATTATGTTGCTGATCTCTTTAAAACATGGGTATAGCAATATCCAGTTTTCCCAGTTCGGAAATCTTTTGAATATTTCAAATGGATACTACTGCTGACATAAAACCTCCCCTTTGAAAATTACTTCCAAAGTTTTAAAATAAAATGAGCTTTTATATAAGAAGAGCAGGAAATATGCATAGTTTGATAGATTTTTTTTCCTTTAGTAAGATAAAGAGAAGTATTCTGCTTGAATTTCCATCAATGCTGTTTTTAACTAGAAACAAGGTTAAATCCAGCCTTCGCAGTTCCTTCCTAAGGGACTTCTTTGTAGTCTCAGTAAATTTGCTAGTAGATCTTAATATATTAATGAAAGAATTAGTGTGATCAATCTCCAATTAAATTTTTTCCTTTCTCAAATGTGTCAGTCATTGACACTCTATGACAAAAGAAGGTGCTTAGACTTTCCCAGATGTCTTCCTTCTTCAGTTCTTCATCTTTCCTTGATGTGTTTTGCATAATATGACTACATACATTAAATCAGTTATGCCAATATAAGGGGAAATGGGTTTTGGGGAAATGATTCATCTATTTCTTACATAAAGAGCATCATCTTTTCTTCTCTTTAACTGGTAATAAACAGATTAGCCAGTTGTGACAAAAAGTGTTGGGATTCATGACACAACTGTATCATAAAACCTGTGAAAAAGCAAATGTCATTTCTAACCAAGGCAGTGTAACAATTCTGTACCTTTAAAAACTTTTACTAATAATCCATGTAGTTTACCTACGCAGAGGACAGAATCTATTTCCATAGTACTGCAGATTAAATCTCATCTATTTAACATCTCTGATCCTGATAAAGAACGTGATGTTTGTCTTTATTTTTTGGCTCTGTCATCTGTAAAATAGCTGTACTGATTTGCAGATTAGCCAGTGTTGACTTGTCTTGCAGTTGGCAATTTTACCTAGTCTGTAAATCAAATAGTCATTACAGTTGCTAAAAATGTTTTAAATTTTACCCATCAGTAAAGAGAAAAACCAGTAAAATACCTATTAAAACCTGCTTTTAAAAAAAAGGTCCTGGGGGGAAAAAATACTAAGTTTAAATATGAAATATTAATTCAACTTCTTTGTGCATAACCGTTATCACAGTCTGATCATTTATTGTGATGTAATCACAGAGGATTTTAATGTTACTTGATCTAGATAACAATAAGAACTGTTATCTATATCTATCTATCTATCTATCCATTATGAATCCCAAAATATGTGTAGAGAGTATATCTGTAACAGCTCCTATAGCACTACAGATTTTTTTTTTTACTTGCATTTTGGAAGGTAGTCAATGGCTGAATTGGAAGCAATAACACTGCAGTCAGGTGATTTAAAGGTATTATGTAAATAGTGTTCAGAAACTGTCTCCATACCTGGGATTCTTCACATACCATAAGCCAAGTGTGATCCAGTGAAGGATCAGTTATACATGAACTTTTACTCTGACATTATATTAAATCATGATTTCAGTAAAAGCCGACCAAGACGTATTGTTAAGTGTCATGCTTTTCTTTTTCTCTGTTTTAGCTGAGACAATCCCAGTCGTACTGCACAGACACAGAATGCCTTCAGGAATGTGAGTAACTGTTCACATCAGATTCATAAAAGTAAAATAAACAGCAGTAATTAAAATACAGTCTGCCTGGTCTTTAAAATGCAGCAGTTGATTTAATGTTATAGGAACATATTACATTAAATCAAATACTACAGTAATAAAATTGATATGCTGGGGAGGTAATTTCTGAGGATCTGGGATGCAGATTAACATTTGTACATTGGAAGTAGCATTGATGGGAAGCCTGGAGGTATCAATTCACCAGCATAACCATTAATCAGGTCCCAAGTTTTACTGAATCTGATTGTTAGCCTCCAAATAGGATGGTTTGGGGAATGAGAGGGGAAAATATGGAGGGGGCTTTATTTGTCCTCCTCAGATTCAGAGCAGCCTAACCAGTGAAGACTAGATACTGAGCACAGACACACAGACACGTGTTCACAGCTGGGGCTGGGTGATGGACTGTCAGTACTGTGACCCCTCTACTCCACTGTGAGGAAGAGGAGGCACCCCACCAGCTCCGATTCATAAGCTGACATACACCATGACTGCATCTCTGCTGATTTGGTGCCCATGTAGTTAATGAAGCAGAGGGCTGATATGTACACTTCCTTGGGATTTGCTGTGAAATGCATCAAAAAACCTCTCCCAAACAGTGAGCAGTACTAGGGCAGTCAAACATTACCAGCACCTGCAGTGAAGCACAACTGTGTGGAGGTTATGCAGTAATGTAAGCATGCCCTGAGGCGTTGAGATACTCCCTGAGATGCTTTCCGTGAGCTAGAGGGAAGATTGTCAAATGTTTATAAATAAAAATAAAATGGATCTGGTTTTCCTATATCCCTTTACCAGTTGAGCATGTGAACTCACTCAGCTTGCATCAGGACTGCTGTAATGTTTAGAGGGAGCAGCAAGCACCTGAGCAGTGTTCCTGTAAGCAAGAGCTGCTGGTGCCTGTATCTATTACAGGTCTAGGGACAGTGCAGGCAAGGTTTCCAGCATCTTGGAGAGAGTGCATGCCTTCATTCACCCTCATGTTCCTCCCTCTTCACTCCCCTGTAAAATGTTTTTAGAGATAGGCATCCAGCTCAGACTTGCACTGGGCTCTGCCAGTGTGAAACAGTCCCAGATTCAGTGCCATGCTGGGCTGAAGGGGGAAAACTGAGCTGTCCCACATAACCCCTGAGAAAAAGACAGTGTGGTGCTCATGTGCTGTACAGTGCTGCTGGTTTGCTCTTTCTTTATGGGCTTTGCAAGTTACACTGTCTGTGACTTCCATCACTCCTCTTCCAAATAAACCTGTCAAAGGGCAGACTTTTTAGTCTCCCACAGCTTAGACTTCTATGCCTTTTTTTAAATAATAGGCATGTAGGAGAGGGAAAGAGGCGGTTCATGGGAGGCAGAATATTTTCTATATTAGAAGGGGGCACAGACAGGGTGTGGATCTTTCTTTTGTCCATGGTCAAAACCAAGCAGTGGTAGGTCATTCTCACTCATGCCTTGAGAGTCTTGATCATCAGTATTCATGAAGCTTTTAGACTAAAGACTGTAAGTCTGTAGTAAGTTCTAATATGTATGGGCACAAAGCTTGTGGGATGGCTTTCACGTTACCAAGCTGTAGTATAGTCAGAATTTGAATGGCTTGCAACAAATAGTTTTCCATTCTGAGATTCTTGCAAACTGTCTGTGCAGATGCAAGCAATTTGGCAGCAATTGTTCCAAAGCAGTGGTTTGTTTCAAAAACCAGAGCAAAAATTATATAGTAAATCCTTTCCTATGTTATTATCTTGCCTTAAATTTAGTTCTAGCAAAGGTATTTTTCTGCTGATGCAATGACACTGCCTGCCTATTTGTCACATTATTTTGTGATGCTTCTGTGATGCTGTGCTTGTGACAGTCTGTAAGACCCTGGGAGTCAAAGACAAAAAAAAACAGATTGAGCCTGAAGAAGCTTTCTAGAGATGTTTTCAGAAACATATTCAAACAATTCTGAGCCAGTCTTCTGTCCATTGCTTCATCCTGTTTTTATGAGTTGTACAGTGATGAGCTTATGTTTGAGGTGGGTCTCCTCTTCCCTAGGTCCCACAGCTCCATTTCCTGTTATTTGCTGACTTTGATTCCTCATTTCAGAATCTTGATATGAACAAGTTTGTTTCACTCCCACCAATTTGCTCATTCCTGGCATTTGGTCTTTCTTCTCGAAGCACAGCTGGGAATGTTGTCATACACAGATTCTTAAGTTGCAAGGTTGTGGAATAACTGATGAGACGTATGTGGTTTTGTTTTGGGAGACGTAGGGCTGGGGTTCAGCCAATGTCACAGCAGCATCATGTGTTGTGCTGTTGCTACCAGTTGGAAATTCTCAGAAACACCCTCTGTTGATTCTTCCTGAGCATGCTTTGTTTTTTCAACCCTTGATTTCAGCTCATTTTAGTTTTTTTGGAGCCATATCAAGGCAGTAGTACCAGGTCTCCCTTACTCACTTTTTTATTATCTATAAATTCTTACTTATGGTTGTTGGCACCATTATGTCGTAGTGACGTCTCTGCAGAGTTTCCCAGGGCCAGGACTAGTGCTTTCGGATCTAGGTACAGGAAGATATGAGCACCACTTCAACAAGCATTTGGGCACTCTGCTTGATGGCTGTTCGTCTGCTGGTTCTCCATCAGAATATCTGCTGTGACATTAAAGCATGTGTTAAGAGTCTGATGACCATTCCCTCAATTTCAGTGGGTGCCTTGCAGAAAAAAACCGCTGTAAGTTTTGAATAGGCAACACATTTAATATTCTGTTGGGATTGTTAATGCTCAGCAAATCAGAAGATCTTAGAGTTTTGTGGAGATACTTACAGCTTTTTACCAGCTAGGCTCGTAGTTCAATGCCTTAGAAAGCCTCGGGCAGCCTAGAGAGGCAGCACGGGCAATCCAGCATTTCAGTAGCTCTAAAAGCGGCAAACAGTAGCTGCAAAGCTGATACAATCAGCAGAAACAAAGAGGGAGAAATAGAGCTTCCAGCTTGCCTAATTCCTGCAATTAGAAGCTTTCAAACAGAAACAGAAACACACAGATGTTCCCAGAAAGGGTGCAAGCCAAAGAGGGCAGGCCCCCTCTTGTGCCCTTCTTTTTTTCGGAGAAGGGAAAGGGGGGAACTGGGGGCGGACCCGGGGTGGCCGGCCAATCAGACACTGCTGAAGAGTTTGAGTTACATTTGGGTTTGCCCTTGCTTGGAACAAAGTTGTTCAGAGCACATGGCAGAGGCAAGTGTCTTGGGGAGGGGGAAGGGAAGCTCGGAACAGGCAGCAACAGAGTTTGCCTTGAAATGAGGAAAAAGAGTGATAATTCTTTTCTGAATTCTGTCTAATGCAAGTGGAGCACAGGAGTTCTCTGACTTCTGGCAGTTGCAACATCAGCGGTTCACCCAGCCTAGGGAGGATCCCAGCTGGTACTGATCTACTCTGATGGCTCATGGTCCTTCACAGTCAGCCTTTCGTGTCAAAGGAAATGAGGGGCTACTGCCTGAGTTTTTTCTGTGTTCTAGCAATTCCCAGATGTTGTGACCTCCATTTACCACAGTCATATTTTCAGCACTATTCTCAGTGTTCTGTTAGGTTGTAATGTGGTCAGAGATGACTGTCTCAGATGTTGTCTACTCTACTTCCAAATTTTTATGCAATTTAAAATGAATACATATCTGTGATTCATCTTGAGTTGTACTCATCTAGGGCAGTCACAGCAGACTAACCAAACAGCATGAAATGTCTGCCAACTCTTTCCTCCCTTTTCTGGGAATTCCCTTCTCCCTGCCTCTGCTCAAGTCCTTTTCGGCTTTCTTCAGGTTCCTTATCCCTGCCTTTGAGAGTGTCAGCTTGCAGGCATTATCTGCTGAAGGTCCCACGGGTTCTTTGTCTTCCTTGATGATTCACTTCTAAAATACCTCTCTCCATACAGTTTCATGCCTTTCCTTCACAGAACAAGCAAGGCTTAAAGCACTGTGAGAAGAAGACACACAAGTCAGAGAGCATGCTTTTGCCTTTCCACATGCAGATATTTAACAGTTTTTACCAGGGTCAATCTGTTTGTAGTCCAAAAGAAGGTATTTCTACCGTGAGAGGGCAGACAAAAAGCACCACATGGAGTACACTTTTACAGTAAAAGAAAGGAAATCTCTCCTTTCTTTAGAGTACAGCCTCACTCTGAAGGAAAAACTGCACTTTAGGAGGAGAACTAAGTTCATGTAAGGGTATTAACATGGGCACTTAATAGTTTTAATATTGTATTATTGAGATTTCAGTTGCACCATGAGGAAGTGTTTGACCTTTTATCTTTAAAAACTGTTTTTACCAAACTCATAATTTTAATAGCTTTGACTGCCTTCTAGGACCTCAAATGAATCTGCAAACACCTGTCACAAAAGATTTTTTTTTCCCCTTCCCATTTTTCTCTGAGAGAAGACTAGTTTGCGTGGCATAGTCTCTGATTCCGTGGGAAAAAGCAAGTCCAAAAACTGTATTTCCTACATGAAGCAACAGATAGGATTCACCATAGTCATTAATTCCCATGGGAGCTAATCTCACAATCTCAGACCAGCTCCTCATAAAGCTTTCTTTGCACAGAGATAATTCAGCCATGCTGTAAAAAAAACCTAAATTCCAGGTAACCACAGGGCCAGAACTGCTCACAGGCATCATTCAGAAGTGTGTGGATATATATGTATGCCAAACCCAGGGTACCAGATACTCTGAAAATAAAGACCTTGGGCTGGATTCAGTGTTGCGTCGAAAGGTAGGTTAGAGACTGTATGTCATGTCACTTAGTGCCATGGGAATATGTACTGTTACATTCTGTACTAGTTGGTGTCTCCTGGGCACTGGAGATTAATAACCAGATCCATCCATCAAAATGCGTGGTAGCAGGATCATTGATCATTCATCTCAGACCAGGACAATCTTCTCTCCATCTGGAAATATTAGAAAATACCATCCACAGGGGGTCTTAGAGGATAACCTTTATTCTTCAAGGAATCAAAACATCACTTCTAAATTACCTGCAAAAAAAATACCAGTTATAGATAAAGGCACTGTGGCTGTGAACTCTTAAAAACAAGATTTTTTTTTTCTTCTGCCCATCACAATGAATTCCATCCTGCTTGGTTTTAGCTTCACTCAACTGTTCTTTATCCATAAGATGGTTTTATCAGATTATTTTATGATCTCAGGGATGGAGGTCTTTGTAGCAAGATTGTTGTCTCCTACATATAACTGCTTCCAGTAGCTGAAATGGCTTCTTGTCTGTTCTCTTGATTTGTGGTGCAAAGTTTTGAAAAGTTGGATTCACCCCAGCTTTGTGAAACATTGCTTATCCTCTTCTCCATAAGAGATTAAAGTAACAGATTCTGAAATATCTCACGTCCTTATTAAAGCACACAGTCATTTGTGAGAGATGTGGGTTTAACGGTTCTTGAAAAGTGTAATCATGGTTGTGTCTGAGTGTCTGGCATGCCTTGAGTAGGTAGTGCAGGGCCAGTTGGATCAGCTATTGTCTTGCTTAACATAGTTCAGAACGTGTTTCAGCACATTTGGTTCCATCTGAACCATCTTACAATGTAGGCTGGAAAAAACTGTGTCTTGCAATGAACACCTGTGGTTTCCCTCTGCGGTCCCTTCTGCTCCCTTCCCTGACCTGTAGCATGTCCTGATCTGGCATCATTCGATTACACCAACTTTTGTTTAACCACAGACCCTAAGTGCACTAATGTTCACCAAAAATTTCACATGGCAGTTGGACAAATCCATTTCTCTGTATTCTATGGGGAGTTCTGACTAACAAGTCATCTAAATTTTCAGTCTTCTACCAAACATATTCGCCAAAGCAAGCACCTAAGGCCTTCTTACTTGTTGCTGAAGGTAGTCTCAGAGTGGCTATTAGTGTAGTCTGGAAGCCCCAAAATGAAGCAGTTGTTCTTTTCTTGCCAAATTATATGCTAGACTCCTGGACTGCATATATAAAGATTTTCCAAGATTTAAAATATTGATATATATGCTGCTGATAATAATAATATTTTGGTCAACAAAACTGAAGGTCTAAACTCTTACCTTCACAATTCCATATGCTTTCAAAATGAAATGTGTAAGAGTTTAGTGAATTAAAGGCTGTAGCATTCTTATTTATTTTCTGTGCACTATGCCTTCTCCTCATACAGAAAGCCTGTTATTCACTCAGATTTTCAAAATAATTCTCACTTAATAGCATCCCTGCTTGGCTCTGTGGGGTCCCGCGTGCACCCACAGCGCACGGGTGGGCTCAGTATTACAGTCAGTAGCAAAGAGTCGAGAAGGGCATTTGGGTGCGTTCCGGCAGGAGCACTTACTGCTGCTACACTGTCAAAGGTTGGGGAGGCAAATACCAACATGATCCCGAAGCCCACAGCTTTATCCGGGGGCAGGGAAAAGGCAGGATTAGGGAACAGGGACCAATGGAGAAGCTCTGGGGGAGTGACGAGGGGTGGAGGCCAACAGCCAACTGGGGAATCCAAACTGGGATAGATTAACATAACAGAACAATGCATTCTGGGAGAAGCCTGTTTGGTCACCCTAACATAAAGTGGTTCTTGTGGTACTAGGGACTTGTCTTACAGAAAACTCTCTGTCCCTTGTAATGTATGTTCACTGGCCACCATACTCACTTGTAATTGCACATAATTCTAATCATAAAATTCCTCTATATTAGCAACTTCTCGAGCTTTGAAATGTCTATATTTCGGACATTTAAAAGGCAAAAGCAGTCTCATTTGCTCATACATGTTAATGGTAGTGTTTGTACTGTGAGAAGCATGAACTTCTATAATGCATGGGGTTTTTTCTTCTTTGACATTTTTGAGTGCATGTGATGTCAGTAAAGGACATCAGTCCAACAGCCCCAACTCAGGAAGCCTTATTCCCAGAGCATCAATGTGGAGAATGGCATAGCTGTAAGCTTCCCTGCAGGGCTCTTCTGCTGTGTTATGAACAAATCCTTTCCATGGAAGAGCCTCTGTTAGCAATGCTACCCAGGATGGCAACAGTGAGGGTGGTTCTGTGGTATCAGCATTAATCTTCAAAGAAATGATTCCAGCAGGTATAAGTTATCAAGTAAATGTTAAATAAGAACAATCCAACCAGTGCTGAATCCAGACTTGGCTCCATAATCAGGTGATCCACATAAGACAACTGGAAAATATGACAGATATAAGTATCTCTGTGGAATTTTCTGGATGTTAAAATTTTCATCTTGAGTAATAAAGTAGAACATTTTTTCTCTTTCTGAACGTTATTTATTATTATATTAGCTTTGTACTAATTGCTCTGTATTAATTGAACATCTAGATCATTAATGAAGATGTTAGGCCTTTAGACACTATGATAAATGGATTCATGTAAGTACCATAGGTAATTAGCGATACATGGGTTTACACTTCAGCTGACAAGATTAGTTACTGTTTGATTACTTGAAATTATGTTTCAGAGGAGAAAAGTTGTTTTAAAATGTGTATTTGCAAGAGTTTCTTGATCCATACAGATCAACCAGCCATTTCCAGCCTGAGGGTATTTTCTTAAATTTACTTCCGCGTGTTGATGTTTCAGGTATTCTGTATGGAAATTTGGTGTAAAATTTTTATATTGTGTTCCTGGGCTTCACTTCGTAATGTATCTCTGCAGCAGTTTTTCCCCTGCTGGCAGATATGTTGCTAGCAGAAATACCACATGACCCAGATGATCAGTCATGGAGATCTGGCATATTGACACTGAAACATCTTTAAACAAACTCTCAAGAAATAACTTAGAGTAGTCAAGAAATTGATTACCATTAGTTTGCTCCTTCTTGCTAGAATTAGCATGTTGTCTCTGTAAGGCCTAACAATGGAGCTTAAGCTTTCATCAGTTTAGCCTTATTCTTTTGTTTGTTTGAGGCAAAAAACAAAGACCAGTGTATGTATGGGGGGGTTTCCTACATAAATATATTTTGCACCAAGTTTGATTTCTTAAAAATCAGGTTTGATATCTTAAAATGTGAAGAGTATGTTTATCATCTCCAGTTCCTTAGGAGTTAATATGAACTAAGAAATATTCATGATAATTCTGAGAATGCCAGTGAAATATTATGAAATAGATGATTCTCTTTTCAAATGGATAAGAAATGTGATAAAAAACCGTATTACTGTCTCAAAGCCAAAATGAGGGACTAATCAGAACACTCCATTGAAAAATATTTCTGGGATTTTTTCTGAGATTGAATTTTTGTTTTCACTTGGCGAAAAGAACTCTGCTGTTACTCTATTATAACTTGAGTTTGCCTTGTCTGTAGTGCCAGGACCAAACTCCTCCGGTGACAATGGCATCAGCTTTGCCATGATAATGATGGCCTGGGTGGTGATTGCACTTGTCTTGTTCTTACTGAGACCTAGTAATCTAAGAGGATCAAACACAGCCGGAAAGCCAACCAGCCAACACAATGTAAGTGCATCTTCAAGTGCCCTGCAGGGAGATTCTGTAATAACTTAAATCTATTTTGGTTTAATACAGACTTTCTCAAAGTAATTTTTTTCTTCTATTTTTTCCCTATATTTTCTTGGAACTCCATTGAAAATTAGACTGAGTTAAACCAAAGTGAAAGTAGAATCATGAAGGTTGTAAGTGTGAGGCCTGCTGTGGGATGGAGCAGTTACAGGTGACTAAGTATGGGCCATAATGTCCTCTGGACATTGTCAGTCCCTGGTTGAAACTGCCTCCTGCCTTTTTAGGTGAAAGGGGACAAGCACAGCTTTAAGAGAAGTCAGTAAACAAAATTACAGCATGATACTGAGAATGGTGATCTCTGTCCTAGATGTGAGATTATGGAAAAATCTCAATCAATACAGGAAAAAGTATAGTTTTTTGATGCTCATTTACTCTAATCATTTAAGAGATATTGAAAAGCTATAAAAGAAAACACAATGTAATGCTTCTGAGTTCTTTCATTGCTAAATCCTCATATGTGAAGCACTGTTTCTAATTCTGTACCTGCTTTTTTTTAATCTTTTCTTTCTTTCTTCTCCCAAGGGACAAGAACCACCAGCCCCACCAGTAGACTAGAGCATTCAGTATTGGAAAAGTTCAGCAGCTAAAACGTTGCATGACCAAATGAACGAAGTGACCAGATTACTCCTAAACCTCACTCAATACGCTTTTGTTTTCTCATTTATATAGAGCAGAATTATCATTCAGCAGTAATTTTCATGAACTGCTTTTAGTGACTTCAATTTTAAGTTAATTTTTGCTTTGTATATTGTTACAATTCCTATTACATTGTAATTTGAATAATGGTAAGGCATTGCAGGGGTTTTTTGGTTGTTGCTGTTACTGTGGACATTCCACTCAGTCTCTTTCTGTTACAGTGATCTTAATTTCTTTGCTGTGATTTCTGATATGCATTGAAAGAAAAAGAAAATCCCACTCCATCTATAATAATGGAAGGTTACTGACCTTTCTTCAGATTAATTCATATTTCTTCTCCAGTATGATTTTGAGAGTTGTATTATGGTTGGAAGTATTAACTTAGTTATGTGCTGAAAAACAGAAATTGTTTTATATTTGCCCTGGGTTCAGAGCAGCTTTTATTCTGGTCTTTGGACCACTAACACAGTTTTCAGGGTTGCTGGCAAAAGCATGGATTGTCCACTAGAATTGTACTCTGTGTGTGTGCGTGCACATGTAAGTGAATATGACGATTGCCACTGTCAAAGCTTTGATTTATATATTGGGAACTTTGTACAAAAGATTATACCACCAAAAAAGAAGTTAATTTAGCCTTGTTCATTAATAAATTGTATGTCTTATTCAATATGTTGTCAAAAAAACATATTCGAAACCCAGATGTGCTTACTTATAGACTTTATCAAAAGAGAAATTTAGTAAGAAAAACTTGCTAGAATTTTCTGTCCTGGTATACTCTTTTCGTAATTGGTACCTTAAGTTTTTGGCTATGATGTAATGTATATTGGACAGGATGAAGTCATACCAAGAAGTTACCGTGGTTATCAACTTTTGGTATACAACATGTATTGGAGTATTCAGGTTTATTCACCTGTATGTTATCAGCAATTCTTAACATTTCATCCTTATCTACTAGTTGTAATTGTAGAATAACAAACTTGCAGGTGACTACATATGGCATGTCTCCTCCCTCTAATATTTGTGTGTATGTGTGGTATGTTTAAGTGTGTGTATGTGTGGCTATGCACGCACCTGTGCACAACTCCCATTATGGCAAATGGGAATTACTTTTTTATGTACATTAATTTAAGAACATTTTAAAGATGTACAGAAAAGCAACACTGTATATTTTTCTTGTTCAATTTGAAAAATTGATGAGAATGATGTAAAGAACATTTTTATGTTACCAACATGAAGCTTCTTTTGTTAAAGGTCAGTAGAACAGACATACGGGAATTCAAAGCCTTACTGTATGAACCTTTATTTCATGAGGACTTTAGTTATGGAGATGAAGGAACTAACTGTTAAAGTTCAAAAAGGTTTGTATTAACGGGCTCTAACAAAAATCTCACATCAGATCCCATGGTTGACAGACGCAGCGTTTTGCTCTTCAGGGTAAATGGTGAGCCAGCTAAGCCTCCTTGGAAAGGTACAGTGTAGACCTGAAGAAAGGCTTCTGTAATTTGATGTAATTGACCTTTGAATTTCTATGGAATAGTATGCTCCCAAGCATGGGAGCATGTGTAAAAAAATCAAATTAAAAAAAAAAAAAAGAAGAAGAAGAAGATTGGGCCAGGTGCTCTCAGTGACATCAGTGCAGTGCCAGGTAAAGCAATGAAACTACAGGAGAGAAGCTGAGAGAATTTGTCCCATTACATCTAATAATGTACAGGCCACAAACACTGTGTAAAGATGTCACTGGGACAAGCACTTTGCCTGGGCTTGCTTTTTGCCTTCCATGTACATTTATGTTTGGGATACCGTTCAGAACAAGTAATACAACATCATTTTGTTGAACCCACAAGGAAACATATATAATCTCCCACACTGACCTTTTTTCTCCAAGGATTTTTGGCCAGAATTCTTCACTAGTGGAGGCATGAAACAAGCTTCCAATTGATTAAAAAGCCAGCTGAAACAGGCTTCTATTCAGACAGAGCACTACTCCTCATCCTGTTGGAAGTTGGTGAGATTTACAGGAGCACTTTCACTTGTGAGGAGCAGTTTCACTTAAATGTCTGTTTATGCATTTATGAAACTTACCATGTGCACCCAGCTCTAAGAGTCTTGGCAAATGAACTTTTTGTTCAGAGGAATGTTGTGGTTTACCTATAAATGAACTGTCTTTGCTTGAAATTCCTCTAATTGTCCCAGTGATTTTATACATGTATGCTTTCCTCATGTAAATTGCTATTTTAAATTTTCTATGTAAAAGAAAAAAACATCGGAAATATTTTATTGTAAAACGTTTTACTAAAGAGCCAGGCCGCTATCCCACATCAAAATGTATGCTTTTTAAATTCAGATACTCTCTCCAAGATATAACCTTCAGATTAGCACTATTAATTAAAATAAAAGTAACTAACCATAGGACTGTATTTTGCCACTCTTATTTGTGTTAAATAGTGCCTTACTCATCAAGTAGTTGCACTGAAGTTTGTGGAACTACTCTGAGATAATGTACTAGTAGCAGCTTTAGTAAGGGTGGCAGAAATCTGGCCTTTAGTGATGTAATTTGTGATTAAATAATTGTATCATGGTTACAGATGTTTATGGTAAATTTCGAGGTGTGGAAGAGATTAGTGGTATGCGAAGCTCCAGGATATGATCCTTTCTGTAGTGATGGTTTTAAGCTTGGTTAGTAAGAGATGCAAGTCGTAGCAACTTGGGAAATAGGGAGGGAATTTTACAATTATACCTTAACTTTGTTAAAACAATAGTCTTTTTAGAGTCTGCTTAACACAATTACTATACTCTGAAAGGAGAAGTCATATGTATTCATGCACTGTCTGCAGATCACTTAGCCTTGTAATATTCATGATTGAAAAAGGAAGAGTGATGATGTCATGTACTTGATGTAAATCGGTGGTTTAAAATATCTGAATATGCCAAACAAAAAATCATCTGTGCCATTTGCAGTTTCCTAGTAATCTTTTACTGAGTACTTGGATTGGGATAAAGGGCTTGTACTATGCACTTTTTATTGACTTAACAAAATAAATAGCAATCATTAGTAAACTTTTGTCTCTGTCTTTTAGTTTTTTATAAGATATAGGACTGCACCAACCTATCAATTTCTAAGGTAATTTGAAATCATCTAAAAATAAATGTCAGTAAAAATAGTGTGTCACCTGTGTAACTTTTAAAATGTAAATTCTAACTTTTCAAATGGACACTTGTCTTCTGTATGTATCTCACACAAGTCAGAACAAATAAAAAGCAGTTTCCAAGGTCTCTGCCTTTTGCTCTTCAAAGTAGTTAGGCAACCTAGGAAGTCAGAAATAATACAGTAAGAAAAGTAGTGACAAATATGCTGATTATGTTACTTTGTTTTAGATCAAATCCTACTATTTTTGGATTTGCAGTCTATTTTCTAGTTCTAGATCTTGGCAGTGTTGGACCCAGAGCTGCTCTGAGGTAGGAAGATGCTGCAATGGATCTAAGACAGCACGTAGGAGTAGCAGAGACCTGCTGCTTCCTTACTGTTCCCATGAAGTGCAGCACTCTTCTTCCTCCAGAAACAGCACAAAATTCTGAGCACTGCCTCAACAGCAACTCTGATGCCTTGTTAGGGATTCCTGTGTTAATCTGAGAAAGAAAAGGAGAACTAGGGTTTAAAGTAATACACAGCTATCCAGAGATAGTGGCAATAAATACCAGAGAATCAGAAACAAAATCCGAATAAAATAAGAAGAACAACAACAGCAAGTAACAAATGTTTTAGGCACTTGAGGTGATATAGAAAGTACAAGATCTTAATCAGCAATCAGCAGTCATTAATGTCTGCTCATCAAGATTTACCGTTTTACTCAGACATGAGATTATAAATAACCCCTAAAACTAAAGTTAAACTTCTAAGTACACTTGTTGAAATGCTTGCCAAGGATGCAAATGCCTTGAGAAAGCAATGCAGAAAGGAAATTGCCACAAATCTAAATTCACATTGTTGAATGGGCCTGTACAAGGCCTCGCTGTTCAAGATCACCATATAATTTGAGATTACTCTGCCCCAAAGCCTGAAAAAAAATTATCCTATCTAGAATGTTTGGGAAAAATACACCAAATCCTTGCAGCAAAATATTGCATTAAGTGGATCCCTTGCAAAAATGGACTACTTAAATCCTTTTCTCCTTCTCCTTAGTTGTTCAGTATCAGGCAATGGCCTACAGTGCCATTCACTGCGGAGATCTGGACCTTGGGGTGGGGGAAGAGGCAGAATATTCCATACTGAACCACATCCTCACTTGTAAAACAACAAAACTCTTACCAACAGCAACAGCAGCTGAAGATTTGTCTTTTCATAGAAGAAAAGTAACTGAACACTTGTATCAAAATTGCGAACTCCCATAGCAAACATGTTGTAGTTAAATATAATAGCTAGAAGAATCTGGCTTCCACATCACCTTTTTAACATCTGCAGGTCAGAGCATTGGCCAGAGGGGGTGTCTGAAACAAATGTGCTTCAATATTTGGCAATACATATTAATTCACCATATATATACAGCTTTTTAAAGGTTTCAGAAACTCTTATTGATTTTATGGAAAGTGTTACCGTAAAATATTTAATAAAATATTAATTGAAAATAAAGCAGTAATTTGTAATGAAAGATCACATGTAGCAAGGTTTAAAAAAAAATTCTTTTGCATTTTACGTGTTTTGTTGTTACATCTTCCAAGCTATAAATGATAAAACAGAGGAATAATGTTTGTGACTATGTGGTTTCAGACTTATAACTGGTTTAAAGTTAATTTCTTCTGCTGCAAAAACTATCCTTAAAATGTAGTAGAAGATCCTAGAGATGAGAAAATATGTTTCCTTAAGCAGACCAATGAAAAACCCCACCACTGTACAACATTCTGAAGGTCACAGCCATTGGTTTGATATAAAAAGCAAATCTTTAAAAAGGTGTTCCATTTAGGGCAGAACTTGCAATGATAAATGATAAGATAAATATGATTAGCAAGAAAACAACCCAGAGAAGCCTCCACAGGACTGGCACTACACCAAACACTGCATGTAATGCATCAAAATCTGCTTTCTTGTGATGATGAGTAAAAATTTGGTTTCTTCAACTCCCCATGTGATTTCATGCAGTCTTGTTTGAAATTGAAAATCCAAATAATCATTCCCCCACTTCATGGAATATTGCTTTCAATTTGAATCACAAATGCATCTTGTCTCTGACACCCCCTCCTGCTGTATGCTTGTGTTGGGCTTCAGTATGTAAGGGGAAGAGGTTAAGCCAAATTAGCTTTTAGCTATACTGTGAGGGTGGATCAAATCTTCACATTATTTTATGCAAACAACTGTTACGGCAACGGGACAGCTCAGGTGAGTAAAACCCTTTAAAGAAGGGATGCTACAAGACGATTTCTCTCCAATGAGGCAGTGATGAAAAGCAGTGCCTTATTTGGCTGCTCTCACTTCCATTGCACTAGTTTTAGCATGTAGTATTTCCTTACTGTTTTGTTGAGATGGCTGTTAGCCTGAAATGGCTCTCCTGGTGGGAGCTGCAGTATGCCCTGCATTCGGAAAAGCAATGCTGCTGCCCACAGCACTGCTTCTGGAGGAACAGCTTTGATGTCTAGTATGAAGTGTATGGTTTCCAGAAAAACATCAGAAGAGAATGAAAAAAAAAGAGACATTTACAAAACAACAGATAAGGCCATAAAATGCAATCATGCCTGGAAGGAAGTGTGAATAATTTCTGTGTACACTGAGAGCTTTAAATAATCTAATGAGAGGAAGGTCATATACTTGAAAACAAAACATTGTTGTGCAGTAACTTAAAGAATGGGGTTTGACAGGATGTTTTCATCAGTTTTCACGGCGGCCTTCCTCCAACTTTTAAAAGTTTTAATCCTGCATGGCTTTGGGGTTTTATTTATATGGCGATGTTGTACATGAGTCCTGATGAAGTTACTGTCCAGATGTTCCATGCCCTATGCAAACAGGCATGTTGAACCTGACCAGAAATTCACTGCATTTTGCAACAGTTTTACCAATAATTGCAGTTTGAGAGGCTGGTTGTCACCAGTAAAAAAAATACTGTATTAGATTAATCATAAGACGTTTGGGCAAACTGTCAGACTGTTTAGCAATGTCAAAGTTCTGGTGAGCCAGAGAGATGGAGATGAGGAGAGGGTGTAAGTAGGGACATGCCAAGCAGATGATGTCTCGTGTAGCAGCCCAGTGTTGGCTCTGAGAACACGTAGAGCTCGGGTTCTTGTCTGCCTGTGTTCAAAAATGGCGTATGGCTGCTTTTTGCAGCTGTTGGAGCCTTTTCAACACACATGCCCAGTCCCACATGTCCTAAATAATCTCTTTAGCTGCGTCTCCTTCCTTCCTCTTAGCACTGTAAAATACAAAGCATGGATTCAGATACTGATCCAACTGATCTTCTGGGCACTTTTGTGCCTCAGCCTGGGACTGTTGCTGAGTGCCTCAGATCTCCTGGTTACAGGTGGGGTTGCCTCCCAGTTATGCTATCTCAAAAGTTAAAGAAAGCCTTGACAGACAACGGTAGTTGTTGAATCTGTGTCAGATGTTAGTGTCAGAAAGTGATTACACAAACTCAGCTGCCTTTAGTTAATGGTCAGCTAAATCTGGTTGGCGATTGGTCTGACATTAAACACTCCTCAGATAGGATGCAAAACTTTAATAGCCAGGGTTCCTTGCTGGCTTTTCCTCTAACCTCCAACGTCAGGATGCCAGCCAGGAGATTATGCAATCATGCACTCACTTGCTCTTTGTCTTCCCTCTCTCCCTCATCCCCCTAATCCTTCATAAATCATGATTCCTTCCTTGCATAATGGAACAGCTTGTACATGGGAGGTGAAGAGTGGCCCCTCCACCCACCTTTGGCATTCAGATCACCCTTTGCTCAGTGGTCCCTGGAAAGGCAGAGGTGTGGCCTCAAACCTACTCCCCAGTATGCTGGAAGAGGGATTCACCTGACCTGGTCAATTGCCAATGCTAAAGAAAAACATACACCTGAAATCCCATTCCTCCTGTTACTTAGGTTACTTTCCTGCACTGCAAAAGTATTCACAGTCTGCACTGAGCCTTCCAAAAAACCAGAGCAGAACTCACAACTTTTATTTTAAAAAATGGCCAGCAGTGGACCAGCCTCATCTGCTTTGCAGCAGCCTTACATAAGCTTTCTTGCCTCTGCACGCTGTTGTAAAAAATTCTACATCCTGGTAAATGATGGGTCTGCCTGAATGGAAAAACCAAGAAGATCCCACCCAATAATTCAGAATTTTTTCTGCAAGAAGAGGGGAGACCCAAACTTCACACCATTTTCATTGCAATGCCTTTGAGCCCTGCATTTTTTAATCTGCCAGCAGTGCCCTCACCACCAGAGTGTAGGCTGTAGGGAAACAAAAGCAGCCCTCATCATCCTTTCACAGAATCACTTAGGTTGGAAAAGACCTCCAAGATCATGCAGTCCAACCTTTCAGGTTCAGCTGTGCTGTTTGCAAGACAGAATTCAAGATCCACATCCCAGGCAGGGGTGTGTGTGACTGTCTCTAAGTGAAGGTCCTTTGCTACACGAAAAGAGACTGGGGTCCATTGCCTATTCCAAGGGCTGTTCAGACATTTGAAACAGCTCTCAAACAATAGACTACAACCAAGACCTTTCTGCTCCCAGGAAAGGGCCATGATTACCAGATCCAAAAAATACTCCCTTCGAAGCTCCTTGGCAAAGTAGCATAGATGCAGGTGGAGTTAGATCCCCATGTTTCTTTATAATCCTCAGGACACAGCACTCTCCTGAGGTAAGTATGCCTGAACCACCCCCAGCCGAGAAAGGCTCTGAAGCTCTTGCCCTCATTCTTAGCAAACCCAGTAACTGAGAGCTGACTCTAATGAACTACTAACTACCCACACATACACCAGCAGATAGAGGGAAGTCCTTCTCACACACACCTGGCCTTGCACACAACCACTGTACCCCTCCTGTTTCTCGAAAATCCACTCTTGTGTGCCAGACACACCCCCGGGGGACCACTTAAAGGACCTGAAGTGGGTTTGGCTCTGACTGGTACAGAGGGACTAGACAACATTCTTGCAGTACAAATGTATGGATTCATGGCTATTCTGAGACCTAAGGAGATTGACAGGGGTTTGATGAGGATGGTATAAGTGAGACTGACTTCTGAGTCACTCACTGAGCTTCTATTTGCTTTGCTTAGGTTTCCCTGGAAAAAAAACCCCAGATGTGTTCAGAACTGAGACATCTGTGCCAATAAGCAATGAGGAAAGGTATGACTTGTTTTTACTTCAGAATAAACACAGTGAACCCTGCGCCTTCGCCAGGCGGTTCTTTGGCTAACCACCCTGACTTTGCCAGGATCCTGCACTGACTGCAAACCTCAGTAGGCTCTTTCAGTAGAAACACATGTATTTTACAGGCATTTCTAAAGGACCTGATTACAGTATGCACTCACTCAAGTAAGTAGAGATTCTTCTAGGGAAAGATCAGATCCTCCAAAGTAGTAACAGGGTAAAATATAGAACAGAAATAATGATTCAATTTTTAAAAATGTATTTTAACAGCTATGGCTGAAAATGCCACATAAGAACAAGGCAATTCTTTAGTGGCTTTGATAAGAATGTGCATGTATTATCCACCTAGTCTGGCAACATTTAACATAGACATTGTAATCTGTTTAAAGCATAAATCACTACAATATTGCAGATGGAGCAAAATCCCACACCCAGCTTCTAGGTGAGGCAGTGTAAGTGAATTTAAATATACTGGAGAAGAAAAGACTGCAGATTTCTCATAATCTTTCTGCTCCCAAAGCCAGATGCAGTATAATAATATAATACCATGTTCATATAAAAGGCAGGATCAGTATCTGAGAACTTTAATACTGCTAGGCAAGAGGTCCCTGGGCAGTGCCCAGGTCACAAGGACAAGAATGAAAGCTCGTTTTTTTTTTCCTTCCTCTGGGCAATGTTCACAGCCTGGACTTTAAACAATGAACTTTGCTGTAACCTATCCACGTTTCCCTTCACTTCTCTTTGTTGAGATGGTGCTACGGTACAGGAAAGAGAATGAACACCGCCTTCTTTACTTCACAGTAACCATAGCTGAAGGACAAAAAATTATTCACTTGAATATTCAACCACCACAAGTAAATTCTCTTACAAAAATACCCTGAGGCAGAAGACAGGAGCAGTTCAGCGGCCCAGCCCCGACCAGGCCCGGAGCTCCCAGCCGTGCCCGGGGGCCCTGCGGCCCCTCAGCCGCCCGCGCCCCGGCGGGGCCGGGCCCGCCCGAGGTGTCCCGCGGCCATTCGCCGGCACCGCGGCGGGCGGGGAACGCGGGGCGGGCGGGCCGGCGCCGTTCTCCGCCCCCGGGGGAAGGAGGAGGCGGGACGGCCCCACTCGGCGTCCTCGCCATGAAGCAGCCGCCTCGGGCCCGCCGCGGCCCTTTAAAAAGCGGCCGCCGCCGCTGCCGCTCCCCTCCCAGCGGAGCGTCGCGTTGAGCTCGGCGCGCATCCTCCCTGAGCATCCCCTCCGCGCATCCCCGCCGCAGCGCTCCCGCTCGATCCTCGGCGCCGGGGCCGGACCGCGCCTGCCTGCCCGCCCGCGGTAAGTCTCTGTGCTGCGGTGCCGGCGGCGAGTCCCTCCGCTGTCGTCCCGGGGGGCCCTTCCCGCCCCGGAGCGCGGGGCCGGGCGCGGCCGGAGAGCCGCTCCCTTCCCGCTGTGCTCCCGGGGATGGAGCCCGCGGGATCGGCCCGGCCCAGGGGGAGCGCGGTCAGCTCGGCCCGCACCCTTCTTCGGGGAGGAGGCGGGAGCTGCGGCCTCCCTTTCCCGGCCGAGGGGCTTCAGGGGCAGGGCGCGGCCGGGGGTCCCGGCGCGGCTGTGGCCGCAGCCTGGGGCCGCGCCGGTCCTCGCCGAGCGCTGTCTGCAGCGGCGGGCGCTGCTCGTGCCCGGGACTGCCGTGGCATCAGCAATTCCTCGGGCCGAGGGTGGTGTTTGGGGTGTCGGGACTCAAAGCGACCACAGAAACGCTTCCTTCATGGTCTGTGTGTGCTGGCGCTCCGGAGAGGGGCAGACTCCAAAGCCTTCCCGGGTTGGAGAGAGGAATAGCAGTTCCTTTCCAGAGATCAGCCGTAAGAAAACGTTTCTGTGGGCCGCAGCATAATAAAATCTGAAATCGCAAATGCTCTTTGTTTTCCTTGAATTGTTGGCCGGTATTTTAATTTGTAACTCCTGATTTTCCATTTCCCCCTCCTCTTACTAGAGCAATCATGTTTGAAATTAAGAAGATTTGCTGCATTGGTGCTGGTTATGTTGGTGGGCCAACCTGTAGTGTTATTGCACAAATGTGCCCCACTATCAAAGTTACTGTTGTGGATGTCAATGAGGCCAGAATCAATGCCTGGAATTCAGACACTCTCCCAATCTACGAGGTAAACACCACTGTTGTCTCTTCTTCCAGACAGTGTTGCCTTTGCTTGCCACCCACTACATGGCATTTCCCCGTAGCCCACTTCTGAAGCTTATCAAGCTTAGCACAGTAGCAATGTCCTTCAAAAAGAGTATTCTGGAACAGCTGCTTGTCACTACTGCTCATTAAACCAGATTTTTGAAATAACTTAATGCAGTTGATGCAGATGTGTATTAATGATTATATGAAGGGCCTAATAAGGAAAATGTAATTCTATATATAGTGAATTGTGCTAAGTCATGCTGACTTTCTTTTGGGATGTGATTTGATCATAACGTAGTCCACTTGCTCAGTTGCAGATATTACCCGCTGTGTTGTAGCACAGTATAAATGTGTAATACTGAGCTGTAAGCTTTATTTGCATTCTGAATACTGCCAAAATCCAATCTGTGCTGCCCAGCTTTAACTATATGGAAGGATGGGGACAGTCATGTTTCTGATTCAGCCGTACCCTAAATCTTCAGTCTGACCTGGGAAGACAAGGCCAAATAAATGTACCACACTGTCACTCCTTCGTTACAGAATTACTTTAATTTGAAAATACATAAAGCATTTTTCTATTTTGCTTCGCTTAGCATTTGTTGTTTTCCATTCTTTTTCATCATAAAAAAATAGGTCTCTTTTTCTTTCCTTCATTCTTTCATGAAGCACAGTTTTTATAGATTTGAATTCTTTAACTGGAGTGAAAACTTGTCTTCACTCATCTCCCAAAGACAAGGCATCTGACTGGTACTAACAGTTGCTCTTTTGCTATAAGAAGTCTTCTTCCCTCTTAAAACCAAAGCTATACTGTGACTAAGTCAAGATGAATAGACCTCCTTTGTCAAATAAATTCAAAAGAAACTGTGTATAATGTTCAGATTAGCAGGTGAGACAGGAATAAATTTTATGAAAGCAAGTACTTTGTTTTCTCTTAACACTTAGACTGAATGAGCTGAAGTAGAGCTTGCCTTGGCATGTTTTTTGGTTTGTTTTTTTTTAAAAACCCCAAACTTGTAACATCTGTTTCCTGGAATGGTGTCCTTTGCTTACAAAGAATGTACAAAAACTGCCAAGAGTTAGTTCAGACAGTTGTAAAATTGAGTCATTGCACAGTGAGGTTTTTGTATTTTTTTTTTGGTTGGTTTTTTTTCTTTACAGTGTCAGAAGTTATCTATTGGGCTGCCTTTCTATTTACATCCCATTGTCAGACCATAGTTGGAATATTCAGTGGGTTGTAACACATGTTATTTTGCCTGTTCTGACCTTTGTTTTTCTTCTAAGTGGGTGGTATTTGATATAAAATGAGACAGTAAAAATGTCTTGCGTAAGAAAGCTTCTGCTTTGTTTTCTTCTCTCCATCTAGTGAACCTTTGCCTTTCTGGCATTTACTCAAATATCTAATGTCACGATAGGTGTCTCACATTGGAGATTTGATTGCCACGTGAAAGTGCATGACTGACTATTCAAACAAAAAGTAGAAGCTTCTTTTATCTGTGACAACTACATCTTGGTTAAATTTTTTTAGCCCATTCTAATACAGAGGACTGCTCATTTGTATGTGACCTCCTGCTTCTGTTGTCTGAGTGGAAGTGTTAAGGGAAGGGAAAGTGTTACAGCACAGTATGTGTCTCTGGAAAGAATTTCATCATATTATGGCTGTTGTGATTCTTTCATACTGTGGGAGTGGTTCCATGATAAGTTTAATCTGGCCCAAAGATGGGTGGTTGCTAAAAGGAGTGGTCTTGATTTCCTGTCTGTCTCTGCTGCCTATCTTTCACTGTATCTGGGCTTGCTTACTTGGTGGAAGATTTCTTTGTGGGGTGTTTTTTTGTGCTGAAGCAGTTTTAGATCTGAGATTGGGGAGATCATGGAAAGAGGGAAAAGGAGAGTTGGGACCACCTTTGTTTGCAGGCTTTGTTGTTTGTTTGTAAGACTTCTTCTTGAATCTACTTAATATCACTCTACAGGTATTTCTTTAATTGTAGTAGAATTGAGCATGAGAATAACTGAAAGCTAAAATCCGGCTGTGCAATAAGCAATTCAGTGTGGCTGAAAGTCTCAGGACAGCATTTTGAGCCTTTTGAATAAGGAAGAGCTTAACTTTTTCCACTGTGTAAATCCTCAGAAGCTTTACTTCAGTCAGACTGAAAACATGCTGCATTGATGGGGGGAGAAAAGAAAATCTTTCTGTATCTGAAATTATATGCTGTTTGGGCATAGAGTTTGCTGCTCTTCTAACTGCATTAACCTAAAGTTAATGGCATTAACTGGGGTTTTTTTCTGCTTTTTTTTCCAGCCAGGGTTACAAGAAGTAGTAGAATCCTGTCGAGGCAAAAACCTCTTCTTTTCCACCAGTATTGATGATGCCATTAGAGAAGCTGATCTTGTATTTATTTCTGTAAGTTTAGGGGGAGAAGGTGGTTGTGTTTATCTTTTTTTTTTCTTTCTTATCAAATAATTTTGTTGCTTTTCTTCTAGGAAGATGCCTTTGTTTTGTCATGTAGATTCACTTAGCAATGTCATTGTGTCACAGATTTCTCCTTGTCGTTCTGTGTACTGTGGGAAAAGTGTTTAGTAAGCTTTTTATTTGTTTTTCTTCTAGCCAGTAGCACCTTTGACAAATGAAGAGGTTCTAAGTCAAAATGGTAATGTTGATGTTTAACTTGGTTTGGTGTACGAAGTCAGAGCAGAATGTAGTGCAGCTCTGTCATTGCAGTGTACTGATGAAATCTATGGGACCTTGATAATAATGATAAAATTCCTAGACAGATATGCAAAATCATAGGCTGGTTATTCAGTTATGAAGTTGAACTATTTCTAGAAGCTTTTAAAAACAGTGTATTAGTGGAAGTGAGGGTGGCTTTAATATTTCAAAGCTATTGACACCACTAGAAAGAGGATTCAGTCAAAGATGAACCTTTTGTGATCTAGAGGTTGTTAGTAATGCAGAATGCAAAAGAACTGATTGCTATTTGTCTTGGTAGGCCACAGTTGAGTTATTTGTTAAAGTCCTTTTTTCTTGAGATCTCCTCTTTGTTAGGGCACTGTAGTATGGAGCTCCCTTTCTGAGAGTATTTTTCTTCATTCATTTGGTCTAAAATGAATGCTACGTGGCTGGATGACTGCCACTAATACAGGCCATATATTGCCACCTGTCTTTGGTTCAAAACAAGCTGTTGTGTTTTACACATTGTTGACATTTCTTCTTTCCATTTGTAATGAAAAGGACCCTCTGTCTTAATCTAAACAACGTGTTTTCCTTCATGTTGCCTTTTCTGTGTACGTCAGTATACTAATTTTCATCAGCCCTACACTTAGGTTTCATTGCAAAGTGAGTTTAAACTATAGTTGCCTCACTGGCCACAAGATTCTTATGTGAGCTTTTGCACTCCTAGCGTGGGACAGGTAACAAAAAGTGGCTGGCCATAATCATGAAGAAATTACTAGTGTTTCCAGAATAAGGATTGTTTCACCAAAGCCTGCAGAGCTGCTATGACTTGCCCTTGTTTAAATCCTATTTGAATAGAGGCCAGTGAGCTTTCCATAGAAAACAAAATGGGTAATTGAGACAGCTAATAGCTCATCTGATGTGGTAACCAGAATAATTCTGGGGTAGAAGCATTTTCCTTCTTGTGAGAAGGAAAATGTCCGTCAGTCTTAACAATTTCACCTTGCCTCTTAACACAAGAGATACTGACCTGGAACATTTCTTCCCCTTTCATCTGTAATTAGGTTAATACACCAACAAAGACCTATGGGATGGGAAAAGGCCGAGCAGCTGATCTGAAATACATTGAAGCTTGCGCTAGAAGAATTGTACAGAATTCAAATGGCTATAAAATTGTCACTGAGAAAAGTACAGTTCCAGTACGTGCTGCGGAGAGCATTCGTCGAATATTTGATGCCAATACTAAGCCTAACTTGGATTTGCAGGTAAACGTAATCTTTGAGTTGTGTATTTAAAGGCTGGCTATTGGTTTTGGCTTTTATTTGTTGTTCTTTTCTTCCTGTGTGTGTAGGTGCTGTCTAACCCAGAGTTCCTTGCTGAAGGAACAGCCATCAAGGACCTGAAGAACCCGGACAGAGTGCTTATTGGTGGAGATGACTCTCCAGAGGGACAGAAAGCTGTCCGTGCTCTGTGTGCTGTTTATGAGCACTGGGTGCCCAAAGAAAAGATCCTTACAACCAATACCTGGTCATCAGAACTTTCTAAACTGGTTAGTGTTACTCACTGCTGTGGTCTGCAATGAGCAAGGGGTGTGAGACAAAGCTCAGAAGCAGAATTTTGTTGACACTGAGTGATGCAGCTAGGAAAGACAGGTGAGGTTGGGGGGGACCCAATGCGTATGTCAAAGGATATTGATCTTTTCCAGTTCTCAGCTGACCTAGTTAATAGATGATACCAACTTTCTGTAAAGTCCTTTTCTCACTTTTATTGCTGTTAGTTATTACTAAGAGCAAACATCCAGTGCTATAGAAACTGATTACCATCATAAAACGGTTCAAACTCTGCAAGTTAAGCATTATCTTGGTTTGCTTAAATCACATTAACTGGCATCTCTGTATTAAACTACTTATGTTACCCTTTTGTATGTCAACAGAGTTGCATAGGTACTGAAGTAATCCTTTCAGTAGCAGCTCCCTTTGGTCTGTGGACATCTTGGTGTCTGGAAAACCGAAGTTCTTTACTATGCTTTTTATTTACAGGCAGCTAATGCTTTTCTTGCCCAAAGAATCAGCAGCATTAACTCAATCAGTGCTCTGTGTGAAGCTACAGGAGCAGATGTTGAAGAAGTAGCAAGAGCTATTGGAACAGACCAAAGAATTGGAAATAAATTTCTCAAAGCCAGTGTTGGTAAATGAAAAATTTCTCCTTTCTTTTTCCCCGTTGGGCTTCTGTTTAATAGTGCAGTAGTAGTGTTTTGAAGTTAATCTGATTCTCTAAAATCTTCTACAGCATTAGAAGTACTCAATGTATGAAAATGCTGCTGTAGAATACTAGTATAAATCCATTTTTTTGGTAAAGTATGTAGAATTGAGGTTGCTGCAGACCCAGCAACCTGAAACTGGAGAGCTCAGAGTGCATGGTTTATCCTGCCTGTGACACTGGAAAGAAAAGCTGCAGCTTTATTTTTCTGAAGCATCACTGATGACAGTGCTCTCCAAGATGTCTTCCGGGTTGCAACTGCTGCAATTTCGTTTGGGAGCTGCTGCTAGTGCCCTGAGAGAGAGAATACCTCTAGCTCAGAATGTGTGATGGCAGCTTGTAATTTGTAGGATGAATTCATAGGATGATAAGGTTGGAAAGACCTCAAAGATTGAGTCCAACCTTTGACCAATCACAACCTTGTCAACTAGGCCATAGCACTAAGTGCCACATACAGTTGTTTCTGGATTAGATTTATGAGAGAGTAAGATGTGATAAAGTGGTGATCAGTACATCAAACTTTCAAACTTCAGAACAAGACTAAAGCCTGTCTCTATGATTTTATGCTAGAAACTGTGACTTTAAAATAACCTTATTAAATATAACCTATCCTAGAGTCTGTGCAAGAGTGAAAAATAGATAGCAAATGCATTACCAAAATTCCTACTATGTTGTTACAATTCCTTCTACACTGTGTTGTTTCTGGGACTCTGCTTGCTGAGCAAAGTTCTAGTTTAAGGATCCCTCTAATTGTCTCAGTTTTCCCTTGGTCAGCTATGGTGATCTTTGGTTCTTGGCAATGATTAAATATCCATTTGGGGGTGCAGGAGGAAGGAACCTAATCTTAACACACTTGTTTTGAGAAGTATTAGTCCAGATCTTGAGGTGGGGGGACAACAGGCCCAGGAGCTTGTCTGCCTACTTGTAATAGTAGCCCATAGTTGCTTTTTCTCATACAGGTTCAGGTTTCTGTGTTAAAACTTCCATTGATTTCAGTGGAACATGAAGCATAATTAAGCCTTCTGTAATTGACAAAGTAAGTAGGTCCAGGAGTTGGATTTTAAGATATTAAGTTTTTTCATTTGCTAGCAGTGAAATACGGGGAAAAATTATAATGCTGACGATGCCAGTGATTGCCAAAAGCTACTTGATTCCACAGATTGTCTTGGATCAGTACCTTAGTCACCTGTAAAATAACTGCTTTCTCTTTCAGGGTTTGGAGGTAGCTGTTTTCAGAAGGATGTCTTGAATTTAGTGTACCTCTGTGAGGCACTGAACTTACCTGAGGTAGCTCGCTACTGGCAACAGGTACAAGTTCCTCACCAATTTTTTCAGAGGGTGGTGTTTCTTCAGCACTCAGCTTTCAGGCATTGAGCTTTTAAGTGTTTTCCACTCAAACTGTGTTTCAGCTCTAAGGAGCAGATAACTTAGTTCTGGTCATCTTTACATTTTAGGGCACTCAGCCTAATGCTGCCATTTGATAATTACAGGTACTTAGGCTTTTTTGGGGTGAATTAAGTTACCTGGGTCAAATGGATTGGGAAGCTGTCTAGAAGCAGCACTAGGAAATGTGAAGTACAAGCGTGTGTCTCCTGTCTTTCTCTTGCAGTTTGCTGCCCACTTTGAATTCAGAACTTTTGATCTTTTCCTCAGGGTCTACTTCTACAGCTCTGAAAGAACTCAGCAGATCTTGCTGTTTTTAAAAAAAACAAGGTTGCTGTTGTTCCGTGGTTTAATGTTAGGAATGGGAAGATATGGATGCTCTCAGGCCTGGCTCTAGTGCAGCAATAATACCCAGTCTGTACTAGCAAGCATTTCCCTATTAACCAGTGAAAGCACCTCACCTTTCTTCCTAGTCCTGAATGAGAAGCTTTGAGGTGTGTGGTATGGTCAAAAAACCCCTTTGGTTTTTTGCTGATTTGTCTGTGGTGGTCAAGTATAAGGCTGCCCAGCAGATGCCCCCAGAATACCAAGTACTTGATTCGCCTACCTTATTAACAGCTTTGCTTTTTTTGATCTTCATTTTGGCTAGCCTTTTTTCCCTTCACTCTTCTCTATCCCAGTCTGCTGCCAAAGAAACAACCTGCCAATAATTACTAGTACATCATTGGTCAGTTGTGCCGCATCTGTACTGAAGTCCGGTGTTATATTGTTATCTAGGTCATCATGGACATATGGTGCTGTTGAAGGGGTTATTTAGGCTTTGTTGGCTTTGCAAGGTTCTCCTCCCCAGGAGATCCCTAATACTTCCTTCCAAATGTCTGAAGTTTGGCTGGATCTCACTCATAATTCCCCCATAACTGCCTGTAAAACTGTGCCATCTCCAGGTACTATCTGTGGCTTTTGTCAGCTTCTTCCGTTACCTGTGATGTCCAGTGGCTCTCAATGCCCTGTTCAGAGTTTAACCTCCAGCCAGGGGCTAGTCAGCAGCCTAGTTACTTGCTTGCAACTATAACTCTTACATTAATTGCTTGGGACACGGAAGGCATGGGTTTTATGTTGTTTGCCTCTTCAGAGGTTTGGACTGACATCTTCCTTAAAAATATATTTCATTAGGATAGCCTAGTCTATGGTGGAGAGGCCTGCATCCCATCGGTGAAGAGAGACTAATATACTGAATGAGCTTTGTGCAAGCATCCAGAAGAGATTTGGTTCAGTGTAGGACGTGGATGCATCAGCGCAGCAGGGAAGAGGAGGAGCACTAGGTTCTGATATTTGCTTTATGAGCTACTGCTTTTACTCACTATAAGATGAGAGCAGACAATGGACAGTCCCTGGAGCAGCATGAGCTGCAGGAACCAACCATGTTACCTCACTGATAAGCTGATGGGTAGGGAATAATTAATACTGTCTTGAAAGAAACAAGTTGGTTTGGCTCTGTCCTGTGAGATCATAAGGACCCTTCTCAAAATGCAGGCTACTTGGTATCTTGGCAACCCAAAGGCATAGGAACACTTAGTTTGTTCTATCTGGAGGTTTATTTAACAAAAGCCTAAAAGTTTGCATTGCTGCTGTAAACAAGACAGTTAAAGTGCTTTTGATGCTTTTATGCTTTCTTTCAAGAGCAGTGTTCTTTGCAGTGTTTCTATGTGGCTTATTAAGCTGTGGACAGATCAGATAGTAAGAACAGCTGCCTGCAGAGTTAGGGTAAGGTAAAATGCCATGCTCGTACTACAGCCCTGTAGCTGCACCTTCTGCTTCCTCAGAGCCCTGTTGTCATCTCACAGGGGTCTGTCTGCCCCAGCCCACACTGCTCAAGTCATGTAATGTGCACTCCTGTGCACCCTTAAAAGCAACTGTATGCGCCCCTTCTTTGTGGCCTGAGCACTGCACTCTTGGCAGTGGGAGAGCTCAGACCAGAGGCACCTTCTGGAGGATATGCTGATCAGAGCAGTCCCAGAATCCTAACTTTTGTTCTATCTGGCCTTTGGAGAGAGGAGGGCCCTCTAATACCAAAACCTTCATTCCCTGAACATTTACCTACAGAAGGAAATACATTCCTCTTGCCTTGCCAACTGTACATTCATTGCCTGTCACTGCCCTGTTGAGTTGCATAAATCTCACTGCTTTTATTTCTTTTCCTCAAATAAATGTGGTTCACCAATATCCTTCTACTGAATAGTTTATACCTTATGTCTCAAAGGCTGCTCCTGTTAATTCTTGATTTGGGCTAAAAGTTTCAAAGCCTGGAGGGTTGTGTAGCTCTTTCCAATCCACTTTAAACACTGAAAAGGTGGGGGAACGTACCTTTACTATTTTACCAGTGGTCCAGTGTCCTCTGTGTGTGATGACTGGAGATCCAAGTGTGAAGCAGGCTGGAGGAAAGAACAGGAGCAATGGGTGATCAAACCCACTTTCATGTAATAACAAAATAACGAAAGTGAGCCATTTAAGTGTGGTTGAATTACACAAGTTTCCTGTATTGGCATCTGTTAGTGTGGATTAAAAAGGCTAATTTTTGCAGTTGTTACATGTGGCATGTAAAAAAGTGTAGGTCTGGCAATGGGATGTCCATGTGACATCAAGTACCCTAGTTCTGAAATAGGCAGAGACATGGAAAGCAGTAAGTTTTAATTTTCTTTTAAAAAGGCAATCTGGAAAAAATCCTAGTCTTTAAACTAGATAATGCATGTTAAGATGTGTGTATGTGTATCAGAATTCACTCATTAAATAGGATTTATCTCAGCATTTGGTAAATTAACTAAATTTATCTTTGGATTGCTTATGATACTGAGTATCATAATTCAAATAATCTCTCTTTTAAACCTCTATTAAATTTATGTATGGGTAGTTTGGCTTGATGGTTAATAGAATCTGTTTATAGTTTAAAATGGCTCCCTTCTGTACCATCACGGCTTGTATCATTTCAGGTAATAGACATGAATGATTATCAGAGAAGAAGATTTGCTTCCCGCATTATTGACAGCTTGTTCAATACTGTCACTGACAAGAAGATTGCTATTTTAGGGTTTGCTTTCAAAAAGGATACTGGGGACACAAGGTAAGCAAGCAAGCTCAGTTCACCAGCAGGGATTCCCTACAGTCGTCACCAGCCACGCAGCTAATGCCCCCCACTGAATTGTATTAAGAGGTGGGATATGGGACCCTTTGTTTCTTTTGACTGAATTGGTGGGTAACAAAGATTAGTCTTTCTTAAATGGGTGAGAAAAGTTTCTTGACCCCTACGACAGACCTGAATCATGCAGAAGTTGCAGATCATTCTAGTCCTTATTAACTTACACAATCAAAGATAGATTTTAGCAGACTCCTTCCATTCTCCACAGAAGAGAATGCAAACACTTCTGCAGCTGGTTCTAAATTGCTTTGTGAAATCAAAGTTTCAGCTTGGTTTCCTGAAGTGGTTAATTCTGTTTTCCTGTAAAGGTCAAACTTGATACAACTCTTCAGCTGCAGTTTGTGGGGGAAGCTTATAAACTCTAGGCCTTTATAATTTTGGTCTGTAGGAGTCCTCGGACTTATTGTCTCTCTTAATTCAGCAAAAGAGATACAGACTTCTTCATATTATTCTTCTGGGTGTCCCTCAAGATAACAGATTTCCTGCTGGCGTGGTTGCCACTAAGATATTTAATGTAAAATTGATATAAAAGCTCTGGTATTGCATATCATGATACTTGAAAACTTTCATTATTTGGAACATGCCACCTGGTTCCCTAACTGATTGATTCTCTTCCCTAGAGAGTCATCCAGTATCTACATTAGCAAGTATTTAATGGATGAAGGAGCAAAGCTCCATATCTATGACCCTAAAGTACCTAAGGAACAAATCATCTTAGATCTCTCACATCTGGGTGTCTCAGAAGATAACCAAGGTAAGAATGCTCATGTAAGGTTTATTTCCTCTTTGCATCCTATTCTCAGTATACACAGGTCTGTATAAATATTATAAATTCATTTTCAGCATGACATCATTGTGCTGTTGGTTGCACATAGTAGAAAATTGTTATAGCTCAGAGGATTACTCTCACTCTTCTTCCTTTCCCCATAGCTTTTGTAGATAAATGCTAATTCTCGACTATTGTATATTTTTCTTTCAATAAATACTCATTTGAATAGATGCCTAGAATTTTATATTTTCGCATAATTAAAAGGAAGAGAAAGAAGACTGTCCAGAAGGAGAGACTAGTTGTTCTGATAGTTTCTTTGTGTCCAAAGTACTATCTTGTATTAGTTCTTTCTTACGTAACTAAAATTAAGAAGTAATTCCAGAATGCAGTATTGAGCATTCTCCCACCCTTCATATCACTTCCAAATTACGTTGTTCCCTTACATTCAAGAACACTTTAGAGTAATCACCTATGATTATAGAGGTAGGGGGTATGTGGAACTTCTGTTTTCTTACTGGGGAGAGGGGGAATGGAGTTGATGAATGGGGAGAATAGATGAGGCTTCTAGAGGTGAAGAGAATGGAGCAAACTGAGCTGTGATGAAGAATGAAGAGTGTACACTATTTGACATGCCCTTGAATTAGAGGGAAAGGGAAGGCTTTCCTCTAGGCAGCTGCTCAGGCAGCCCCTGGGGAGCCATGTGTCTCTTCCCCAGTGTGAACTGAGTGTTAAATAGAAATTGTGATGTGCTGCTGTTCTACAGACAATGACCTTCGTGAAAGTTGGCATTTGAGCACTCCATAGTACCCTCTAATTCTAGAGATGTCCTTGAGTGTATACATTAGATTTGAATGCTTGACTTGAAACATTTAAGTGCTGTGACTACTCAGATGCCAGGTACGAGCTGTTTTCATCTAAATGAGTAAAATCAAAGTGGTATCTTGGTAGAAAATATCTCTAGGTGAGTGACTTGAAACCACTTGTTTGTGTAGGGCAAGGAAGGAGACTCATTTGCCAGAAACGTGTCAGATTGGTGGTAAAGGCATGTGCAGAATAAAATTATTTTCCTTTTGTTACAGTGTCTCGGTTGGTCACTATCAGTAAAGATCCCTATGAAGCCTGTGATGGAGCCCATGCCCTTGTGATTTGCACTGAATGGGACATGTTTAAGGTAAATGTTGTCTTAAACTTAAGAAAAAAAGAGGGAGTGTTATGCTACTTATTTATTCTATCTGCTTTAATTACTCTTTACAGGAGCTGGATTATGAACGTATTCATAAGAAAATGCTAAAGCCTGCATTTATCTTTGATGGTAGGAGAGTTCTAGATGATCTTCACAATGAGCTACAAGTCATTGGCTTCCAGGTAATCATCTGGGTGATGCTTTTTATGTTTCTTTCCTTCTTCTCTCTTCCCTCTTGCTCTCCCTCTTCAGTGACTGAGTAGCAAGGGAAAAAAAAAGACCTCTGCAGGTGAGGATTTAAATGTACACCTGTCTGTTCTTAAGTGTTCACTAGTGCTGTCTTCCTCTACTATCTTAATACTTTCACAGACTGATGCTCTTTTAAAGTTGAGGCTACATCAGACTATGCCATCAACGTTCTGCAGTATAAGCCTGCCTTAGAATTTAGGTAGGAAGAGACTTCTGAGATCATAGAGTGCAACCATAAATACAACATCTGAATGCTGTTCTGCCCTTCTTTGCAGCACAGCATATATATAAATAATGGACAGTTAGGAGGTAAACATGAAAAACTGCTAAATCTCATGCCTGAATTAATTCTAGGCATGATATGTGACTCCAAAACCAGCTCCTTCACTGTTTCTTCCAGACCTGCAGTCTTTGCTGCTACCACACAGCAGAAGGGCTGAGTTTGAATGTTATAACCTATGCCATAGCCCCTACTTGGAATCTTATTTTAATACCACAAAAAAAAAAAAAAAAAGACGCTTTTGAAATTGACAGTAACAGGATAGCAAAACACACTTCCTGCAGAAGTAAATGTAAGCTGTAAGTACCGTTTTTGCTCCTCACAAAAGACATAAGCAGGTTTACTGGAGACATGAGACTTAAACACTGGACACTGGACAAGATGTCATGTGGGTAACAAATGTTTATCAGCTGTGAGATCTTCACTTGGTCAAACTATTAGCGGAAGTTTTGGACTCTTCTCCCTGAAGTTTGTGTAACAAAGCTGGCTGATACTGGAGGTGAAAGCAGTGAATGCAAAAATGTATCTGAAGATAGTCAGTGAAACACCCAAGTGTTACATGGGAGGCTGGAGGAGATGACTAATTAGTCCTTTTAGTCCTTTGTGTTTGATTAAGATTAGCCAGAAGATCCAAACAATGGTGTTTGTTTACACCAGAGAGAGGGCCCAGAAGCAAATGCTTCACTTTTTAGCTAAGTGCTTTGCCAAGCTAATAGCTAATTCTATATCAAATTCTAATCTGTGTGATATTTCTCCTAGGAATTTATCTTCTGAAGTCTTCTGTGGCTTAAAGACTTTCTAGATCAGAGACTGTACTTTTGTGTTTCTTGTATGAAATTCTTGTTGAATTTTTAACCAGTTTGTGAGTTTGCTGACCAGAATGCAGTTGGTCATCCAGGTTTATTATCCAGATTTTTCATCCAGAATATCATTGCAAAGGCATTTAACAATTGACCTATAGTCTCTGCATAAAATAATAAAAAGGATTTTGTCTTAAACGGACAATCCCAAAATTTAAGTTTTTAGGGCTCTAGTCTTGTAACTTCCCTTGTTAAAAGTTGTTTCACTAGACAGCCTTATAGCTACATTAGATGCTAAAAGCAATTCCATTGTATACAATCGAAATCTATGAATTTGAGTAGTTCTAATATTTTTTTTCTCAAACTGGAGTTTAAATAACTTTGAACACACCTACCATTTCAATTATAACCTGTTTCCACAGTAGAAGCTTAATTCAGGACATACAAATGTGAAGCTCTTATTTTAGGCAAAGTAATTTCTGATTTGAGAAAAAAAATCTGCTCAGGTCTCAAGCAGGGAAAGTAGAGTAAGCCTTGACTGAAGGGCTTGAAGCACTTTCAGCATAGATGGAATTTGACTAATACCAAAGTCACCAAATCCTGGAACAATCTGACAGAAGCATCTCAGCCAGATACAGTAAGAACAAAATCTACAAGCCAGATCAGATGCATGTTTCAGTTATTTTTCATTCCTTGTACTTCTGAGTACTGTAATTACTCTCATAATGGCTGTAGGATTTCTCTCTTGATATTTTTTCCCTGTTTAAGCTACAGTTACGTACACTGTTTGTGAGTCAGCTTGTATAGATTCATTCAACTAGGCAGTTGAAGCTGTTAAAGGGCAACTACAGTACATACAGCTCTCTTGACTGTTTAAACAACTCTCTTCAGTGTTAGCTCAGATATCTGCCTAGAATATATTCATCAAAATTTTATTAAAATAGAATAGTTGAAGTATTTTGTTTTTCGGAGCTTTGCTTTTGACCTGCATTACTTAAGAGGAAAGCTACAGTTCTGCTTATTTATTGAATGCCTGAGCTGTCCTACTAGTTAGTGTTTTGTCTTCTACAAGCTCTGTCCTTAGTGATTTACATTAGTCTGAACTAGAAATTAGGGGAATTTGCCTTGCTCTTTGAATTTTGCCATACCTGGCTTGTGTGTGTTGGCTTTGTCACATGCTTTCACTTGTAGTGTTGGCTGCCTTTACCCTTTCAGAGTTGTGTTGCTTCAAAAACAGCCTACTGCATTACAGAGGGAAAAAACTTTTTCTATGTTAATTTAGTATAAATTTTTAGGAAAAGGAGTCTGAACCCACATGTTAAGAATATCCAGAAACATTTTATGGTATTTGTATTGGTAGTTCTATGGAAGGTGAGGCAGATGGATGTTCAGATTGTCAAGATGCAGCTTTAAGTAGGCAAAGCAGCCACCTGTGAAAGGCTGGCTGGTTGGTTGTTTTGTTTTTTCAACAAACTCTTTGCAACTCCAGTCACAGAAACTGTCCTTGGGCACACTGTTCTTTGTGGCTTGTGCTACTCTAATGTTCATAAAATGTGTTCTTTATAGATTCCTCATAGGTTGACATGATTGTTAGTTTGCCACACTCACTTGTGAAATGTGTTTTCGCTTTCAGATTGAAACAATTGGGAAGAAGGTGTCAGCCAAAAGAATTCCTTTTGCTTCTTCATGTGAAATTCCTAAATTCAGCCTGCAGGATCCACCTGTCAAAAAGCCTAGGGTATAATGTTTAATAGATACTGAAGGAATTCTGTGGATCTTCTTAGTGATAATACTGTAAGCCTATGCTTTTTTTAAGGAAATATATTTTTCATAAACTAAACCAGTTTTACACTAGAAATGGTACCTGGTACATGTGAATTCAGTCTATTTTCAAATCTCTATTTTTATAGCAATTTTTTTTGGTTACTGAAGATGGTACAAACCTGTTTTTAATAATGAATCATCTTTTAAGTGCAAAAGTTACCTTCAAACTGCAGATTTCTGCTTCCAGAAGTGTTGCTAAACGGCACTTTAAATATTTCAAGTGATACGAAAGCAAAAGAAATAGAATATCTTTCTACCTTAGTCCAGTTATAGACTGTAATCAGTCTATATAAACTGTCATCTATAGACTGGAACTTTGGTCTCAGCAATTTTTAATTTTCTTTTGGGGTGATTCTTTGCCCGGTTGAATGCCTGCTCTACCTGGCATTCAAGTCAAAAGATCATTTCTAAGTAAATTGGTAGGCTTTAGGTCCAGCCCTAAGGTAGAGCTGACTTCAACAATAACGCCCCAGTCGTGGTTGGGATCCATTGGCGCTGATACAGTCTGAACTTCCTCTCTTGGGAGACCAGATAGTTCTGCAGGCATCGATCGTGTAATTAGTGCCAGTGGACAGCAGCTACAAACTGATCCACTGGCAGGTTTGCAGTTTTCATTTTTTGGTTGTCTTGCCTACATTCCATGTGCAGCCACACATTTTTGATTTAATCAGATTCCTGGGGCAAGTATTCCCTAAGTTACAGCAATACAACCTGTCTTCAGCAGAGGAGCATTCTGCTTGTTTGAACACTGGATTTAAGCAGAATTACCTTAATTTGGTATCAGCCCAAGTAGAAAACAAATATTGGTTTCAATGTTACCTGGTAGTTATCTTTTTCCTTCCTTACATACATCTGAAAGCAGCTTTTTTAATGAATCTGCAAAAACATAATCTCTGCTGTGAAGAAATTATTAAAAATTAATTCAGGCCCATAAATTCAGCCCCAAAAATCAGCTTGCTACCTCATTTGACTAGCAGGAATGAATACTTCCAATGTTCTCTTGATATTTTTGCCTTTATTGTTACTTTGTTTCTACTTGTTTTTTATTATTCTCAATTGGCCAGTGCTATTAAAATCCTTGAGATTACAGTGTTGTCAGTATTTGGCTTGTTGCATGGGGTTGTGAAATGGAGGGGAGGATAGAGAAGGATGACCATAAACAGGTTTCAGACTTGAAGGTGTAGACATATTAGTTGAATAACAGTGTTGGGATAGTAGAAAATTATCCTGCAACTGGTCACGTAATAACTTCAGAATTATTCAACTTGTGTGCCTTCAAGCATGGTGTATCAATAGTTAAACAGGAGGTAAGATCAGTGTCTTGGTAATGAGTGCTATTACTGTAACTGTGTACCCACGGAAATGTAGGGACAGTTTAAGCTTTAGGACAGATCCTTGAAGATTTAAGGAACTTGGATAATAATTTGGATAGACAATACAAGACACTGTTACACTGAAATAGCTGTATCCTTGAACCAGATGCTTTCAGATTCTGCGTGTTAATGGCTTCCACATAGGGACTTACTCTGTAACGATCTGGCACTTCGGGCAAATATGCCTAAGGCTTTTTGTCCTACTGTAAGATTTTTCTCAGAGAAGTGCATCAAAAGCCAAGGAAAGTGAGTGGGAATTATGGGGGCTTAAAATCAAACTGTCATCTTTCATCATGCCATTTCGTCCTCCCTATTGACTAGTGCTGCTTTCATGTGACAACCCTGAGATGCAGTCAGGGTTGCAACACAACCTTTGTTAAGCGGTTGATCACCCTGTCTTTGCAAGGTGATCACCCTGTCTTTGCAGGTGCGTGTCCTCTTAGCTACCTCTGGCCCTGTAGTACCTGAGAGGGCAGGCTAGTCACTGCTCCTTTAGGATTAAGAAGAGGGTGCTGACAAGTTGTACTCAAAGGATCTCTTGTCCTTGACTGTTCAGGTTAGCACAGCACTGCTTCAGGCTGTTTTAATCAGGAGGGTGAGTAGAGGTGTCAGAAAATCAGGATGCCTTTCTGAAACTTGCACACACCTGTAATAGTAGTGCCTCTATATGGGACCTGTCTTCACCAGTTTGAAGCCGATGATGAACTGTTACTCATGTGTGAAGTATTGCTCCTTTTAGGAATGTGCAAGTGTTCATGAGATGCCAGTGGCTTTTCACAAGCCATCCCAAAGAGATGGAGAAGCTAAGTGCTGTACCCCTGTTGCTACCCTGTTTCTCCTGCAGAGTTAATCAAAGCCTGAATAGTGTCTTGGGGCTTAGTCATAAAGATATTAGAGAATGGCCAAGTTCATTACAGTGGGATCATTCTAACTTCCCTCTCTTAGCAAAGGGGGAGCAGCAGATCCTGAGGAGCAACAAGAGGTAAAACTAGTATGGGCATTTTCCTTGCTTTCTTCAAGTCAACTTACTTTCTTGGTGGCTGCATTCTTTTAGTGGGAGAACTGGGATTGGGGGATGAATCCAGTGGGACATTCCTTCAGGATACAGCAATACATACCTTGCATATATGCCAGAGAACCTTACCACAGGCCAAAAGGAAGAGCTTCAGAAGCTTGTGCAGCACCATGAATCATAAGCCGTTGTCTTCAGAGTACATGTGTCTGGGAAATAAGAATGGGAGATGACCTGTGTTCTGTTTTGAAGGCTTCAGTAGTGCACATAAGAGATGGGGTTTAGTGCTATTGAGTCTTCGTGTATGGATGTTACAGCAGGTAATTCTGGATGAGAATTGTGTAATGTAACCAGTGGACTCTTGTGCTCTGAAATTCCTTTTACAGGGCTCTTAAAATGCAATCCCATGGTAACACTGTGTTACACTGCAAAAATGTGAATACAACAGCTGAAGCAAAGCCAGATTTAATACAAGTCAAGAAAGAGTTTGAAACAGAATGCATAAATTGGGTCTTACCCAAGATGTACACAGACAAATTCTAAGTGCCAGGCAAGATGTGCTGGTTTTCTTCTGAGTATGTGTGGTCACATTTTTGTGCAGCTAAAACTTGTCTGCTTCCAGGAATACAACAGCCAAGAATATTCCAAGTGAATAGAACACATATATTTGACCAAGACTAGTTACTATAGGGGTGAGGAGGAGCAGTTGGGGTGAGATTTTGTACTGGCCAAAAAGTTTACACTTCTCATTTGAGGTTCTTCTAGTGCTATAATCTTGTTCAACAGCTAAACTTGGAAGTTAATTGTAAAACAATGCAGGAAGGCATAATGGAGATCTGATTTAGGAATGGTGGAGTCAAGCTAAAATTTCTGGTCCAAGTTGAACATCTGCAATAAGTTACCATGTTGTAGTAAGGAAGCATAAATGCTTGACACTTACTTTTTAAATGAAGGGGACACCAATATTAATTATTCATCAAGTAGGGAAAAAAATATAAAACTGTTTTTAAATTGACAAAGCCAGAGTGTTCAGTTCACCTAAGGACTTGAAGTTACTGGAATATGCAATTCTCTATGAATAACATTTGATTATGTTTCAGTGTAGTAGATTGATGTGATGATGCTTAAAAAGACTATTCATTCTTTTAAAGTATCTATTTCAACTTTAAATCTTATTCCCAAAACTCAGTTAGTTGTTTTCCTGGTTGCAAGGATGATTAATGTTTCTTAAAATATTTTATAGCTGCTTTGTGAAACAAACTGACAGAATGATGTGATTGACATACAAAATGAAAATGTCACCAAACATGAAACTTCCCCAAACCCGAGTCATGAAACCTGTGCTGAATTACAAGGATGTTTGTGAGAGTTTGGTGCCTTAACACAGCTATGGAAAAACTGAATGGGCAATAGGGGAAGTAAGATGGCTGTAAACGCAGGAATTTGTAACTAGGAAAAGAACTTTAGGGCTTGTCTTCAAACACTGTTTAAAAAAAAAAAAAAAAAACAAACAGGCACAGACCCTCTCCAGTCTATGAAGTCAAAGTGTGACTTTGACTAGAATCCACAGCAAAACATGCAGCTAGAAAATCTTGTGTAGCTTCTGACACTTGGTACCAGACAGTTGGCAGACAGCTGTGTAAGAGCATGAGATCATCTTCTGAACCACCCAGCAGCGACTCATAAGATAATTCTAAAATGAAGTAATATTGGACTGTGCTTCAAGAAGCATTATTTCTCTCACTGTAAAGAAGTCACTGTGCAATGTTCTGTTGTTCCAGTTTGATAATGGCTTTATGGCTCAGAATTCCTTTTTTCTGTATTTTGGTGTTGATATGCTGAAAGAGCAGTAACTTGGCAGAAGCTACAGTCATATTCTGTTACATCTGCTCTGTAGGCAAGTCAGAACTGTTCTTTACAGTAGGACCCCTAATAAGGGCTGGCAGCTGTTAAATGTGTGAGTGTCCTGGGGTTGATGTTGCAACCCTCTCCATCTGCTGCAGTGGAGGGAATGTTGAATTTTCTTGCAATGGTTGATAACCTTTCCCTGCTCTAGTACTCAAGTGTACTTCAGCTGAAGCAGGGCATTTTTGGCTCAAAATATACTTGGGCTTTCTATGACTAGCAATCAGACCTTTTAATTTAATTTTTAAATTTATTAATATTAAAAAAAAGAAACCAGCCTTGTCTCTCTGCCCTTAAAAAATAGTTATTCTTTTGTTTATCCCTTCTTCCCCTTTGTTCCTCATGGCTCATGTTTCTCATCCCCTTACACTGGTGAATTAGTACATTCCTTCTTGGTAAAGTTTTGTCCTCATAATGCTTTAATATTGCTGTACTTCATTTTGTGAAGTGTCAACTGTGCATCACTGGCCTTGGTTGTATAATCTTATGTTCATACAAGTTTCTCCTATATATTATCTTGCTAGGTAGCTGTCTTCCTTCTGGCATCTTGCTGAGTTGGTGGGGTGTGCAGGGTCCACTCTCCTTCTACAGACTGCAGTTTAGAAAAGTATTAGGGCCAGTCAGAGAATTAACTGCATGATGAGAGTTTAGGACCAGATAGCAAAGTCCTGGAATCTTTCCCAAATAACTTCACAAAGATACAGGTGAAGCTAGTTCAGAGATGGTATCTAATGTCCACAGCTGAGCATTAGGGAGAGACAGTCATCAGTATTATTGCTGTACAGAGAGGCAAGTAGAGCTGTTAATGTACCATGCGCCATGTTTTTATTTCTGCTTGAGCTTAGTGTGATATGCAGTGGATTTCATGTTTCACCCACAATGTAGTTCACTTCTCTGCATTCAGATTTACCAGCCAGACCAAGCCTCAAGGGGCAGGCAACCAAACCCACCACACACAACCACTGAGGTTTTAACTTTCCTTTAATGACAAGACAATAGCCATGCAATAGGAGCACAGTACAGAATAGCAGCAGTTCTGCATACTCAATACTAAAGAAGCATCTGTGCAGCTTAGTGGGGTTTGTTACAGTCATGTACATAAGTTAGGGACAGCTCCATTTATGCTCTTACACCAACTCTGATTTTCCAAATGGTTTAAATTAATGGTATCTACACAAGGTTAATTGTCTTGCCAGAAAGGACATTTTGTTTTCTTTAGCTTGATACCTTGTATATACCAAGGTTCACACTTGGAGACATGCAAGCTCTGGAAAAGCTTTAGCTATCAGAATGGTACAGCTCATTTTCTCAAGATGCAGGTAAGAGATAGCATCTTTTGAAGGAGTATCACTACACCTTCTCTGGTGCGGTTCAAGATAGCCCTAATCTGGTGCATTATCATGTACAGTGTCTTTCTTTAGAACTCCTATAGTTCCCAGAGCCCCTGCAAGCTTATGTTACATAGTAGTAAGATACACCAAAGTATCAGTACCTTTCAAATTACTATCAGCACCTTCACAGGTAACAACTGCATCAATGCTGCTTGTTGTTGCAGATCTATAAATCTGTCTTTGTTCCCAGCTTACATTTATTTCTTCCACCTCAGTTCCACTACTCTTTCAAAATCGGTTCTATCTTCTGTCTTTTTGCTGAACACTAGAAGTACGCTGTTGTTGTAGCCTTGCCAGGAGAAATGAGGTAAAATAATGTGTTTTGATGAGAAAAAAGTGTTCTGGAAAGATAGTAAGTTTATTCATATAGCCACCATCTGTTCTGCATTTCTGGAACTGAGTATAATTATGCACTGAAAAAAGGATCTTTAAAACTGGCTGCTTTAAATAGGTTCACTCTCATTTTCAGATGGCTTTTGTCTTTCTTTTTTCTACTAAGTTCTTCAAGAAGAATTCACCTAATTAAAAGGAAAAAAATAAACACCAAAATGATTTGTAGGTATTTCAATACAAGAAGGCAAAATAACACATTCTTGTTTAACATGAGTGTTCAATTCTACAATATAAGTGGTTTTGCCACTTATTTTATAGGAATTCAATTCTATATAACAGCACTTCCAATACACACAGTAGGGATCTAAAAAAACTCTCAAAACTATAACCCAACAAAAACCCCTCCACTCCCAAAATCCTGATTTTCCTCCTGTCCAGTTTTGTGAAATAGCTCTGTTGCTTTGTGCATTCCAACAGGCAGAAGTGAATTGATTTAATTAAAATTTAATTCCTGTTTCATAAAGTATCAGCAAGTTATAGTGAAACCTGCTATAAATCGTGTTTGAGCTTGCATTAAACGACTGAGCAGCAAAGTACCCCAAATGAGTCTTCTCTGCTCTTTCCTTAGGACAAAGCAGGATGTTGTACCTACGCAACAGTTCCATTAATATCAGCTGCTACTTAATACCCAGTGCTCTGTCAGAAAAAGCACTGCCATAATTGTCTCTAATTATTTTTAAAGCACTATAAATAAATACTGCCTAAAGCAACAAAATTGCATCACAAACAACCAAGGACCTCGTTGAACCCAGAAGTATCCAAGAGGCAGAATGTGAAGGAAAACTTGCAAATTCGGTACCCTTTATCCTGCCTCACATATTAAGATAGTACAGAATAGGTTTGACAAAAAAATTAGGTTAAGCAGCAATGCAATTGTACAAATACTAATTACTGTCACACTGATACATTTGGATGACCTATAAGAGATAACGTAAATAAATTTTTAAAAAGGGCTGACTATATGAGGTGTTCTTGAACTGAGGTGATCTTTGTTGGACATTACTTCACTGCTTTAGTTTTGTATAATAAAATGTTACATGCTAAATAATCCAATGCTTCAGTAATTTACCTGCTTTATAGGAAGAACGCACTAAAGGCCCGCTAGCAGTGTAATGGAATCCAAGATCATTTCCTACTTTTTCCCAGTACTTAAACTTCTCGGGAGTTATGTACTCTTCAACCTGGGGGAAAAAAATTAATTTTGCTCCGGTATTAATACAAAGGAAATGGCTATCGCTAGCATGCAGTGAAATGAAACACAGTTATATTGCAAGTTCAAAATTTTTCACTCCAAAGCTTTCATCAGTGAAGTCACGAACTGCATTTTTGCTCTGCTTTCTACCAAACAAATGTGTTTTATTTGCTTTTCATACTTAGCTGAAAAGTTCAGAATTTAACTTCTAGTTGTTGCTTTATCATTTTCTTTACTCTTTTTTTGAATGGTCTTTTCGATCAAGCCTTTTTTTCTGTTCAAGTTAGTAAAAAACCACAGTAGTCCTACAAATCTCTTCACTAACAGTTGTTTCAGTGAAACACAGGAACAGAACAGAGAGCAAAGTTCTGGACAGATCCCAGCAGAAAATGGTAAATTTCCCAGCTGAAGTGGCACCATTAAGGGAGAGCCTATAGGACAGTGAAGGGGTGACGGCTTGAGCAATTATGTTTGAGACATACACTGAAGCTCTTGTTTTCCAGAATCATGCCTCAGCTCCAGCTGTCTCCCTGCTAACAGTAGAGACTAGCACTGGAAAGTCTGCAGAAGATGGAAGGGGTAAGATGGCTGAGGTCATTTTTAGTGAAGAGTCCACAACAGATAATCATTGTCAGGCTAAACAAGGAAGGAAATTTTTCCCAACATCTGCAGTTAGAGTAAGGATGACTGTGCAAGGTACAGACCATAACTCCGCCTGTAAATTAAAGGCACTTTTACCTTTAGGTGACGTTTTGTTGGTTGCATATACTGTCCTAGGGTCAAACAATCTACATCTGCTTCCCGCAATACTGTAAAAACAAAATTCCTTGTTAGTGGCAGAAGGAGCACAAGGGATTGTCAGCAACTAGAAAACATCCTCATTCCAAGTCTGACCAAGGGTCACTCAAGGGGCTACGTCCTGCTGGCAGTTGCAGCCTCCACACACAGTCACCACACACCTCACGAGCACACGCTGCTGCTGGACCTGAGCTATCGAGCTTAAAGCTACAGAGAATCCCTGGTGCTGCACTCACTGCAGTGATGTCTCACTGCAGAGATGACATCCTCTTGTCTCTTGCTGCTTTCCACAATGTCTTTAGGTCAGAGCCTTCATTTGATAAAAGATGCGTACATGCACACACGTGGGGCGCTTCACTCTTCCAACAGACTTCATGCCAAGAAGATGTGGATGGTTCTTGTACCATAAATCAGGGGAAAGGGCCAGTTTTACACACTAGGGTGTATTTTAGTTTTGATGCCTCCAGAATCTCATAGACTCTGTCTTTACAATTTGAGTATATACTAGAATCAATAAACAGCAAAGGAGTTGAGGTGATCTATTTACAGAGGGAAACCCCGGCACTTCAGGGTCAGCTGGCCTGAAGAATTATGTTCACTGCAGGAGAAGGGTGTTCTGAACAAAGGGATGGCTGAAGAATCAGTTTGCATGAACATCCCCATATATTTTCTAGCTACTTGCCCCACATCAAATAGGAAGAAAAGACAGGGTTTTGACTACAGCATTGTGCTCACTGTTAACCTGGAATCTCTGTTTAGACTGATATGGTTCTGTAAAGAAAAGGGGACAATACCAGCACACTTAGATGCTCTTTAACTTGTACCCAGAGGATGGAAGTGGAACAAAACTACAGTAACTGAATGAACGTGGCAGGTCACAGTTTGCTTCTGTATACGTGCAGCAAAGTGGCCAGACTGCAAATAGCACCATATCTGAAATTTCATAACCTTATAGCTAGGAAATTCTAGGAAGGAAGAATGGGAAAAAATAAGGAATTTTAAATTTTTTGGTCCAGTTGCAGAAGTACTAGACTACATAGCTGCATTCTAAATGTGTCTGTGCACAAAATGAAGTACCAGGTAAACATTTTTTCAGGATACAGGAGAAATGCCATAGGATTTATGAACTACTTCTTTGAAGCGTAGTGTATTCACTTACCACTGTGAGTGAGGTTTTTTCTCCTCTTAAAAATACATTTACATGAAAACATAAGAACATGCTACAGCTCTCAGGATAACAACATTTTTCCATCTAAGTAAACTGAAATAATTTAAGCAACCAGGTCTGCTATTTCTAAAAAGGAATGCACAATGAGGCAACAGTGTTGCAAGCCTGTTGTTTAAGTATTGCAAAGATAAAGTTAATATAGCTAAAAAAAGTTCTAAGCTCCACTGAAATCAACATGAGATGGATTTACCTGTCAAATTGAATCTGTAAGCTATAAGAAGGTAAAATATTTCAGAAATTCAGTCTTTTTTAACCAAACTTTTTTTTCCAATGGAACTTAGGAAACATTTCCTGCACCAGCAAACTGATTTGCATGTAGAGGCAAAGATGCTTACAATTGTTTTTCAACACAGTAAAATTCATACCTGTGAATTCTGGCATCTATTTCAACACCAACTTACATTTCATTGTGGAATATATTTGTTCATCTGTCTCGCCTAGCCCCAGCATAATGGAGGTTTTGGAAATAACGCCGGGCTGGACCTCTTTGGCGTGTTTCAGCACACGGACGGACTGCTCAAAGTTGGCTCGGGGGTCACGGACCTTCCTTCGCACATTTCCAGCACAAGGGGTAAAAACACGTGGAAGGGCACACAGAAGTTAGAGACGCCAGGAATGGCGAGTTCTGCCAGTTTCTGCGAAGCGGCAGCGCAGAGGTTCTTTGGCCGTGCAGTTGGACACCGGCGACGGGACGAGCCCGGCCCAGGAGCCGCGGCCGGGCTGGGCCGCCCCGGGAGGCGGCAGCGACCCGGGGCCGCGGCGCGCGCGCCCCCTGCCGGCGGCGGCGGCTCGGCGGCGGCGCGCGCGGGGCAGGCCGGGAACGGGGCCGCTCCGCACCCGGGCCCCGTCCCGGCCCCGCTCCGCACCCGGGCCCCGTCCCGGCCCCGCTCCGCACCCGGGCCCCGTCCCGGCCCCGCAGCGCCGCTCCGCACCCGGGCCCCGTCCCGGCCCCGCTCCGCACCCGGCCCCGCTCCGCACCCGGGCCCGCAGCGCCGCTCCGCACCCGGGCCCCGTCCCGGCCCCGCTCCGCACCCGGCCCCGCTCCGCACCCGGGCCCCGTCCCGGCCCCGCTCCGCACCCGGGCCCGCTCCGCACCCGGGCCCGCAGCGCCGCTCCGCACCCGGGCCCCGTCCCGGCCCCGCTCCGCACCCGGGCCCGCTCCGCACCCGAGCCCTCCTCCCGCACACCCAGTGCCACCGCTCACCTCTGCAGTGCCGGCACCGTCTCCACGTTGTGGGCATACACATCCAGCCCCGACAAGGCGACTTTCTCCACTGCTTTAAGGTCCCCTCGGAAATCGGGAGTTAGGCATTCCACCAAGATTTTTGGATTTCTGAAAAGGCGAGACAAAAGGAACACACCTCTGGGATTTTGTGTCACTGTTGCTAAAAAACTCAAGACAGCAAAATAAAACCCCAAACCCCATAACATGAACACATGACACTCTAAAAAGCAAAGCAAAGTTAATTCAGGGTAATTCTAAACCAATAGGTTTCTGCAAACAATTTATAACAAACTCATGTTAAGTTAACCTGCAACAAAGACAAAAAAAAGAAAGTATAAACAGTGCACAATTGTTTCAGAGACTGTTGGAATTGCTTTTATATTTATTACTTTGTTTTTGCTGTATTTCAGCTCACACAAGTAAAATCAGGAATTGAACACACGATGTTTAGTTAAAGATCATAGCTCCAAAATACAGAGGAGCTATAATTCTGCTACTGGAAGAAGAAGACTCTTAGTCTAGAATCTAGTCTTGGTGTCCAGGAGCCTGATTTCAGCTCAGAAAGGCAGGTGGGGAAAACTGCAGGAACTCTTCAAGTCCCAAGCTATACTGGGAAATACAGGGAAAGCAGGAAGGTACAATCATAGACTTGGAAATGGCCATTAAGGCAAAATGAAAAGCAATTTGATCACTGCTGAATGAGAAACCAGACTCCTTCAGTCACGTGGTGACAGCATTACCTAACTGCTGTGTTTGAGCCCCAAACTTCAGGAATGAACATACCTCAGAAGAATGTATTCATTTCCTGGTAAACCAGCTGTCTGCTCAAAGAAAGAATCCAGTGCTTAGCTTTAAATAAGCCTGGGATGAATTGGAAATGCAACTGAACTCAAAACAGTTTGAGACCATTCTATGAGAAAGATAAAGGAAGGAAAAAAAAGGGGGCACAGACAGGCTAGAGGCAGACTTTTGTATTTGCATGGTCCCTGGAATAACTCAGCTAAAGGAGCTTTGACCTACATGCAGTACCACATTCTAAAGTTTTAACAATAACAGCAATACATTAATGACACACCTTTCTTTCAGATGTGAGACTGTCTTTGCAAAGTGTTCCGCTCCACCATCGGGCATATCTAGAAGCATTTCAATTATTCAGTTAATCTTTCTGTTCAAGAAACGTATTTACTTATTAGCAAAGCCAAAAAACCCATCAGATTCAAACCCTGAATGCACAATAATAAACCAGTCAAGCCCCAGTCTTATCTCACCACTCATGCCAAGGGTTTACAAAAGATATCCTACCAAGCCTCTACACAAAGTCTAACTGTGATTGTCTAGGGCAGAGTTCAGATTTACCTGTCTCTAGGTTCCCTGTCTCCCTGAGCACAGAATGGCTTTACCTATTTATGGTTCTGGTCTGAGAAACAGTTGCACAAAAATTGAAAAGTATGTATTAGAGCTCTTTAAAGCCCCTTTGAAGCCACTGCACTTTCCATCATACTGAACACTTTTCATAATGGCTTTCCCCACTTATATGGTGTCACCACAAGGGAGCTACTGCAACCTTAGGAAAACACAACTTCCAGTTCTGTTACATATAATATATTCTAGGTTTAGTGTTTGGAAAGAAGTTCTGTAATGGTGTTGTATACGAATATCTGTCTTCTTGCTATCCAAGTAATAGAACATGGTGTTTATGCATGCATTTTGCTAAAAATTAGTTATAAAGTACTTAGTATTGTGGTATTTATTGATGTTTATTAACTGTGTCATTTCTGTTGTATTTTACCAGACACAGGGAAATACTAAGCATATGCAGGAACTTTCCAACGTTTCAGCACTGTTGTCTCCTTTTAAGAGTCCTCCTGGACAGCTGTGTAGATAAACATTTCTGGGGCCTGTGTGTAGCCCACGTAACACCCGTGAGAGCTCAGAGCAGCGTGAGGAGAGCCCAGGTACGCACCATCCCTGTCCACAGACGTCAGCACCACGTAATCCAAGCCCCACGCCGCTATTGCCTTGGCTGTGTTGTAAGGCTCCTGCGGATCCGGCGGAGGGGGGTTTTTTGCAGTTTTTACTGAACAAAATCTGCAGCCTCTGGTGCATGTGTCACCCATCAGCTGGAACATGAAAGACATTCCTACCTTTACACAGTACAAACCACTATTGCTCAGCTGGGAAACAGCAACATAAGCTACATCAGACAAATCCCAACACTAAGCAAAAAAACCCCAGGACAGTGCTTTACTCTAAATTTATTGTAATAAACCCACTCCACTACAGTAGAGGTCCAACAACAGAGTATAAACAGCTCAGACATTAACAGAACACTTAAGAAATGGCTAATGACTTACCATAATAGTAGCTGTCGCTGTGGCATATTCCCCACCTCCCCAGCATTCTCCAATGTTGGGACAACGTGCTTCTTCGCATACCTGAAGGTGAAAGGCTGTACTGTACCTGGATTTTTCCACATTATTTTTGAAAATAATTATTAAATTATTGATTGATTTTAATAGTAGCCTACAAACAATTCCTTCTTATCAGTTCCCTACTGTTTTATAACAAGTCAGTAGAACAGACTTGTTATAAAAGAAGAGAATTGCTTCCTGACATCCATTACCATTCTTTTCATCTACTTCACAACTGCAAAAACTCCTCAACCAGGTAACTGTCTTATTAATTAGCACAGACTATCATTAACATTTTTAATTTAAGAACTGATAAAACGTTCACAAACTTTGTGATTCATTAAAGCATGAACTTAGTCTGAAAAAAAAAATTAAAAAGGCCCCTCCATGCACTCCCACCATTTTTTCTACCTGGAAAGTACAATTAATGAAATTTGTACAGATTCTTTTCATGCAAATCAAGTATGTAACTCTGAAATTGTGTGTGTTTCCTTTAAAAATGGTTGCACATAGCATCTGCTTATCTGGTGATGAAAGTAGTAAACTCTAGTATTTAAAATCACAGTAGGAAAAACACTACATCTGTTGGATTTACCCTTATTCTTTAGAGGTAAAATTCACTGCTAGCAAAAAGGATCAGCACTGGGCTTGCCTTCAGCACTGAAGATCATGCAAGACATGATTTCTACCTGTCCTCCACAGAGAAAAAATGTAAAATCTGCCTTATTTCTATAGGAACACTTGGTTGGTGCCAGACTTACCGTATGAAGATTTAAACTTCTCAAGGTATTCTTTAGTTTATTGTAGTTCTTTCCCATGGGAATCTTTGTTTTCAGCCATGGAGGAAGATGCAGCCTGAATAACACCAAGCAAACATGAAGATTAATAAACTACTTACATGGCAAGTTTCATTAATTTCATAGATTTGTTACAGATCCCAACAAGGAAAGGTCCCATGAAAACTGATGCAACTCAGCAATTCATGTTAACATCATTCATGGCCAGACCAGACTTCTCTTCCCTGTTCATCATCATTCCAACACTCAAGCATAGGAATTGTTGTCACTGAAATGTTTAAAACTGTTCACTGTTCCAGTGGGATTGAACAGTGACACACTGGAGACTGCAACAATTAGTAACAGCTGATGTTGCACAGCTATCACGAAGTCTGATCAAATTTATAACTGGAAATATGGGGGGTTAAACATTTTTTTAACATAAGTCTTCATTTTTTGTTTTCTCTACCAGCAGGACTTTTTGCAATAGTCACCTACTGATGTATATTTGTAATTTAATTACTGGCACTCGAGAAAATACCACCATATCTCCACAGTTTGTTATGGATTTGAAGTTAATGACATTTTTCCTTTCTTGAAAAATCATTATATTTGCAACACAGTAGGGCAGAATTTAATAAAGATACATAGTATATGCTTTGTAGTTATTGCTAAACATGCAAGATCATGCAGAGAAGCAACTAAAGTTGATAAAATCACAATTACCTTTCTCCTTTCTCACGCTTTAAGTTGCCCTTATACTCAGCCCACGTGCTCTTGTCTGACAGATCTCCAGAGACAAAGTCCTGTAAGTCTGGTCCATTTTGGAGGAGCTCTTTTTTTTCCCCTGGCAAAGAACCTGATGTTCCATACTGGTTACACACATGGCTCTCTGACACCTAAAACAAGCAGAATTGTAACTTATTTAGTAACAAACACGCTGGCATCGTATACTAAACAACAATTTGCCCTTCTGCTGGTTAATCTACGCTTTGTGTAAGCATTTTCCCAATGGCCTTTAAGCTAAATATATAATTCTCTTTTTATTTTAAGCCTCATTAAACAGACTCATCTATCATAACACTAAAGTTATATGGTATAACATAAAATCCCCCTGTACTCAGCACTGCTGAGGCCACACCTCAAATCCTGTGTCCAGTTTTGGGCCCCTCAGTACAAGGACACCGAGGTGCTGGAGCATGTCCAGAGAAGGGCAATGGAGTTGGTGAAGGGTCTGGAGCACAAGGCTTATGAGAAGCAGCTGAGGGATCAGGGGTTGTTTAGCCTGGAGAAAAGGAGGCTCAGAGGGGAAAAGATTGGTCTCTACAATTGCCTGAAAGAAGGGTGTAGCAAGGTGGGGATGGGCTTCTTCTCCCAGGTAACAAGTGACAGGATGAGAGGACATGGTCTTAAGCTGCACCAGGGGAGGCTTAGTTTGGACATCAAAAGGAATTTCTTCCCAGAAAGAGTGATCAGACATTGAATGGGCTTCCCAGAGAGGGATTTAAGGAAAGACTGGATGTGGCACTCAGTGCCACGGTCTGGTTGACAAGCTGGTGTTCGGTCACAGATTAGGCTCAGTGATCTCAGAGGTCTTTTCAACCGAACTGATGCTGTGAAATAGCATTGTCTGGGTTACTCCGGTGTCTCGAGGCCGCAGAAGCGGCGTTGCCACGGTTCCCGGTGGCTGCCGGGCGCTGTGCCGTGGGAGCGGGGCCGGGGCTCGGTGTCCCGAGGGTGCGCGTGCCCGCGCGGGGCTGGGACGGTCCTTCCCGGGCTCTGCCCGCGGCCACCCCGCGCTGTCCCGCGCCACCAGCACAGACCCGCTCGGCACCGGCACCGCGGTGCGCCCCACAGGGTCCCCTCCTGCCGTGCCGTGCTTCCCGCCCCCCCGGCCCATCCCGTTGCCGGCGGCCCCCGGGGCCCACGGCGTGACTCACCCGGCCCCGCGACACCAGCAACCCCCGGGCGGCGGCGGCGCCGCACCAGCCCCGCGGCGGCAGCAGCAGCGACATGGCGGCACCCGGCCCGATCGATGCGCTCGGCCGCCTCGGCTACTCTTGCCTGTCGGACGGCTGCCTCGGCGTGATGACGTCAGGGGCCCAGAGCGGCTACAAGTACGCGATGACGTCATACGCTGTCTCTTTCGGCGCTGCGCGCTGCCAGGTGAGGCCGGGCAGCGCAGCCGGGCTCGCCCGGGATCACCGGGATAATCCGGGATCATCCGCGGCCATCCGCGGCGCGCGGTCCCCCAGCGCCCCGCCCGCGCGCGGGCAGCCCCCCGGCGCGGCGCCGGGCCCCGACGGCGCGTCCTGTCCCACATCCCGCGCGAGAGGGCCCCGGGACGGCGCCTTCCCGGCCAGGCCCCGCTGAGGCCGCCGCGGTGGCAGCGGGGGTGGGGGCGTCGGTTCGCGCGGGGCAGGAGCGGGCGGGGTCCCCGCGGGCACAGAGCCGAGGGAGCCTCCAGTCTCTCCCGTTGTCTCCCGCAGGATGAAGACCATCCTCAGCAACCAGACCGTGGACATCCCTGAGCAAGGTCAGTCCGCGCCGCGTTCGGGAGGCGCCCGGGGTGCCGCCCCCGCAGTCCGTAACGCGTGTCCGCCTTTGGTTCGCAGTGGGAGTTTCGCTGAAGGGCCGGACGGTCATTGTGAAGGGGCCCCGAGGAACCTTGCGGAGGGATTTTAACCACATCAACGTGGAGCTGTCCCTCCTGGGAAAGAAGCACAAGAAGGTGGGTGTTGCACAGGCCGTTTTGTTGCCCCGAGACGGAGGGGAGCTTTAGAGTTGGCTTAAAAACTTCTTGGTGGTGTCGGAGAGTGACCGCAAATGTTCAGCTGCGGGTTGTTTGGTTGGTTTTGCTTGTTCCTGTGTTTTCTGAAGGAGGTTGGTCTCGTGGAGGCGTGGGGCCTCCTCGGGCATTGTGGGAGTCTTGCACTCGTGTAATGTTGTAGTGAATGTGTTGATTGGATTCTTCTGTAGTGACAGTCAGTCACAGGGAAAGGGGTTGATGATTGTATGCTATTCTAAAACTGGTTCGTTTAGAGGATAAAAATCAGTTTATTTGATTTCAGGAAACTCTTAAGTTACATTAGCAGAGCAGATGTTCTCTAAGTAAATGCTTGATGTTTTTATATTGTCTTCAAAAATATAATAAAATATCAAGAGTGACTGATTTCAGCTACTTTTTCACAAAGATCGAATGTTTCATTGAAACAGTGGATCCACACACAGTGTTTCATTTAAGTTGATTATGCATAGGAGACAGACTTCAAAACAACTTGCTCAGTAATTGCTAATATATCCTTTAGCTTAACATTCCATATTTATCTACCCTAGCTCTTCTGGAGACTTGTTAGTGGCAAGACATGAAGACAAATGTTTCTCATGAGTCTTAGGGTTGGAATTTAAAAGACAGGAGCCAGGTGGGCCTTTAGTAGCCTTTCAAAGAAGCAAAACAGCTCTGTGGTTTTGTTTGGTGGGCTTTAAGTAGTTTATCTAAAAGTGTTGCTCCTCGTTTGTCACAAAATTATTTTGTTGGTGGTTTTGAAGTGTAGCTAAAGGCTTTGCTAATGTGCTTTTTGATGCAGCTTCGTGTTGACAAGTGGTGGGGTAACAGAAAGGAGCTGGCAACAGTTCGTACAATTTGCAGCCATGTACAGAACATGATCAAGGGGGTCACTCTGGTAAGTTGTGTTTGGAGCCTAGATAACTGCAGCCTGTTTTGTTACTTGCAGTGAGAGCCTTGTATTTTGTGGAGAGCATTTCTAAGCATCCAAGATGTAGCTTCTTTCTCCTTTTGCTTTTTTTCTTGCCTTTGCTGTCAAGCAAGTTCTGTGGGTGGAGGAAAGCACAAATGTCTCTTGGGCTCGGTGTCCTGCCCTATTTAAGAAGCCTTTGCTAGACCTTGGCTTTAGTTTCTCCTGTAAGCTTCATGCACGTATTCTACCTTTTGGGCATGTTCTGCTTTCAATATCTGGTTATGTCCTGTATCCCAGGGCTTTCGCTACAAGATGAGGTCGGTGTATGCTCACTTCCCAATCAATGTAGTCATACAGGATAATGGCTCACTGGTGGAGATCCGAAACTTCTTGGGAGAGAAGTACATTCGCAGAGTGCGGATGAGGCCAGGTGAGCATGTCTGGAGGCGTATTCTGCTGGTTTTAACTATGCTTTCCAAGCTGTTTTCTTTGGGCACTGCCACTGGGAATGGGAGATGCTGAATAATGGTTGGAGCAGCATTTGCTTGTCTGAATTTATGTAATCTTCTTACAATACCTTTGCCACTGTTTAGATTTATTATTAATGATGTTTCTGTAATTTAGTTTTAGTATTGCAAGCTAGCTAATGACTAGTCTGGAGTTACTGTATTACAAGGAGTTCAGGATTTACTTTCACCACTGTAAGATCTTGACAGTATTTATAGTTGTTAACCTACATGTGCTTCGATTTGTGTTTCTATTTTAAAAACATGGTACATGAACTAGTTTCATACCACATCATAGTTTTGGTCTTTGAGGTGTCGAAGTTTGAATTTGCTGATTATCTAGGAGCATGCACAATAAACTTGGAAATGGCTGTCTTGTTAGCTGTTTTTATATTCTGTACACTTGGAGTTTCAGTAAAATGTCTAACAGAAGAGCAGGCACTTGATGGAGTTCGTTAAACTTCTGAAAGGAGGCAACAAAACATGTAATAAACAGAGTTACATAAAGACTGTAGGAAAGACTTCCCATATCCATTTGGTTTTTTTTTCTAATTCCACTTCTGGTGAGGGAATGGGTAAGGATGTGACTGATGATGTTTTGGGGTGACTTTAGAGGAATGCATCAGACTTGTCCCAAAACACTGGTAGATGAGAGTGCAGAGTTACAGGGTTTTTGATTTATTGTGGGATATTAAGGGTGGGTTTGATTATTGTATTTGATCTTTTTTTTTTAAGTCAGCATTTACTGTTAGTAAAAGGCTGGCTTAAAAGCTGCTATCTGCTGATTAAGTAGATCAAACTAAAAACTTTTGTTACTCTTCTTACAAATTCCAAGTTTCCTGTTGAATGCCCTTGTGTTTATTCCTTGTGAGTATTTGCAGCATTGCTAGTATAAACACAGTACATGACATGACAGGGGTCAGGTGGTTTTTAAAGGCTTTCGATTGGGGTGGCTCCAGTTTTCTATTAATGAGCACAAGCCTGTGGGAAATGGCACCACCTGGCTGGCAGAGCCGTGCTGGCAAAATCACTGGCTTGTACACAGTGTTGGTGATTGATACCCTAATGTAATAATGGGTAAGCAGCAGTGTCACTTTAGTAACTTTCAATCTACAGGATGACTTGCACTAATCTTTAAGTCTTCAAGCTGTGTAAGGGAGGGCAACCCTGGAATGGATTTGAGAGACTCTCTTTAATAAAGTCATAGAAGTCTTGAATACTACTTTCTAGATACATAAACAGGGACAGGACATTAATATTGTTTCTTTAATACATCTTCAACAGTGTGGATTATGTGTTTGCCTTTCCATAGGTGTTACCTGCGCAGTATCTCAAGCCCAGAAAGATGAGCTGATTCTTGAAGGGAATGACATTGAGTTGGTCTCCAATTCAGGTTTGTGAAAGTAGATGTGTGGAAGATTATATGGAAACTTTATCTGAAGATGTCAGCTTAGCAAACTCTTTACCTCAAACTCTGAGGTAAACAACACCCCAGAATTTTTTTTGCTCTAGTCATTGTAATTACTTTTCATAGTTCCTTACTCTGCCTAAGCTTAGAGATGTTTTCACAAGTCCACAGATTCGTATTCTTTGAGTCAGTACTTAGGGCCTTTTTGGCACCAAACTTTTCAGTTATACATGGGTACAGTAATGAACTGCCACTGCCCCGAGTTGCCAAGATGAGCTCAGTGAAATGCATCCTGTTTTCATTAGACAGGATTTGAAGTTGGTAATTCCTGTCTCTAGATGACAGTCTGTTTGTTAGTTGAAATACTGGAGCATAAACAAATGCTGCAAGTTGGCTTGGACCTTTTGGCTTCATGCTAATGGTTTCACTTTGTCTGCAGCTGCCTTGATTCAGCAAGCCACTACAGTCAAGAACAAGGATATCAGGAAATTCTTGGATGGTATCTATGTCTCTGAGAAAGGAACAGTACAACAGGCTGATGAGTAAAACTCATAGGTTGGTATCATCTTAATGCACGTTGTACATCTTCTCTGTAGAGACGGGGACTTGACAAGGTTCATCTGCTTCAAAATGGCCATGGTTAAGCTGGTTCCCAATAGGGGTGAAATTGTGTTTGTAAAAGGCATCATAAGGTGCATCATAAAACTTGAATTTTGCTAGGTCTTTAAACAGAAGCTTTCCATCGTCCATCAACTTGGCATTTTGCTACTCTGTGGAGAAGATCTGTTTCTCCAGTGCTGTACCTCTGCAGTGTGAATGAAAGCTGCAGTGGTGGCTGAGAATCTAAAATCAGCTGACTTGGCCTGACAGACCAGTTTACAGCTATTTACAGAGAAGACCTCAGACTGATGTTCCTCCTGGTTGGACATTGCCTTCACTAAAATAGTGGTCAGCACCCAAGTTATATAGAAAGGTCTTCTGAGCAGTTTGTGTGTAAATGCTGGTAAACAGGTCAGTTTAACAAGGACAACTATTCACATTGTCTGTGGGCATTTGATACTGAAGTTAAGTACAAGAATTTGGGGATCATTTAGAAATTGTAACTGCTAAAGGAATTGGATAAATTTTAGCTGTATGTGGTTCCATACATAGTACAAAACACCTGTGCAGGGTGAGGCAGTCTGACTTGCAAATAAATTCTGTGTTGTGTGCCTTTGGAAGCTTGAGGCAGGATGTAGATAAATTGAGTTTCATAATTATCATCCAGGTACCAGACATCTGCAAGCCTCTGAAAAAGTAACTTCTAATGCTGTTCCAAGTGCCTTGAGAGATGGAGCAGCTTATTACATGCTTGCTGAACAGTTGAGCTGTTGTGTTTGAAGGCATCTTTAAGTAATCTTGTCTGCATAAAATCAAGCAAATTCTTGAAACTATTAATGTCTGTCTTGCATTAAAATCATCAGATAAAGTAACATCAAATGGCTATAAACTTTCAGTTTCACATTTGCACTGCTAAAACTTTTCTGAAAGCTCTTAATGTTTTATTTACAGTTGTCTGTATCCTGACAGAAACCACCATGAGACATTATACCAGCAATGCCAGCTCAAAGAATCTGGTACAAACCTAAACACCATGAGAGGTTTAATAAAATAAACCATATTTCATATCTTGGGTTTGTTGGTTTGTTTTTTTTTTTTTAAAGCACTAAAAGGTGATTGCATGAACCTGATGGCTTTTGGAGAAGCAGATTGCACACTGGGTCCACACTACCAGTGTGTGTTCAAATCATCAGACTTCATTCAGACTGAATGTTCTCAGAGACTGGTAGGGCAACTTGTACACTGTGCTACCATGATCTTTCTGTGACAAAGTCATGAAGTGGCATTTTTGAATTGTAGCATTAAGAAATAGTAAAAGCATTCATTGTTCTCATAGAGGGGAGACCAGTGTTCTTTCACATCTTTTCTCAAGCCTCAGACTTGTGATGACAGAATCTGAAGTAGATTAAAAACAAAACTGAAATGAGTAAAACTAGATTAGTAAGACCATTTAAACTAAATACATAGATAGAAGCAGTAGTCTGGAAATACGATGCTTTATTTTTATTGCTCACTTAAGGAAACAAAGGAGTTGACCTCAAAGTTCGATCAGAGTGTATTGCTGAGTTTCACCAGCAGTGATGTGTGTTATCTGGGGATACAGCTTTTTTTTCTTGGGTACTAATCTTGCCATGTAGCAACATGTAACTGAGAGGTTGTCTAATTCTGTGTAGTAGTAAAATCCACGTTGTCACTTGCTCCATTCAGTTTGGAAAAATACATAAAACTACTGGGATAGTGCAGAAATGTACTTGACAACAAGTAGCTAAAGCACCCACACATGTGAAGAAATTCCAAAAATTGTCCGAAGGTCTGCTTGTATGATGACAAGTTCAATTTGCATTCATCACTCTCTTGAGTGGATTAATAGTTACTATTTATTTAGATGTTCTCTGCTAGTAATTTTTATGGCTACCCCATTTTGGAGATGAAAAATAGTGATTGTGTATGATTTTGTCTCCAGTTATATTTGCTTAAAACTACTTCACCCAATACATAAGGGATGTCTGTTGGTCAGTAATGGAATTAACTTGGATTTGTTCTTAGGGGTATCTTCAGAAGCTGGCCTGGCACATTTCATTCCTGGTGTTGTACTTAGCTGAAGGTTTGTGGGATTTAGTTACATTTTATAAACCCTAACAGATGCAGTTTCATGCTCAACAACACTCATAACCTGAATATACATCACAAGACACTTTTATTCATACAAAAATGCATATCACTTCTCAAAAGTTGCTCTTTACAAGTTAAGCTGTTTGAAAGGTTATTCCAAGGCACAGGAGGGTAATTTTTTTTTTTTTAATAGATTAAGTTGTCTTCCATGTACAGTAGGTGGATAAAAGTAATTTCACCAGAAACAAGTGTTATAGCTCTTCTTCCTGTGAATGTGATTACTTTGTTTTTGAATGAAATGCTTGGTGTGTGTGACTGGAGTGACTCAGTGCTTTTCCACAGTTGTCTGAGTGGCATTGTCCACTGTAGAATGCAGTGATGGACCTCACTGAAAGTGGGCTTGTGACCCCTTTTAAAATGAGACACAGATGCACTTGATGCTTTTTGCCTTAAAACGTTTCCTTCTTTTTCTTTTGTGAAAAAAAATAATAGCTAAAAGCAAGATGAGGGTACAGAAGATGCAGCAGGCAAAGAATATTAACGGCTTCTTCTGAGAAATGAACAAGCAGAAACTACACTGCTTTTCGTGGCCAGAGGGGCCACAGACTGAGTAGTCAGCAGGAAAGCCATTGTTGCTTATCAGGCTATTGTAAAAGTTTATTGAAGGCTTTCCTTTTGAATCTGAAGTGAAGAATCCAAATCTGGGCTTAGATTTTTCTTCAGTCATCTTAAATGCATAGTAGCCTTTAATCTTGACTTTGTCAATGTAGTAGGCTGAGAAAGAAAAGAAACAAAACAAAGTGTAAACAAAAACGTGTATGTTAAGTAAAACCTGCAGACTTTCTGGTAAGGAGTTCAGATTTCAAATTGTTACCAATTTAAAAAGTGTAATTACATCATAAAATATTTACTGCTTCTAATACTCAGTTGTCTCAATTAAGTGAGAACAGTGCCTTACTGTTTTAAAAATAACGTGATTTGGGAACTTTTGGACCTACCCCATGAAAGCTGGATTTGGACAGGGTTGGAGCTGGGAGTTTGTTTCCCTGGGAAAAGCCAGATGCTGCTCTTAACTGAACCCAGCTGCAATGAGCTGCTCAGGGGGAGCAGCTACCCATTGGTACCATGAGAGCAGCTTTCCAGGAATTCCTGCCTTGCTCCAAACTCAGCTGCTCATCCCTGCAGCGTGCATGGCTCTGTTTCACTGCTGCACCCAAGTGCTGGGTGAAAATACTTAAAAATAGCGTGCCTTAAAGTCATGTGCAAGCAGTGAGCATAGTTGGGAATGTGAGCCGGATTAAGAACATGTAAATTGAGGGAGTACTGTGAAGTGTCATGCTCTCAGAAAATGAACGGGAATACTGTAGGGAAGTGTCCTTTAAACAACCCTTTCATTTAATAACTTACTTCCTTTAATAATGTATTGTTCTGTTGTTTGCAGTATGAAATTAGCATGGAAAACAAATCAGCAAATGCTCATTAGTCCTGTAGTAGCTGAGAAAGCTAAGCACTGGAGAAAGAACAGTTTGTTTCTTGGTGTCTAAAAGTAATTTGAAGCCATGCTTAGCCATGAGTAAGATTTGTCTCATTTTTTATTAGCTCCTAGAAAGGAGAAATCAGGATACTTAGACTGTTTGATGTCAGTTGCCTCAGAAAAGCTTTTAAACACGCCATGTCCTGATCAGGATCTCTAGTGCTCACCAGTAGGGAATAGTGAGCACAGGGATGTATTGCACATCTCACTTTGCCTGAATGGTTCAGGTACCCAGGCCTTGCTGGTAGCCTGCATCTCACTGCTTTGCTTTAATGATTGGTTGCAGGAAGAGGGAGGGGAGGGGTGAGGTCCCTGCAGCATTTCTCATACAATAAGCTATTTCTGAAGATGATTGCCTTGAATACCGCTATAGCACCATAACTCTTACTCGTTTTTCTTTGAAGTGAAGAACTGGATTTCCATACGTGCACAGGAGAAAACAAGTAGTGGAACAAGAACTAGGGTTGGATTCTCCCTTCAGTAGCAGCTGGTGCTGCTGGTGCCCTGCTGTATTTCTTCTGTATGTCCCTCCAGATCTCTGTGGACTTGCTTGCACTTTCCTGTCCAATGACTAGTACGGCAAGCAAGGAGGCTCTTGCCTTTCTTTGGAGAGTAGAAATTTTGATTGTCTCGGGAGTTGTTGGGCTGAAGTGCCATCTCCTAATAACTTCCAAGTAACTACTCTGCTGTATGTGCATGCCCAGAGAGCTTCTCACATGGTTTAAACTGGAGGCAGCTGTAGCTGTCTTTTGTGCAAGGCACTTGATGCCATTGCTTTGTGCCATAGCTGCCCTGAGTGTGACTGCAGAGTCAGGCCCCTCAGGGGGCTCAGTACAGCTGGCTCCTGCATCTTAACCAGGACTGCTTGCTCTGTGCAGGGCAAGACTTGACAGTGCCTGGGTCTGAGCCAAGGAAATGGCTCTGGGGAACTTGAACCTGTCATGTACTCACCTTTTAAAACCTCTTGTACGTATTTGCCCAAGTAATAATTTCGAAGTTCATCATTGTCTAAGGACTGGTCATCTATTCCATTTGCTGTGATGTAAATGTCCACGTCACCATAAGTTTTTTTAATCCACCTGAGAACTTTGCGCATTCCCCAAGGCACCACTGCCAAACGAGAAGGGGAACTCAGGCAGGTGATATCCTGCAGAAATTGAATGTCACGATCAAATTCATACTGGCTTCCGTTCTGAGGTTCATGAATCACAAATCTGGTGGTGAAATGATTCAGTGCATAAAAGTCAGCTGCACCTTTGACAAGCTGCTTTTCCTCACTTGTGAAAGATGGCAACAAAGTATATGAGAGGCCTTTTCTGTTCTTAAAGCTGATGTATTCCCTCATAGTAGCTGGATAGTCTCCAGTCTTAAATATGGGATTGGCAAACCAGCCTATTTCAAACTGAAGAAACCTGCTGGCAGCTTTTGAATGAGATTCAGAGAAGGGGTTGGCAGGCTCAGCCCAGTCCGAATGCAGGGACAAGGACACTTTGCCATATTGAGAGGACCTGTACTGCTCATCATATATTCTCCAGGCCATGGCATGTGCTATTAATAAATTGTGTGCTGCCTGATAGGTGTCATTGCTGCTCCTGTTGTAGACATTGCTTAGCTGGTTAGGCTCATTTATTGTAATCCAAAGTTTAACCAAATCGCCGAGTTCCCTAAAACATAAAGCTGCGTAGTCTTGAAAAGCGTAGGCAGTGGATTGGTTCAACCATCCTCCTGTCTGCAGCAAAGGACCCGGCAGGCCCAGGTAGGCGTGAGTTGGATAATACAAGGTGACCATGGATTGAACATTGAGTTTCAGTACTTCACTAATCACACATCTGTAATACCTAAGAACTTGCCTGTTGACCACTGACAAATCTCCATTGGGTAAAATTAGTGACCAGTCAAGTGCAAATCTGTAATGGGTGACTTTCATTTTTTCCAGGAGGTCCAGTTGCTTTTTAATACTGACAAAATCTGTGCACTGTGCTGGTCGGGTTTTTAGTTTTACCCCTTCAACTCTGTGCAGAAGCCCATCTCCTGTGACATTCCAGAGGTACAAGCTGGAATCGCAGAACTGTGGTGAGGAAGCCGCCGATTCTGCCTGTGAAAATAAAAATGTGTTACAATGGGTTTTAATTAAATGAACACAGTACCTGCTTGTAGTCTGCATTTCTGCCTGTGCTTAGCTGTAGGATTTGTGCTGGATGTCAGAAGGCCCTGCTTAGATGCTCCAGGGGGAAGAGGATAACCAACTCACCTATATGGGCTTTGTGCTAGTGGTCATCTTATCATTCTGTTCCTTTCCTTATGGAAAACATTAAAATTGCATTTTTTTCTGTTTGATTACACAGGAGTATTTGCCCTGCCACCAGCCTACATGACATATGTTTTCACACAGATAGCTCTCCCTGATGAGTTCACGCTGGTCATGCACACAGCACTCTCGGGCAGCTGCCAGGAGAGCTGGTGGTGAGAACAAGCACCAGGGGCTATACAAGGCAGGCATTGGTTATTTTGGCACTGCTGCTGAGATCAACCTTGTGAAACCAAGACACAGTAATCTGATACAAACAGCTTGTAGCATTTAGTTATATCTTTTATATCTCCTACTAGTTTAAAAGGTTCTGAGTAGCACATGAATTTTTTTCATATTCTAATTTCTAAATGCTTTTTGTAGGTTTCAAAGTACAATATAGTGAAGTTAAAAATATTTAATTACTTTTTTTTAAAGAAAATGTACTTTTCTGTGCTGTATATTAACAAGATATATAGAAGCTTTTTTTTTCCTATGGTTGTCTGTGAATAGGCTAAATTACGGGGTTTTGTTGTTATTTTTTGAGGCTGGTATTTGTTGTGGGACTGTGTGCGATGACAAAAAGGGTATCCCAACACTGGCCATACAAACATTTAGCTTATTTACTAAGTGTAAAGCAGAAATAGAAGCAAAATAAGGTATAAATAGGTCCTGTAGGAACCAGTTTGGACAAAAGGTGGTATGATCTGTTTTCTAATGTGAGCTCAGATGGTAAAACCTCAAGGTTGGTTTTCGTTAGCTGTGCTATGTGTCTTTTTAAAGAATGGTTTCTTACCCACTTGTCTAAGCGGCACTTAGAGCCAGGCCTAACCCAGGAATGTGTGTCTGCTTTAGACAAGGCCTGGAGCCTGCAGGTAGCTCTTCTGCCACCAGTGTAACCACCTCGTCCCTGCCCTTTGTCACCCTCTCCATCAGGCCATCACAAGCATCCCTATGGCCACACTGCAAACTGGATTTGGAAACCGCTGGTTGAAAAATAACCCAGTAACAATTAGTTGGATCAATTTCTTGGTCTGAAATTTCCTCATCTGATCTGCCACGTGGAGACGCAAGCAGAGGGAAGGTGAGGGAGGGCCAGGCCTGGAAGGGCTCCTGCAGCAGGGTCTGCTGCTGCAGCAGTACCCAGCACTCTGTGACCAGCTCACCTGAAAACCTGAAAACACATGAAATTGAACCAATGCAGTTATGGCTTAACTTCTGTTGGCAGTGTGCGTTGGAATTCTTGAATGTGAGGTGCCATACACAGTCATTTGTTCACAAAGTTGAAGTCACTGATTACGCTGTTTCCAGTGATCCTCTTAATATGTTACACTTACCTTGAGAACAGACTCGGTGATACCCCAGGAGAAATCACAGGAGAACTGAGCTTGCAAGTTCGGGGTAGAATCCTTTGGGAAGAAGCCATTTTCTTGTATGATTTGTTTATAATAAAGTGCAGATGACTTGGGAATCCTTTCCTTTTTTTTGCTTTTGAAATCTACATAAAATAATCCACGCCTGATGTTGTAAGCATGTTGCCATTCGAAGCCATCGAGGAGGGACCAGGCTGTGTAACCAAACACATCTATGTTGTCGTATTTAATAGCTGCATAAGAGAAGGTAACATCCATGAGTCTTGTATTTAGTACTCTAACATATATAAGGGGTATTTGTAAGAAAGGGCTATTTACTTTGAAACTCTTGAGTGTCTTCTCAACATTCATAGGGTTATTGACCCACTGTAATTCATTGCAAAACTGACATACATATCTTAGTCTTTATTTACTAAAAAAAAGTCACTAATTCCTTAAGAAATTAAATTACTGTAAGATGCTTTATTTTTGCTCTGAGCAAACAAGAAATATTACACCACATCCAGGTCTGAAGTTGCATTTGACAATTTCCCAGTAATATATACCAGTAAAATTAGAGAATCATGAGTAAAAATAAAGGGAGCAACAGTTGATCTGGTCTGTGACTTTGTCACGAAGCTAAAACTTTCTACATTTATTTGAAAGATGCCTGCAAGCTTAAACATTTGGGAATGTCTGTTCACCTTGTAAATTGAAAAATTTTGTTGGCGTGGGACTGTTAATGAGTTTAGAGAAGTTGGATTGACCAGCCCAGAGACATTTAGTTACAGAATGGTTGCAGTGCATGCTGATTTCTTCCAGCAATCTTAATGTCCCTCTTGCAAAGGAGTCTAGATATGATTTTTACATATAATATATGAGAAAGATGACAACACAACTGCTTTCCCAGATGTGGAACCTGATTCTTCAGGAAGCACAGCAGAACCTGCAATGTGCTTCTCGGCAGACACCAACTAACCATGATGGTTTTTACCCACGTAGGCACATGCCAGCTGGCAGCCTGGAAGAGAAGTCCAAATTCCATGGTCAGTCATGTTCATTGCCTGTTGCCAGCTTTGAGCTAGGAAATAACGCGGGATAACTCCTCGCATTAACCTTATAAGGACTGGAATACCCAAGGTAAAGCAGTGACCAAGTAGAGTTGCTGAGGATTTTGACACAGACAGGTGGACAAGTCATATTTTACCTGTAGTCCACCACACCAGTAAGCCAAGGAATAAAGATGAAGTTTTCTGGTTTATTCTTTCCTAATATAATTTTGCCTCATTTTCCCAGGACATTTCATTTTGCATAATTCTGTATTTCCACTGAACTTGCCCTAGTCACAGCAGGCTGTGAGTTGAGCAGAAAGCAGTTTTGCACAGTGCATGTATTCATGCAGCTGAGTAACAAGGTACCCAGCAGCATGGGCATAGTCCAGCTGGATGTTTTCCTAGTTGCCAGATGAAATCAGAAAGCCCAAGAGCTTGCAATGTGAGTATATGAGAAGCTGATAGACAAGGCCAGAATACTGGAAAGGAGATGAGGAAATGTAACAGAGAAATACAATGGCATGTATTTTCAAAGAAAGCAACTTCTAAATATTAGGGAAACCATGGGAGAAAGTACAAAAAAATCTGAAAATATCCATTGCAAAATGCAGAGGCAGAGAATGATGTAGGGGATAAAGAGATAAGCCAGAATGGCCTTACAAGTAAAGATGAGTACTTGATGTCTGCAATGAGGAAGGTTAAACAAATGGGAGAAGATATCTAGGGACAGAGTAAGTGACAACTGAGAACATTTTTGCTTCTAGAAGCATACTGAATAGATGGGGGTAAGTTTAATTGTCAGAGCAAAAGATGCTGTGTACTTGAGATGGTGCATGCTGAGCATTTGTGGCCATTTAAATGGGGAGGGGAAAAAAGTACTATTTTATGTATACTTTGTGGTAAAGAAAATTAAAAGTTAGGCACGTGATAGGTAGAGATCTGGTGGATCAGAGTGAGAGTATGTTTGTAGCATTGTCTGCAGGGACAGTGAAAGGAGAGGGCAGAAACAAGTCAGGATCCTGACTGAGGGTTAGAGTGAGGATGAGAAAAGCCTCCTGAAAAACAAGGGGGAAGGTTCAGGGCAGGAACAAGGGGCTGAAGGTAGGAAAGGTCAGGAATTAACCAAGCTCCCTGTGTCACCAGAGGTGTCATCCACAGAAGAAGATCTGAAGGCTTTTCTGTATCTACTACAGGTGGAGTCTTGGAGTCCTGCAGGAGTAATAGTTTCAGTATGGAAACCCTAACCCTAACCCAATGCAGATGTTGGACTTTAGCTTTCTGGGACAGGGGCTATGGGTTTCTTCTGTTTGTACACCTAGCACCAGTAGATCCTGATCCATGTACTCATGCAGTATAAATAATTAATGATTAACTTTGTTGCCATTATCACTTTTAAAAAAAGATTAAATTATTACAGAGCTAAATATCAAATGATCAAAAGTGCTCTCTGAAAATCCAACAACTAATTTCTGTACAAACCTTGTAAAACCTTATTAATGAAGTTTTTCATCATGTAGATGGCTGTGGTGTCATCTGTTTTCACATGGCTGTCAGTGAACCAGCCATTCTCTGCAATCAAGATTCGAGGACTGTTGTATTCCAGTTTAATCCAGTTCAGTACTTCCCTCAAATTGAGTGACAAATTTTGTCCCATTTTTGGTAGAGTGTTTGGAGGTTTAAAGTTACTAGGACCAAAGGAAAAGGCAAAGAAGTCAGCTGTTCCCTTTATGTAGTTTTTTTCATCTTCGGTAAAGTGTGGCAGAAACAAGTATTCATTTTTCAGTTCTTCTGGATAATCCCCATCCCCATGGATAGGTTTGGCAAACCATCCAAGTACTCTCTCCATAGACTTCTGACACTTAGAAATGTCCGACTCGTCTTCAGATTTGTTAGGTTTGATCCAGTGGGATCCCAATACTATGGATATCATCCCCTTCTGATAGGGCTGAAAGTGTTCTTTGTAGTTATGCCAGACTTTTGCATGAGCCTGATGAGAGAAGAATAGCATTAAATTGTAACTCTAATAAGTGTCTTTGTGAGTTGGCAGCTAGAGAGGCAGGGAGCTCCATCTGATTCACTGCAGGCTTATATGGAAATATCAGTTAAGGCACATGAATTACCCCGCATAGTTTAATGGGCAATCACTGTTACCCTGCAAGGTTCCTTGGGATGAGGGCAATTCTCAGTAACTCATGTGCTGTTCCTATGACACGTTAGGCCTTGTAACATACATCTTGATTTCAGGAGAGGTCCCAGCAGGGATGTGAATAGCTGTTACACTGACATTTTGGAACTAAACAGCTCTAATGGTGGGATTTGAACTCTGTGACTTAGTCCCATCTGAGTCTTTCTCTGTCAAACAGTGATTCCTGATATGGTTAAAATCTTAAACCATCTTCACAATTATTTCATAAATTATGTATGTCATATGATATTTCATTTGTGAGCACTGACTTTGTGCTACTAACTGCTCTGTGCTCCAGGCGTTACCTGGACTTACTCTGATCAAACCACATCCACCCCATCCCTCTTGGGATTTAGTTGTTTTATTTTGGCCTGGTCATTTGACCCAGTGTTCAAGTTCTGATATTTGCACAATCCCTAAATGTAAAAACTTGGACAAAGGACCCAGATGTGAATTTTAAACCCAAATGTCAACTTTCACATTTCTGAGTGAGAATTTTGTTCAGGATTTTAGTTAATTTCTTCTTTGAAATGGCCATAGCACTGTATCACATCTAAATACCACTTTTCTGATTATCATCAAGTTTTAGAAAGCATAACATTATCACACATTACAATTAGCTTCAAATGTCACATTATTAATTACTTAAATAAGGGCATCCAGCAGACAAAATTTACACCAGAAATACATGGGAGACTGAGGAACCACTGCATTATCAAAGTCCTATAGGAAAACAGGACAGGTAGGTCAGACAAGAGTGACTCTGGATGGCAGCGTGAATCACATCAGGTGATCTGACACAGGGGAGGGGAGCTGACCTCTCACAGCTGAAGAGTTGTCAAGTAACTCAGGGTTTACCTTATGCCTAAAGTGTGGCTTTATACTCTTAAGCTGGAAAGAAAATAATAGTTTGCACCCAGAAAAAACATTAGAAGCATTGTGAAACACTGAGTGCTGAGTTAGACTGCCATCATTACTAAACCAAACAGCATTGCTTACCTCTGACAATAATTTCAGATAATTTATCTAGAAACACACAGCCTTGACAGTTTAAAAAAAAAAACCACAAAATGCCTGATGTCAGGTAGATAATTGTTTAAGCTAGGGAGTACCAAAGAATTACAGTTTGTGAAATTTTGTGTATCAGTTGTTTATGGTTTCTAAGGTCATGCTCGTAACATTTGTTCAAGGTCTGTCTTTGAAAATACTGATAAAGTGACACTAACCTTTGAAATGCAGGTTCTGTAGCTGAAGAGGGAAGCCAGCAAAAATGGACTCATGAGGCAGATTGCAGGATGCAGTTAAAGTATTATAAAATGGATTTCTCACCAGCCTCCTCAGAAAATTTAAGTGGCCAGTGCCATCTCCTCAGTTGCCTTCACTGTCCTCTCCTGAAAGTCACTCCAGCCTGTGGTGGCTGCTTGGGCCAGGCTTACTCTGTGCTCTGCCTCTAGTGATTTCTCACCTGGTTTCTACACTTTCTCTCCAGACACAGGCCATGAACACCACTGTTGAACAAGAAGCATATGGCTGTGTTGGCTTAACAAGAAAACCCCCACTGAAGTCAGCTGTATAACACACAGTGCCACCTGTACCATGAGAATAGCACCAGGTAAATCACAGCAATCACACTTTTCTAGGTGAAGTGGACAAAGATGGCTTTGCCAAAAACCAATGAATTAGAATATGATATTGACATGTAAAAGCCAGTCAGGTACAACTCGTATTCATACACATCTTCAGGACGTGATTAGAAGAAAATAAAGTTACTATTAAAAATAATGTGTACAGTAGAGAATACAGCCACAGATATAATTCTAGAGGAGTAGACCTCAAGTATAAATAAGTACATTTAATATGAGTCAAGATAGAATCCTCATATACAAATCTGTATGTATCACTGATGACTCTTAATTCTGAGGATTAAATCTTACTGAAAAAATCTTGTCACTGTTTATAGTAAGGGTTTGCATAGTAGACACAATATAATCTGCTTGCCTATAATTCTGTTTTGAGTTGTTAATTATCTGTAAAGAAGCTTAACATTCTCAGATAGAACGTGTTTGCTAAATGCAAACGATTGTTGATGGAATCAACTGATTTATATAGTTTGTTTTTTAAGACCAGATATGAAATAAACATCAATTTAAAAGCTGTATCATAATCAAATGGGGTATTTTCAGTAAATCTTGACTAATCTTTTTTCAGTTAGAGTTTAATCCCTAATCTTTCACTTTCCTTGTTAGAGCAAGGACAAATGTCAAGGCTAAGTACACAGTTAAAGTAGGATCAATATTGGGTATTTATTCTGGATACGTATGACTCATTAATTTCAGCATATTTTCCTGGTATTAATGTAGAAAATATTCCCTAGACTTGAAAGTCACAGAGAGTGCTACATCAGTTAGTACTAACCTCGTAAAAAGGCTAGAAAAGTCAACTTAATAAACTGAAGACAACATTATTGTTATTCTCTCTTTTTGAAATATTCTCATACTCCTTCAAATTCTGATCCTGTAATTTATCATATGCAAAGAGCTTTCAATAGAAAGAGCAATACTTTCAAATTCTTAAGATACTTTAGTCAAGAAATTTTTCTTTGAACAGCAATGAGTATACAAAACAATGTCGGGTATGTGGAGTTACTTTAGTGTGCTGGAAAGCAAGAACATTTAGGAAAACTAGAATTGAAAAAAGGCTAATAAAATTATTTGGGCTTTTTGGTCAACTGTTTGGTGTTTAAACCATGAAGAGCTAGAATATAGAGTCTGATGATGATGATGATGATGATGTTATACTTCAGAAGAAGGGCAGGGGTGTGTGGCTTATTTGGAGAGTGTATTTCTGGTCAAGGCCCTTTTGTTCTGTGGTAAAGATGCCCCATAGTCAGTAGAGCTAAAGTAGAACTAAATCCTTTCTTTTGCAAACTCCATCCTTGTGCAGGATTGCCTACCTCTAGAGGTGTAGGCAACTACACTTCTAAGAGGTTGTTAGGAAGGACTGAGGCTTTACTATCAAATTTGTTGTATGTTAACTGTCTTGCATTTGGATTGTGTTTTCCCTAATGATTACCAAGAAATCTAAGAAAGCTAACCTGAAAATAACAAATCATCAAAAAATATTAATCAGTGCTGAATTTTATATCATCACTGATGGCTACTACTATTTGAAAAATCTTCCAATAAAGACATTTACAAGCAGAAATTATTCTGGTGTCCACCCTAGAGCCATACTTGATGGAGATAGGTTTCCTTTCTCCTGTAAGAAATACAGGTGCTGGTGTAGTTTTCATCTCTCTGCATCCTGAGGGAAGGAGTCCCCTTTGGGGGAAGGGAAGGAAATGTCTGGTTGGACATAGAGGTAATAACTATTCCCCATTCATGAAGTAGAAATTTGTTTTTAAGGAGAATGAATTATAGGACTTTCCTGGGGAACACTCACTCACAGATCCCAACGCCAGCAGTGTCCACGAAGAGATCCTGTCATAGTGAGACCTGCCAGAGAGCTGGGAATAATGCAGCTGGGCACAGAGAAGAACCTGATCTGCAATGGACCTATAGGGAGACACCAGGCTTGAAAGTGAATTTATTACTTTTTTCAAGTATGTGATGAAGACATTTTTTAGGGAGATCTTACTATGACATTTCTCTCCTGGGCCTTTCTGCCAGATAGGAAGGACTATGAATAATCTTTACCAGGAAATTTAAAAAAAAAAACAAGCCCCTTTCTGCTTATTATATAGCAAAGGCAGAACTTCCTGGAGGGTACTAATACAGAGGAGGAAAAGAAGACAGGTCGGTCTGCCCTTGTCATATTTACAAACCTCAATCCAAGTATGAAAGAACGTAACTAGATATAGAGAAAAGGGTAATAATATATCACGTATACATCTCACATAGGTCCAGCCACAATGATTCATCTGCTTTGTATTTTCTTGCTTCTTGTCAGATTTATTTACTGTTAAATCAAAGAAATCCACCTAATTTTTCAGTGTGCCATTTTTTCTTCTCTGCCTCAGTATGACAGCTGCCTCAGGAGCAAGCTCATAGTTTATTTCTTTTCTGTGGTGTGTCTTTCAAATGTTGCATAGCAAGTTACGTGTTACCATTAATTGTTTTCTGATGTTGCCTTTGTGAAGTGCAGTCTCCTTTAAGGAAGAAAAGAAATAGACTTTTGGTGGCCAATCTCCATCTGGTATAAGATTCCACATGCTCCTTCTATTACTCATAATGACCATGCGATTGAAGAGAGATTTATCCAAGTGAACCCCTTAGCAATTTATAATTAATAGGCATCACAGTTCAGGTTCCCTAATAATGTCCTTAGAGGTAGTATGAAGTCCTTTGAAATGATCAGTAGCAATTATTACTCTCTGTGAATGAATAGCATACAAAGTAACATGCAAATATGTTTTTAAAATTGAATTTTTTTTTAAATTAAAATTTTAAATTCTTCTTCTAGATTATTTTCCCAACGTGGAGCTCCTAAGCACCCTGCATAGCAGCCTTGGCTTCTGCATTCACTACCTCTCTTTATAGGTCTTGAATAACAAGGGCCATGTAAAAGGCAGGGCTGTCTCATAAGTACATGTGTCTGGAGCATTCCATTTACAGGATGCAAGGCTTGGAGGGGAGCACAGGTAGCAGGTGATTCAGCATCAGCAATGCCTTGTGCCAGCCAACACACAGAGCTCTGGGGCTGGATGAAGACAGACCAACCCTACTTTTGTTGAAAAGCCTTAATGAGATCATTATCAACCTAGTTACCGACATGAATTCATTCATGGAAGCAGATAATTTTTTAATCAGTTCTAGAATCCGTGGAGATGATCCTTGAGGTCCTCTTCCAACCTGGTATTCTACGAACTTTTCCATATGCCAGCCAATTATTTGAGTTTTAAGACATTGTATTGCTTTTGAAAGAAATAAAACTGATAGTTTAAAACTAAGAGAAATTTCTTCAGCCCTTTTCTAGGGACACAAAGATCTCTAGCAACTTTCAAATTGTTCCTACAATAAAATAATCCAAAGTCCAAAAAAGCAGAGGTTTATGGTTTGTTATATTGTTTTTGTGATTCTATTTAACTTAGCTTCAGGTTATGATTGATATATCACATAAAAGCACTCCTTTATATAAATAGTGATTAGTTCTGATAACACCACAACTGCAACAATACACAAGGAAATTGAACTAAAAGTAGGATTCATGCGAGAGCTTCCTTTAATTTATCCGAAGATACTACAAAAAGGCTTGAGAATGATTTTCAGCAAATTGCTGTGTAACAGTGTGGTGGCAGATTAGCTTCTTTTCAGCATTACAGACCTGTTTTTCCTGCTCTGTATATTTAATGTGTGAACCTGGTTTGTGCACAGGGTGGCATTGAGGACCGTGTCTGTCAACAGTCTGTCCAAAAATGAAGCCTTGACATGAACAGGAATGTGGCTCTTCCTAAAGCTGATTACATAAATGGCAATCTTTTCAAGAGCTTTAACAGGCTTTGCCTCACACTGCCAAAACCTGACATTTTGGTTGGTCTTTTATTTTTGGGATAATGTTTTTGGTTTGCAGTGGGAAATTAAAAGGTAGCCATAATACAATGTCTGAGAAACAGACCAGTATATACTGGTCCTGAAATAAAAACACATGTGAAATCTCTTTAGAGAGAGAATCCTATAACTTTTCTTGATTCTCAAAGGAGAGATATTTCACAACACATGAATCCTGATTGTGCATCGATACATTATATTAATACTGTATTGTCAACAATGCAAAATGAGCCAAACATTTCAACTCGCCCGAAAATCTTTGAGAAAGATTCTGGCTAGTTGGCTTGAAACGTAGGACCAGCTGTGACTTCTGTGGAATGACTGGCTGGCATTACAGTTTATTAAGAGAAAGAAATAATGATATCTAAAGAGGAGTTGACTCATACCAACTGGTACCTCAAGAGTTTCCATTCCATCTCTAACCCCAATCAGAAAACTCCAGTTCCTCAAATACCTTACTACGAATTTCAGATTTTTCATGAATCTCAAATCTAAAATCTTCAGAAATTTTACACTGGTACAGGAGAGAACTGCTCATTTGTTAGGTAATGTTCATGGGGCTGTAAGAAGGGTAGCAGAGGAAAATAATTTCTGCCCAAGGGTAATGAAATAGTAGTTAAAGGATTGTGTGCTGCTGAAAGTCTCCTTAATTCTTTCATCCAAGTCATTTATTTTATACTCTAGAAGTCTATTTATTCTCTAGAAGCAACTATCAAATCAAGTCTGAGAGATAAGTAATATTGACCAAGAAAATTAGGTCAGTAATTTGTATATCAGACCCAGCTGTGCTTGGCTTCCTGGAAAATCCAATTGATTCTCTGGAGAGGAGTATTGCTCCCTGTGTGTGGTGTGCTGCTTACATGGATTTTACAGAAAATGCAGAGACTCTGTAGCTGGTACTCTACATTTGATTGTGACACTCAGAAATGAAGGCAAGAAATACTGCAAACTTACATGGTATCTTTTACATGCATTACATAAAATAGCACTTGAAAATAAAAAGAATGATTCAGCATCAGTTCTCTTTGAGATGCTTCACAAATCTTTATAGTTAAATCATTCTTCTGCTAAGTCTGAAATCAGTTAGTGACTCAGGGTGCCTGACAACTTTTCTGTGTGTAAAACTTCTATTGACTGCAGTGTGAATTTTTTCGAAAAATTATGTTCTGAAGGTTCAAGGCCAGAAGCAAATACAAGAATTTGTCAGTTGCAGAATATTTTTAACTACTCTGGCAAATATTTTTTTCCAACATGCATACTTCTTTCTGTAGGACAAACCCATTCAGATTTATTTGTTAATTACATGTATAAGGTATGGCAAGTTGTAGAAAAATTCTCTTTGTGATAGTTAAGAATAGTCCTAGTAGGGGGAATTATACTGGCTGCAGAGATGGGATAGTGACCTGCTCTGTAAAGCACTTTGAGCACTGCAGATGCAAAAAATACTGTACATCATAGAAATAATTTGAAACTCTCAAGTACTGAAGAGGACATTTGTTTTCTTCTGAACCCAAGAAGTGCCAACCTTACTAGTTTAGAGGTAAACATTTTGCAATATGATCTTACTAAGCTAGATATGTATACTTACATATACATACTCTATGGCCAGTAAAATTTATTCAGTATGCAAATACAAATTAATTTCCTTTTAAACTAATAGAATAGTCATTTCAGTATGGCCAAATCTGTTTAACTAAATGTACAGAATAAAGAATGCTTTTAATAGCCAGAATTTGTATGTAAAAGCTATTTAAATAAAATAATGAACAAGTACCTTAAAATAAACAATTACTGAGTCAGCTGTTGTGACGAGCAATAAGATCAAAGTGAGGATTAACAGAAAGACTGCCTTAGCTAAAGGCTAATTCTTGGTGCTTTCCCCGTAGGTGATTTTTTTTTTTTAAACACTGATCACAGGACCAATTCCTCCCATTACTTCCCACAGCAGTGCAAGATCAATTTGTAAAATCTTACTATACTGTACCTTGATCAAATTGTGTCCTACTGAGTAGACAGTTGTTATTTTCCCTCTCTCTCCTGGAGCATGAATACCTGTGCCATACCCATGCCAAGCAACTAAATATGGATTGTGGATTGTAATCCAATACTTAACACGGTCCCCAAAGGTCTGAAAGCAAAACGTGGCGTAGTCATTGAAGATATCAATCATTGATTCATTTTTCCATCCCCCGTATTTTTCTTGCAGCATCAAGGGCAGGTCCCAGTGGTAGAGTGTAACCACGGGGTCAATATTTCTGTGTAGTAGAGAGTCAATAAGGGTGTTATAATACTGAAGTCCTTTTTCATTGGGAGCTGCTACCACTCCAGTGGGGAAAAGCCTTGACCATGAAATTGAAAACTGGTAAAAAGTAACTCCCAAAAAATCCAGAGCAGACAAATCTTTGTCCAACAAGATGTAACTGTCACTGGAGGTGCCTGTGCTGTCAGCATCCCTGAACTCCGAGTGGGTGAAGCGGTCCCAGATGGAGCAGCCTTTCCCGTCCTTCCTCCAGCTGCCTTCCACCTGGAAAGCGCCTGTCCCTACACCCCAGAGAAACTCTTTGGGGAAAGTGTCATATAAAAACATCTGTGTTTCACTCACGGGGCTGAAGTGGGAGTCCTTTTTCCACACAGATCTTCCTTCTCCAGCAAGCCCAGTAACTATCCTTATGAAAACTAATGTCCAAAAAGTAACAATTTTCTCCAGTCGTTGGCCACACATTATGCCAGTTTATAGTGCCAGTGTTAAAAGTCAGATTTCTTGTACTGATGCTGAAAAAATTCCATTCTTTTGCTGGAGTCCATGCCGTACAGACCGTCTTCATTTGCCACAAGCTGCTGGAGTGTTTTATCAAAGCTTCACTAAAAGCTTGTGATTGTAAAAGCCCTGTCAATGATTAGCCTGAACTGTGAGATGTAGAACGGGTCAGAGAATGGTGTAATTTATAGGGAGGTGGCCTCTGTATGACCACTGAGACACCTACCTGGCTTCTCACTGCAGGCTGCCTGTACAACAGAAATGCTAGGAACTAATACATCATCATTTAAAGCTCCGTCATTCAGGCACGATAATTTAGGTTACAGAGGGTCTAAGAAGCTATCATGTCCTTTATTCCTTGTGGAGCTGTATTTTGAGGAAACCTTAACACAATTCACACTACATAATCACCAATTTAAAGGAGATTTATCCTATCTGTATAATTGGATGGCTGGAAGGGCAGTGCATGATTCCTCAGTCCTACCCTGCTCAAACAACCTACTTCTGCTGAAAAACTCTCCCTGGACTTGTGGGAAATTTTGCTGTGAACAAGAGATATACACACATCCTGCTAACTATATAAAAACACAAAGCTATTTCTTTCAAACACACAACTATTTTTCTGTCCTGTATAAAAGTCTGCTGTACAGCACTACATACAGCAGCAGTACAAAATCAACAGGGAACTGACTCTGTTCCAGCTCTTACACAATTTTCCTGGATTTCTTAAAATAAAAAAAAAATAGCAAAGATAATTATCCCTGAAAGTTGCTACTTCAGTATTGGTTGTTGCAGTGGGGATCCTGCAACACGCATATATCAAACCAGGAGTCCCGTGGAAAGGAAATATATACGGACAGACAGATTCTTGATAGCTGTTTCAGAGAGATGTTTATTTCTCCAGCCGCATGGCCGGAGCTCTGCCAAGGAACTGTTCCAGTCACGGGACCAAGGGTCCTTCTGCCCGCGCAGGGAACACAAACCAACCAATGGGAACGAGGCTGAGCAGGGGCAGGGAAGCCCCGTGCCTGTGCCCTCAGGGCCCCTCTCCCAGGGCTACATGGCGGGGGAGGGACCCCAACAATTGGTTAATTTAACAATTCATATACACAGCTAGGGCATCAGTACAGCCAATATTTATAGAGCAATTTTGCAGTATAATTTGATCTTTTAACATGTTTAGCAACACTGTGTATGCTGAGATACAGTCCATTTACTCAATACAGTAAGACTGATGCCTGCCATTTCTGTTTTTCTTGAGGTACAGTAATTTAAAGTGTGTCCATATAGTAACAGAACTGTTTGACCACAGCTGAAGAAGAGCCTTGAGGAACAACATAGAAGTGTCAAGTAACTTTGCATGCAAGAAAGATATGCACTGAAAGCTGAACGTGGGAACAATTTATCACCTGAGCAGAGCACTCTGGTCAGATGATTTAGCCCTGCTGCCATGTAGGACATGAAAGCCCAGATGCACTGCTGGGCTACTGCTTGCTGCTTTACTGCTCCTGCTCCCTGTGAGAGCATGCTTGCAGCACTGCATAATGCCACTGACACATACCTTTAATTTATCAGTAAAGCTGATTAATCAATACAAATGGAAACCAATTTATTTTTAGGATAAACAACAAAATGTCCATGCTTGTAAGCATTTCTCTGCAGTGTCTTTACAAGAAACATTTTCACCACAGATGAAGACAAGAGCTCCCACTGACATCTTCTGCACTCCAGGTCCCTGGTGCTGGGGTAGCCATGCATCTAATATGAGCCTCTCCCATATAACAAACCCAGCACTCCCTCAGCTACCTGAAGTAACCGATCTACATTTCTCAGCCAAGATCCTACCACACACAGGCAGCTTGGGAACAAGAGGAGCAGACAGGGACTATACCAAGTTGGTTTACTGTACATACTGACGTGTTCCTTTTTCGTTCTATGGAATAGCATTTAAAATGCTGTTTGATGGCTATTGCATCAACATCATCCCTCTATTTTGACACATAAAAGCACTGATTGTATGTATCCTACTTTATGAAAGAACACCCAAACACAAGTCGTTGTCAATGCCACTTCTAAAGCAGGTAGTTACCATATTACCAGATGCTCGAGCTCCAAACATCCACAACAGCTTTGTAACACTATGACAATCTGTGGGCAGGAGAAAGACAACAGGCTTCTCCCCACTAAATACAGCAGTGGTAGTACCACTGGCATGAGGATGCAGACAATGTATTGCACCTGCCTGAGATGTGTAAGGTGCAGCAGAGACTGGTGCTCCCAGATGCTTGGTCTGTACAAGGCTATGAACTATATTTCTTTCCTTATGATTGACATGACTGGGAGCAAGGTCTGAAAGTGTTTCAATGTTTCAAGACTGTGAATCCAGTTTCTTACTGCTTGGTCAAATGTAACTATTTGGGCTGTAATTTAACTTCATGAAGTTAAAGTGGAAGCAGTTTAACTGATGTGAATCATATAGTGACTTGAATCTGGAAGGAGGATTTCATGACCTGAGCAAAGACTTGGGGAAAGGAAGTACTGTGACTGTTGTTAATTTGGAAAGCAACCAGCGCAGAAGAGTGAGATGTGATATGGGGCTGTTGGGAAGTGAGGATGTGAAAGGAGGGGAAGAGAATTAATGGTTCCACTGGCTCAAGTGGCAGTGTCAGCACAGGCTCCAACCCTGGTACTGTATGAGGACATCATACAGTATGATGCTGCACAGTGGGATTTCCTGCCTCTGTCCATGCACTTAATCAATCTGGTCTCAGAATGAATCGAGACTGGGAGAAGCTGAAATCTCCAGGGCACTTGCTGATACAGACTCAGTAGTTAGGAAGCCTAATGATTATTCAGTTTCATTCTTAACTATCAGTTTTCCTTTTCTTCTTTGCCTTTGCCAAGGCATGTGATTAAAATGAAGAAAACAACTTTTCACTTGATTCTTGAATATGTACTCTCCTTGTTTTGGGGTTTGGCTTGAAAATCTGGGGTTTGATCTACAGAAATGCTGAACACATTAGCTAAAAGTTTTGAATGTTAGACTGAGTATCTGAGTTGACACATTCATTCTGCCTAGATATGTAAATGAGGAAAAAGACCTAAAGACAAAGTTCACTCAGAAAAAGTGTAATGTTTACATTAAGCTGCTCAGATCTACTAGTGTTAGGTGCTCAGAGAAGCACAACTTACATAATTGCCCACAACAGTGTCATGCAAATCCCTTATCTTTACCTTATACAGCAAAAACAGTTTGAGATGGGATCAAGTCTCTTCTAAAGGCACAGAATTGTGATGGATACTAGAGAAAGCCTAATGTAAATAGAAACTACACCACAGATTTATGAAGAATTTTTGGAATTTTTCATCTGTAACAAAATGCTAATTCCTGCTTTTACAATGCCAGGAAAAATTTATTTTCTTTACTAGAGAGTCTAGTAAGAAAAATATTCCTTATGGGATTCTTCCAAAATAGAGATTACTATCTAGTAAATAGTATTTTAATGCCATTACTACAAAAAAATCAGAATTTAACCTGAAATTTCACTTAAAAAGTTGGTTTCAATTCCAAAAGAGTATCAACATAGCAATATACAAAAAAGTGAAAATAAAATAAACAAGATATTAACAAAAAGAAAACAGATTATTTTTTATTTCTCAATATAAGAAAATGTAATTTTCTTATTAACAACCTCATCTCTTAATAAGCAAGACAAAGCCTTCACTAATAATAAAACCAGTAGGGCTGGGCTAATTACACAGGGGAAAAAAACTCTCAAGTTCAAGAGTTAATATCTCACGTTTTAAAATGTATTTTAGAAAACAAACCCAACATAAAAAGGCAAATAGTCTGTGAGTTTCAGAAAGGTAGAAAACAATACTAATTAAAAAAATATATTTGTCATAGTGGTGAAATCAAGTGTACTTTATCTACTTCTAAAAAAGCTGTCATTTTAGTTGGGTAATAGGCCTTTAAAACACAACCCATGATCAATTATAGACTCAAAATGGATTTTGCCTTGATTTTATCTTGCAAAGCACATCACAATACGATGAGTATTCAGTTTTGTTTCCTGTGATGGAGCAAGATTCTTCCCACTTCCACTGGTTTCGTAGACATGTACATAGGAACAGAGGTATTCTATGTCTCCACACCATACCCAGGAGTGAATTATAGACATTCCAGGTATTCAGCCTGATGTCTCCATAAAGGGTTAAACTCTTGCCTTCCAAGAAACATGAAGATGTCACAAGCCCACAAGCAGATACTGCTCTGCTAGATGTTACTCTAGGTAACTTTATCAACTACAAATAGAGATAACCACCTGCAGTAACTCTTTTAGCATTATTTGAACAGTTTGGCTCTTACAAATGTCAGCCATTTTAACTGATCTTTAGTTCAGGTATCAGGAATATGCACAGCTTTAAAAGTTACATAACGAGAATTAAATATGTAAATACAAACTTATCACAGGAGATGTTTTTCTAAAGCACTATCAGTTTTGTTTGCATAGCCATTATGTTGAGTGCATATGGAATAACTTGCAAAACAGGCCAAAAAGCACAGCCTGTGCTGTGGGTCTGTGTTTACTTGCTCACTGTGTTCCTTATGCAGAAATCCAAATTCACAAGCTATGCTCATGCTGAAAATACAGGACTCCACCTAACCATGTGTGTTCATAAAAGAACGGTAGCAGTTTCTGTGCAAACAGATCTTACAATGACTTAAAGTCCAATTTCAAGAAATAAACAAGAAAGGTAATAGGTATCATTAACAGTTATCTGGAATTTGACCATGCCACCAAGAAGACAGTGAATACAGAGGGAACAATAGTGATAGCATTAGGAATTGCAGTATGAGACGAGTACAAATTGAGCTTGTACTCTTTGGTTGGTTTTTGATGAGTGGTCTCCTAAATCACTGGCAGTATTTGTAACGTCACAAATGCAGTTTGCCTTCCCTATTCTTCTCCAAGTCCAATAATAATTAGCAATTCGGTAGGTTGGCAGAATCTAAACATTAGCCAATATTTGAGAGTGGAGTCGTTTCTATTTGGCTTGACCAAGTTTATTCCCTTCCGGTGTTTAGCAAGTAGAGGGAAAAAAATGGAAGAAAATATAGATTTCATTAAAATTAATTAGAAAATTAAGCAACCTGTAGGAACAGACACAGCGTTAATTTCCCGGTTTCTCTTGGACTTCTAAGACTCCGAGCTCTCCCCAGCCTTAGCGCATGGGAGAAAATACTTTCAGAGGAACCAGAGCCCGACGCTCCCTGCACAGCCAGAATGGAAGGGACATCACATGTTTATGACCAGGAAATGCCTTTCAGTGCTGCGCTGACCCGGGCCTGGCTGCCCACCTATTTTGGGTGCTGAGTTTGCCTCAGTGGCCTAAAAAGTGACGAAAATCACGGAGGCCTGGCACTGCTCGCTTGTCTGTTTTCACCCAGCAGTTCAGCCTGCCGGCTCGCCTGCTCTGCTGGAGGCGCCCGAGCACACGCAGCTCCATTTTGAGCTGCTGCTGCTGCTGCTCGAGGCGGCGGGAGCGGTTAAACCTCCGCCGCGGGGAAGGGCCGCTGCCGCCCGCACACGAACGCGGACGGGGGCGAGGGGGCCGGGGCCGGGAGTGTGCTGGAGGCAACCGGGGTCCCCTGGGATCCACCGCTACGGCCCCGGCCCCGGCCCGGGGCACGCCCCGGCCGCCGCCCAGCCCCCCCCGTCGCGGCCGTGACGGCAGCGCCGCGCGCCGGGCCGCGGGAGTTGGCGCGAAGGCGGGAGCATGGAGGCGGGAGCGTCCTGCTAGGCACAGGGACCGCGCCGCCGCCATGGTGAGGGGCTCCCCGCCGGGCTGGGGCTGCGCGGGGCGGGGACGGCGCGCAGGGTCCCGCGGGGCCGGGGGGCGGCTTCGGGGCCGTCGAGGCCCGGCGCGGCTGAGCGAGCCCCGCGGGCGGCCCCGGGCGCGGAGCCCCGCGCGGTGCCCGAGCGGCTGCGGCGGAGAGGCCGCCCCGCCGCGCTCCCGCCCGCAGGGGCCGAGGCCTCCCGCGCGTGCCAGGAGCGTGAACCCGTGGCCGAGGAAATGCCCTTGCGCAGAGGGAGATGCGGCTGAGCCTCTCCAGCTTCCCTTCCCCCCCCGAAAGCGGGTGGGGAGTAGGGCGCGGACCGTGGGCTCGTCCGGGGAAGGAATGCGGATAGGCAAACCTTCTGTAAACGCGGTGTGCCGGAGTGTTAACTCTTCCTTTAATTCCAGCGGGAATTAATTCCACACGAGGCGTTTCTGATGCCGAGCTGGAGGGTGCACAGTATTTGCAGGAAAACAGTTCGAGTGGGGAAAAAAAGAGCTTGAAACTCTGGAAGTAGACGCTTGTTTATAGATAACGATGCAACCCTCAGTAGGACGTAAAGAGATTTTAAATGTAAATATATACGTGTTCCTGTGCTTTCCAAAGTGCTGCTCACCTTACCTTTACAGCCACCCTAAGATGGTATCCCCTTTTCATTTCTGGCTCAGATAAGTTTGCTTGTATTCAGATGGAGTTTCTGTCCCCACTTTTTACTGGCTTAACTACAGACGTCATTTTGCAAGTTAAGTGCAACTCTTTGGACTCTCCAAAGAGTTTAAGCTTGTTTATAGCTTATACCTGGTGCTCCGCAATGATGGGTGATACAACCTGAGTCTTCTGCTGTACTGGCAGAGGTTTGCCAGCATTAAGACTCCTGGCACTATTAAACTGTGATATTTTCATGGTTCGTTTTGGGCTGGCTGATTACTTCAAGTTTATGTACAAGGACACATCTCTTCTGTGTCCCTGCTATCACCTTTTTAGAAAACTGATCTTATTGGAAGGCTTGCTTCCTCCTTTCCCACCTTCCTAGGACAAAGGGATTCTCCTTCTTGTGTAGTCTTCTGAATGTCACCATCTCGCAGTGTCTGGCCCTGTCCTAGAAGGGAGGGAGACAACCATCATTTTGGGGAATGTAAAAGTTGCCTAAGCCCATTCCCTTTTCAGTGCTTAAGTGGCTGCTCAACCATCACTACTGCAGCTGTGGAAATAGAGGCAAAAGTACAGTGATGTTAGTAATGGTGCAGCCTGTTCTGCTTGTGCAACAACAGCATGAGCATATTGCAAGTCCATGTCATACCCTTGCAAACTTTTTTCATGTAGTGTGAAGTGTAAGTAGCCCCTGTTAGCTTGGTTCTGCAGCATACTCTCAGCTATGCTGAACTGATGTGTGCACAGTTACACAACAAGCTGACTTAGAAGGGATTTATTTTTCACCCAGATTAGTGGCCTGACCCGGTTCCCAAGCAGTGAGCTACACTGGTACACCTGAGGGAATGAATGCCCAGGAGTAGAGAGTTCTTGAGTTTTGTCTTGCTGAGAGGGACACTCACGGCTGGAGCTGGAGCATCAGCTGTTAAACACTGAGAACTGTGATACTGCTACAAAAGCACTGCTGCAGTTACCACTATCAGTAACTGTTCATTAAGTATAGTTATCCAAGCAGATATTACTTCAGGTTTCACTGAAGTGATACTATAAATCTGATTTTAGTTAGTGCAATTGCTCTGGAAGTGCCAAGTGTCAGAGCTGATACCCGGGCAAAACTTGCACTGGAATAGGCAGATTGGAAAGAAATAATGTTGTTTTGATGTGAGGCCCTCATTGAGACACTCACAGTACCTGAAGTAAGGTGCATTACTTTCTGCTGCAGTCATTGAGCTGGGTTGGTGAAGTTCAGTTTTCTGTCTCGTATTTTGAGGTGCAGACTGGATTATATGATGTTACTTTGGAAAATATTCTGCCGTAGTGAACACTAGTCTTGTAAAAACACTCTTTGAGTTAGCAGTCTTCGTACTACCTAACAAATAGGTTTCAGTTTCTGTTTCTCTACCTAATAAAACAGACAGATGCAAATCTTTCAAGAGAAAACTTGCAGCCTGGCATGATTAATTACTGTGGTCTTCTGTTACTGTGTAAGATGGAGGATTTGAAGCAGTAGTCAGAACAGGCAAGGACTAGATGGCACAGCCGTGCAACTCTAAGATAACTGAGCAGGAACCAGCTTTTAAGGCCTTTCACATGCTATGCATCAGTCACCCCACTTGAGTGAGCGTGATCAGACATTTTTAGTTACAACTCCTACCTCGGTGGAACTGCTCAAAGTTAATTCCTTGCTGGTGCTGCTGTGGAAGCAGCCCTGGGGAGCCACAGCAAAATAGCCTTGCCTATTTTAATTTTAGCCTTATGGGCAAGGGAACTGCCATGCTGGTCAGTATCTGCAGGATACACAAGGCACATTGCTGTGGTTTTTGGGGTGATGTCCTGGAAGGAATCTTGATAGTTCCAGCCTTTCCTCACTGGAACGAGCATAGATAAAAGCTAAACATACAGATTTTCCTGGTGTGTATGTATATATGTATATATATATATATATATATATATAAGACCTGGTGGTCTCATATATGTATGGATGGCATAATATACCAATAGGAAGGTCAGTCAGAATATGTTAAATAGATAAGCCCAGGATGGAGGAAAGTGGTCCTGTCTGGGATCTAAGCTTGTATGATAGATACTTACGTGGCTTGATTTCTGCAATTAGTTATGCAATGAATTAATAATTTATTTGGCATATCTTTATAAATGGCCTGAAAAATCTGTGTCATGATTCTTGCATAAAAGCTTCATTGAAAGGTACCTTTATTGTTGCCCTGAGGCATACTTTTCTCCCAAGCAATTCTGTATTCACTGTGTTATGTCAGCAAGGTTACCTTGTCCTCTGAAGAGCAGGATAGCTGAAGATTGGTGAATTTATGCTGGAAGATTAAAGAAGGTTGTGCACAGATGTCAATCTTCCTTTGTAGCTTAGGGCTGTGTATTTTAAGTTTGCATTTCATAAACCTTGTATAAATCTTAAAAAATTCTAATATTATTGCCTATGCTTAAAACACCAGAAGGTTCTGCAAAGCTTTTGCCACAATTATGTGCATTTTAAAACTGATCCCAGAACCGTAATCCAAAACTAAAGGTTTAGTTAGAGGAAAAATAGTGAAATTAATAAATCTTCTTAAAAGCCTGTGGAGAAGCCTACTGAAAAGCTTTAGAAATAAGTTAAAGCAGACATGTGGTTTTAAAGTGGGCTAACCAATGTAACACATGTTCCCTGCTACCACTTTTAAGGTGTATAAGCTTGAAGACTGTAATTTTGGGATGTATTCATGTTCCCTCACATAACAATTGCCAGGTAGCACAGAGGTTGGCAGAGGATGGTAGATTTGCGGAGCACCTCACTTACTAGCTAGCAGTTTTTGGTGAAAACAGTAGAATGAATGGAGCCTTACTGTTGATCTAAAATTAAATCCTCAAATATTTTAAGCTTTAAAGTAACAACTATTACAAAATGTAAACTTTAAAGTCACTTTATTTTGCAGTGTTGTATTAAGTATTTAAATTATTTTGCTACATAAAAGATCTAATGAGACTTGTTCTTCTTTTGCCAAGTTACCTTAAGCCTAAAAAGAAGTCAGTAATAACGAGTATAATTGAGTGATCAGGTCCACAAATCTACTTGGAAACTTTTTGAATAGATGCTCTCTTCAAATCTGTTAGCTATAGGTATCAGCAGTCAAAATTTCAGAGCTTCTATAGTACTGCATTTATATTGTAGGAATATATGTAAAATAGTGGAGTGTTGAAAATCTGTGCTTCAAGGCATGAATTCCATGGATGGAAAAATGTGAAGTCACACTGAGGAAGAACGATTTTCAATCTACCATTTGCTGAATCTGTATTAGTACCTGCAGTTAAAACACAAAGAGCCTAAATTTTTACAGGAAACAACATTTCCAATTCTATAAAATTGTTTTAAGTGTACTAAATTAAGTTATACATGTCCCATTTTTTGTTTATGCTTTCAAATCAGATGTTCCATTGATTTTAAGCCCTAAATCCAAACTGACAGAGTGACGGTTAGAAAAAGAGCCTCAAAGACCCCTTATTATCAATCAGACTTGATGCCAGTTTCCTAAGAATGTACTACTTTACTTGTGGTTCCCTGTAATAATAAAGAAGTGCCAGCTGAAGTCCATGATAGGGAATAGCTTTCAGCTGGGTACAGTGGAGTCCTGAGCCCTATCCTTTACCTGCTATATATGATTTAGGCCAGGTACTTTCTTTCTCTGAAATGGCTGCTAACCCTGGCAGTAGTGATAACAACCAGGTACTTGTTTTCTCAATTTCTTTTAATAAAACTGGATTGCTAGATTTTAAAAACAGAAGTCAGATGCGATTTTGTGTATACAATAGTGATTTTCTAAAATTTAAGCTTCAGCTGCTGATTTTACATGCTTAGAAAGTTTGTTATGGCTGTATTGTGGTCAGGTACTAAAATAAGGTAACAAAATTGATCTTGGTGTTACTTTATTTAAATTTTGTAAGTTTCTTGCTGGCTAGTTTTTTAATGAGGTGTAAGTTACTGTCTTAAAAATTTATGAGAAGGTGGAAAATGCAGTATGTGTTACTACTTCACTCTTTCAAGCTCCTGGTCCTTTTCTGTCTTTCTACATTGGGCACTACTTCATAAGTGTGTTGATCATATAAACTATAGAAATATTTCAGTCCAGGTTTGTGACAATCAGAAAAAAAGAATTCTAATGATACATCTGTCTTAAGTCATTGTATTTCATTGCTGGTGGAAGTTTGTCTTGCATTTTGTATTGGTGAAGATGCCCAACTAAGGAAGAAATAAATTTTTTTCATGATTCGAAGACTAGAGTCAGGTGGTGAGGGTGTCTGAGCAGCTACTTTTAACTATCTGGGCTTTGTTTTCTGAACTGTAAACAAAATTTCAAAATCAGTAAATGCAATGGAGCTGCTGAAAAGGTCACGTAAGTGTAGTGTGAAGAGCTGTCTGTATTTAAAAATTTATAAATCTGCTTTCCCTTTTACTAGGATATCCGGAAATTCTTTGGTGTTGTACCACCTGGAAAGCGACAAGAATGTGAGTCTGTGAAAAAGAGTGAAAGAATTAAAAATGGTGAAGGACCCTCAAGTGGGAAGAAAAGGGAAAAGGAGGCTAAGGTTAGTTTTGCTTTTCATATTTATGAAGTGCTTGGTTTCTCTGATGCAAGATTGATTGTGTATCTAGCGTTTTTTAAAGTCATGGTTCTTCTCACATACTAAAATAACAGACTGTATGTCAGTTGTTTTTACAGGTATGGGAGGAAACTACCACTTAAAATTAACTCATAGCAGTAAAACTTTGTAGGTGGTGAAGAAAATTGCTAGTTAAAAAAATTTGGTTTGTAGGACAAAGGTAGGTATAGAAGTTCTTAGGGTTAAGAGCTAGTGTAAGAACAGTCTGATATATTTGAAGTTATTCTGACTATAGCCGCAGTTCTCTAAGTAGGTTTGGTTATGTAATTTTTAGTTTAATAAACCCAAGGTTTATGCACAGTAGATGCAGACATAGCAAAGACCTCATGCTTACAAATGAGGTAAAAGTCTGTGGTGTAGTGCCTGCTGACCAGTTTTTTTACCCAGGTGTTTTAACACCTGTAAAGGAAATGTTAACACTGTGTTTGTTGGGATCACTTCTCTAAACCTGCTGCAAAGACCAAATTCTTTAAAATGACTGGTTAAAACTAGATTGGGTTCTGGTTTCAGACTACTTTCCATGTTAATCACCTGAGCTGTATAAAAAAGAAAGCAATGGCTAAAGCTAGTTTTAAAATCACTTAAAGAATGGAGAGATTTCTAATAGGATGGAATATTTAATGTGAAACATAACAGTTTGGAAGAAAGAGCTGGCTTAAAAAAGTATTCTGACTGTATAATTTCAGTGTGAAAATTCTTCCTTATTTTCTCTCTGCTGCATCTTTCCCCCTCCCACGCAGGGGTTAGGACTGTTTGTAAACGTAATATTGGAAAAGAAATAATTTCTGTTAGAATTTGTTTGAAACTCATAAATTTGGATGTATGACTGTCTGAAAGCTGAGAGGATCTGTGTAATGGTTGAACTAATGGACTGTTACACTTAGGTGAATAATTCACCCAGTGAAGACGATTCCAAACAAAAGCGGACAAAAAAGAAGAGAAGAATAATCTATGATTCAGGTAGTGTTCAAAGTTGTTTCTGAATATTCCTTTGTATTTTTTGCATCAGCATGCAAGGTTGATTAGGTAAATTGTATATTTGAAAGTTTTTTGAGGTTTTTTTTTTAGTCAATGCAAGTAAAACTTTTTTCATGGCAAATATTGATGGATACAGGTGTTTGATAATAATAAGAGTGCCAGGTATGTAATATACAATGCAAGGTAACTTTTAACAAAACAGCTGTTAAAAAAAACCCAAAACACAACCCACACGCAAAAAAAACCCCACAAAAAAGAAATTCAGATGATTAATTTTATCAAAACTTGGGAACTTTTTTTATTGCTATGAGATTGTATATACACTGTGGAATGCTTTAGGTTTTTGATTTTATTAAGGAAAAATAACATCCTACAGTGGGTACAGGAGGCTGATTATATACTATAACTTTACATTTCTTTGCACTGCATGAACATAATATAGGAGATTGTTTTAAAAGCAAACTTGGGTTTAATTTATTTGTCTTTTCCTATTAAAAAAAGTCTAGTAAATGTTTGTTCCATAGTTAGAAATTTACAGTATGAAGCACAGAGAATATAATTTGAAGATATCACATTCTGAAAATATTCTTTGGAGTATTACAATAAGGGAAACCCATTTTATAGCACTTACATCTTAAAACATAACCCAAACAACAAAAATCCCCAAACAAGAAAACCCAAGCCCTTGCATGTCAAGATGTTAGATTAAACTAGAAATGTCAAGCTTTAAAATTAAATTTTCTGATCTGCTATGTAATTTAAATCCTCTTTGATGGTATTCTGTATCTTGTTGTGAAGCTGTAGAAAAGATTGCAGGTGTTCCTACAATTTTTGACTCCTACCAAAGACTTCAGCTTGAAATTTTAGAAGCGGTCTCTTTAATAGAAGACTGCTTTTCTGGTTGAAGAAAAATGATCACAGAAACATGTCCTAATAATGCAATTGTATATAGAAAAGTGTTTTCAAATCTTTAGATAAAATGTTTTATAGACAGTTCCTGTTCAGCAGTAAGGAATAGTAGGAATACAAAATTAATATATTGCTCAGCTGATACCTTTAAAGTACTGATATTGTTTGGAGATTCTAACCCTTTAGTAGTAGGAGAGAAAAAGAGAAATAGTACTCTAAGCTCTTCAAGATGGAAAACTCTGTGGGTGGTTTTGTTTTCATTTTTGTTTGGTTGGCTGGGTTTTTTTTGTTGATGGGGTTGGGGGATTTTTTGTTTGGTTTTTGTTTGTTTGTTTGTTTTTGTTTGTTTTTGTTTGTTTTTTGCTTGTTGTGTTTTGTGCAGGGTGACAGTATTCAAGTCAACTGACTGTATCCAGTCTTTTTTTTAGATATAATTACAGTATATTTGTGTTTATCATGGGAAGAGGTAGGCTCTATACATTAGCCCTCTCTGACACTTGTTAGTTGTCTCTACTTCTTCAGTTCATCCTGCTGATTCATTTGGATGCTGGGATACATAATCCACAGTAGTGTAAATTTGTCATCTCGACAGCTTTTGGGATGTGGAGAATGGTTGGTGATGAGTGGCAAGTCACCAGTGTTCTCCTGAAAAAGCAGAGTACCACCTCAGTGATTTTTTTTTTTTTTTTTTTTTTTTTTGTCTGTTGTTAGTTTGTGGAATTGGTTTCATGGAACACAGCAGCATAATATTATCTTTTTTGTGGGTTTGGCATTGGGTTTTTTTCTGGGTGTTTTTTTAAAAATGTTTGCTTGTTTGGTTTTGTTGGGTGTGTTTGGCTTTTTCTGAAGTAAGCTGCTGTGGTATCTTTGATGGTCGCATTCTTTTTCAGAAAGGTTGTTATACAGGTATAGCAGTTACTGAAATAAATAACAAAGTATTGTTATGTAAACAAAAAACACTGTCAATGCTGGGTTCTGACCAGATTTTCATTTAGTCATTTATGTGATGCATGAAAAGCGGAGCTATGCTCTGACCTTCCTACCATGGTAGGAATATGGAGTCTTTTTCTCACTCAGCTGAATATATGTGAACACATGTTAACTGTTAGGCTTTAAGTAACAGATCACATATGTGTATGTGGAGGAAATCTACATTTATGTTGTGGTCAAAATACAGATTCAGAAGAGGAGGTGTCGTCAGTGAAAAAATCCAAGAAGTCACCTGAGAAAAAAGCAGCTACTTCAAAACTTGGTAAAGTTCTAAAGCAGGATCCTGTTGTTTATATTTCAGAGACAGGTAATGGAAGAAATATATCATTATATGTTCACCTATATTGGGGGGGGATTATGTTACAGTGGGATGGACTGTTTGACTGATATACTCAGATGTGACCATAAAACCTAATATTGAGGAAGACAAATTATGTTCTCCTTGGATGGATTGTTTGACTGATATACTCAGATGTGACCATAAAACCTAATATTGAGGAAGACAAATTATGTTCTCCTTGAACAAGCTAACCAAAAACACTTCAGAAGTTCAGCCTCAAGTACTGTAAAGTCACGGGAGCAGGCTGAAAACTAAGCTGATGTTGAGTAGTGGCTTAGGTTGATTTAAATAGGCATATAATTTAATGAGGTAATGCTTCCTTGCTTAAAGAGAATTCTATAGATTATGGAGAAGAAGTTAAGTACCTTTAATATAGTTTAGCTGCTCAGTAGCATACTTAGAAATAACTGTTGGCTGCAGGTTTGAAAACATGCATGTTTTCAAATGTTATTTTACTTGGTATATAACGTTCCATGTGTAATCTCTGCGTGATATGTTGGTGACTACAAAAGTTCTTGGTTTTGTCTGTAACTTCTCAACACAAACATTTAGTTTGTCACTTGCTGCAGTGGTTGCCGGTACTTCTGCACCCAGTCCGAGTTGGGCTGAACCTGCAACTTCTGTCTTCTGCCTTCTGTATTTGTCTCTGGAGCAGAGTTCTTTACTAGCCACAGTGCTTCCTGAAGAAACTGTGATTGAATTAACAGACTTGAATCCAAATCTGTTTTGATAAAACATGGTTTTTAAGTAATAGAATTTCAGTAGTTCTTCTGTGATCTTCTTTGAGTTTTATTATCCTTACTTTGGAAGAGTGGACACTGTCCGTAGGTATGGTAGTATTTTTTTGCTAAGTTTACTGCTGAACATAAACATTGCCTCCCTATAATCATACCATGTATTTTTAAAACAAAAAGGGATTGTTTGCTGCAGTATTGCATTAGAAGTGTGGCTCAACTGGGTTTTTTTCTATACTTTTCTTCCTCCTTGGGGTCTTTTCAGAATTCTTGTCTTTAAGATACATTGTGCTTATTTTGCTTGTCCTAGGTAGTTAACCTGGCTGTACCATGTCAGGTATTCAAATGAGCTCAATTTTCCAAAATAACATGAACATTTTATTTGTTGTACTTACCCTTTTACTCAAAGCTTTGCTTCCTTTGGCAGTTTTGCCCACAATTCTTTCCTAATTAAAAGGATCTTTAAAAGCATTTATCCCAGCGTAGGTAAATGATCAAATTCCTGGGGAATAAACAGTACATATTTAGGTTTATTATGCAATTCCAAGTGGTGTAATCAAGTTTTTCTGCATAGGGGTACCACGGGACCACTAGTCAAGGTTATTAGTGAAATCCCTGAAAGCCATGGGCTCAAGGTTACTCTTATCAAAAGAGTCTTAAGTACACACAGGGTTGACTTAACAGTGCATTTTAAAACAATGCCTTTATAACTTTGAGACATAATGCTTGAATTTTGTTTACATTTAATTTCTAGAAATTGTTTCTTCAGCTTAATGGAACTGTCAAGCTGAGTGCATTTAAGTGGTATCAATCCAGTAATTAGCTTGAGATAAATATGTTCTACAAGAATAGGAATATAGACATATAGATAGAAAAGATCCTAACAAAATTTGTAGGCATTTGTCCTTTTCTTGTTTTTACTGTTATGGAACTAAAAACTTAAATCAAGAATGTGCTGCTTGGACTCACTCAGAAGTCAGAATCTCATTCTCAAGAGTTCTGTCCATGGCAGTGTTTGAAAGAGCCTTTTGGCATCAAGAAGACAGTAGAAGTTTGGTAGTTAATTCCCTCAACCTATTTTTCAGTTTAATTTGAAACTTTTTTCATCTTGTTGCTTGAATTTCTTTTCAGCTGTTCAATATAATTATGTGGGATACAGCTTTCTCCAAAAGTGTTTGGGGAAATTAACCTTTTGGTTTGTCTAAGAGTAGACTGATCTGGATTACTGTGTTGCTTTGTTTCTTATTGGCTTGTGAACAAGTTAATTTTTTAAAAGGCAAAAGAACAAAGCAAGAATAATTACTCTTTGGTTTTTGTTGATACATTTAATCTAAATAAATATTTAGTTTAACGATGGCCAAATATAAAACGAAGTTATTCTGTACAGTAACAAGGGGACAAAAAGCCTTTTTTTGTTGGTAGTACAGTCTTAGGGGATTGGGAAAAATCCAAATGTTCTCATTAAGAGAACATCCAAATGTACTCATTAAAATAATACTTGTTCTGTTTAATGAGGTACAGAACCTTGAGCTTTGTAGATGACCTGTTATTGTGGTTTGTTGAACTTCATCTGGTTTCATCACAGGTGGTGATTTAGCAGGAATTTTGACTTCTCTTGAAGTGAATACTTAATCTTTCATATACATTGTGCAGAGGTAATCATGTATATGTAGCGATTGCCTTGATTGCTTGAATATCTTTAAAAAAAGAAAACCCTTGTTGTAGTGGTAGTCTGAATTATTTATAAAGGTAGAAAAACTGACATGGTAGGAACTGAGGAGGTCTGTAGGCTACTGGAAAACTGTTCCTTTAGAGCTTAGAAGACAGGACAAAAATAATAGCTTGTGGAGGTCCTTGCCGAATAGAAGCTCTTTTAATGTAGAGAATATTAGGGATGGGGAAACAAACAAACAACAAAACAAACCCAAACAACCTCTGACAAAAATTTAGTTAAGTGCTAATACTGGTGGGCAAAAAAAATAGTCCCCACATTCAAGCACAGGTTCAAATGAGCAGCAGGTTGTCAGTGAATAAGCATGTCTTGCACTGAAATATTTCATGAGGGAGTAAAATACTGTCACTGGCACTTCTTAGGCAATACTTGTGTTCTACTTACTTATGGCAAATGCTATACGTAGGTGAAATGTGAGGAGGGGATAAATAGTACTCTATGTACCAACTTTCCTCTAAAGTGTTTCATGCAAGGTCAGTTGAGGTGTAGTTGAGCCTTAAGGGAGTTTTGAAACATACTTGAGGAGTAAGAGTGGGTTCTGGGAGAAATCCTCTGAAGAAGCTGGGATGGGTGTTGCAGAGGAGAATGTAAAAGTTATTGAGGAGTGAGCCCGTTTAAAATTAATTTGGTTAAGTTTGGGGATACCAGCAGTACAATGTAAGGGTCGTGTAATGGTAAATGTGCTCTTGAACTCAAACTCTTAAAGAGTTGAGAGGAGTGTTGTATGAACATAGTAAATGTATGATAGTAGTTAACTCCCTGAATAGGGGAGTAAGGGTAAACCAGGGGTGTGGATGAAGTTAAATATAATCTTACTCTTATAGAAGTGGTCTCTTTTTCTTTCTACAGAAACTAGGATAACAGTAATATTGAGAAATAAATGTAATTTTGACTAAAAAAAGGATTCATTTATCAGAAGACATTGGAATTACTTGTCAGCCTGTATTTCAAACATGGCAGGACATGAAATAAAATTAATTTTAGTTTAGTCTCTGTAGCAGCACTTCAAGCTGTACCTGTGTTAGCTCAAGATTTTGCTGCTTTCCTCTGCCTGTTCCTATTTTCCATGCTGGAGACCTTTTTGCTCCCTTTCAGATCTCCTTATTGAGCTGCCAGAGTAACTGGTCTTAATGTGGTTAATCTGCTGGATTAGTTCAAAATGTAAAAAGAGGATTTATGTTTAAATTTTTCTTCTCGCTGATTGATTTTGTTTGAAAACAGAGCATTGTGTCCTGAGAGGCTCAGTAAGTTCTGTTGCCTGAGCTGCACCTGGAAAAAATTGGCACATTTATACGTGCTTGGATTGCTTTAAGTTATTTTTGTTCATGTTTTGTAATTATTCACATGGCATTACTGAGTGTTCCTGTCATGCACGGAACTTCAGGCAATTAAACCAGAACATGAAATTTCATTGCATGGTGGGGATTCAGATCTGCTTCTGTGAACTACTGTTGTAGAAAAGTAACCTGCTCAAGTGAATAAAAGTTTCAGTAATAATAAGCTGGAATGTGTTAATGGACTGATCACTTCTAATTGCTTGCTGAGGTAATACACACAGCTGTTTCTATGGCAAGTGCAAGCATTTCATTTGGAAGGAGTTGCTGTAATTGATGGGTTTGCAGCTATAAGATAATTTACTGTGTTTTAAATATATTCACCTTTCTTACGTATTTTGATGGTCCCAAAACAGCATACAGACTTGACTAAGAATTTTGTTTGGTATGTATTGGACTAAGGATATCAAAGGCTATGTAGTTTGACACTCAAGTGTCTAACTCTAAGAACGTGGTAGTTAACTGCATTTCAGTCTTGTGTCCCTAAACCTTTTTATCTCAAAGTGAAAAATAAAGCAGAGGCAACTTTCTGCTGTTACCTTTGATAATGGGAAAATCCAAAAATAATTTTGTTTCAGGGGTGTAAAGGTGAAATGATTCAGGTAAGCTTTATATTTTTATAACAGCACAGAACTGTGATATGTCAATGTAGGCCAAGTGCTAACAATTGTGGTTTAAAGTGCATGTTTGCAGTACATCTAAAATCAATTAGCTTTTTGAGAAATGGCATGAAAAGTCTAAAATGACATAGTGACATAATATCTACATTTAAAAATGTAAATTGCAACTACTAGCCTTTTTAAATGAGGAGAAATTAAAAATAAACTTTGCTAGTCACACATAGCATGTGCTCTTTGGAAGAAGTTACAGCGGTTGAGTTGGAATAGACCTGCTGGCTTTTTTGAGAAGTGGTTATCTTAAAGGTAATCTTTTTAAAGATTTACTTTAAGCAAAAGATGAGTACAAAACTCAATCCTGCCAAGTGTTGGGAGTGTTGGGTACTGACCCATGCATAGGTAAAGTGAATAAAGTCAATACTAGGACTGTAGACAAACCCTATTTTCTGCACCCTCAATACAGCTTAGACAGCAATGCCTGTTGCTGGAGATGGCAAGTTCTTTAGGACAGGAACTGTTTTAAGTACTTGCACAGAAGTGGTGTCGTTGAAACTGAAGAACGTCCAGAATATTACCCTTTCATACAAGTAATGTAGATTTAATGATTTTAGGATGTAGTCCTTTAGCTCCATATAGAAATCCTTATGTACTAGTCTACAAATGCCAATTCAACATACATCATAGTAAGTACAAGTTATTTGTAACCTGTAAATGCCCTGCCTATATTTGGAGTTGGTTTTATGACATCATAGTAGGCTGTCCCTGCCTCAAATATTTTGTATCTTAAATAGAATAGGAACCGGGAAATTACATTCTCTGGTGATGAGCAACTCAACAGTACAGAAATAATAAATTAATAAAATTATTTCATTGTTCTGAAGGTGCTCTGAGGATCTGTCCTATACTGCTTGTTGCTGTTGTCCCTGCCTGCAGTAGATTGCTCCCTTTTTAGATGGGCTGAGGTCATTCCTGTACCCAGGCCTTTTAAAAGGATCTGAATTTAAACAATGTTTAAAATAGGCTAGATAATTTTCATCAGGCTGAGTTAGGGAACAGCTGCAGATGTTGCTCAGTAATCAGCAGGTGAAACTCTTTTGAGAAAGGGTGAGGATAGGAAAGAGGAAGAGGACTAGCAAACAGTTACAAGTGACCTGCTGGCGTTGATGTATTAACATAATTGTGGTACTGCTGGAACGGTATATAAAAGCCAGCTGTGCTTTAGTGTCACGGAATAGCTCTTAAAACCCTCAGGATGATACTGTTCGTTGCTAGGGAAGTTTGTCCTCCTACATTGCCTGGCATAATAGATCCCTGCTTCATGTGTAGTGTTTGCATACAAAATAATTAGAAGCAATCTCCTGATTGTCACTGCGTGTGTGTTCCATTGATCACATGATTAGCTTTCCCTTTGTCACATGTACTTGATTTCCAGAAGCCTCAGCTAAAATGTATTTACTTGTGTTTGTAGTTCTGAGCTGATCCTGGGGGACAAAAAAAAGAAGTGTATGTTCAGGATATTTTTTCATTGTGTAACACACGAAAATGGGTCAATGTAAGCAGGAAATACTGTTATTGGAATAGTCATGTTCTGCTATAGAAAGGTTTTACAACAGAAAAGTCGCCTAGTTGATGATGAAATTGATTCCTGTTTCTTGGTGAAGTCCATGCCCCTGTATAAGGCTATCTCAAGGTTTGCCCAGTAATTGCTATAAGAATGCAATTAATCTACAATTTTTACAAGTTAAAATCCAAATTTTTACTTGTATTTTCCCACAAATTATTAACTTGCTTGTATGAAAAAGAACATATCTTCTTCCTTTTACAAGTCATGTGTTGAGAATAGTGCAGCAGCAATAGTAGTACTCTTCTTGGCATTTTCAAAGTTGTAAATAAAGTTGCCTACATGCTTGTAAGGAGACTGGAAGCGTGCAGCTGATTAACTTTGCTGTTCACTTCTGTGGCAGTAGGTGTGTGGGAACAGTTTGTTTCGAGGAAGAAGTGTTAAGGTTTTACTGAAAAAGTTGGTGTTCATCATACTTGAAATAAGGGAAGTGCCTGGAGATCAGGTGAATTTGCGATGTGCTTATGAATTTCCTGAACCTGGGATGAAACTATAGCCTGAGTGTCAGTCCCCTAAAGCCTCTTTTGAAACCCACTTAATAGAATGAGGCTGGTTTTGTCTCCTAATGACCACTTCCGTGTTCTCATTCTCCCTTTTCTTTATTTACATTTATCAATGACTGTTCCTGAGTGAGTCTCGTTTGTCTTCCGCCACTGCTTGCAGTCAATAAATGCTTCTAATCCTGTAATTTCTTGTAACAATATAATTAGAGCCAAGTTCTGATTATTGATAATACATAGTACTGGCTTCATAAATGACTTAAGTCTGTATATTTTTAAATTAAAATCTAATTGTATTTACTCTGCTGCTTTCTACTTGAGAGAAAGCAATATCCCGTTGGGTTTTGTTGCTATTTATGGTTATAAGTGAATAATGAAAAAAATCAAAACTGCATACAGATCTTCTGCTAACAATAATGATAAGTAACAATTCATTTTTAGCATCAAGCAGTTGACAGATAGATGTAATTACACCTGTATTAATTGCTGATTTCCAGTAACAGTATATTTTACTCCTGCAAATATATTTTTTTGTTAAACTGAAAAATTTGAAAGAACCAAAAATATTCTTGAAATTGTTTATGAGATAAGCAATCTCCTATTCAGACTTGAAACTATCATAAATTAGGAGTCTTAAGCATCTAGAGTCCAAATCTCCCTGATATGTCATAGTTTGTTAAATTGAGCTAAATGGCAGTAAGAGATTTACTGCTGCATCGGGAAAATAAATTGTGTTGAGAATAGCAAAGCTTTTAGCTTTGTGTAAAACTTGCTGCTGTCAGCTGGGGGTCTGGGCTTGAATTTTCTCTTCCATATATTGCTTTGTGAATTGAGTTGGCTAAAATGCCACTTTCTCATGGATAAATTTTTATCCTTAGGCATTTTCAATTTAACTGCTGAACCAATTTACCCCCTTACAGATGCATGTTTGTGTTAGTTTTTTCCCCTCTCTCAGCTTTCTCTCGAAGGAATAGGTGGAATCCTGCTTGATTCTCATTGTATTCTGCCTTGTAAGTGTTCAGTAGCAGGAAGTTCTGGCTGATGCCTGTAACACTCTAAAACACTGCCGTCTGTTGAGAACAGGTGAAACAAAAAATAATTGTTTCCCTCCATCTTTGTCTAGAATACAACAAAAATAAGAGATGACAGACATAAAACATCTTCTAAACTTAGGGAAGTGGTAAGAAAACAATTTTTTGTATGAAAAGAAATATGGGGACTTAAATTAGGGGTTGCTGGAAAATGAACATGTTTTTGTGATAATGCTGTCAGTTTAAGTTCTGTTAAAAAACAAATGTTTAGAACAATCTGTGTTTATGATATGCTGAGATGAGTGTCTAAAATATCTCTAGTTTGAGAAAAGTAAAACTAGACTTCAGTTAGAGGCATGCAAATAAAACTGCCTCTGTTTCTGTTCCTCTCAAGTCTTTCCGCTGCTTTTTTACTGTGTCTGATGCTCATTTTGGGGGATTTTCTCTCAGTTCTGTTTACCAGAAGTAATGGAATTCTCTTTGTGTTTAGATGAAGAGGATGATTTTGTCAATAGAAGAATTTCCCTGAAACCGAAGGAGAATGGGACATCAGCCGTTGGCTGTCCAGGAACAAACATTGTCAAAAAAGGAGAGGTCAAACCACAAGCTAAAAGCAAGCCCCTGTCTCCAGTGAAACAGACTCCCACCTCTGCACTTGATTACTTTGGGACAACGAGTGTCCAACGGTCAGAGAAGAAACTGGTAGCAAGTAAAAGGAAAGAGGTGAGTACTGATGATGTTCTTTAGGCTGCTTGTGTGTCTGAAGGCAGATCAAAATGGACAGTTTGGTGACTGCAAGGAAGTACTTAACTGCTGCTCTACCTCATGTTACTCAGTAATGATGGCTCAAACAGAAGTTGAGCTCTGATGATACGTGTGTGCACGTCAAGTCCTCAAATACAAGTTCAGAGTAGCATTGCCGTGTTTCATAAGATAGCACAAAGTTGAAGGTAGTGTTTTCTTTATTGCCTCTTCTCAAGTGACTTTTCTGGAAATTCATTAAGTTTTCTGAGGTTAGTGAATGGAAGGGATAGCTTATATTTGAGGGTGGAGGGCAGACAAGAGAGGAAGAAGGTTGTTTTCCCAAGCTTTATGGCGCACACATACTCATGGAATAATAAAGTACCAAGTAAAGTATGGAGGAAATTAAAAATTCCCAGGGTAGTTATTGATTTATTTTTCAAGTGAGCCAACTGTGATAGCTTCAGAGATGTTCAGCATTGTTTGAAGAAGTGAGATGTTTGTATTATAGCATGGTCTTGTTTTGAATAATAAAATCCCTTGAAAATAGCCTTGTTTAATAGTGTTTAAGTTGGAGAGCTAGAAATTAAATGTTGTATGTCTCATTCACAGTCCTTTTCTAGAAGCATACAGAAGTAATCTGTACATATTAAATTACTGTAATTGACACAGTAATAGGGTAACTGAATGGTTGGTCTTTTTTTCTTTAATACAGCCTTCACAAAGCAGAGATAGCACACTAGATGATGAGGCCATTGCTAGGCAACTGCAGCTTGAAGAAGATTCAGAGGTAAAAGCTTTACATATTTAATGCTCTATATCAAGAGCAGTTTGTTTAACTTAAAATTGTTTTTCCTTAAGAAATTGAGATGGACTTTCCAGGTATGCTATAAGTAAGTTCTCCCAGTTTGAGTCAAATTAAGGGAAATGCTGTGGGAGGAACGTCCCCTTCAAAGAAGGCAGGTTTTCAGCTATCCCTCCCCCACCAGGTTTGGAAAGAAAATTCCTCGGAGGAAAGTGAAAAAGGAAAAAAAGTTATTTATTTAACAGTGCCTGCAGGCACAGGAAAAGAATAATGCTAAATACTAAAACCTCTTGCTGTGAAGAAAACCCGGGTAGATTTCCGAGTCCTTTGTGGGTGTCGTTTTCTCCTCTCTGGAGCTGGGGTTCAGCAGGGCCTGCTCTGGGCCTCGGTGGAAAGCCCTCCCAGTGGGGTTGTGATACTCTGGTGTTCTGAGCAGTCCAGAAGAGAAGAAGCAGCCGCCAAAGTCCCAGGAAAAACTCCTTGCTTTAGCTAATGAACAAGGAAACTAGCTGGAAAGCAAAAGGAACGTAATTCTCCTTCCGCTGCAGAAGCGGAGCAGCTGGGCAGGAGAAGCCAGCGAGTTTATCTCTGGTTTTGAACGCAGTGCCGAAGGAATTCCACTGGCTTCCCCCGCCTCTTAAAGGTCTGCCTTAAAGCTACAGAAAGGCACACGATTCATGTCTGGGCATAGAGCAGGCGATAGGGGATACACATCATAACGTCACCCCAAGATATAAGTGTAATAAAATTCATCAATATGTGCAAGTATGGTTATACAGTTATTTTTATAGGCATTATTTTAGTTATGTAAATAGAATGTGTCACTCTAATCTTATTTTCTCTCTATTCAGACTTTTTCTGTCTGTGCAGCTGATATACCTATAGTAAGCCTGCCTTTCACACAGAATTCACTTTCTGCTTCCTCATGTTTTGGTAGTGTTTTGATGGTGTTTTTTTTTTTTTTCATTCTCTGGAGTGAAAAATTAAAAGTCATTGCCATCCATGATGTGTTTTACTTGTCTTCCGAATTTTCTTCTACTTGAGAAGAATGTGAATGACCCTCACATGTCTTAAACTTTTCTATTTGAATCAGTACTAATATGAGGGAAAGGTACACTTACACATATTTACTTGCTTTTGGGAAAATTTGATTTCCCACATATATTTGAAATATTGAGTATTATCTGAAGTAAGTAGATTGTGCAGACAAATCTACACCTCTGAAGGTAAGGATGAAAATAAACGAATCCCGCTTCAACCTATTAGAAAGTTAAACAACCTGTCAGGAAAAATAAGATGATGTCTTTCATTTGAACTAATCTTACCTATAACAGTCAGAGTTTCTGTACATCAAAGTACTTTATATCAGATGTATGTCTGCCTCAGTCTGGTTTGCATTTGGTGGTCACTGCCCTTTTCCTTTCTCACTATACACAGGAGGGTAGATGCATTTCACTGTTACAGGCACATACAGACAGTGCCCGTGGCATACTGGTTTTATAGTCATCTATTGGGATCCAGAGCATGGCATGTCAGATTTCAATTGTGAAAGTATTTTTGTTGTTCTCTTGTTGAAACAATGGTCAATATTTATTGGCAGGAATAGAAAAGGTTTTCCCCAAAACACCATCTTGGACAGGAAAGGTAACCAAAGGATCAGTTACCACTGGAGATGTCATGTTTATGTTGTTAGGTGAAATAAAAATGAAACCAAACTGATTTTGGTGGGGTTTTTTTACAACTAATAAATAACTTTCACAGATGTCATGTGTACTGTTTGTTCTTACTGGTTCTTCTGTCAAAGAAAATCAGTTGTATGAGTATAAATAATACAAAGTTAAAGTATATTTGTTTCCCTGAAGTATATAGAACTGACACTAAGAGTAGGGCTAAGAGCAGTAGTTAAATTCTCCAAAACTGACAGATTTTTTTTTTTTTTTTAAATATCTATGTTGCTAGTAGTAAATGAAAATAAAACATTCATTCTGGACCACATCATAATTTTTAACAGGCATTGTTACTACTTGTCTTTTGGGACTGCCTTTGATAAAGCCAACAGGTTGTATCTTCTTGCAGGCTGTTTGTTACGAAGTGCTTCCTTCGAAATTTGATTTTTTAAAACAAAAGGGTACACAACAATAAAAAATGTGAGAAAAAACTCCTTTGAATACAGCTTATACAGGCACAGTAATGTTTCTAGTGCAACAAACCCATTTTTCTCACTAGATTTAACTAGTCTTGCCTTCTGGGGGAAACAAGTAATTCTTCAATGCCATTTCCAGAAATTTATTTGCCTCTGGTAGAACACCTTTTTCTGGCTATGTGCTTGCTTAGAGTTTCTAAAAAATATACTAGAGTTAGAACTTGTTTGGCATGAGCCTGAAAATCTTGGTTTTTTCAATTTCAGCTGGAGAGACAGCTGCATGAAGATGAAGAATTTGCTAGAACTCTGGCCATGTTGGATGAAACACCGCAGAAGAAAAAGGTTGAATTCTTTTTAAACTTAAGCTTTTTGGAATTGCATTGCTGGGAGTGTTCTTATTTAGACACCTTTGTTTTGAGACTGCCATACAAATGCATTAAAAACAGCAAGAAAATGTTTTCATGGAAATAGCATACTCACTTTTATACCTCCCTCCTGGCTTTTCCTCTCTCAGTAAAGGGTGTCCTGCCTGATCAGACAGTGTGTGCTGGATGCCTCTGTTGGAATGGTGTCTTAAGTTCTAGTCACAATTAAGTGAAGTGTGTTGCTGTGTCCCAGTGGTAGCTTGGGACACACATCCCTGACTTTGGCATTGTGTGTTTATTTAGGCTCGGAAAGATACAGAAGGAGAGCAAACAGTACTGAGCATCCGTAGCAGCCCTAATAGGACAGCAGGATATAAGCAGTCAGAAAGAGGTAGGACACAAACTGAAAAGCATTCCACTAACTTATAATATTAATGAGATACACTTTTATATATGAGCTCTTCTCCGTCTGCCTCCTTTCAAGTGAAGGCAACAGACTCAGCTGGTGCAGCCAAGAATTATTCTGCAAAGCGTCAAAATAAATCTGAACAATTGAAAGAGATTGCTGAAAAAGAAAGAGGTGCTCAAAATTCACTATCGAGAGAAAAAGCGGCTTTGGGGAAAGAAGAGAAGACACCACCAAAGAAGGAGAAAGTTTCTCCCAAGAAGACTGAGGTAGGAGTTGTCAAAATTAATTTAGATGTCTTGGTGGAGTTTGCAGGATAATAGTTTTCATTTATTATGGGTGTCACTGTTGTAACTTGGTACTTTCAATCTCCTGGGCGGTTTTTAAGGATTTGAATTCTGGTAAGGCTGTAAGTTCTTTCCTTACAGCAGTTGTAAAACTATGGGGAAAAAATTAGCTGGAAAAGTGTAAATTAAACACATGAAGGACCTGAGGTTCTCTAATGCTCATTAAGGTGTGCAGGTACACTGCAAAATTAGTTCTGTACTTTTTCATGTTTAACTTTGCTGGAAAACACAGAATGCAGAAATTCTGACACTTACTTAGTGAGTAAAAACTTACTACTGATGTTAATGTGGTGACCTTGATCTGTGGTTAGAATGATAGGTGGCATTGTTTAGGGATTTGTATTTCTCTCCCCAGTCTCCTATTTTTTCCTACTATTGATACGTTGTGTAGGAATATAATTTAGTATTTTTATCTGATTCGGTAACTGTATTTGACGAACACGGTCAGTTATTGGCAACATTAAAATGTACTTTTTAATAATACAGTATAAAGTACCCCATTTTGATAATTAAATAGCAGTTGTAATTAGAAGGGAGAGCTTGCACCTCCTTTTGAAGTGAGTTTTTAACAGTTGTTTATTGATTAAGAAGCTTAAGTGTCTCTTAAAGTCTATTTCATAGTATTTCTACTTCTGTGTAAGTGGAGATCGCAAATTAAATAGGATGTGAATTTAAAGTGACAATTTGAGTTAAGTGAGCATGTACATGTGCAGCAGAAAAATCTACAGAAACTTGACAATAAACAGTGAGTACATATTTTTCAAACTCTTAGGATTTTGAAATATTTTTAAAAGGAACAAGAAAAAAAATACCTCAAAACACAAACACCAAAAGCAAGCTTCAGTATTGCATATTAATAGATTAAAAACAAGCATTAGATCTTGCTTTTCCTTTGGTGCGTGAAAATGTCTTAAACTGTGATGCTTGGTTTTATTTTGCTGTTTTCATATATCTAATATGTATATTAATTCTTTTTCCCCTCTCCTGACCCAGTCTATAAGTCCCGAGGACTCTGAAAAGAAGCGAAACAACTACCAAGCTTACCGAAGCTTCCTTAATCGTGAGGGTCCGAAAGCACTGGGTTCCAAAGAGATACCTCAGGTAAGGTTGGCAACAGCAGGATTCTTTATATAGAGTGGAGTGTTTGATAGACTTACTGCTCTAAGTGGTCTAACAAGTATTAACTAAACTGTTTCAAGGCTGATATTTTTTTTCCAGTAGGAAGCATGTATTGGAAAAACCTAAATTGTAATGCAAAGCAGTGACTAAATGTAAGGAAGTGTACTAAAGAATTTGTATTCAGAACTTGGTTTAGGAAGTCAGATGATCAAAAATAGTTACTGGTCTTAAAGTTGAAGATTGCTGTCACTAATTTGAATGGCATACTATGCTTGAAGCACAGAGTGCTACAATTATGATCAATCGGTCAGGTAAACAATGTGTGAAGTTTTGTTGGTAGTTATTCCCATTAATGGCTTTTGAACTTTTAGAACTGTACCTAGTTAGGTATGATAGTCATCTTTGTAAAATTTCATAGGGTGCTAGACACGGTAGAGGGTTATAAAAGCTGATGGTTAAGAGCTATTTGGTAGAATTGCATCAGTAATGGCATTTTCTGCAATTCTCTGGTTCTTAGGGAGCTGAAAACTGCTTGGAAGGCCTGACATTTGTAATTACGGGTGTTCTGGAGTGCATTGAAAGAGATGAGGCCAAGTCTCTGATTGAACGTTACGGAGGCAAAGTAACTGGCAATGTCAGCAAGAAGACAAATTACCTGGTGATGGGGCGAGACTGCGGCCAGTCCAAACGTGAGAAGGTGAGTGCGTCCTGTGCCTGCCGAAGGCAAAGCGAAACTGAATTGTTCCCATCTCAAATAGGAATTTCCAGTATCCCTGCCAACAGAAAGCAGTACTAACAATAAAGTGCATTTTTAAAATGGAAAGTTGCTGAGTGGCTTACAGCTTTGTTTTGTTTTTACTTCTGTGCATACATACACATGCATATATATATATATAAAATATAAACTCTTGTTGTTCTTGTTGTGTTCCTAGTCATAGTTTTTACTGGAAAATACTTTGAAATGAATTATGTAAATCCTAATGTAACTTGACTATACATTTAATTCTTTCTTTTGCTCCAGGCATCAACTTTAGGTACAAAAGTTATTGATGAGGATGGTCTGTTTGATCTTATTCGAACTATGCCAGGCAAAAAGTCCAAATATGAGCTGGCAGCTGAAACAGAGGTATGTTTATAATAAACTTAGGGGATTAGGGGTTTTTTTTGCTTTGGTTTGGTTTTAGTTGAAAGAAGTTTGTCTTTTGTTCCAGTAATAGTAACACCACAATCATCAGTTTGACCTTCAGGTTAAAAGTGAAAATTTTTTGTTTGTGCTTGAGACAAATGACTCTGCTTGGGAGCTATAGGTTATTTTCCCACTCTGACATTATTCTGCATTTTAGGTACCTGACAGAGCAGGTAATTGCATCTCCCCAGATGGTATCAGGTTTAAACAATAAGTATTTGTTAATTCTTTGGAATAAATAATTGTGACTGATACCATGTGGTACCCAGGCCCAGGGATATGTAAACTATGTGTATACATAACAGATCTTGTCTTTTTGTGGTACTTGATATAAAAATAGTAAAGGTAATTTTTTCAGGCAATACCAAAGAAGAGGTAACAAGTTTTTTGTGCACATTTAAATTTAGGTTGTAGTGGCTGATACAATGTTACTAAAATCTGTGTTAGCGCTAACATGTGGTGCATTCAGTACAGACATGACTTACTTATGCAAAGATACCATTAGTAGTGTCCTAGGGAAAAGCAACTCTAAGCTTACTAGCTGATCACTTTCACTGCCTTTAAATTGCTTTGGGTTGAATAACTCCCTCAAATGTTGTTTTGCAAGAGCTTCATGGGTGTCTGACCCACTTGTTCCAACCTGACAGTCAGTTCAGCATTGTATAATGCTTCAGGCTTTGTGAGTAAGGGGACTGCTTTTGGAATGACCAGAACACTTGCTGCCTCTTTTTTGTGGGTTGTGCTACAGAACCCGGTGACGTTGTGTTTAGCAGTGCTTTATTTCTCAGAGAGTATTTCTATATCTGCTCTTGAAACGTTTTTAATCAATACATAAGCTTTGTCACTTTCTAAGCACTCCTGTAATTGTGTAAATAAATATGCTGTTTATTTACTGCATGTTTTTTTCTTTAATTTATTTTTAATTTTTTTACTTTCATTTTCCTAAGGCAGAGAAAGTGGAGTCAAGACCTAAAAAGACACCTCAGAAAACTGAAGCTGGAAAAAGAAATTTTAGCCCCTATAAAAGGGAAGCTAATAATAAGTACAAGTCTACTCCTGAAAAAGGAGATACTGCCAGATCTGTCAAGAGAGAAACCACTGCTATTCGAAAGCTTAAGGACTTTAAACATCACACAGTAGAGGAGAAAGAAGCCCCAAAACCTAAGGGGAACTTGGTTTCTGAGGTTAATGAAGATGGTACAGAGAAATTGTTATGGGTAGATAAATACAAGCCTGTATCCCTTAAGGCAATTATTGGACAGCAGGGTGAGCAAAGCTGTGCCAATAAACTGCTCCGATGGCTCAGAAATTGGCACAAGAATACCTTGGAAGATGGACAAGGTGACTGGCCTGGTTAACTTTTCTCTGTATTCTTCCACGCTAGTCATGCTGCTTGCATCCCTGGACCAGTGAGGGCATTGGTGGTAGCAGAGCAGCTCTAGAAATCGGGAATAAGGCTGCAGCTGGATGCATTTTTAGCAGCAGTTGAGCCTGAGTTTTTTGGTCAAGTAGTTGTTCATGTACTCCCCACCTCCCCACCTCAAAAAAGAGCAGAAAAATGTGTTTCAAAAGGTTTTTTTTCCCCAAGTGTTAGGTTTCATTTTTACAAAAAACCCCAGAATATCCTATGTGTAATGTATCTAAAAATGGCCTTGTGTTGAGCCTATTATTTCTTCCTCAGCAAGAGGAAGTAGGTTAGGCACTGCCAATGGTGAAGATACAGGATAACAGCAGGTCTAAAGGGCTGCTGTCATGCATGGAGGTGAATTGTCAAAGTCCTGGCTCTGGCAAGTGCACGTGTCGACAGTTTGTCATCCTATAGACAGACAGGTTTAAAATAGGGTTTTGGTTCAGCAGTAGTGGGTAGTGGGGTTTTTGTGTGTGGTGTGTTTGGGGTTTGGCTTAATTTGTTTGTGGTGGTGTGTGGGTTTGGTGGTGGTTTTGGTTTTTTATGTATATGATATGGTTGTGAGGAAAGTGCTGAAATAGTTGTATTACATTCATAGCACTTTTTAGTATTTTTCAGTTCAAAAATCACTCCAAATCATAAACTGTGAGCTGTTTTAAGCTGCTTTTCCCAAAGTGGTTATGATGCAGCTGTGTATGCATCTTTGGATGTTCTTACCAGGCCTTAAATGAGGAAAAATTCCAATGATGCTTGATACCTCTAGAAGCATGCAGTTTGTTTTATAATTACGTACCTAGGTAAAACCTGAAATCTTTTTTTTAATAGCAAAACCCAATAAAACTGGAAGCAAAGATGATGGGACAAGTTTTAAAGCAGCTTTACTTTCTGGTCCACCTGGAGTTGGTAAAACTACTACAGCTGCTTTGGTTTGTAAGGTGAGTTCATAGTAATGGTTGTTCCCAGCATTTCTGTGTTACATATTAATTCTGTACCTGGATACAGATACAGTGTGCATGTGGGTGTGCTCTGAATGACCAGAGTCTGCTCTCAGCCAAGTTGCACCTGCTCAGAACAGGGTTACAGGTGAAAGTATGTGGCTGTTTAGATACCTTTATCAGGTCTGAGGTGAGAAGGTACACCAATGGCTGGCTGCATTTCTTTGTTACACTGAGAGGAAGCATATCACAGTATGTTGAACAATTGGAGATAGTTTTCCAAAACTGAGCATTCAGCACTAGTTCTGCAAGTCGGAGGATATTTGCACTAAATTTAGTGGGAGTCAAATTCTGGCAAGCTTTTTGAAAGCCTAAGGTCACGGTTTATATATATCTAACAGATATATTTCCCAGATTTCTAAATTGAAATACTGCTTTAGGGCGAGAGAAATTGACAGGGCTGTGTGTCCATTTCTAAATCTGAATTTAGAAATTGGTTGTATTGAGTACAATACAACCTGCTCTTGTCCTCCCTCCCACATGCCTTGGAGCTTTGTGGCAACAAGTTGATGCTACACCTAGAACTTTAGAAAAGGGGAATGTGCTGTCTTGGGCTCATTTTTTTCTCAAAGCATGATCTTTTCTGTTTCTGGTTTCCTGCCTGGCTTGCTCTCAGCTGCCTCAGGACTCTGCAGAGCATTTCTCTGTGTTCTGGCTGCCTCTTGCAGGAGAGTTTGCTGATAAAGGAACAGCTGGCATTAGTTGTGTCAGGGACTGACTGAAATGTTAGTGCTGCTAGGGGAGCCATGTGTCTCCTATTGGTTAAATAGTTAAAAGCTTCTCTTTCCTGCAGCTTTCAGAGCCATGTGGTATGTTTCTTTGTTATGCAGCTGGAAATACGGAGCATGGAATTTAGCCGGCCTTGACTCCTAGCTCTGTTTCTATCCCTGCTGGCAGTTCTGTTCATCTTCCAAAACTTAGTATGTGCCACTGACTTCAATGCTTCCCCATTCCCCTCAATTAAAACAAAACTAAAACCAACCAAACAAAAAAATCCCCAACAACCAACCAAAAAACCCAAACCAAAAACAAACAAACCAAAAAACACAACCAAAAAACCCCACCACAAAAACAAACAACAACAACAAAAAAATCTCTTTGGGGCCTATCTGTTCCACGTATGGTTATAAATATTTTTGGAGTGCCAGAGAAAAGGAGTATAAGGCGAGAAAGGAATCAAATCTGTATGATTTTTCACTGATCTGTGTTCTCACTTTTTGTGTGGTTTGTGTTTGGACCAGGAACTGGGGTATAGCTACGTGGAGCTGAATGCCAGTGACACTCGCAGCAAGAACAGTCTAAAGGAAGTAGTTGCTGAATCACTTAACAACACCAGCATCAAAGACTTCTATTCTGGTGCGTCTGTTGTTTGAAGGAGATCTTTGTTATATTAGGAGTTTGGTTACAGGAAAGACAGAGCTTCCTTATTACACAACTGCGTTAGGAATTTACCTTGCTTGTCAGGTGGAGGGACTCCGCTCTAATAGGGATGGGTTCTTGTAGTAAGCTGTTATATTTCTTCTTCAATTTAGAATTAAGTCCTGGTATTCGTAGAATGAGTTGTTAATCCGTACAAGCTAGTCAGGAACTCTGCAGTTGCTCCTCTGTTCCATGGGTCTTGTTTCTAAGAAGATGACATGAGGTTATAGTCTGGTCTGTGAACATAGACTCATGTGATCAAGTGGCAGAGCCACCACCTTAGTTGCCTAGGGTGGGGTTACCTTACTTAGCATTGGGTAAAACTCCAAGCAAGACTCCTTTATTCCCATCTCATTTTCTTATCCATATTCATTTTCAGGTGCATCCTCATCAGTTAGCGGGAAACATGTATTGATCATGGATGAAGTGGATGGTATGGCAGGCAATGAAGACAGAGGAGGGATTCAGGTGAAGCCACTGTAGTTCCTAGCTAATGCCATTGCCAAGAGCACCATATATAGGACAAAATAGTCAAGCCACTCTACTGTCCTCAACCCATGGTCCATAAACAAACTCTCTGCAGAGTACAGTCTGATGTGTTTTAGAAGCCTGTCTTTGTGTCAGAATTGTGCACTGGCAGAGGGGGAAAAAGGATACTTGTGTAGAAGCCTGGAGTGATGAACTTGAGTGTGTGCATTTTAGAACAGGTACATTTATCCTAAGGTACCTCTAAGGTGACAGCTGCCTGCAGTGGGAGGTTCATTAATCTGGCTGGGACTGTTGCTCTTTTGCATAGGCAGTAACACTGAAGTAACTAATGTGTGGCATAGGCAGCAGCATCCTTTGTTCTCTTTAGTAGCTCCAGTTTTAGCTCCTGAGGATTTCCTATGGTTACATGCAGTACTTTGACAGTGAAGGCCATACAGATTTTTGGCTCAGATGCAGGTGTTTTCATTGCAGGAATATGAAACTGAACTGAATTTCACCTTCATTAGAGCTGGCAAAGTTTGTTCTGGCAAGCCTAAAAATGATGGAAGCCTCAGGGTTGAGCTCTTGGAGCAGGGATGAGCTGATCTTTTTACTTTCTGCTTCTTCATTCTTTGTGGCAGGGTGCAGCCAGAAAGCTGTGTGCTCCTTGTGGGCATAAGCCAGGTCAAACTGGCCTGTGGAGAAATTAGTCTAGTTCTGCCGGCGGACAGCTCTACTCTGGGCTATTGGTCTTCATTGCTTCTTGAAGGAAGTTCCAAACATGATTGCTGGAAGTAGACAGTGGAAGCGGGTAGGCAGCAGATCTCTTGCAGCTGAATAGAACAGCAAGTGAAAACAGTAGGCAAGGGGGCTAGGTTTGCACTGTGTAGAAATGTGATTGCAGCAGGAGGAGTGTTGTGGACCTGGAATCTGTCAAAGATCTGATTTAAGGCAGGGACTAATGCTGCTTGGTATGACATTCTAATAATTCTTATTATCCAGATTATCTGATGTAATTGTAATGTGTTTAAATTACAGGAGCTGATTGCTTTGATCCGACACACGAAGATACCCATCATTTGTATGTGCAACGATCGCAACCATCCTAAAATCCGCTCCTTGGTCCACTACTGCTTGGATCTTCGTTTTCAGAGACCTCGTCTAGAACAGATCAAGGTAAGCAGGTTGTGGCTTTATGGACTGCACTGAATTACCATCAGTAACTTCAGTTTTTATGTGGCAGAGTTTATTCAGAATTGGATACACCACTTAATGGATCATCTCGGTGAGTAATTGCTTTTCGGAATTAATTGTCTGAGTTCTTCTTCCCAAAACCTTTTGGATTTTAGATGCCTGTCTTAAAAATATGTCCAAAATGGGTTTTTCTAAATGAACATGCTCTTTTTTGCACCAGTGGTAAATCTTGGTTTATGAGAGAAAATTTGAGCTGTATGTGCTTTAAAAATTTAGAAAAATATGTACTGCTCTTTTATAGACGTGTCAGTATGTTCTGCTGGGGGAAGAGTTCGTAGGAATTCTCTAGGGACAGTTTCTCAATTGTGATTACAGGGTGCCATGATGTCTATTGCATTTAAAGAAGGTTTAAAAATTCCCCCACCTGCTATGCAAGAGATAATCCTGGCAGCAAACCACGACATCAGACAGGTCAGTACCCATTCAGCATCAGTGACTGTTCAGATAGCAGATTATGTATATTGACTTCAAAGTATTTGAACAGTATTTTAATTTTTTTTCTTCAGGTTTTACATAATCTTAATATGTGGTGTGCAAGAGATAAATCATTGACTTATGATGAGGCTAAAACAGATGCCAGCAGAGCCAAAAAGGACATCAAATTGGTAAGTGTCTAATACTGGTTTGGCTTTTACTGTCATATTCTGATATCGTTGCTAGGCTTTTATGAGCATCTTTTGAACTGAAGCACTGAACTAAAGCCTAGATGCCAAGTGCTATCACATTTGCCACAAATAGTTGAAGAGTAGTATATCAAGGACTGAGTATATATTTTGATGTACTGGTGTCTTACGTAAGATGTAATTATGAAGCTCATACTTCTCATCCTTTGTCCTCTGTTTAGGAGATAATTCTCTTAATATCAAAAGTAAAACACAGTTCTTTAAACTGGTGAAGTTCTAGAGTGGAAATACTGAACATGGAGCTTGTACGGATGAGTCAAGATGCTCCTGGATACTAATTTTGTTGATACTGTGCTGTGTTTTTTTTGTGTTGACCTTCTAGCTGCTGACTTCTTGAAATATCGTTTATTTAGGGCCCTTTCGATGTTGTCCGGAAGGTTTTTGCTACTGGAGAGGAGGCTGTTCGTATGTCTCTTATAGACAAATCAGATCTTTTCTTCCATGATTATTCGCTAGCTCCTCTCTTTGTACAAGAGAACTACGTGCATGTGAAACCGGCTGCTGCTGGGTGAGTTACTCCAAGCCCTAAACTGACATAGGCTTTTGTGTCAGGGAGTCAAAGCAGACTAAAACCTATCTGCACATTTCTGCTTTGTAATACAGTCAACTTCATTTTTTTTTCTAGAGGTAATTTAAAAAAGCACTTGGTGCTCTTGAGTAGAGCAGCTGATAGTATATGTGATGGTGATATAGTGGACAAGCAGATTCGTAGCAAGCAGAACTGGAATCTTCTTCCAACACAGGTGAGCACTTAACGCTTATTTTATGTCCTTTAAGGAGTGTCCAGGGTTAAAGATGGTTCTGTGGAAATTGGTTTTTCAGTATATGATCTGTATAGTTCATACTTCATGTGGTATTCTCTGTTCCACTGGTCATCAGAAGAGTTTGCCATAGCCATGTTGTTGAGCTCATGCTGCAACATGGAATGAAGTCTTCTGAAACTTTGAAAAGTTGGACTGTCACGAGGCATAGAAGCACATGGTATGTATCACTTGTGCAGTTACAAGCCTGCTCTGTCCTTCCTCTCACCAGGGCAGGATTTCTCCCAAAACACAGAGGACTGAAGCTTGGTCACTGTGCTTTTAATGCTCACTGAAACACTGACAGGACTTGTGCTTAAAGGATTATGACTGGCATCAGAGAATGCATTGTAGGTGAAATTGGAAGGTACCTCTGAAAGTCGTCTAGGTCACCCCCCTGCTCGAATTGCTGAAGAAGAGCTGAATTGCTTAGGAACTTAGCTAGCTGACTTGATGTAGATTTGCAGTGTTCTTTGGAAATGTCTCCTTCACCATGTCTGTGTGCTGGAGATCACAGCAATTGTTTGTGTGAAGTCAGCTATTTGTCTGACTGCACTCTAAACTGGACATGAGAAAAGGCCATATTTGGGTTTTTTTTCTGGGTTTTGAAACCCAGATAATTACACAGGTATTTTAGAACATGGTAATGAACAGGGTGGTACAAGAGGTGAAGCTGTAACCCAAGAGGGATTGAACAGAAACAAGCAATTGAGAGAGTTCTCTTAAAATAAGCTGTTTCCACTGTGGCCCTGTGTTGACTGCCCCTCTTTCTTGGGGACAGTGCACTGCAGGGCAGTGTGTCATGGTATCCATGAGACTTCAGTGTGATTTGGGTTTGGCATGTGTGTTACTTTTTCAGGCTATTTATGCCAGCGTTCTCCCCGGGGAGCTGATGAGGGGTTACATGTCCCAGTTTCCTGTCTTTCCCAGCTGGCTGGGGAAATTTTCATCCACAGGCAAACATGATCGTATCATTCAAGAACTGGCAATGCACATGAGTCTCAGGTAGTACTGACATTCCTCTGATACAGTTCTTTCTCGTGCAGTTCATTACCTACCATCAATTCCTTGCTGTGCTTGGTGCATACAAGTGACGCATTCATGTGTTCTGTGAACGTGCTCCTATGTTGTTGGTGACACTTTTCTCAGTGCTTAATTTGAACAACAGTCAAGCTGGAAACACTATTAGTATAATCAGAAGTACCTTGCCTTTTTTGTTTTTCCCCCAAAGTTGTTTCTCAGTTAGGGATGTGTTTCCCCCAGCTGTTTGGTGTTCAAATACCTTGCATTGGTTATCCCTAGTGCAGGTATGGCAAAAGGAATGGCACGGTACAGCTTGCATTTTGATCTTAAGGCAGCTGATTGTTGATTTGCTGAGGGCCTTCTTACCTACTTGTTCTTGTCTTTAGAAGTCAGTGGTGGTGGTTGGACAGATTCACTTACTCAGTACTTTATTTTCAATTTGAAAAAGAACTCAGACATGCAAGAGGACAGTAAATATGGAATATTTGTCATATTTGCGGGATGCACTTGTCCAGCCCTTGAAAGACTTTGGAGCAGATGGTGTACAACAAGCTATAACATTTATGGACTCCTACTGCTTGATGAAAGAAGATGTTGAAAATATCATGGAAATAAGCACGTGGGGAGGCAAACCCAGTCCTTTTTCAAAGCTGGATTCCAAGGTAAAATTCACCAGTGAATTTTTTAGTTTTCTTCTGTATCTTAAAAAAGAAATCCTAGAATAATCATTACAGTATGGATGTGCTTTGGAAAGGCTGAAGTTGGTGCACCAGCTTAACTGTAATTGGTAGTAGGCTTTGTGAATCAGCTGTCAAACATACCACTAAAAGGTCGGGGTAAGTCCTAAACCATCATCAGGCTGTGCTTCACTCAGGAGTCTTTCACTTTTTGTTCCTGCTGTAAAGTATTACTGGGAGTCAGTTGCGTCTTGGTGGATATAGAAGTGGAACACAGGAAGGACAGGGACAGCTGGTACCTTTCTGCAAGCAAGCTCTGGCTGTAAGGTCTGTGCCCTTAAGGCACAGCCCTGCCATTCTTACCATCCTGGAAGGAGGAGGGACACACAGCTGCCTGGGTTATAGAGCAGGCACTGCATTCAGAGGCTGCCTCGCAGGTTGCACCTTTCACAGTCCTGTTAGACAGAACTGCCAGACCTGGGGTGCTTCATGTGCTGCTCCTCCACTGCCCAGCTACTCCGCTCCAGTGGTTGGGACCCTCACCTGGTACACGGTGACCTTAAGCTCAAGTTGCTGTTACAAACTATGATCTCCCTCATCCTGGTCAGGTGCTCAGGGAAAGAGAAGAATCTGCTGGTAACTAAACCTACACTACTATCAGGTGTTTACCCCTGGTCTGAAAATGCTGCTTAGTCTGGCAGGTGTACAGTGCAGCTGAAAGGGGCTCTGGTGTGACTTGGATTGTAGCAGACTTGTGACTTAGGTGGTAGCAGAACAACAGTGCTGAAATTATTGCAAGCCTAAGCAAGAAGCATCTGAAGGTGCACATTTTATTTGAGGATTATGTGGGACTTACTTAAAATGAGCCTTCACCATACAGCTCTTAAATGCTTTTTGTGTCCTTTTGAGAGTGTCCCCTTCTATGTATCTTTGGTCCATCTTTCCAAAGGAAACTTGATATGGAATCTCCAGGTAAGTTGGTTAGCTTACAATCTACGTTCCTAAACTGATGCTCAGTTTCCTTCCTTCCACCCTGACAGGTCAAAGCAGCTTTGACACGTGCCTACAACAAAGAGGCACATCTGACTCCATATTCACTTAGTTCTGTCAAGGCATCTAAAAGGCAGTCGGGATCTGCAGTGACTTTAGATCTGAGTGAAGACTTGAATGTGGAAGAGATGCAGTCTGATGAGGATGAGCAAGATACTGTTGACAGTGATGCAATGATTAAGGTGATTTGATTTCCTCAGTATTAAATGACCCCACTGAAGTGCTGGGACTTTTTTTGTTTTTAGTTACCTTTCTGTGACTTTTAACATCATCTGAATGAATTAAGAAAAAAATCATAGTAGATATTAAATATATAATCTCTCACCTTCTGAATTTTTAACTGGTGGTAGTGTGGAAAAGTCTAAGTTACTTCCAGTCATTGTCTTAGGTTGGACCAAAGTGAGATATCACTCCAAATCTATGAGTTCTGCATTCAATTCCAAAACTTAGTAATATTTTAAGTGTTGGTGAGGATGGTGCCAGTGGCAAGGAGCAGCCACAGGCCTGTGCCTGTGTTTACCACAGATGACAATTCTAGTAATACCTTTGGTCGGTATCACCAAATGGGGAACTGTGGTCAGCCCGTAAGACTGAATATTGTAGCCTGTACTCTCCATGGCATTTAGAAACTTCACACCTGAAAGGGGAGGGAAAGAGGTGGCTTTTTCCTTAACACTGACTACAGTTAGACTGAAACTTTGTCAAATTGCAGTTGGATTTTAAACTGTATATTTCTGTTTGTAGCAAAAAAAGGTGAAGTCCTCCAAGCTGACAAAAAGAGAGAAAAATGAAGAAACAACAAAAAAAGAAGGGAAAAGAAAAGAGAAAACAAGACATTTAGAGTAAAATCTTGCTTTGGACACAGCTTTGCTTATCTAACTTCTGGCAAGAACATGAAACAGATCCAGTGCTGCAACTGAGAAAGCAGAACCAGTGCGTTGAAAATGCTCCTCTTATAGAGGTGCTGTAGCTCTTGTGCTTACACGATGTCCTGCTGTGCTTACTCTTGACATGGTACATGTTACAAGCTATAACTGTCTTTGTGCAACAGCCACCAGGTGCATGAACATGCTGAAAATGTCATGCTTAGTTACCTGGCATTTCTGCTGAGTCTTCCTAGGACTTCACTACATTTTTTTTTTTAATATAAATCCCCTGACATTATGTGGTGAAGTCTTGTAAATAGTACACGATGCAAAAACCCCGTATATAAATGGCCTATTTGTACATTATAGAAATTAAGCAGCACATAAAATTACAATAAAATGTTTCACAGAACTCTTTTAAAGCTTTGGTTAAGTTCATGGAGTGTTCTGTCCTGTCTCCTTCCTTTACTCCACAGTTTTGTCTTTCCTTCATGTACATGATGTGGCATTTCTCTTTTCCTGTAACTTCCCTTTTGTTCAGGTAAAGACACAGAAAAGCAGTGAGGTATTTAGTTCCAAAACTTGACTAGCCTGTACTTGTACAAGTTATATCTTTAATCAAAACCAGAAAGGAATAATTAAAGAGTAAGAAATGTTTAATTGAAAATAGTTGTAACAGTTCAGAACTGATACTGAAAAAGAAAACAGTAGGGAAGTGGTTCTTCCTGCCACTCACATAAAAAGATGGCCCCGTGGTTCGTCTTTGGTGCAGATAAAATGCAGATTTTGTTTGAAAGAATTATCAATCAGTTTTATTACTACAATAAACCAAAGTACAAAATTTATCAAAAGCTAAATAGTTACAGATATCACAAAAGTGATGGAGTTGTTATCAGGCCTTTGTGGGGAAAAGATGTGTGATGTAGTAATAGAGTTTTCCTTGCTGCTTGCCAGCCAACACAGGCAGCTCTGAAAATAAGCAGAGGTGGTTAATCATATTCTGAGATACACTGTGATAGCAGATCAGGAAAAATAAAATCAACTAAAAATTTCCCAAAAGAACTTAGGTGCACTACTCTAACCCACAGCTGCATTTTCACATAAGCTGTTCACACTAGTAAATCTGCCTTGAAATGTCAACATTACTGAGGACGATGGTTAACTCATTTTCAGTTACCAGATTTTTAAAAAAAACAAAGTCCTGAATCTTAAGTGTTTGAGAGCATGGCTCTGTCTATACCATTCTTTGAAGTATGAGTATTTCAGGCTGTTATCAACTTGTTGCTATTATCCTGGGATTGATTGTTAAATAGGCATGTTGAGATCATTGTAACCTGCATTTTAGATTTGCTCCTTCCAGTTAGTACCCCTCTTGCTCTCTCTCCCTGCACTTAAACCCTTGTTGATAGATCTGTAGAAGTTTGGATGATGCGGGGATCTTCACACTGTTTTCTGTGCTACTCCAGCACACCTGGTATTCAGGAACATGTTCCAAACCAGAACATCCTCTGGATGTTAATGTGGTCATAGGGGTAAACCGAGTTTAAGCCCAATTTAACAACCAGGTTAGTTGCAGTAGGAAAACCTACTGGTGTTTGCATGCCTGAGGGCAAATAGGTGGCAGAACTGGGTCTCAAGTTACCTGAGGTGTTGACCCAGGCTTAAGTTAAGATTCCTTACTGGGAAAAACTCTTGTCTTCTGGAATGAGCCCTGTTAAGTAAAAAGTACTGTAGGACATACCTGAATTTAATGATCCTCATCTTCTAGTTTGAGGTACTCTGTGCAATCAGTTATTTTCATAAGATCAACAATGTTAATCCTTTCAGAACACATGGGACACATGTTTTCAGTCTGTAACATGCTGTTTTAAAGGAAGGGTAATTGGTCAAAAGCTAATTCTAATATTTTTCAAAGGAAGCTGGGCCCAAGGCACAAAGCCTAGAGCAGAGTTCTGACCAGTGCTATGTAGCAAGTGCGGGACAGAGCAATGGCTGCTTCTGTCTACATGGAGCAAAGGCTGGTTTGTTTCCAACATTTGAGAACTAACACCGCACCAGGAAGGCTGCTGCTGTTTGCAGCATTTAAACATGTAACAGAGGAGGTTTTAACAGCTTCAGAGTTCCTGACATTGGAACAGAGTTATCCAATCCCATTGCCACATGTGATTATCAGGGACAAAAAATTATTGCTGTCTTAGTCTGTACCTAATTCTATGTGCATTTTGTTTTGGGGATTGCTAGTGTGCCTGTGTTCCTGCCCTGCCCCCATATGAGGCCTTCTTCTTGGACAGAGCCGCGACCTTACACAAGCTCACCATCCATCTTCATTACTGTTCCTGTTGGAGCCCTGCATTACTGGCCCAATTCTTTATCTTACCACATCATTTGGTCAACTTTGAAGCAATGTTTTGTGAGTGTCTTAGGTGCAACAACCAAGTAAGAGGGATTCCTCTTCCACCCAGCCCAGCTGTTACATGTTTTTAGTACCAAATGACCCATTTGCTGCTAAAATACGAACAAACATTGGAATACTGCAACAGAAAAAAAAATCCCAACTTACTTTTTGAATTCTGAGTAGAGGGCAGGAAAGTCACAGTGTGGGCAAACTGTCCAGTCATCGCGTACCATGTGCCGACCCTGCACACAAGAACTGCAGGTAATGAAGGGGCAAGTGCTGCCCAAGTACAGTGAGCATTTACTTTTGGACCTGTTATTGTGAAAAAGTCTCAGCTACTGAGTTCTAAGGTCTTGAATTAAAAGCCCCATAGTAGTGTTACTGTAGTTGGATTACTGTGTCAATTCTGTAACTAGAGCTCTCAAAGAGGTGCAGTGTTTCCATTATCATTTGCATTCCTCTTTTAAAAATGGAAATCTAAAAATGAATTGAATTACAGTGTTTAGAATTCTTTCAGTTTGGCAATTCTAGAATGCTATCTGTAGATCTGTATCCAGAGCTGTACCTATATCCGCTGGCTTTTTTGGTGTTGTATATGACATACCAAAAATGCCACCAAAGCCACGGCACCTGAGCACAGCAGGTCGCATTCAACACTAAGTTTGTGAGCCTGCCTGGCCTTTGCCTCTTTACTCTACTTTTTCTTTTTTTTGCTACAGTTTAACTAGTTTACTTTTCATAGAAGGAATTTGTATGTACGTTTTCAATACTGTAAAAACACAATAGCACCTTGAACTATACTAAGAGATTTATGCTCTAATAGGCTATGCAGCAGCAGACGCTCTTATTAGATATTTGAAAATGCCACAGTGTTAATAATATTACAAACACCTGTGACATAAACAAACTAAGGCCAAGATGGAGCCTAAATAAATACTGTGTAACATGTAGTAACATGTCCATTGTGTTTGGCTCATAAAATTATATTTAAAATCCTTTGCTTTCCTGAAGATATTACTTCTAAAGTATACCTGTCATTCTGCTAAACCAGTAGAGCAAAAAGACCCCCACATAATGGATATTAATTTTTTTGTAAGACTTAATTCTTTAGTTTTAATAAAGAATGTTAACTCTAACATTTGTTCCCTGTTCAAGTAAGTTGTCTTTTTTTTCTGCAATTTTAGTATGACAATTCACACGAACCCAATAAAGATTGTTAGTTATACAGTAGCTGTACAGTAACTTCCACCAGGAATCTATGCCATCCCTACCTTTTCAGTACACTCTGAAGAAACAAAAGATGTTAGAACTTCTCATTTCTGTAAGGATCAGTAATGTAAGAAATGCTGAGGTCACTGGCTGAACCATTAACTTTAGATGTGCTTAAATTTCCCTAAAACAGATTTTTGAAGTTTTGTTGGGGTTTTTGTGTTTAGTTGATTGGTTTAGTTTTTTTTTTTTTAATTTGAAGTCTTGGCAGCCTGGAGCTTAGGGGAGGAGGACTGTGCCCTCCACAAGCTCCTGTACATGGAAAAGGAGAGGGGGACTTAAGTTAGTTCTCTGAGCACTAGAGCACCTAGGCAAAGGGCTGAGCTGGGAAGGCACCAGCAGCACAATCCTGTCTGTTCTCCCAAGTGCACCAACTGCACCAAATGTGTGTGCTGGGGATTCCTGGTGCTCCACCTGCCTTCTCGGGAAGCTGAAGTCTCCCAAAATGCCTTCCTAGTTTTACTGGGACCCTCAAATGCCTGCTATTTGTAGGTGGCAAGTGAGGACACTGTGATAGCCAAAGACAAAAAGAAATTTGGTAACACATTAGAAAAACCCATAAATGCATAACACCACCTAGCCTGGATCCACTAGCAAACTAAAGATGTTCAAATGAACTTATTTTTAGAAGGGAAAGCAGCTTTGCCTTTACTGTCACACTGCAGGAAGCACAGCAGACACTCACAGTTGCAATGCAGTATGGAAGGTTGTTTTTACAGCTGGGACACAGAAGTTCACACTCTGGGAGCTGGAAAGCACAGTAGGGACAGGCTGTTGTTGGCTCTTCTGTCTCAGTAGTGTCTCGACGTCTAAAACACAGATACAGCTGTGAATAAAACCCTCAGGCTGTTTGAACTTAACAAAGCTCTTTTACAATGCCTTTGATACTTAGCAAGTGTTTTTCCTCTGAGTTACTTGCTTAGCTTCCAGCTGCTATTTTACATTCTATCAGCTCCTTCCTTTTAACTATCACCCAAGCTTCATCACAATTATGTCAACTCGGAAATAGGTCATTTTCCATTTAATTAGAAAAAACACCATCTTTTAAAAGCTGTAACAGATCCTAATACTTTGAAAGATTTCAAAACTCAGGGTCTATACGTATTGACTATAAAGCTGTGGTTTCTTTGTTTCAGAGTTTTTCTGTGGCAGCACCACAAAGAACAGGAGTAACAAAAAACTGGCTTTCTGGTAGGATTATACAGCTTCTAACTGCCTCCAAAAAGGCTCTAAGAGTTTCAGAGAAATGACATAAAAATCAGTATCCATAAAACAGCTATGTAAGCTGAGACTCTTCAGGTCCTGAAAATACTTAACTGATAGAAGGGAAATAAATAAAATATAGAGGTGTTTAAAATCATGAATAACACAGAAAAGGGTAGATCTCTCCTAAGAGGAAAACTATGAGGCATCACCTTAAACCAGCTAGAGACCAGTCTTGACATAATGGAACTTCTTGTTGTAGGAGTCACCTGTCATTAAAAATTTACATGGCTTTAAGCAGAAAGATTGGATAAGCTCATGGAGAGCTTAGAGACTTAATAAATAAATACCTGAACCACCCATATGAGCTCAGCAAGTCCCTGAACCTTGGTTAGAGACTAGTACAATAAATGAGAAAGTGTTATATATGTGTGCCCTGCTGTTTTACAGTTACCTATGCTTCCTCCTCTGGCAGAAAACATTGGCTAGGATCTACCAAAACAAAACTTCAGATAAGGAAGAAAATGTCAAAAATTCATATATTTTATTTGCCATCCCATTCTTTTTTATCTTAGCCATTTAGTCAGTAGTCTAAATCATAGAAGAGCACAATGCTGCTGCTGTAGTAGCCAACAGTTTGGCTGTGGATTCTCAACTAGAGACCAACTAAACCTGTAGGGCTGCACTTGTGTCTGTATGGACAAGATGGAAAAGTTACTGCTGGTTAGGAAGCATTTTACAAACACATTGAATTTAAGGCTTACTGCATTCAAGGGAAGTCTTTAATTCTCAGAGAAGGGTGGGAAATGGTTCTTAGCCTTTCAAATAAAAGACAGTGAAAAAATATGAAAACAGCCTATAGGCTTTATGAGCAAAAAGAGCATTGCAAATAAAGCCTTGACAGGTGATTGCGTGCATTTGATTAACATCACTCACCTGACCACAGTTTCAATTTTCTTTTTATATTTAGGATCTATTTTACACCGATACTCAGGTCTCATCAACATAGCAGCAAAACTGAAGGCTGAGTTTTTCAATCCTGCTCGGTGACACTCAATCACAGTTGAAGTCAAAATTGGCACAATGTCTGTAACAGAATGAAACTATGTCAAATATTTATTTACCAATATTAATGTTAAAAACCTTTGAGCTAATACAGCTAAAAAAGTACTGATGAAAAAAGACTTATTTTTCTTCTTTTCCATGGTACACAGTTGCACAATTTGGGCCATTCCTCAAACCATATACAAGAAAACCATGGTTTCACCTCTCACTGCCTCGCACTCCTGAAGCTCAGCATGGCAGCAGGAATGTTCTGATTATAACCATGTCTCCCAAATCTGGTCTGCACTCTTTAAAGCCTACTTTTTAGTCTACATTTTCCATGTACCCAAAAATAATTTTCAAAAAAGGTCAATTAAAATTTTGTGATAAAATCCCAGAACCAATCAGTTCATTACACACAATCCTGAGACTGTGTGTGGCTGAGGCTGCTCAGTACTGCAGTAATGTGAGGACAGATTAAACTGCTGGTGAGGATCCCATCCTGAAGGCTGTGTATGGAAGAGCTGTCTGGAGGAGGATGCAGAGCACACTGTGTAGTTACACTCTGTTGTTGCCCACAGGATCACAGGGGGAGAATGAACCTTGTAATGCAGTGCTGATTGATGAGTTGCCCTGTTGCTCCTCTGCTGTCAGCACTTACGTGATGGGAACTTGCTGATGTTGTTGGCTACACGTATAAGCATCCGTGCTCCCTTCATGTGATCACCACGTTTCACGTGAATCTGGAATACAGCAAACATGCCACGTTTACTGCAGCCATTGAGAGTAATTCCTGCAGCCTGCTCTTGGCATTCATTCATCCTGCTGGGAGCTGCATGCCAACAACTCCTTCATGAAACTGAGCAGAGCTGGACTAGAGAAGGGACCAGAGACCTCACAGTGGCTCTTCCCCAGAAGGCTGCTTCTGGCCTTCAGCCCACCATTTGCAGCTCTTGCCTCACTGCTGGTAGAGAGGGAGGCCGAACCTGGCTGTAGGAATGGATATCCTGATGGGCTTAACTACTGGAGATGGGTTTACTATCCATGGTTAACTACTAGAGATCACTGGAGCCCCTGCTTAATTTCATTTACAGAAAAGCAGTGATCTACTTATGGATAATAACCTCAAATACAACAACAACAATAATAAATAGTTGTACTAGTAGCATAGCATTTGTAAGTATGAATGCAAAAGAGAAACAGGAAGCCATATGTAATTTTCAATTATTCAGTATTTTAAAAAAGAATATGCTACTCAAAGAGGCAGAAACAACTGTGGATTGTCCTCTTGAAGCATGCTATTAGCATGCACTTGGATTCTGTGATACAATCTACATGACACTGTAATTTATGTACACAGCCCATCCATCCATATGGTTCAATAAACCAGACACTGCGCAACTTACACATAAATTCAATTTCTCAGTTCCTTACCTTCACTAAAATATAGCTGTGTAGAATCATAAGGTTCGTAGCCATCTCAGAAGAAATTTTAATCTTCTGGGTCTTTAACTCTGAATACATACTGAAAAGAACATCATGTGCATTTCGGTAGTTTCCTTAAGAAAAAAACAACAACAGAAAATTTAGTTTTTCATAACAATGTTTTTATAGGGAAGCTGAAGTTATGTTGATGCTTGGAGTAAAACCATTGCGTGACAATTTCTTTGGAAAACCACAAGCAGTTGCTTGTCACAGTATCCTAAACAGTATCAGCCAGGAAGTTAAAAAAAAAAAAAAATTACACTGGGAGAAGTAATCTAAACAGTCTAAACAGTAGCAAAATATATATGATAGCAATTTAATATAATGAACTTTAAAAGTAGAAGATGCTTTTAGAGCTTTTACAGATTTTTTTGTTGTTGTTCTTCAATGTCAGATATTCAAAAGCTATTTTTTAAATGTTAATTTAGCATACTTTTACTTGATCATTTGCTTTGGAAACGCCTTGCCTCTGCAACCAAACCAACCCAAAACCTGTCAAGGGATAGTTAAAATTTGAATGTTACTTCACTAGGTTATACTGCTTCAAGGTTACTATCAAGGATTGTCCAGAAATCACAGGATTTCATTGAATTATCAATTTTTATGACATTAAAAGCTGAAATCAAGTAGTGTTTTGCATTTAGTCTATTCCTAGCTGGTTTTTTCTTGCTTTGTTTTTGGGGTTGTTTTGTTGGTTGTTTTGGGATTTTTTGCATTATTAGAGGTTGAGGAAGTCATACTCTTTGCAGCTGGAGGCATTTAAAGGAAATTCCAGTTATTTCAGCAAACATTTTTCCTTTGCCTCCCTATATTTCTCTATCAGCAGATCTTTTTACTCTACAGAGCAATTTGTAAAGTTTTGTTATACACTACAATTTAATCAAACTATGAAATTTGTGTGAAACAGTTAAGTATCACTTCAGAATTAGTTGCTGGAAAACAACATTTTTTTATACTGTGTTACTGACTCTCAGTATAATACAATCAGTCTTAAAATCATGTGATTACATAAAAACAACTTCAAAGAAAACTGCACTTAAAATGGCATACCCAAAGAAAAATACCAACCAGTGTGACTTAAATATTATTATTAAATGGATTTTTAAGAAAAGAACAAACTATACTGGTGCAGACTTCAGAATCAAACTCACTGAAATATGCTGAAGGAAGAGGGGGCTGATGTAAAACTGCCTTTCCAGAAGAAACAGTTACTGCAGGGTTGGTGATTTTAATGAGACAAACATTGTGCATCCTATTACACTGCTGCAAAATACATCTATACTACTAGGGAACATGAAATACACCATAGGGTACTGCATTTTAGATACAAGTTTTCAGATTCAGAGAAGCTAGTAAATATTTAAATCCTTGAGCCTTTGCATTTCCTGCTTACATAATTAAGCACAAATGCATTATTCACTATGATGGATTGGGAGATTTGCTTGCCAAGGGTTTTAGAGGTTTTTCCACTCCTTAGCCCAATGCTGAGGAGCAGCCGAGGAGCAGCCCATAAATGTTAATTTGCCTGGGTTATTCCCGAGACTGCTATTTTTCCTTTATAGATTTTTCTTTTACATAATTGAAATGAAAAGCAAGCAGTGTTACGGTAGGGTTGTTGCCACGGCTACAGGGGAGAGTTAATAATGGAGGTGGCAGCTATTTTGCTTCTAGCCCTCTCTCTTATTTTTTTTCTAACTTCAGCCTACCCATTACAAAGGAAAACAAAGCTTAAAGTAAGCACATGTCTGGTCCTTCAACAGAAATTATCTCCTCTGCCCATCTTCCACTGATAAAAGTCAGGTGCTAAGACTAAAGGATCAGTACCAAGTCAGTTTCTACCATATGTAGAAACTGCAATTCTATGACTGTAACACACAGAAAGGTAAAGTCAAAGGCTGTCTTAATCACTATGTTCACCTGAATGTAATAAAAAATACAGATATTTTCCACAAGTTTCTTTTTTTTCCCCAATATTTAATATACAGGTGTGAGTCCAAAGCTTCTTCCCAAGTCTACTTTCAAATTCAAAACTGACCTTGAATACAACTAAAAGCACTGATACACGTCTTCTCTAAGTATAATCCTACACAAAGAGCAGCACCCTAAGTAGGGTACCTAAGGAGGTAGCATGAGAGATGCCATCACATCAGAGGAAAGACTTACCTGAACACTGCTCCTCCCTGGCAATTATTATGGCAGTTCTGGCAGCATCTCGGTACTGCTTTAGGGCCATGTACAAGCGAAACAGGTACTTGGCATCCTTAATGAAATCATACAAAAGCAATTAATACTGACCAAATACCTACTGCTGTATTCCTTTTCTTGACTTGCTCACCCCACCACCACATTCTCCAAAGAAAGCAGACAAGCTTGCTTCGTGAAGAGCTCTTTGTAGGAACATGCTTCAGCTATGCCACAATCTCCCGCAGGGCTTTGGCTGTTGCTTGGGCACACAATACCCACGCTGAGGGCCCGCAGGGAGTCCTGGTAGGTGCTGGCCAAACCCTGTCAGGAGGGATGCAGAAAGCCACAGACCACTGTGCACGTGGAGAGTTGTACAGGGGGAAACCAAACAACTCCAGCTGTGTGGGCATTTATGGTGTCAGAAAAGAAACCAGGGACTCCTTTCAGAAATAGGAGTCTTGCCAGAAATGCTTAAATTGCATTATGGATCTAGATGCAAACATTGCTTAGTGTGGATGAGGATCACAAAATCTGGCCACTAATGAATGTATTGTTCTGGGACCAGAAGGCAGACATCCAAGACAGTTAAAAAATTAAAAAGGGGGACAACCACCTAATAAAATGCATAAAATTTATAATTTGCTATACCACGTATTTTTGATAGATTATATAACTCAAGAACGGTAAATGTAGCAAAGAGTTTGCCCAAAACGTGGCAATCCAACAGCAGGCAAATTAGTGAAATAATTTAAAAACAAAACTAAAAAACAAAAAAGACAAAATAAAAATACAAAATAAAATTGTTACTTGTTGACCTTGCTTATGTTCCTATGAAAAGAAACTATTAAGTGAAAAAAAATAGGGCTAGTGTCATTATTTTATATCACTAGCAGTGATTTCTAAAATGAGATTAATAAAAAGTAAAGCCTGTACATGATAAACTTAATTGGGATTAAATTGAGCTAAAATATTGTACATAATGGTATGGTTCCAACTTAAATGTACAAATGAAAAAAAAAAGATGACTCTGGCAGCTTTATAGAGAGCTTAGCAAAAAAATCCAAACCAACTAATTCTGCAAAATTAGTAGTAAATCCAAACATTTAAAGTGTGTATTTTATGTTAAAATGGTATAAAAACTTCTATTAAAAGAATTGTATTCGTCAATGTTGTGCTATTCTCTGGAATACTGTGTGGGTTTTGTATGTAAGTCTCAGAGCAAAAGAAAGTAGAAATTCAAGGTAACAGAAATATTGAAGACAAAGATATTTCCTTATAGAGAAGATGACTGCAAAGATTAGCTTGTACTTGAGAAGCAAAGAAAAAATTACCAAAAAAATCACAGAAATAAAAGCAGGAGGGAAAGAATCGCATATGCAAAGAAAAAAGAGAAGACAAAACCTTCTTTTTAACTTGAAATATAAGGAAAAACATTAAGCAACCAAAAGTAATTACTGTTAAACTAATGATGGAGCAGAATTTTAAGTAATACACGATCAAAAGGCTGAACATAGTAAAAACTGTAACTCAGAATAATGAAATAGTTAACTGGATATAAAGTAACTACAACTACTTATATTAACAGGTATTATTCTTCCACTGTAAACTGCCTTAAAAAGAAAAATTGCCATTCCCTGAGTGGGGTAAACCAAAAATTATTAAGAGTAGTGGGTTATGATATAATTCTTCCCAACTTCTGACACCTAACGAACACAGATGGCCATTCCACTGATGTTAGCCCAAAGCTGCACTACTTCGCCATCCAGCCTGCTTCTCCCCTTTCTCCTGCTGCAGCAGGAAAGGATCCTGTCCCAGCATGGACCAGTAGTCTTATATGGTATTTGCCATGTTCCTAATTATATTTTACTTAAATAATATATTTAAATTACTTTTTTAAAAAAAAGTGAAACTCATTCAAGAAAAATTAATCCCATGTTTTACTTCCATATTCTTACCTTTAAAGTCAGTAAGTTTAAAAGCAAAAAATGCAGAAAAGAATTTTCTAATACAATACATTTCCTAAGGTCTTTGGAAAATTTATTATTGCAATCTAGCTGATTTAATATTAGATAATCATAATTTAAGTTTTCTTTTTAAAATATATGTACTCAGAAAATATGCACACAGAAAACAGCAGAACCTTGCTAGTTAATGCTCCCTGAAAGAGTGAACATGACAAATTAAGAATCTTTACATGTTGAAGTTAACAAATACAACAGTTGACAAAATCACACATTTAAGAAATCATGTATAATTAGTCAGACAATAGTGTAGCAAAATTTTGGTGAACTTAATAATTTTGATAATATGGTACTTCATTAAAATGCCACATAATTGTTGGCTGTGAAAGATTTAAAGCAATCAGCCTGCTGTCAGTGATAACCTGGTTTGAAGATCAATGCTTGAAATGATTAGCAAGTTTCTGCTGCATGGCTACTTTTCAATTCACTCTTACTTTCAGCTTTACAAAAATGCCACGACATAGAAGCTTCTATTTTCTAAAAACAATAATATCTTGCTTGAAAAGTTCAAGAACAGTCTCCATAGCATAATGAAGATAAGGATTGTTTTTAAAGTAGTTTTTAAAGCAAATATGTACGATTTGATAAAGTAAAATTTTGTTACTCACTGAGAGAGACTATGGTAGATTGGATTAAAGCATTCAGAAGAACAAGAGAGAGCTTTTAAATAAGGAAAACAAAGCTCTACACTGAAGTTCAAAACAATGTTAAATATAGCAATAATGGCATTCAAAAATTCTTAAGTCTTTTCCAAAATCTTTAGAACCTCTTCACTATGGATATCATACTCACTGGCTCACTCACCTAGCTCACTTCCTTCACCCAGTCCCATGCATTTCTTTGAACAAGGCAGATAGGCTGCTGTTCTGAGAAAAGAGACTGGATGCTACAGTGTCTGTCCACCCAACTTCCAGCGTAAATACAAAATTAGTCTTGCTTACACTGATACTGGATAGATTTTTCATCCAGTGCCTCCAAAGCGTAATTACCTTTGGGTTCTTACAGCTGAATTCTGTTTGTTTTGCCATGTTTTGCTTCTCTCATAATTTTATTGAAGTTCACATTTCATATTAGAGGTAAAGTCAGAGGTAAGTAATAAAGAGATAGAGGTTTGGTTTGTTTTGGTTGGTTTTTTTTTTTTTTTTTTACATTTTACAAAAGCAAAGTTTTCCTGGCCATCAACTGCCTGGTGTCTCTAGAAGTCTAAAATATCAAACCCTTAATCCATACAGAGACGAAAGAGACAGAGTTTCCAATTTCCTAACAGAACTGCAAACCACAGCTGTAATATTAGGGGTGAAATCAACTTATTGTACCAAGCCCCTGTAATCTCCATAATTACCAAACCTTGTTCCCCTCAGCAAGATGTAATTTATTCTTCCATGGTATATCATATTGCACCTGACTGTATTTACCATGACTTTGTATGAGACTCTACATTCCTTAACTAAGCAATTGACTGCAGACTGGAACACCCTCACCTGAGGTCTGGCTTTCACCACTTAACTCACATTCCAGGTGTGCTGTTAACGGGCGGTAAAACTTCAAGTGGTTCAGCCACATAGTTCCATGAACTCAAGCCCAATTATGACTGAATGTACTACAAGCTATTGTCATCAAAGCCACTCAGAAATGAAAAAGGATGCTAATTTTGAAAATCTGTCCACAACCTTTTATGCCTTACACTGACGCTGAATGCACGAACTAACGTAACCCGGTAAACTGCGGGGTTTTGACCTGCATCTCCTACTTTGTACCTTACTTTCTTCCACTGTGAAAGTCAGACCAACTCTGCTACTGCAGGAAGAGACCACTGCTGTAGCTCATCTCAAGACATACACATGCTGACTGTCCATCTGGGAAAGGCAACAGCCAGCTGGCAAACTGGCATCAACCAACAGCTAAGTTTTGTCTCCTACCCTCAGTACAAGCATTAATTTCGACCTCCTCTGTCCAACTACCTGCTTTCATAAAGATGAAGAAAAATTACTCAATCCAAGAGTAATTGGTGCTTCCTTTCTTATATTTCTGAACCTGGAGTTACTGGGTGAATGACCCATGGAATGGTCATACAAGTCTTGCTCCTTAACAAAAGCTAAAGCACAGTCTGTGCCTACTAAAAATTTTAGCACAAAGTAAGCTCAAAATATCTTGTAGCACAGAATGTGACAGAATAGCAGTGATAAAAATACAATACCTGGGGCATGCCATCCCCCTCTCCCATTAGATAGTCAATCAGCTGATTTGTTAGGGCTTCATCTTTTGCCCGTCCCACCTATCAAAAAAAGACACAAGAAACTACGATATGAAAGAAGAAGGGAAAAATAACTTTCTCATTAGAAGCCTTTCCATAAAGCACTGAAACTAGACAGATTTAGAACATGATTTTTTTAGTTCTGCTTGTTCAAACCAGATGATTCTTTGGTTCATCAGCTTTGACATGCAGTAGTTCATATTTATTCTCTAATGTGTTAAACTGGGATTTTAGATATGTTTAGATATCATCTTTACTGATACAGTTTTCCTTCTATTTGCAATATGTCCAAACACACTCAGTGACGCTAGGAAAATGTCACAATACTGAAGGTAAACTTCTTAAAAAGATGAAGAATTTTTTGTTTTATCAAAGTTGCTTACTGTTTCAATTGCCATTTCCATAGCCAAGTTATCTTCTGTGCTTGGACTTTTCATGAAGTGCCTTAATGCCTAAAATGATACAGAAGGAAAGTTAAAATTGAGACACATGAAACTCACTTTTTTGTAATTTTTATCAAGTTCTCCCTCTCTGCATTTTGATAGACAGGTGGCACACTGAATGCTTAACTACAGAGGTAGCAGCTGCTCCTACAGAGCAAGAAACAATTGAGTCTTTGCCAAATTCTGATGTACACCTTCACTAACTGTGAAAGATGTTAACAGCAGTATGGTGAGAACAAATTAATGATTAATGTAATTAATGTCACAATGTGATTAATGTCATGTTTTTAATGTCAAGGAGCCCCCCATGCCACAGTTGAAGGAGTTTTCACCTACAATGGCTGTAATGTGCAAAAATCAGTCATGTAGTATGTGTTCAGTATGCAAAAGTCAAACATTTAATAAGCATCAGTTCACAGACTTGTAACTGATCAAAAGTGTGTCAATCAACATACTTCAATTAACATATTTTCTTTTTTTAAAAAAAGCTTTCAGTTAGGGCACGCTACAGCAATTAATGAATTAGTTACTCTGCAACCAAGTCTCCACTGGTCAAGCCAATAAAATGTAAATAAATTGCTGCTGTGGATCATGACATTTAGAGATTCATTGACAATAATATATCCGTGATTCATCTCAAGCTTCTACTGCTATGAAAAACCTATGTGCATGGCAATGTACAATTCACAGAACACATTCTAGATAACTGTAAATATAAATAGTTTGCTTGCATTTTTTACTCTTTTAAAAAAAATTCAGTATGTCATCAGTTAAGGCACTTAAAATCTAACATGGACTTCCCTGAAGTACTGTATTTTGAACAGTTTTATAAACGTTTAACTTTTACTGGCTTATCCTTTCAGTACTGACCCGTCCATATTGACCACACAGCAAGAAAAATTTCCCCGCCTGAAAATGTTTCTTTTCTGCTTCAAAATATAGTGCAATGCTCTGATAATCTTCATTGGTAGTACTTTGAGAACCTGCAACAGAAGACAGCAGGGCATTCTTATTAAGGAAGATAAAGACTCTACTGAAGGAACATACTCCTATTTTTTTTTTTACTGACATTCAAAGGAAATCAAAGCCAGACAGACTCAAAGTATGTCTTACACATTTTGTCCCATTTTAATCAGACTAAATGTCAAATATTAGGAGCTAATAATAAAGTGAAATAATTGTTTCCACAGGTTTTACACCACAATGGGATTTCTGTTTTTCACAGAATTATAGAATGATTTGGGTTTGAAGGGATCTTAAAGATCATTTAGTTCCAAGCCCCTGCTATGAGCAGGGACATCTTTCACTAGGCTAGCTTGCTCAGAGTTCCATCCAACCTGGCCTTGGAACACACCCAGGGATGGGACAACTTCTCTGGGCAACCTTTTCCAGTGCCTCACCACCCTCACAGTAAAGAAATTTTTCCTAATATCTAATCTAAATCTACTCTCCTAATTTAGTTTAAAACCATTCCCCCTCATCCTGTCACTACATTCTGCTCTAAAAAATCATAGTGAAATGTCATTACATGATCTAATAATGAATTTTTCCATTATGTCTTGGCAACAATAAAGCAGGGCAAGTGATTATGAGATTATCACCTGAATTGCATTCACAGTTTAAGAATATGGAAGCACACTTGTATTGTACGAAGCAAGGCTATCAGGGCTAATGCAACCATGTGGTAGCAGAGAATAGTACTTAAGTCTTCTAAACAAGACTCCATTTTGCTGTACACATGTAAAACAAAGACAGCCACAACTCCAGTTGGTTTTAAACCCTTTTCCCACCCACTTAAGTTTGAGACATCCTATTTTGGATAAAAGCATAAGGAACAGTAGAACAATTGTGGCCACCTCGACAAGCATCTGCAACCATACATCTCCAAGCTAACTGTTGCCAAGTTTTTATAGCCTTCATAACAAGAAATCATTTTCTAAAGGAAGAGATTAATTGAAAATATGAGAATTTGGGAGATAAATATGTGGAGCTGATAAGGCACTCTTCAAAGGTGCCTCACACAGAAGAAAACTATAAAATTGAGCGCAAATTGACAAGCTGGACTCTGATTGGCTTGATAGCCCAAGATAAAAGTCAGCTTTTCAGAAAGGTCTCCTTTCCATCTCTCACTGAGATAAGAGGAGGCCACAAAGGGTCTTAAAGAGAAAAAAAGGAAAAAAGTGACATGGAAGAAAAGAGTTGGAACCACGAGAAAAGGAAAAGGGAACAAAAATCAGGAACCATACCAGTGAAATGCTCCATTTTGTATCAAGGTCAAAGAAAGGGATTCCTCAATGGGCACAAGAAAATAGTCTAGACAAATGTTTTATCTCTATGGATAAGCAAAAAAAAGCTGTAGGACAGGCAAGATTTGAAAACAACCCAGACTGAAGACCAAGGGAGATATCTAAGCTGAAAGCAGAGTCTGGCTTGTAGGCCTGAAGTACACACATTGGCAAATCTGGCCGCAATGACTGGAAATGGGAAACAAAACTTCACACCCATTGTGTTATGATTTCAAATTGGTTGAAATCAACTAAAAGAACAGCAAAACATAATGCAAGCAAACTTTGAACCTGGAATACTCACTGATGATATCAGCATAAATCTCCATCTTGTTGTGTTGCTGAGCTAATGTGAAAGCTTCATTATTACACTTGGACATAACCAGGAACTGGATGGCAGAACCATAGTCACCAAGCTGCAGAAAGAATCTAATCAGAATGAAAAATTAATGCCTTAGTACTTAATGAAGCTTAATGAATACACCAAATGTTTCAGGAATATAATACACAACATACATACAAATACAAAACACTTCTAATCCATTTTCTATCTCGAATTGCTTTAACTAGGTTCCTAAAATTAACTTAGTAAAAATAATCCAGCATGGCAATTTTTTATTATTGTCTAAACTTATTACTTCATGTTAATATAATTTTAATCAGAAAGTAAACAACAACAACAAAAAATCAGTACCTGTTTAGTTGTCCAAATCTTAGAGATGATGAATGAACTGAACTGAATTATACAGTCAGTGGCCAAGTACCAATAACCAGAGTCTAATATGTTAGCAAGCCTCATAAACTCCCCATAGATAAAAGACTTCTTTTTAATGAGCATAACATGATTGTTACCTGGCCACCATCTTTGCTCCTTCAAGAGACTGTGTTTCTCTTACAATATTAACAGCCTTTTCAGGATTATTTAGGTGATCCAAATACAGTCGAATTACACTATCCCATTGTTTGGCATGTTCATAAGCTATCACAGCTTCCGTGTACCTGCAAAATAATGGTTCCACATCAGTTTTTCTAACTTTGTAAATAACTCCTTATAATATGGTGTGAAGGAAACATAAAGTATTTTATTTCTGTGACATTACTCTGTGACACCTTCCATTCAGTTTGCACGTAATTGCATTGCTCTGCATTTACTATGGGTTTTTTGGTATCTATTTCATTTTCTCTTAGGAGAATGAAAAGCAGAGGCAAGAGAAAAATGTCTTACCACAATACTATTTTTGACCTACTCTGCCAGCATCCCTTTTGCTATATATTAAAAACAGTTCATCTGTTCCATATGAAATCACTTGGGAGGGAGAGAACAAAAAAACCCAAACAAGATACCTAGGTGTATAATTTTAAAAATAAGACCTTATTTTGGTTCTGTAGACAAGATAAGAAATTTCTCATTCTCTCACTATGCAATTGACACAAACAGTATTTTCTAGTCTCATCAATGCAAACATTAAACTCTGGTGCTGTTTCATATTTTAAAGTATCATTATTCTGAAGCATGTTTACTTACAGGTAAAGACTAGAAGGAACTACATTCTGTGATGAAATATTACCTATCTGGGGCTTTAACTTCAGCTAGTAACTTCATATTATTCAACATTATGCAAGTGCAGCCATTAAGATGTACCAGTAATTTGATTCTAGAATGAAAAGATCTCTTTCATGATTATTCTCCCTTTGAATGACCTTTAAAATCACAGCTACAGAGTTGTTAGACACAAACTGAACTTGAATACTCTGCTAATTGGAATATTGCATCATGTTCAGTACTTTAAAACCTTTGATGACTTTTCTTAAAAAGATATTCATGTTTAGACAGGAAAACAATTAATTAGAAACACATCTTTGATACCAGCAGAATGTCCTTAGATTATGTTTCAAATCTTTAATACACTAAGTGTACACTTAAGTTTACATATTTTAGAAACTGTTTTCACAAGGCTATTTTATGCAAAAGTTTCAGTATGTGTTTTAATTTATTTTACAAAAATGCTAATGTGTAACAATAACAACAACAGCAATAACATGTTTTATATTAAAAAAGAGCATTCGAAAGTACCTGCCATCTGCTTCCTTGGCCTTTGCATATTGTAGGTGAATTTTTGGAGATGAAATATGAGGAAGAAGTTCACCAACCTTTGCCCTAGAAAGACATTAGCTATTTAATAAATATATCTGGTTTCAAATTTTCTCCAGTAAAACTGTCATATTTATATCAACACTGAAAAGGAATCTGAGAGAAGAAACTGAACATAACGGATAAGCTTTGAAGTAATTTTAGTATTTTCAAAAAGTTGCACTTTATAAGAACTGGAAATTACAGACTGCTTTATGAGCATACAGGATTGAAGACAGTCTCTTCTCTTTTTTTAAGTCTGAGATGTAGAAGCGTAAGAAGTGGCAGACCAAGGATTTTTATCTCAGGTGTTCTTTCATTAACCCATAGAAGAAGCACAGTATTAAAACTGTAACCTGAAAGATCTATAAAAGCCAGCAAACTAAGCAGTGGGCCTTTCAGGACAAAGGATATGAGAGACTCCAGAGAGGCTGACCTTAAATCTCACCTCTCTGACTAAAAGATGGGCACTCTTCAAACTGAACCTCCCCCTGCTAGAGTAAACAAAGCTCCTACCTCCCTCTTCCCAAATCAAGGTTATCATTAAATGCAAGCTACTCTCCTTAACCAAGTATTCTCCTGGCTCATTTTGATGCCACTGACAATTCTTTGATGGAATAAAATTTTCATTTTTCAAATAAATGGACATAATGTTCCAACCTAATCTTTCACTCATATGAAAGAGGAGAGGTCTTACTGAACTCTCCAATCAGTTCTTAATGTGAGGAATCCTTAAAACATAATTAGGCCAGAACTGAGCCCTTAAATCTCCCAGAAAATTTGACTTTTCCAATGGCTACTTCACAATACTCAAATTAACTTATAAAAAAAAAATTATGATACTGGCTACTCTTGAATCATTTCCAACTGTCCAAATACTCAGCCTCAGCTATGCATGTTATAAAACTAAGAAATATAATTAATTAAACAGTAACTACACAAATATGGTTACTAAATTCAGTGTGGATGTGTGCATGTGCATACACCCACAAAGGACTTGAAACTGCAGGAAACTTGAAACATAACACACAAAAAAAGAAAAATAATTATCTCACATTGACAGTCAGACTATATTAAAACAACATAAATTTCTGAGAGAACCTTTAAGCTTGGATTTGAAACAATACGATCAATGAACCACAGTTAATGAGGCATTTGTGCTATTCAGAGAATCAATCTTTTCCAAAGAGAACCCCAGCAAATCCTCTGAAATATAACATTTCCCTGAAACCTGTACTTACCAGTTTTTACACCGGATGTATACTGATGCTGCCTTGTCATAATATTGTCCCTTTTCATACAGCTGAGCAGCTTCTGAAAATTGCTACAATATTGGAAATCATTAAAATATAATTTCTCAATTCAGATCATGAATAAATAAATAACCTAATGAAGTCACATATTCAGCCTTAACTTTTATTAACTCTTTTGAGCACCTTCATATTCTCCAGAATAGCTCCACAGTCTCTTTTTAATACCCTGCTGGGATGTTTAATGGCCTGGTTTACCCCTCGACGGATATCTCCCATTCGAATGGACATTTGAGCCACTCCAGCAAGGCAAACTTCATCGTGTTCCTGGTACTAGCAATCAAATGAAAAGCAGTAACTATAGATTACACATTAGAAAACCAAGGTCACAAAAGCGACAGTAATCAAGCATTGAAGCAAACTAACAAAACATTACAGATTTAACAGCATTTAATTTAGAGCTGAATTAAAAACTGGAATTTGAATGAGTCTGAAACATGGTAACTTAATGTATATCGTGACAGTACAATGCTATCATTACTAAAAAGGAATTACCTTATTGTTTCCAGTGATTCCCTTCTCATAATGTGCCAGAGCATTAACATAATCACCCCTGAAAGAAAACTGGAAGTTATACAGACAAATATTTTTAAAAGGAAGAGATGGCTGCCTTCCTACCACACAGATTATGCATGTATCTGTCTTGATTTAGACATAACGACTGCATAGAAGGTTGTGAGATATGCAAGAGGTGGACAGTTGCACAGAATGCCATGGCACTTCCTATGGACTTTATCAAATCTGAGTCAAAGAGGCACTTCCATCTCTCAGTTCTGTTGTACAGAGATCAATAAACCTCCCTTGAAAGGCAAAGAATCTATCTGCAAAATACATCTCGGTATTCTCAGCTCGACTCCACATTTTTCTGGAAGATAAATGAAGCTAATCTTTGAAATTACTTATAATTTTTGCAACATAAAATCAAAGGCAATTTTTTTTCCTGAAGTATATTCAGAACTCAAGTTCCAGATGGTTGCATTGATTCAACTGCGTCCATTCCTTCCTTTCTGTGACCAGCAAGTGTCCTCTCTCAATGCCAGGTGTACTGCCAGGGGGAGGGAGTCATCTACAAACTATTAATAGGTAAGTTTTTCCTCCTGACTTAGGCACTAAACAGACCAGGTTTTATCTGTTTATCTAAAATAGACTTTAAAATCATGTCAGATGGTTAATACCTTCTGTCTTTCAGGGATTGGCAGCCTTGAAATTTGACACACCTCTACCTAAATGATTCAAGAAAATGAAGGCTAACAGATATTTAAAGAAATACAGGCAAAAGGCATGGCTTTCATCCAGCATAATAAGTGCTAAATGATTTGGACTTTCTCTATTTTCCAAGCACTGCCTGCAATGAAGTTTTATTTAGTAGATGATATTATATGTTGGGACCTACCAGTTGCAAAGAACCTACATGTACTGAAATTAGTGAAAAGGAACTACGATTTGCTAACATGTCTCTAGCATGAAGGATTCCTTGCAAAACTCCTCTTCCTCATACTACAGCTGCAAGACCTCACTGAATCCTCTCTCAGCAATGCAGTCATCTGAAGTACCTCAATCCTGTGCTCTTCTATTGAGCATGAGTATTGGTTTAATATTCTTATACTACAACCTTACAGGAGAACTTACATGAATTCAAGCTGGACTGCATATTCCTTTGATATGAAAGGGATTTGGTCCGGGGCCAGACGCTTAGCCAGCTGAAGTGCTCTGTCCCAGTGCTGCAAGTCTTTTCGCATCTATTAACAAAGAACAGTAACATTTTCTGATGCAAGTATCAAATTTGGAATTCTATCCTGAACTTGAAATTATTCTAAACACAAATATTGAGTTAATATTCTAGAAAGATTCAGACAATTTGAGAGACATTCACCCTGAAAGAAGGTCTGTTAGGATGACCCTGGAAATGACAGGCCTGTCAGTCTAATTTCAGTGCCTGGTAAAATTATGGAGAAGATTATTCTGAGAGTTACTGAAAAACACTTGAAGGACAATGCAATCATTGGTCACAGCCAGCACAACTTCATGAGAGCAATGTCCTGCCTGACAAACCTAATTTCCTTTTATTATAAGGTAACCCACCCAGCTGATGTAATCCCTTTGGATTTCAGTAAAGCTTTCCATACTGTCTCTTAAAGTATCCTTCTGGACAAAATGTTTACCACACAGCTGGATAAACACATCACGGGATGGGTCAGTAACTGGCTCACAGGTCAGGCACAAAGGGTTATAGTGAATGGGGTGATATCATACTGGAGACCTGTCACTAGTAGGGTTCCACAGGGCTCCATTCTCAGCCCTTCAACATCTCTTCAACATCTTCACTAATGACTAGGTCACAGGACCCGAAGGTATAAGTTTACTGATGATACTAAATTGGAAGGAGCTCTTGACTCCCTCAAAGGCAGGGAGGCCCTGCAGAGAGACCTCAACAGATTAGAGGGCTGGGCACTCACCAACTGTAGGAAGTTTAACAAAGGAAAGTGCTGGACTCTGCACCTGGGACAGAGCAACCGTGGATGTACAGACAGACTGGGGAATGAGACACTGGAAAGCAGTGCCACAGAAAGGGATCTGGGGGTCCTGGTCAACAAAAGTTGAATTTGAGTCAGCAGTGCCCTGGGAGCCAGGAGGGCCAAGCGTGTCCTGGGGGGCATCAGGCACAGCATCACCAGCCAGTCAAGGGAGGGGATTGTCCTGCTCTGCTCTGTGCTGGTACAGCCTTGCCTTGGATATCGTGTGCGGTTTTGGGCATCACAGTATAAGAAGGATCTAAAGTTATTAGAGAGTGTCCAAAGGAGGGCAACAAAGATGGTGAAGGGCCTTGAGGGGAAGCTGTATGAAGAGTGGCTGAGGGCACTTGGGTCTGTTCAGCCTGAAGAAGAGGACACTGAGGGGAGACCTCGTTGCAGTTACAACCCCCTTGTGAGGGAAAGAGGAGGAGGGGAAGACACTGATCTCTTCACTGTGGTGCCCAAACACAGGACCTGAGAGAATGGCTTGAAGTGGTGTCAGGGCAGTTTTATGTTGGATATAATTTAGGAAAAGGTTCTTCACCCGGAAGCATGGCTGGGCAATACAACAGGCTCTCAGGGAAGTGGTCACAGCACCAGGCCTGACAGAGCTCCAGAAGCATTTGGATAGCGCTCTCAGGCACACGGTGTGACTCTAGGGGTTGTCCAGTGCAGGGCCAGGAGTTGGGCTTAATGATCCTTGTGGTTCTCTTCCAATTCAGGATAGTCTGTGATTCTAGTCACACAATGGCAAGATCAGAATCATAAAAGGGCAAAATTACCAGAAGGTAAAATATTCCAACATTAATCTGGAAACGAAAACAGCAGAAAATATACACAAATTAATACCTCAAGAGCAGCAATAGGACAGGAGGATGCCAGATACAAATCCTGAGCCAGATTAAAATCACTAGTAAACATTGCAAGATGTCCTGCTAGAAGGTTGTGGTCTTCTATTCCCTGTAGAAAGACATCATAGGTGTAGAAGTAGTCCAAAAGAAAATAAATACTGTATAAATAACATAATCTAGTAAGCCAAATAAAAATAGTAAACCAAAATATCCTTACATTTTTCAATGATGTGTATTGGATTCTACAAACCAGAAAAAGTCCTTACAGGCCACTAATGCTGTCTAAAATCAGCAATTTGCAGAAGCATAATTTTAAGGTACTATTTAACTTCTAGATGTATAAATGCAATCAAGTTTTGTTTTGGATTTTTTTTTAGTATCAGTCTTCAACATTTTCTCAAAAATAAAAAAAAGGAAATAAGACCCTCCCAACACCTGAGACATGAATATATTCTGCTGTTTTCAAACACATGCAGAAAGACATACTGTGCAGTCCAGTAGAGACTGCAACCACTTCAAGAAAAAAACAGTCAAGAAGTCTGTAGTTTGGACACTTTATCCTCTATATCCCTTGAAAGCAATTCAACTTCTGCTTGAACAAAAACAACCCCTTACCCTGCCCACCCCCTCCCAAAATAAGAATTTAGCATTCTGAAAAATTAAATTATCATATTTCCTGTGTAAGACTTTACATTTTACCTTTATCTGCTCTAGTGACATCACCATCCCAGCATTACCAGATGTTCGAAAAACACGTATTGCAAAATCCACCTCCATATGATGTAAGCAAGCTTTGGCCAGCTCATTCCAACAAGACTGGTCATTCAGAAGGCTGCAGACCTCCCATGCTTCAGAAAACCTACAGAAGGTAAAACACAACTATTTTAATTTTAGATATTACTTATACCCAAAACTCCCCCTCAATTTTTTTTCCTCTCTGTTAGAGAAAACATAAAAAACATTTACTTCTAAGCCACAGAGGGAGTGATGTATCAGGAAGAAAGTAAAAATACAAATGAGTACCTTACATTTCTATTTCTTCTATTTCTACCACACTTTTTCAGGAAACCATCTGCTTTCCCTACTATGGCATTCTTTCCATTATAGTGATTTTGTATTGCTTCATTACAGTGGGAGGAGAGTACACTAGAAGCATTTTCAGCCAGTTTTGGAGGAGCCACTGTCACAAAACCCTGAATAAGTCTTGAAAAAAATTACTTTAGGCTTTTACTCAAAAGTGAAAAAAAAGCCCGAATCACCACTGGGTCACTTATTTTGTTTGGTCTGCCTGGAGAGCTATGTGAACTTACGGATCAATCTAATTTATCAGTATTCAGCACGACACTTTAAAATCACCAGGATATGCTGTATTGAACTATAAGCACAGAAAACAATTTACACAATATAATTAAAATGCAGATGTACCTTTTCAACATTAGAGTCTGAGTAAGCATTTGTCTCAGCACATCAGGTCCAAAGTCTTTCAAATTGCCAAGGAAACTGTGAGTACTTAAATAGATGTTGTTTGTTTTCCCACTTGGAGTCTGACAAGTTAATTCTCCATTATACAACAACAAAGGCTTATGGGAATAGGGGACTTCCGTACCACCTGCCAAAATAATCCTTGATCCTAGATTCAAAGATCAGGAAGAAAAAAAGACATCTTGTAAAAATCCCTACATGGTAAAAAGTATAACAAGCAGCTGAAACCATGTATATTTGGGCACTAATTCAAGGTCTGTAATTCTGGCAATCAACAGCAACTATACAAGCACATATCTTTCAGTAAAGTAAATATACAGAATTTAAAGCTTCTAAACCAGTAAGGTCCTTTTCCAAATGTTTGCAGGTAAGTTTCAACATTTCTCTGTCGCAAATATAGAAATGGCTATGTTTACAACTTTAACATTTTAAGTGAATACAAGTTTTGTGACTCTGATGCAAGTTTTGTCACCCTGATCCTGAGATTTTTCTCATGAATGCTTCAACATAGAATTGAAGTACAATGTGTAACTTTCAAATGAAATATTAATAGCAAGAAGCTTATGGAGTTGTTGAGACCAAAATGCCTTGAAGCCTTACAGAGAAACCTACAAAGTAATTAGTTTTCTATTCATCCGTTGCACTTGAAATCATCTATAGTACTATTTATATTTATATGCATTTTATTTAAGACAAATGAAGATTCAGAACATGTTTTACTTTATTAACTAAAATAGTGAATAACCTTTTTAAAGAGCTTATGGTACCTTGAATGGCATCCTTATGAAAAACGTAAGTGTACACTTTATCATCATCAAAAGCAACAAAAACACCTTTATCCATTGGCCAGTTTTCCCACAGGATTCCTTTAATGGTTGGTGAGAAGTCTGGAATCTCATACACTCTATCATTTACCTACATATAATGTAAAAGTAAAATTATTACCAAGTGACTAAGGCAAGAAACAAAATATTCATCCCAGTTGTGATTAAAAATTTTAAAAATAATGTAAGTAGTCCAGAAATAGAAAAATTGTTTTAAGAAAGAGTTTTCTTATAAGCGGTGATTCTGAATAACACGAGTTTAAATTTGAAGTGGAGAAAATACACATTATATAAATTATATTTACTATTCTTTAAAAAAAAGGTATGGTGAGGGGCAGTGAAACTGGCTAGATTATCTGTATTTAAATACACAAGTATATACATTTTTGAAAATTACCGATGAGGAACTTACTATAATGAAATTGTCTTGATCTAGTATGACAGATTTTATTTCCTTACATTACCATTAAGTTATCTTCAAGCCTCCTTGCCAATTTCTTCTATCAGCATACAAGCTGGAGTGACAAAATCTTCTTCATTTTTTATTAAAAACACTATATAGTTGAAAAGCCTACTTGTAAATATATTGTATTGGTATCCCACACTAACTTACTGGACAATAGACAAAGCCATCACTTTTGTCATCTATGAAAGCCATTCTGGTTCCATTGGGATCTGGAAAAACCTTTCTCACGCTGACAGGATGCCGGTATTCATTCACGTATTGCCAGTCTTCAATGTAGAAATAACGAATAACTCCAGTCTAATGAGAAATAATAGAAAATGTTAATAATTACATCAGTAGCGGCGAGCAGAAAACTAACTTGGCTGTAGTGTCTTCCATCTTAGAGTACTGAGTGTTCAAAAAAAGTACTTCCAAGTGGGTTTTTTTGCTTCCTTCTCACACCCTGTTTTGGGTGAGACAGGAAAAATTTTTGGGGGGCAAAGAAAAGATTTGGGAGGTTTGAGGGGTTTTCTGTTAGTTTTGATATTTATCTCCCTCTGCTTTGGGGAGACAAGTGTTTACTGTGCAGTTCTCTAAACAAATGAAATGCCTGTCTCATTGCTGAGAGAAGCTGAACCTTAAAAAAAAGCTGTAAAATTTGCTTCCAAAGAAGAACCACACATTCTTAAAAAGAGAGGTACCTAACTCAGGGAATAAAAACAATCAAACTAATTTGTGATTAAAGGTATATTTTAAAAAACATGGCTTTCGACATCAATGGTAGAATTTGCACACATCAAATTGACTGGTTGCAAATTTAGTACTTCAAATTTATCAGCACCAGTTTAGGTACTGCAGAGGTGGGAAAGACCTCATCTGTTACAAAACCACTCAAGTTATTAAACCAGTGATAAAACCAGAGATAGTGGTTCTGCCTCTCCTCTGGAAGGTCAATACACCAGTCGATACCACAAAGAGCACAATACTACAGTGCCAAACATGCTCTGTAGTCTCAGTGCCAGAAAATATTAAAAGGACAAAAAACTACCCTCATGCATAGAAAAATCTCCAGAAAAATACATAAGCATGTCCACATCCTTCTTCATCTTCTTCTGCCCTCCTTAATTCCTATCCTTGTAGAAACACATTAAAAAAATTCTCTTTGGACAAAGGCTTCAGTAGCAAGTCAAGCCTTTCAGTTATGCTATGACATTTGTATATATCAATACCTTTTTGTCCACATTTTTCACATCACCACCTAAATCAACAAATTTGCAAGGCAAGTGATATGTTTTTTCTTGTATCTGGAAGACATTTTGACTGCTAACTCTCTCACTAATGCAATAGAATTAAATTCTGCTATTAAAATCAGTGTTTCGCAACAAACACTAGTAAAAGCAAAACTTAACCATTCCTGCCGATGCATATCATATAAATTCAACAGGAAAGAAAGCTGGATGCAATTTTGACTGTATTTTCTCAAAGTCCTTGTATAGAAAATAATCCACTAAAGATCACAGATGCACTTTTCGTTTTTCTAAAAGCATGAGCAGTAATCCAAATAATTCAGACAGAAATATATTCCATCTAAAAAGATCTTTAAAAAGAAGTAATACTCACATCTGTACCATATATGAGGAAGTCACTAGTTAAAGCATGGCACAAAATTTGGTATTTATCATCATCTGCTGGGAAAAGTCGAGTTTCTCGTTCTTCCTGAGCACCCAAACCCTCACTTTCTATCTAAATATAAAGAACAGAATGAACTGAAAAACTCCACTGTTAACAACAGGGTATCATAGTGTTGCTTGTATCAAACTGTAAGAGAATGAGATGAAAAAAAACTTGCACGTGCATTCCTCAAGAACCCAGCATCTGCTTTTGTCACATTACCAGAGACCTTTAAAATAAAACTTGTTAAATAGCTGACAAGAAAATGTTTTTGTTTACCTGTTCTAGTCTAGGTTGTATTTCTAAGTCTCCAGATACTCAGCTCTAGGATTTTAATTAGCCAGCAAAACTATTCTGAAGAATTTTAAATTTTTATCTCCATTAACTGAAGATCATTCGATTTTACTTAATTTTTAAAATTAATTAACTTGTTCAGCTTAGATCAACTCATTAGTTCAACAATCCAAACTGCCAGAGCTCTTACCATATGCAACTGGATTTTACCCTCAAAGAGAGCAGCAGCATAATCGGAATTAAGGCACATACTTGCTACTGTCCCCAGGTACTCCACATCTTTAAGCTTTTTTACATCTAAAGGATTCAAACAGAAAAGATAAGGTAAAAATATTTTGATTTTGTATAGGTGTTCACTTATCATCTAAATTTGCAGCTGAGTGAGCAGACGTGAAAAACTCCCAACTAAGCAGAGAGGGGACAAGTCACACATAAAGAGACTTTCTTCTTAGCAGCCAGAGAACTGGTTAGAAAGTACAAGAGAAACTTTTTTCCTATGCAACTCTGACTAGTATTCTTACAGTTTTAATAAATTTACTGTCACTGAAAAAAGGGGATGCTTAGAAAAACATGAAAGTTTTAAATCCACCATCTAAAATTTGGACACAGCATAACCAATTTTTCCTTATCCCACACAAACAACATGAACATCTGCCAAACTGAGAATTTAAACTCTCTGATCATAGTTCCTAGGTACTATGCCAAACTTAGTACTTTAAGGCACAGATATATAATGTCTCAAAAGCCTGAAGTCCTTCATTGATTAACAAGATGATGTGAAAAAAAACAAGTAAGCAACAGCCTACATTTCATGACCAATACCTCAAATGAGAAGTTTTATTTCTATTATTTACAATGCCTTGCCATAACTGCTTCAGCCTGAGAAGAATATTATCCCATCCTAACAGGACCATATGGCAATTCAAGTTTTTATTGTACAACGTGGAATGTCCAGAACTGCTAAACACAATACTGAATTAATAAAATAAGACCAAGTGCTGCATTAGTTTTAAGATAACTAAATTTATGCTTACTATTCTCTCCAAGTGCATAAAACCAAGCCCGATTGTTCATTCCTACAGCCAAATGATAAACACCAATAGCAACAAAACTGGGCTCTACTTCAACAGACACCGTGACTGGTAGCTCCTGTAAGAAAACAAAACAAAATACAATTTTCATCCACTTTTAATACTTACTTTAATTATATCTACATGAAGTTTAAAAGGAAGAGGTTATCATACTCTCTCCACATGATTTGCGATGGTGACTTCAAGAAGAGAAGTGAGGTATGCGATTCGTGTACTGCAAGCATCTCCAAGGATTGGAAGCTTTGTCAAGAAAACATGGAGGGATCCTTTTCGTGTAGATACTGCCAACAGCTGTCCATCATCTGTCCAAGCCATCTGATCTACACCTAAAACATTCACAAGTTTTTGTAAAAAAATATAATCCTTTAACTTCTGTAACCAACAAACACTTACTTTGCTCTACTATAAAAATGGTAGGAATTAATATCTAGAATGAATATACTAAAGTACTCAAAGATAACAAATTAATGTAATTCCAAGATTAATTAGAATCACTCAGATCAAACACATAATTTCCTAATATAGCATTTTACTGAGAGTGAAGACTTCACAGAATCGCAGAACTGTTTGAGTTGGAAGGGACCTTAAAGGCCATCTAGGTGCAACCCACCTTCCGCTAGACCAAATTACAGATCTGTTACAAAACTGATCAATACTCTTTCTATTCTCAACACTGACAGTTCAGGCAGCACATTCAAAGTGATCCATAATACCGGAAGCAGCTGAGCAGAATTCAATCTTACTCCCTTTATTGCCAAATTAGTAAGTACTAAATACAGAAATGGCGTTTGTTTTTCAATGTCTGAAAATGCCATTAGAAAAACCATATTCTAACTGACTAATACCAACATTCCAAGGAAAACAGGGCAAGTGTTGTGCTGACAATATCCTATATTTATTTTAAAAAAAAATTTTAAAAAGGAAGGTTCTTAGAAATAAAAAATCTGGAGGCAACCAGGAACTTGATAATAAATGAAGCACTTATAAACACCACATGAGGAGATAAGGGTGGAAACTCACTACTCAAGAAAATAGTTTTGTAACACTGTTCTGGAAGCCACAGGCAAAAGTCCTGTACATCAGGATGAAAACAGAATAAGTATCATATGTTAGTACAAGAGATGTTGAAAAGCACAAAAAAAATCATGGAAAGAAGCAGAAACCAGTTAAGTGCATCACTTCAGTAATGTGAATATTCTGTATTACAGATTCAAAACTGCACAACACTAACTGATCAAATATTCTGACAGCTGTACTTCTCTATACTTTGAATAGCTAAAATATGCTCCCATTTTGCTACAGGTCACCTAATAAATACAAGTTGGGAAAGCAGGAGTTTTTTAAAAATTCTATATTTACACAGTTTTTCCAACAGCGGTACTTTCACTCGATAAACAGAGACACTGTCAAAATTCCAGTTTACTTAATTAGTAAAAATTTCTATCCCCATGGAGAAAGTTAACATACCTTTGTTTTCATCATCCAAGTTTATTATGGCATACATTTCTCTCATATCTGTCAGATCATGGATTTTAATGCTAAAACAAAAATAAAGAGTCAGTCATTCTCACCCATCTAAATCTCAGTCATCATAAACTGGAAGAAACCCAATCCAATCAAGACAGCTTAATGGAGCAAAAAGTAGAGCACAAATGCAAAATGCCTTCAATTTCCTAAAAAACAACACATTGTTAATCCATCACTGTAAACAGTGTATCACTATACCACAGTACAACAATATTTGCTCAGAGAACTAAAATTTGAGGAAAAGGCACAAATCCAATTAGAAAGAATTCACGGCTGGGAAACACAGACTGTTATTCCCTTTTGATATGTTACAGCATTTTACTTTAAAAACACAATACTGATGGACACATAGGGCTTGAAACACAGATGTAAAAAATACTTTCAATCCTGCTGCATATAAAAGGGACAGAGTGGGAGGTGTACTTATGGTGTCATGTCACTCAATGTATATTAATCCACTCAAAGAAATAACCCTTATTGTACAATAGCTCAAGTGTTTGAAGTTGCACCATGTTTTGCTCACAGTTATACCACTCTTGATGTGCAACTGTCATAAATCAGCAGTTGGTCCCACACAGAGCTGAGGACAGAGAGAACAGTTTGACTCCTACTATGACACAGCTCCTCTTTTGCAGAAGAATTCAGATATCACAGAATCAGGGATCAGCAGATGAGGAGCTAAAGGAGCTAATCTATCCTATGCACAAAACATTCTGGAAAAACTCCAGTGTATTTAATTGTTTTTTCCTTAATTCCTTACACTTTCCAACTTTTGTCTAGACTGCAGGTAAGACCAAACACCAGAGAGGAGGATATCAGTTATCAACATACTCAGTACAGATTTAAATTAATTTTTCTCCTGTTGTTAAGCAGATGTTTATGCTCAATCAATAAATCTTAGTAAAGGAATTTGGACTTTTTTGCAGCCAAGCAACATAACAGAAAAAGAATGAATCAAAAAGAATAATTTATACTAAAGTTAATTTCTTTTTTGTTTACAATTAATTATATTAATTACAGCTGCAGAGATTTTTGTCCATAATAGCTTCTCCTAACTCTAGGCAGAGCAGCAGTTCCACAGAGCAATTCATCTTGTCTTTTCTAAACTCACTTCTTTGGGAGCCTTGAAGCCTTAGGAAGCATAGCATGAATGCCCAGTAGCTACAGCTCTGGGAGATGAATTCTATTCTTTATCTATAAAACTACCACTTACCAATTGTCTCCACATGACGCAGCTTTGTTTAAAGACTGTGATATAGCAATGCTACTTAGATTATCCTTATGATTATGAGCTTGAAAGACTTCTTGTCCTATTTCACGAATGTGCGTAGAAATGACTACAAAACACCCTTGTGAGAAACCAATCATAATGTAGCCGTCACCATACCTGTTACAAAAAAGCAACAATTTAGAAAAGAGACCTATTAATGCAATATGCAAAAAGCATTTTTGTTCAGACTGCTGGCATACTGTCAATGCCTCCCAGCAACAGGAAAAATAAACAAATTAGGGGAATTTATATATATCATGTTGAACCGTATAACATAAAATAGGTTAAGGGAAAACTACCACAGGTCCTTAAAGCAAAGAACCACGTTTGTGCTCAGACGACTCGTAAGTCATCTTTATTCTCTCCTGCATTCTATAATGCCACTTTATTTTCAGCAGGTTGCACACATGGCAGTGATGCCCAGGAGAAAGATTTCTGGTACGCTTATTTCAATGAAGATGGGAACTTTCATTTCAAGGTTCTGGCCAACGTGGTCCCATCAAAGTCATGGCAAAACAATAATGCCAGTCACTGTGCCCTTATGGGCACCGCAAACACAGTGGAAGTACCAAAGCAACAAACTGTATTTGTGAATATTCTGTTTACTTTTCATAGTCAAGTAGAAATAATGAGGTTAAGGCACAAATAGCTCCAGCATGTAAAGATGAATTCAAACAGTATCTCATTAGCTTAATTGCAAAAAAAATCATTGCAATAGAAACAGCCCGGGTATGCCTTGTTACACATGGTCATAAACTAAGAAGCCCATAGCTTTAGGTTTTCTTATGGTTGTAGTGTAAAGGAATGTCAATTCCACGTTGGCTGAACAGGCATTAAAAGACAAGCTGTAATGATTTAAAGATAGAGAAATAGTACAGCTACTTTTTTGGTACAGATCTGAAACTTCTAGCTTAGGTCTTCTTCACAGGAACATTACCAATGGTATTGCAGCATAAGGAGGCTGCAAGAACTTTGCACAGCTTCGCAAACCAAAAAACTACCTGAAGGACACAACTCCACCCCTAGCTCTTTCATCAGTTACTCATCCAAACAGAAAACAACCCATAAACCCCTCAGTTTAATCTTCTGTCAAGACAGCAACATATTAGTTTTTGAAGCTGAGCATACCAACAGTGCTTCTGCTGGAAAACACCATTTGTATAGCTACGGAATCATCAAGTAGAACAGTTACAAAATGTAGACTACTTTGTGTTTGGAAAAGAATTACTGAAAAATCTACAATACATCCAAGAAAAATCCAGTCTGAGCAAGGAATAGATGATTTTGTTTCCAGCATTTATTAGAACTACTTGGAAAATACTCAGCTTCTTAATACTAGAATAATTAATTAAGAAAGTTCTGCTCACCATTTGTAGGTTACAATACTGCCGTAAGGCTGCTGAAATTTCAGATCAATTGGGTTATCAGGATCATTCAAATTAAAAAGGAAGAGAGTCCTCTTGCCAACCACTGCACTTACCTGCCAATGAATGAAAAGCAAAATTAACATAAGAAGAATGGCATAACTTCAAAGTAAGGCCCTATATCTTCACTAAAAGATGAGATTTAAGAATTTGAATAATCCTTAAGAATCTCATGGATCTGAATTCTGAATCTGATTCTGAATCAACAGTGGAAGAGATTTTCAGGACATTGCCCTGTGTGAGACAGTGGTTCACAAATCTAAATGCAAGCTCAGCAGAACACACAGCTCAAATTCAAGACTTTCTCCTACAGAAGTCAGCTCCATTTCCTCAGAAGAAAAGGTAGCAGATCACATGGAGTTATCCTGCTAGATTACTCCCACTTGAACTGAAGTATTTTGTAGTGACTTCTTACTGTGCTTTCCCTAGTTGACACTCTTTCATCAGTCTTCATAACTGAGAACTGCATGTCACTGGGATCTGAGCTGACTGAGGTCTGCAAGAAAGAAGTTCAGATTGAGAAATCAACAGTTAATGTAGTACATACTGATGATAAATAATTGCATTATTCCTGCCCTGTACAATTTCACATAAGGACAGAGTTGTTACTGCATTTAGTACCAAAACCAAGAAAAGCATTAGAGAAAACATGACCTCAGTTTGGATCTTAATGACATGTTAGCATAAAATATATATTAAAAAAGCTCCATGTCCTTGAAAGCACTGGGGTTCAAAAGGCACAAGCTCCCATAGGTCCCAGCTTTCTTGGGAACCAGGAGTATTAATGCACACCTTAAAATCAAATGTGCATTGTAAATACTACCTGTCTTATAGTATCCCCTTCCTGATTGCTTATAGTAATCATTTTGTCTTCACCACCTAAAGCAAGGAGGTTTTCAATACTCCAGCAGCCACAAGTAATCCTCTTAGTGTGTTTACCTGAAAAAGAAATAAACCGATACAAAACAAATCAAACACAAGCCAAAAAAAAATCTGTGATGGAAATATACTCAGTTTGGCTACTCAAACACAGACTGTCAGAATGTGAAACAACCTGTCAAAGCAAGAGCCTTTTTCAAAAAATCTTCTGCTCTCAGATGGAAGTCTTTTGACCTTATACAAAACAGCACAGGCCCTGTTCTTCCATTGCTTTGCATCACATTTCTGGGCTGTGTTATATCCTTAGCATTTATGCCCAGAGGTACTCTAAGCAGGTAAGAAGAAGTAACTTAGCAACATGAACAACAACACAAATCCTTTGCAAGAAAGATAATACAGGTCTCCCACGAGGCAGTAAGGCAGTATTCGGCATTTGTATATATATTTAACTTAGTATACTACAAAAATACTCTGCTGTGTACACCAAACCAGAAGCCGCAAGTTGAGTATGAGCACATTTTTTATCTGCATGTTCATACAGAGAACTGAAAAGGAAACTATGTATATTAACAAAATTCCACTTGCACATGTGCCAGAGTAGTTTCAAACCAATCCATACCAAGAACAGAAATCTTGCGAGAAGTCTGACGGTTATATATGAGTAAGTTTCCTTTTGCTGTTCCAACAGCAAGTAAAGCTCCAACTCGAGACCACAACAAGAAAGACATTGCATCCCTACAACAAAAAAAAATTTTACTTTGTTTAATGGAGATTCCTTTCACATGCTCATATATCAAAACATTTTGCGTAAGACATTTTGCATTTGTCTTTAATTTCTATGAGTCACACAGACCAAGGAGAACTTTTAAATTAAGCAAATGTTCTCCACAAATATCAGAATTATTTAAGTATGCATAATAGTAAAAGTAATAAAAATTTGTATGAGGTAATATAACATGACTTGTACAAATGGAAATGTGTCTGCAAACATCAAGAGTCTTTGATGGAATCACTGGTAATTTTCCAGCCACTTTTTGTATTGTTTTTTTCTACCTCAATAACCCTATGCATTTAGCCCACTCAAAAGTGAGTAGGTCTAGTTCTAGTCAATGTAATAAAGAAGTTAGATAGATCTATTTTAACCTGAAGTTTCAGATACAGCAAGGCCTATTTTGATGTATATTTAAGGCTATACAGATACTACACATAATGTTAAAAAACAAAGAGCCTCTTAAGCAAAAAAAATTTAAACCAAAATTTTTTAATTAGCACAGTCCCTCCCATCTTTTTAAATTTCAGGGTAGGCATGCAAAAGAATTTGAAAGAAATTTGAGATATTGACATGTGAAATGGCCTCCAATACATATTTGGTTTGCGTATGAGCTGCCTTCCTAATTTTGAAAAGGGGACGATACCAGAAAAGCCTGATTATCACAGCATTTGTGTCTTAGTGCTAACACTGTGATAAAAAATGATTAGGGACTTCCATTGATATATACCGCTCAAACAGTATATAAGTAAGCAATTTACCTCCAGTATTAGAAAGAAAGATCACAAAGGAACTGCAATTAACTGCAGACTCCATTCTGTTAGGTACCTTCTGTGTTCTTTTTTGCTTGCATACTGGTAGGTTACTCTTCACCCCACACTATTTGTTTACACATGAAAATGGTACAATAGGGTCTATTCATTCACACAATATAACGTCTATAACATGCATCTTAACAAACACAGGACAGAGTTGTTTCCACTCTCCTACAGGAAGAATGTTTATGTTGAATGCGAGAGTTTAGCGGAACAGACTCAAAGAAGCCAAAAGTTTGTTAAACCAAGCTTATTCATTAACCCAATGCTTGATTGTTATGCAGACCCCGGAAGAGTTTAAAGTCTGTGGCCAAATTCAGAAAGGTAAGGCTTTGAACCTTAGCTACCTCCTTCCATCCTAAACCAGTCTACTGTGTGAATAGCATTTTAGCCCCCTTATAAATCTAAGCAAAAAAAAAAAAATCCTAGCACCACTGATATCACTTCCCTTACTTTTAAGCTCCCTTTAGCTGGTGTGAAAGACTTAGGACAAAGAATAGCCAGTGCAGACACACAAAAAATTCATCCATCCTTATTGCTACCACAAAGTTGAAACATTGAAGAGAAGCTTTCTAGAGACTTTGGCACTGCTGACACTCAAAAAAGAAACAAACGCCCTGTAAAACCCAAAATCCCCATCTACAACAAACACTTCAAAACCAGCAAATCATATAAAAAAGAATTTAGTAACAAATTGCAGCATATTCGTTTAATTAGTATATATATTATGAGGACTCCAATAAAAATATGATCTTGCAATATAGCCTCCACATCAACAAGTCACAGTGGTCCCAGTCTTTAATACACATTAAAAAAAAAATTTCTTACCTCATGCCACTGTCTACTTGGCTTGTTTTGTTTGTGATTGCATCCCACAGAAATATGGTGCTAGATTTGTCTGTGATTATTGCTAAAGTATCTCCATCCTTATCCCAGTCCATAGCAATACAGTTACTGAAGAAAAGAAAAAAAGTCACTAAGAATGTTAAAACGTGTTTGTAGGTGCACAGAAACAGCCAGAACTATGCTGACTATGAGTCCCTATCCTTCCTTTCCCCTCCCCTGCAAACCCATGACATATTGCAGATTTATCTCTAAACTAGTTTTATAGGAACCCCACTTTTCCTCAAATCTCATCAAAATGACAGGGGCTGAGAGGAAGGTCATAAAAGGCACTGCTACCTACATTCTAGTACTTGAAATACTGTCACCTTGATTTTCAAGAGACAGTGGAAGTCCTCTGTTAGGTTCTGGTTTGTTAGAGGCTATTCAGACTTGGGATTATTCTTCTGGTAGTACACCTCTGATTCCACACAGTTTTCCTCACTTTGGACAGTTTTCTGGAGAGAATGTGCATTTCTCATACACTGTGCAAAACACTGCACAGAAAGAGCTGGGCCATGGATATTACCAAGTCAAAGAGACTGACACAGCCAGCCCATATTATGACTGACACCTAACCCAAACATCAAGATGTTATGGTCAGTGAAATACAAGTGAGTCTGGTAAAGGGATGAGAATTGCATCTCCTGGTTTGGTGCAAGGTGGCAACTACCATGAACTGCAAAAACTGGATTTCTAGACGTCTTGGGGACCTAAGTGATGCTGGCTCATATTTACCAATAACACAGGGCTATGTAAGTGATGATCAGGAAATTAAAGTTATACTCTTGACTAGAGGTTTCAGTCTCAAAGACTTAGTGGGAGTTTTGCCTTGACTAAGGGCATTATCTTAATCAAAATTAATCAGATAGTTAAAATAAAAATTTCCATGATGACTAAGAGCAGTTAAAGTGCTAAGAAGAGATGAGCAGTACACAAATGAACCTACATGAAGTAGTAATGGTACCCAATAAAAATGTATTTATTGAGCAAACCAGTATGAAGACCCAATGTCACACCATTTTTCCTTAGGGAGGTTTCCCCTGGTTTATATCCAGCCTGTTCCTATGGTCTGACTGCCTTTTAAGAAGTTCAATGTATCTTCCAAAGTACATGACTTTTTAAATTTAATCTGAAAAAATCCAACTTGTACACTCCCATACCACTCTTTGATGTGAACCAAAGTGTGATCAGCTGGAAAAAAAATTACTCACTTCAGAAGTATTGTCTCAGCCTAAAGCAACAATGCAAATGTGTACATTTGTGCCACTGATGCAAACAGAAGCACTAAACCAAAAGAGTATCTTTCCTCAGCAAAGCCATAACAAACTGTTAGAAAATCAACAGTAACAAGAATGCAAGGATATATTGTACACAACCTCATTATGATCCTTCTAAATATGATAGATCTTTTTTTAACATTTTAATGACATACTTTGTCTTCTCTTCCAGATATGTTCACCAGAGATAGTATATCTTCCTACAAATTTCTCACATTGTCTAAGTATCCTACCAGAAGAGAAGCATTTTTAAAGAAAAAAACAACAACAAAAAATTTAAACCTATCTTAGTACCTACCCTGGTAAGCTGATTTCATTTCTCTTCTGACCATGACGATCAAAAATTTTCACAGCACGATCACCTCTAAAAAAGATTAATATATAGAATAATTCCCTTTCTTTATCAGTAATTTTGATGGACAAATGCAATAAATCGTTGCAGTCTTACCCTGTTACAGCAAGAAAATTTCCTAAAGACTTCTGCCAAGTAAACTGCACAGGGGAACCAGACCAAGCTTTTTCATACAGACTGAATACTTGCTGGGGGAAAAAGAAAAAGTAGGAAATTATACATCTTAAAACTGTAAGCATATAAAAATACTACAACTTCCTAGCATGTTAGCAACTGAGCACAGTGGGAGTAAAAAACCCCCAAACAATCCAAACACAATTTCTGCATGATTCCAATGCACCAAAGTACCAAAATCCCACCTAAAAGTTCTTTCAATTTGAATGGAATAAATTGACGTTTCTGGTGCTGAGTGTCTGCATAGAGAACTGTGACTCTATCAAAATTATTATTTTTGCCTCTTAGTTACAAGAATAAAAAAATTGCAGGAGACTCTCCCCTTCTAGTTCAAAGACCACAATGTCAATAGTTGTCTAAATTTAATGGAAAAGTCTGGGACCAGAAAGCATCCTTAGTTTGTAAAACACAGAAGGCTCAACATTTACTCTTTAAGAGATAGGTAACCTTTTTGTTACTCTGAATTGCTGGGTCTTAAAAGCTAAGATTTCAAAGCAACACACTGTAGAAAGAGATTCTGATTCCCAACTGATAAAATTTCTGAATGTCCTTTTCCTTTCACACTATCCACAGATATTTTTCTGTAACTTGGGTGTAAGATAAAGCCCACAAGTTTGTTTCAAAGCTTGCTATCGTGACTTATATCCCCAACACCTGGTGTCCACCAAATGCCTGTCAGGCTTGCTCAAGTCTGCCACAGGTTCATATCCTTTCTTTTGGGTCAATGTAAACTGAGGTATTCTTCACACTGAATCTACATTCTACTCACAAGAATGGCAAAAATACAACCACCACATGCCACACTCACAAATTACATCTGACAACTACGTTTGATTTGGAAAAAAAAAATTAATAAAATCTTAGTCCAGAGAAGGGCTACCAAGATGATTTGAGGGATGGAGCACCCCTCCATCTATGAGGAAAGGCTGAGAGAACCGGGATTGTTCAGCCTGTAGAAGTGAAACTTTGGCGTGACCTAATTGTGGGCTTTCAGTACCTGAAGGGAAGCTACGAGAAAGATGGAGAGGGACTATTTGTAAGGGCATGCGGTCACAGAACAAGGGGGAACGGCTTCAAACTGAGAGAGTAGGTTTAGATTTACTTATTGAGAGGAAGGTATTTGCTGTGACGGTGGCGAGGCACTGGAACAGGTTTCCCACAGAAGTTGTGAACACCCCATCCGTAGAAGTGTACAAGGCCAAGCTGGATGGAGCCCTGAGCAACCTGGGATAGTGGAAGATGTCCCTGCTCATCGCAGAGGCGTTGGAACTAGATAACCTTTAAGCTGCCTTTCACCCGAAGTCACTCCACAAGAAAGAAAACAAACACGAGAGCGCAGGCAAGCCCACCAGGCCCCCACCACCGTTTGCTGGCGGCCCTTCCCGCCGCGCCTCCCTCCCGTGCACAGGCCGCAAGCGCCAGCGCCCGCCCGCTCCCCCGGGCGGGACCCGCGACCCCTGCCCGCCCCCGCCCCGGCGCCCGCGGCCGCCCAAACCCACCTTCATCGCGGCCAGCGCGGGCCGCCAGCGCCAGCACCGCGCATGCGCCGCCCGCCCACGGCGCCGCAGTTACCCCGGAGACGGAGCGGGCAGAGACCAGAGACCGGCCCCCGCCCCAGCGGGAGGAGCTCTGCGTGGGGCCGCGGTTCCCAGAGCGGGGTATGGGCAGTACTCAGAGACAAAGGAGTGTTTTTAGATCGCAGGCACGCAGAACGGGCTCTAAGTGAGGAATAAAGGCACACACCCGCCAGCAAAGCCTCTTGAGATCAGCTGTATTCCAACTGCAAAGCTTCATCACAAAGTGTCACCGATTTCTTTTAAAACAATAAATAGTTCGCCGAGAGCGTTAAAACACACGTTTAAAATTACAAATGTACAAAGGACTTTGGGTATCGGGCACTTCAAACTTTAAAAAAAAAACCAAACCAAACCCAAAACATTCGATGAGTTCACATCTTCCCGTTTTTCACGCGCGGTGCTGTTTGGGAAACATAAGGGACAAGGCACGTAAAAGCAAATACAAAAAGGCTTCTCCCGAGAACATGTAGACAGTTCAAAGCAATTCGGTGTAACAGCAGAGGGCTCGAGAAAGGCAAATCAAAGCAATTCGGTGTAACAGCAGAGGGCTCGAGAAAGGCAAATTATAAAGTATATGAAAAAATCAGGTAATTGTTAAATAAGGTAACTAATTTGATACAGTCCTGCGAGGCACACGTCACTCTCCTGTAAGATGCTGAACATGCTTAAATGGTGGCAGTTGAGCGTCTTGCAGGATTGGGCCCTTTACATTTTTAAATAAACTTACAGGAAAGACAGACAATTTCTTCATCTTACAAAATTATACTTTTCATAGTAGTGCAAAGCCTCATGTAAAAATGTAATTAGTCTAGATGTAATGGAATGCTTCAAAAATTCCAAAGTGCAAATATTAAACTTAAATTGGTTAATTGTTAATCACACTTTAGAATTCTTCGAATAACTCATACAAATAGCAAAGTAAATACAAGAACCAAAGCAGAGAAAAAGGTATGATGGTCTGCATCTTGCATAACAACTTTGAAAATCTAAAAAGTACACTGGATGTCAAAAATATCTGTCAGAAATTATTAAATAGCAGGTTTCTGTTAGCATAAGACAATATTTAAAATAAGGCTTTGGTTAAATAAAAAGTTCTCTAAACTAGGAATGATGATAAAAAGTGCAAAAGATTCACCAAATACACAACTTCATTTCCAAGGGAGGCATTACACCTGCCATTTACAATAGTTTGCATTGGTTTGTCAGCCTGCCTTGTAGTCACTCAGATAGCTATAGCCAAACGTGTTTATTACAGGCAAATTAAATCTATGGGGTCCAATCCTTTAACTTGTTTCACCCAGAGACAGACCCAATTATATCAAAGTACATCCATTTATAGCATCATTGCTCTGCATGTTTGGGGAAATCAAGGCCCTGGATCCAGAACATGTGATTATTATAGCGAGTTCATTCATTTTCTTAGTGCTTCCTAAACAGAAGTCCTCTGCTGACAACTGGCAGGTTGCAGCTGACTTTCTTACAAGTAGAATTCTTGTAACATATGCGTAACAAAGATAAGTTTTTAAAAAGTGCTTAATATTGGTCCATAAGAACAACATGTTCATGTCAACTTCAGACCAAACAATTTGCTGTGGTAGATATCCTGCACCTGGTGTTCATTGGTTCACTGGTAGTTTGCTTGAGGAAAAAGTAATCCTCTGAGTCCACGCAGGAGAATGTCACCTTCCCAGAGAAAATAATTCAGAGTTTTACAGTCACAACACATGCTCCAGCTCTTCCTAAGCACAGTGGTGCAACCTGTAAGCAAACAAACAAACAAACAAACCATCCGTGAGATAAATGCAGTCAGCTTTAAGTAATTTTTCCCCCTAATTACATGGCTGCAGCAGTAACAATATCACCCATGCTCTGTTAACGTGACTTACAAATTGGTCCAAAATTGTATACAAACACACAGAAAATGAAAATATATTTCATATGACAGAGTGAAGCACTTTGAAAACAATAGCAAGCCTAAGGACATCAAGCAATTCTTATTGATAATTTCAATTATTCAGTATTATAGGAAAAAGAAACCTTTGTTTTAGTACAAACTGGATACCTGAGCTAGACACTCAGACAACTGAGTAAAGGGCGGTAAAATAATGCATTTCTCAGAAACAGAAAATGACTACAATTATAGGGGCAACCTCTCCTCTTTACTTGATTATTTGATAAAATCCTGTTAAGAGTTCTTGAAATCAGAATATATTTCCCAGTCATTATTCTTCAATTGCAAACAGAAGTTACTTCTGGCAAGACCCTTTTCTGCTGCGATTCTGCTGGACTTGAACAGAGGACATTAGTTTCTAACACTCCACTTCTCCTTTTCACCTTCATAGTATTGCAGTGTATGTGAATAGCACACCAAGTGGTACAGAGACTATCCTGACGATGAAAAAGGCTGTTTATGCCAACTCCCCTATTTTTTTTTTTTCCCAGGAACAACAGACTTTTATAGAGCTGTCTTTGGCTCTGACAACCTTCTCTTGAGAAAATTCCACTACCTTCTCTTGAGTTGTGTGAAGATGAAGAGGTGGCAGACTGCTGACATAACAAGAGAGAAAGAAGGTGCACAAATATTTCCAAATCCCCCTGGGAAGGGTTTGACACTATTCTACATACTGGGATCACGGCATTCAGTGAGATATAGAGGGCCATGGCTAAGGATACAAAGGTGCATACAGATGGTCACTGCCTAGACATGTGAGATTCATTTAGATGCAATAGTGAGAAGCACAGTTTCTGTCCTCTGGTACAGTTTGTTTTTCTTTAGCAGGACTAACAATGCCATGGGTTATAATTACCAGTACCAGTGAAGGCCCCAAGCTCTGACGAGCCTCCTTGACGACTTGTTTTTTAAGAGCTTGCAGCAGTACGCAGTGGGGGGAAATGGACAGCTCAGTTTTTTGTGTTACAGAGATTTTGATTAACAGTAGTTTAGTCCTCTTTTTGAATTAAGAATGTGGGCTATTGCCAGGATAGCATATTCAGGTGGTTCAGAATTCAGCTGCCTAAATAATGGTGTCTGATGCTATTACAAATGAGCTTGGACATTCATCCTGGTCTGCAACTGGACTCCAGGAGGGTCTTGGTCTCCCACAGATTATGTGTTGTATCTGCCAACCTTCTGTGGATGTAGATACCTTAGGGTATCTCAAAGAGCATTAGACACCAAAGGACAGTCAGCTCAGGATGTCCTTGTGCGTGCTCTTCCCACACAACACACATTCCTGGAGCTATATAAAAGTAACCAAGCTCTGAACTGAAAGTAATGGTTTCTGAGCATGAACTGAAGAATTATTTTTATTTCAAAGCTGCAAAAAGAAAAATGGGCAAAGGCTTTTTGAAAGCTGCATAGACTGTACATAGCATTCACCTCAGGAAGGGATTATTTATGAAAAAATGACCAAAACCTTGAAGAAATCAATGTTGAGAGACACATTAGAGCTAAAACGAATCTACATTTATCATTTATCTTCAGAACAGGAAGCCATGTAAACAGAATCCTTTATGAGAGTTTGGGGAACATGGCAATATATTTTATTTAAAATAGCTGAAATTGCCAAAGAAAATACCTATACTCTTGCCAAAGAAAGAAGGGCAGTTTATTAGAAATTAACAACTGTCTGTTCAGGATAAGTCATCTCAAGATGGTAGACAAAGGAAAAAAAGAGAGACTCACAACAGACAAGTAATAAAGCGCTTTTTAGAGAAGGAGTATTTGAATTCTCCTTGTAAAAAGAGGCACATTTGAAATAACAATATTAATAGTAGTGTATGGTCTGATCAGAAACGATACCTGTGTCCATTCATTTGTCTGGGGATCATAAGACTCCACTGTATTAAGATATGTTTGACCATCATATCCTCCAACAGCATACAGCTTGTCACCTAGAAGACACACTCCCACTGCATCTCTGCTAATGCTCATAGAGGCCACAGCAGTCCACATATCTGTTTTGGGATCATACCTAAAAGATACTTTGTGTTATGCTCTTAAACTGTTACCAAAATTCAACAACAACAACAAAAAAAGTGTACTGGAATTGATGCTGTCAAGGTAGTAGAAAACAGGACAATACAGATTGGGGTGTTAATTTCAAAGGACTTTTCCCCCCTCAATTCCCCTCCCTTTGAAACTGTTTCTTTAGTCATCTGGTAACACAGTTACTACTAGCCAGATACCTACTTCGTGCTGCTTTCCAAATAGTAATACAGACATATACAGCTGCTCTTACGACATTTTAAGTGTAACCAAACATACCATGCCGCGAACAGTTCTGCTGCTACACCATAGTAGAGCAAGTGCTTGTTTTAAGTGGTAATTACTGTATATCAAAGCACAGGCTGGTAAAATAGGGTTTGGTACTAAGATTACTATTACTAAGATTACCAATTTCAAAAATATGACCCAGTTTGAGAAAATTCTATGCAAATGAATTGGGAAATGCAAAACTTAAAATTTACAACACTTTTGGAATCAGAAGTATCAGCACAGTAAACAGCAGATGGTTTAATGAAAAACATTGTGTGGTTCTAGAACATTATCAACATTCTTTACAAGTCAAATTGAGAACTACATAGGAGATTCCACGCTACACTTATGTCAAGGAATATATTTTAATCTGACTGAAAGAGGCAATCTTTTTTAAGACTACAGATGCTTACAGCAGAACTGATATAATTACAGAGCTCTGAAGGCTCTAAAGAACTATACAAAGAAAATAATTATTTGGCTAAGAGGCCATCCTAATTTCACACTTGCTAAAAACAAGTTTGAAAGACGCTAGTCTTAATTTTTTTGCATGAAGAGCATAGATACAAAGAGCTCTAACAATTTCATTTGCTGTTCTCTAGTCAAAGTATTACACAAATGCATGCAAGCATAACTGTAACATGAAAACACTACCTGAAGCACATATGCAAATAGAAGAGGGTGATTAGTAAGCTACATGTAGAAATTACTTTCCCAATTATCTTATAATTTATAAGCAATTGTATTTATCTGGGAATAGCAACTTTTATTGCAAAATATAATTCAGAAGCTTAGTGTGGTAATAAAAAACAGATCTTTTAAATTAATATTCCTTAATTCTTTAATTTTTTTCAAGGAACTAGTTCCATGAATTTGATGGTCTTCAATTTCAACTCACTTAAAGAGCAAGGACAAAATGCATTATAAGATGATTCCTATTTATTAAAGTCATGAGTTCTGTAACTTTGTTTCAGAGAACACTGATTTAGAAAAATACACAGACATATTGCTTCTCTTAACATCCACGCTTCTCTTGGGCTTCTGATTATCTGTATTGCCCTAAAAATTCGGTATTTGCTAAGAAGTAGCTTCCTATCTGCAAACCTTTCTGGGGTCTTTTTAGTGCAACTTCCACATGTTAAGGGCTATGGGCCACACTGTATTTCCAGGTCTACTAGGGCTCTGAAAGTTTGAAAACTACAGCTCTTTTGTGGTGGATTTTTTTGTGGTGTGCTTTGGTTTGGTTTGTGGTTTTTTGTTTGTTTGGGGTTTTTGGGGGGTGAAGGGTGAAACATATCTCCTGGCATTAATAAATTTAGTAAAAGAAGAATATGGGCGATGAAGACTTACTGTAAGTGTTGGGAGATACCAGGGAAGAAGAAAAGTTTTACAACTGGTGGTGGCGGAGCAGGGAGAGAATGAAAGCATAGTTCAGAAATACCTAAAATGCCAGTGAAGATTTAATACAGTGAATTATGAAGTATTTACTATCTTTTAAAATTATTTTATGGATCACGTGTGCTTCTGCAATTTGTGATACAGTCATTCATTAATCACTTTACATAAAGATGTACCAATTCTGGAATGACTGAATTACATGCCAGTTTCCCACTGTCATTAGGGGATACAAGAAAGAATTAGATATATAAAGATCCACAAAACCTTATTGTTAACTTCTTTGAAAGTTATTATATGAATAGATTCAGACTTCTTCCATGAAATCTGCTTCATTTTTAAAAGCATTAAATTCCAAGTTGTTTCAGTTATAAGTCATAATTCATTCAATGAGATTGTTAAAATAATCTAGATGAATTGTATTAGGGAGAATTTGCTTTAAATAATCTGGTAACATTTTGAATTATAGTATGACTACACAGCATATTTTTATATGTAAGTTTCCTCTGTTCATGCTAAAAATAACACACCTATTTTATTGGGTTTCTACTTTCAGCTCTTTCCATAAATCACTCTATAGAGTAGCACTATTAGAATCCCATGGCAGGATATGCCTTCATCAGTGTATTATTACCTTTCTACGCAGTCTGACAGCCTGGATGTTAAGTTGGATGCTGGAGCATCATGGCCACCTATTGCATACAAGAACCCGTTCCAGGTGGTTACACCTACACCACCTCTTCTTTTTGACATCTGAGCACAGAGAGTCCATTTGTTTGTATGAGGATCAAAACATTCTACTGACTTAAGACAAGAACTTCCATCTCGACCACCAACTGCATAAAGCCTACAAAGTAAAACAAAACAAAAAAGAAGACAATAAATGTTGTCTGAATAAGACAGTTTCTACTGAAACATGAAGGATTCCAAGTTTGTTAAAAAGGGAGGTTTAGAAGGAGACTTTCAACTTTCAGTAGACTGCTCTATTGTGAAAACTTAGGCAAGACTTTGCTCCAGTCTTTTCCTATTGTAACAAACAATGCATAATAACAATATTTACAGAAAATTGAATATCTTACACAGCATTTATGTTCCAACCTCTGCCTATAACTAGCAATTTCAAAATTACACACATGACTTGCTGGGTCAGAAGGACAAATTCAGTAGTGGATCTGTGCATGCACCATCTTTACCCTGCCTCATCTTAGGCATTCAAGTGCTTTTCTGGACCTGGGTTTTAGTTCATGACTGACAGCACTACTTTAAATCCCTCACACCCACTAGGTGGCCCAATTTGCTTAGTCCTAACAAAAAGGTTTCTAGCATTTGGTACAAACAAAGGATTTCAACTATTTGGAAGGGCTGAAATGAATAAAAAAAATTGGGTTTAGGAGGACTCAATCACTGATGAACCTTTAAAACTAATCAAATAATCAAACTTGATAAAGAGTTTATGAAGAGAGTTTTTGAGCAATCTAGGAATAGCAGCAGACATGCCCAGCACTATTATTTGGAAAAGCAGGAACACAGAAGTCATTCTAAAAAGGAAGCAATGCATCAGAAGTAAAATCCAGTACGAGATCACCTCAAATAACATTAACAAAATCCTTTCAGAGCCTATGTATGGCTAAATAATCATATAAACATTAGTATATAATGATAGTGTGAACAATTTACAACAGTTACCATGAAGCACTATTCAAGATGTTCTCAGTTTGGGTAATACTAGTGTTTGGTTTTTTAAATATACTTACCAAGGAACTTAAATACAAACATCTTGTAAATATGGTTGATCTAGTCCTTCTCAGTAACAATTTTAATATACTTTAAAAAATATTCCACAGAAGTTTCTATGTTTAGCAATACAACTTGTTTAAGGTAAGGAATGTACTGAAGGTTACTGTAAAACTCTATTGCAGTTCCATAAACTAAAATCATGACTAAAATTAATCCTTTATGCAACGTAACATTTGTGAATCTCCCAACTTTACCTTCCCTCAAAACATGAGAGAGTTTTGATTACTTATGCAGTGATTTCACACTCTGGACATGGAGAGAGACATATTAATTTCTATATATGAAGGTTTTGATCCAACCATCTGAAACTTACTAAGTTACAGACATACATTACAGGAAAGTGCAGAAATTACTGCTCCTGCATCTGAAATGCTGCATGCATTTTAAAATTGTCAGCTGTAGTGATCTTTTGTTGTGTCTCCATTAAGAGTCTAGGCAATGTTCCATACTAACAGGGAAATGTGAGGCTCTAATTCTGGTGCTTTTCATCACACCTGGGACCCTCTGCTGGATATACAGCAAGCTTTAGACCTAACTTAGGTATCTGAGACTGCAGTTCCAAGGCAGCCAAGGCACTCTGCTTGCTGGTTGATCAAGTTCATCCCTCCTTCCTGTAGGCAGTGAGCATTTCCACTCATTCTTGGACTTGTCCCAGATATCACAGAACCCTTTGTAGCTGCCTTTCAGCAGTACTAATTTACCAGTCACTAGGCTTCCAAAATAAAAAAAGTATGAAAAACTTTTTTTACCTGAGAGCATTCAAATAGCTCAAGGGAGACGTATCAGACAGCACATAAGCAGGAAGTGCAAATTTGTGGATAATAGAGTGTAAATATTCTGCCACAACCACAGTACTACTCAGTCAATCAGTAGCTTTGTCTGCTGTGGTATTCCTGTAGTCATGCTGGCAAAACATAACTCACTCTCCTCTCCACCCCCCCAATGCTGGGGTACTTCTTTAATAAGAATTGCATCTCCAACTGTGTAGGTGCATACCCAGGTGAAACTAAGCTTAATTAAGGGTTAATTTAGTTTGAAGTGCTAATTTAGCTTAGTTTATCATTGGTTTGCCTTAGTATATTTAGTGCTGATGCAGTAAGTGCATTCATCAACAGCAGCTCTGAATCTGCATTTCTGTAGTTTCAATAAACCACACTGTTTGTGGATCTGTGATTGTGAAAGTATTGAATGCAACCAGACTTACAGTGCTGAACTGGTTATAAACAGGAATTAGGCCCAGCTGCACCCAGCCCCTCTGATCTCTGGGAACCAGCTGGAATACAAGAGGATTATTTTCTGCCAAATTTCATATTCTAATGCAGCAGGTTCTTGGTATAAGAAGGATCTGGCCATACTGGAGCAAGTCCAGCTGACGGTCAGTAGGATGATGAGGGCGCTAGAACACTTGGCATACAGCTGTAGTGATGCGGAGAAGCTTGCTTGACCCAGCACAGTATCTTTTCTGTGAATGAAGAAACTTGGCTCTTAATACTACCAACTGGTATCTATCAAGTGCAATTAATCTATCGAAATTAATAGTCACTTAGGATGGTCCTGTAATTACATTAAAATAATGAGATTTTACATTTGAAAACAGAAATTGCCTTCACATACTTTCCATTTAATATTGCTACACCAACAGTGCTCCTGGGAGTTGACATACTAGCTACGAAGTTCCACTGACGAGCCTGTGGATCCCATCTTTCTACTGTATTCAGGTAGCTCCAGCCATCATGTCCTCCTACAGCATACATGGGACCTTCCAATACAGCTACTCCTAAAATACAGATATGAAAAACAGTCACTTCTGGATAAGAGGAATAAAGATCAGAATTTCTTAGTGACGGTCCAGTGTGCACCACAATTAAAAAAAAAAAAAAAAGAATTCTTTTGGTAGCCAATGCTACCAAATACAATCCTCAATACAATCTGAAGGAGAAAAGATATTGAATAAGCAGTTGGCATTAAAACAAAATTTCCACCCTCCTAAAGTTAACTTCTGAATGTTTTTTTGACCAATCCTAAACCAGGTAACCTTTAAAAAATATGCAATCAGCCTTTACAGAACTGTACATACCAAGACCGTGACGATGAGTGGACATAGGTGGCATTACACTCCAAGTTTTTGATCTAGGGTTGTAGCACTCCACAGTATTCAGTGTTTTCAGTCCATCTCTGCCACCAACAACAAACAATTTATCATCTAAAACTGCAACTCCAAACTGTAATCTTCGTCCATTCATGTTTGCAACTGGAGTCCATGTGTTGGTACGAAGTTCATATTTTTCAATACTTGTAGCTCCTGATGACAATATATGCAAGTTATATATGGGGAAAAAAGTTTTGAAGTACTAGGATAGTTTTTATTTTAGCATTATGCTGATCCCACAAGACACCATTATATCCTGCAGCATGTTCTTAAGTCTGTGTAGACAAATAGTCTTTTTTGACTTCCTCAGCAATTACCTGCACCGTTACAAAGGATGACTTTCTTGGTGCTTTTCAAGACAAAAAACAGGTTTTGTAAATGCTTTGCAGAATCAAGCCTTTAGAAATAGAAATATTAGGAATATAAACCAACCATCTGGAACACAATTGTATATCGAAATCAACTGTTTTGTAATATTAGACAAAAAAGCTGATGGTATGTGACATGACGTACTGAAAAACAGCTTTAAAACAACAAATTTAAGAAAACATTTTCTCTGCCATAACTTTCCTAACTTGCCAGATTCCTTCTAATTACCATTAAAAAGTATGGAATTTTCTATGAAAAAAATAATCCAAGTAGTTGTGACAGAACTATTTAACAATTAGTCAAAATATTTTTGTTGTTCTGTTTTTTTTTTAAAGCATGTGCAGGTCACCTTTGTGGCCTTTCAGTCATATTCTTCATTTTCCAAAGTACTGCTCCCTCAAGTAAATAAAGAATAGTTTTCATTCAATTAAACACTTCACTACTCAGAACTCAGCTATTCCTATGGTAATTTCAAATCAAAACTCTAGATTCCAGAACATTTACAGTATTATCAAAGATATATAGGCCTTTTTAACCTAATAAACAGTATACACTTTAGATATTTCATGTTCTGTACTGCAGAATCCTTGAATTTTAGATTTAACAGGTTGTAAAAAAATCTATCAAACATTTCTTTTAAGAAGAACCAAAACAGCTCATCAACTAAACATTACATAAGCCAATACCTTTTGTTGCATCCATGCCTCCAACTGCAAACAAAACGCCCACTGTAGATTTTCTAGGTTTGGTGCGAGGGCTTTGCAACATAGGTCGTCTCTCTGGCAACAGATGGTACTTCATTGCTTCCATAATGAGTTTTTGACATTCAATGTCATCCCTAAAGAGTGCGTTGTTCTCCATATCTGCCAGAAACTGTGAAAAAGAAAGAAAAGCAAACAAGCTGTATTGCTATAAACTACATGAAGAATAAAACCATGACTACCAAGATAATATTTTATACAAACCCTTCTACTGCCTGATTTAAAGTCTCTGTATTTTCAAAATGGTCATGTAAAAAAGGCTAGGGTAAAATTGAACTAATAAACAGAACATTCACATTTTAAGCAAAACCATTAAATAAATAAATAAATATTTAAAGAGGAAGGCCATCTGATCTTAATGGATGATTTAAGCTGAATGATCCAAAGAAAGGAAACATAATCTCCTTGAGTTCCATTGCCATGCAGGAATGTTCAAGAAAATGGAAACAGGCTCTGGGTATGTAAGTCAGTTCAACCTCATGCTTTTATTTCCAAATTCACCCAATGCAGAGGTCTGTAAAAGCCCTTTCAGCACAGGCTGAATATTTTAATATATATTCTGTTCCTCACCCTGACAGTGACCAATATCACAGTGTATCAACTAATAAAAGCCTTTGTTAAAATTTTTATATCAAGATTGCAAGCAAATTTGGCAACTTTTAAATCTTAAATATACTTAAATAAAATTCAACTAAAGACTACTAATAGAAGTTTTTAAGTTCAAAGATTCTGGAGTGGTTTGTACGCCGTATTTACCAAACTGCAGGAAAAAAATTATTAGTAGTTTGAGAGTCACAACTCTAATTATTAGAAGTCTGGACAACTGGCATTTTTCTGAGCTCCACAACATGGCATGAATAACAGAGAAAAAAGCAAATGAAGTGCCCCACTGGGACTTGGACAGTTGTCAGAAAAAGAGAGAGAAAAAAAAGCAGATGCTTCTGAAAATCCAAAATCCAAACACTTTGTGACTATTAAACATGCAAGTCCACAAACCAGAATGAGATGTCATTGTTGAGCTGTTGACAGCCAACCACTGACAGGTACAGAACTGCTGTGACTTCAGTCATCAGAAGTACTAAAGGGGCTCGCTGTGAAACAGTTGGGCACAATATGGTGTGAATATCCCTGGCTTAAAGCTGCCTTAGGGCTGCAAAGTGGCAAACATGATAACCATGGTTCCAGAACAGATACAGGTAAGTACAGATGGCTAAACCTGAACACCTCAGTATCAGGCAAAATAACACAAAATATGACAGAAAACATAATTAACAATCACAGAGAGAATAAAAAACCCTTTCAAAGCCTTTCATCAGTGACTTTTCAGAAGATTGAGAGTTTTGCAGCATTTCTCTAATTGGCTACAGTTCTCACTATTTAAAATAGCAAATGAAAAGTGTTCTCATGTAAATTAGTAGAGGGAACTTAATCTCATTCTTTACTTTCATACCTCTCATTGTTTCTTCTTTTGACCCAAAAGACCACTTGTATCATTTCATAGGGACACTCTGTGATTATAAAACAATAAACTAAAAGCTGTCTTTTAACTGCTAGTGTGCAATGCTACAGAATTACACACAGTTTAAAAATACATAAAAAATAAATTAATTAATTCTTATTGTCCTAAATCAGGCACTGTCACACACGCATGCATGAAAAACTAAGGCTGCAACACAACATGAGCAATTCAGACTTTCAATATATTTTTCTGATGGACAAGCAGCATATAATATTTAAAGCAACACTGTGTGAATGTGAGTTCTGCAACAAAAAGATGCAACCTACATTTTCTACAGTTTCTAACCCACTCAGCCTATAAAGAATTTCTCACTGCACAGAGTCTCAGTCTCTGAAAGCTATTCTACTTGATTTAAAAAGAAATGCAATTTTGCCTGCAGGCTCTTGAAACTAAAACTACTATAAATATTCCTCACTCAAAGAACTTAGAATGGGCTTACTGAAAGTACATTTTTTCGAAGTTTTATTATTTACACAGCTCCTTGTACTAAAAGCATTTCTAACAGCATTTACAAATGACACATTAGCACGAAATCATAGTAACTGCAAATCTGATAAGGAGAAAGGTAGTGCAGACACTCCAGTACTAAGAATTCCTGTCTAAAAGGAATCTGAGCCATCTTGTAATTCAGAAACTGCTAAATCATCTTTTTCATTATTTATCAGAGATGTAAAGTTTGCCACTTTACAGCTTAAGAGGCTGACAAACATTCATTTTTAGCAAAAAGAAACTTACAAATATTTAGGACACTGCTTGCATTAACCAGAGAGATGACAGAATGCTATCTACAAAGAGATGCATAAAAACAACCAATAAAACTAATAATTCATTACGAGTTTTTTGCTTCCAATGCTACAGTTTCACAGTATTTCCTGAAGATTTTTTTTAAGTGTATCTGCATCTCTGCTTGCAATGGTTTCAGTTTCAGCAGGTTGTTTAATCTTCTAATTTAATTTCTCTCAAATATCTTTAATTCATCAACTATAAAACTGAAAATCTTTTAATTATGTTATATATAACATACCAAGTCCTTACATGCAGCTCTAAGAATCCAAATCACTATAAAATTTCTGATATGTCACTATCAATATATCTATGCTGTAAACATTATGCCCACTGTAACCATGGTATAAACTAGAGAGGAATTGAACAATTTACTTGTGGAGCAAGCAGAGGCAGTCTAATGTAAGCCAGGAGTTTACTGAGATCTTTCCTTCTCTGTTCCAAATCATGTCGAACCCACGTAAGTAGTGCATTCAGTATAGTTTCTTCATTAGGAATATTCATGTCATCACTTGCTAAAAGCTTAGCAATTTCAGTGGCTGGCAATAACAGAAATTCTTGATTTCTAATTACTTCCATGAAGTTCTCCTGAAAAAGAAAAATATTTTAATAGAGGTGACATCATACTTTAAAGACATTTTATGGAACACCTGCTATATCTTCCCCTCTTTTTCCTTCCTTCTTGCCATCTCTCAGTTGTCCCACTGTAGTACTGACTTGGGAGGAACACCAAAGAAGAATTTAAAGTACTGAATTATTTTCACCCCTGATCATTTCCCCAACTCAGTCATTCAGTCTCACAGACAGATGTTCTGAAACAACTGAGGGAAGTGTACAGATGGAAATGAGCCATAGGTTGTGGGTGTTACTATCTTGGCACTGCAAAGTGAAGAAATAATTTCTGAAGTATAGTTAAAAAGATGCAGTTTGTTCCTGTTATCAAGCAGAAAGCACAACATGCTACAACAACTGGGCACACGTAACTGTTTTCATTACTGCTAGATAAAAATGTGGCATTAAGTTTTCAGAGGAAATAAACAACACTAACAATTTCATTGTTGATTTAAAATCAAATATTTTAAGTTTATTTTACTATTTTGTAGGTTTTATACAATTGATCTGATTTGGCTGGGGAGCAAAACATACAAAGAATCCACAATATTACACATGCCTTGCTACATTAACAATATTTGGATAGGATTCAATCTTCTAACTTTCATCCTGTCATTTTCAGCAACAAATCCTTACTTCAAAATAAGAAATTCATAGTATGTAACACGTCCTACACTGATATCCAATTACTTCATAATACAAGGACTTACAGCATATTCTGTAAGGATTCTGATCAATTTAGGCAGAAATAGCAGAAGTATGTAGAAACACAATCAGCACCATGAACTTACAGTGAAAAACCTGAATGTAACAGAAAAAGGTCATGTCTATCCTCTTTCCCCATATACCTTTACAAGGCAGCAAAGCAAAGCAACACAAAAGCAGAGAAGTAAAATCACAACATATTCTTGTATTTTGGTAGCTCAAACTCCAGCTAAATTCATACTCAAAACTAAGAGTAGCTTCATGACGATAACAGTGTTACAATCAATTTATTAAATGCACTGTGGATTGCTAGATAGCCAGCTAACAGGATGCTGATTTTGGTCTGCCATCATATGCACCTCCAAAACACCTGGAGAACAAAATGCGTTAGATCCACAAACAGGGATGTCTAACTGGGCCTAATATGAAAATTAGCCTTACTTAGTACTTACTTAGTCTTGTTTAATGATTTAAAAAGAAAGAATTGCATGCTAATAAAAAACCTGTAGATTAGAAGCACATGTTGGAAAAAACCATGATTTTTAGGTCCAAAAAGGGGAGAAACTGGCAAGAAGAAGCAAGAGATGCACTGCAAAACAGATACATTTAAATTTTTAATATTTAAATTGGCATTTAAATATTTAAAATGGCAACAAAAATGAAAGTACAGTTTGGTATTATATATGCAATGGGCATCATGACAACAAAGAAAAAAGTTAACACTTCTTTTTTATTGCTTGGTCTAGACGCTTTCAAAGCTATACCTCAGTACTCCAAAGATATTGACTAATAAAAAAAAAAAGCTGAGCGAAGAGGAAAAAACTAATTAGGTGTAAGCAGTGCACCTTACATGAAAGCCAAATGTATATAAGATGGCTACAAGGTGTGTAAGGGGAAAGATCAAAGTGACTCCACTCCATGGGTAATTCCGGAAATCAGGAAAATAACTGCAAATGTTATTGGTGTGCATAATTCTACTTGTGGATGGAATTCGGAAAGAACACTTTTACATTTAGTATCTGAAAATACTTAATATCTGAAAAGCTTTCCTACAACAAAGATCCAACTGTCTACACAAAAGAAGTACTTCATGCGAAAGCTATAGTAGATTAGAAGGGAGATAGAGTTGTCTTTCCCTCTTTAATTCATTTAACTATTTGTATTACAAAATAAAAGTTAAAATGAAAAAAAAGTGAATTAAAAAACCAATATTCAGAAGCACTACACATGCATTGCTATTTACTTCACTCTGATACTAAATGCCTGGTAGTAAAATTGAATCTGAGAAGTTATCAAAATTATTTCCACAGTTTAAACATGCAGTTCACAGGAATTCATATTCCATTGAGTTCATTTTTTCCACTGACTGCTTTTTTGTTGGTTCTCTGTCCTAGAGAGTATGCAAGCTGGAGCTGTGCTTTTAGTTTTGCTGAATGAACAGGCAGTGAACTCTGACAAAGTGAAACACCAACACTTACTACCTTAAACTTTCCAAATTGTCTATCCGTATCACAGGAAGAGGAAGGGGAAAGCACTTGCATGAAAAGTTCTTTTGTCTCTGGAGGCAACAACAAGCTCATCTTGCATAAGTCAATCAGGGATCCTCTTTGGAAAGCTTTTTTCCAACTGGATTTCATCACTTCAACAGCTGTTATGTGTAAAAAGCCTGATTTTCCTTCTTGTTGCTTGCAGACCATTGCTTTCTGATGGGAACAAGTTCAACTTCCTCTTGCTCCCATTCTATTTTTACAGCAGAGACTCCTTTTGAGCAGAGTATCAAAGCATTCCACTGGGAATACAGGCACTCTTTGTCCTATGTCTGGGCTTTTTATAATCAGAATCTGACAGTTCCTCTTCCTTTACAGACAGATATTCTGAAGACAAAAAGAAGGAGCCAGTGTATCTCCTAGCATTCTTAACCTCCTCATTAGCTTTTTCTTTCCTTCTTCTTATGGGAACTCTCTGTGGAAGAACAGGATATTTCAGAGAACAAATGGTCTGCAGTTTCAATCCCTTGCTTTCTGGTCCTGAAAGTAAACAGTTTCCCAAACCCAAAATTAGCTCCTCAAAGAGCTTAGAAACTTTATCAAATTAGTAGCCTGAGGCTTATGTACTAACTAAGACAGGGAGATGCAGTCCTCATGCTCAATGCTCATTCACATCATAACCCCAAATTCATCTTTCAGCAACTGCATAATGAGTAATACTGATATTCCTAACCACAGATTTGCCTTGGACTTGGTACAGTGCAAGAAAATATTAGAAGCACATAAAAAAATAAGATGTCACAATGCGTATTTCTAAATGATATTTAATCCCTACAGTGGGATGCAGTGACATGGTTAGTCTCTCTGCACACCGTGTCAGAAGGATGAAAACCTTGGAGAGCATCAGACACCTGCAGGTTGAGAAGGACTGAGGCTGCCCAACAGGCAGCTCTAACCACGGAGCTCTGCTTAAACTCTGAACTTGGGCAACCAAAAGGCAAGAGGCGCTTGACTCACAGGATCTGAACACAAGCAAACAGGAAATGTAATTTTGTCTGCTGGCTGCTTCAGTCCGCTGGTCAACTAAGTATGAATTCACTAAGAACTGAGCTACCTGACTTCCTGGTAAGCTGTTAATAGTCAAACAGATGTCATCAGTAGATACCATCTACTTTACTTTTATTCAGATTTCACTGATACGTTAAACAATAAACCAACCTAATACTTGCAGTGTGTGCAGGGTTTGTTTAGAATACAGCTATTGCAGCTTGACTCCTTGCTGCACTGTTTCTGGATTCCAAAACAGGCTGAGCAGCATGCAGAAACCTATTCAGTCTTGACAAGGCAGTACTGACCTTTTGTGCTAGGCAGGACTGAGGGAACTTGAAAGACAGAAATATCTTGGATTTTCACAGGTGAAAAAAGAAAGTGAATGAGTATTTTCCAAGTCAGTTGATTACTGAGCAGGATATTTTGGACAGCAATTTCAGGTGCAAGAATGTAAAATCCTTGTTTTAGGCACTATGGCAATCTTTGGTTCTGGCCTTTTGTGGAAAAAAAAAGCATTTACATTTCTCCTCTCTTCGTGCTCCCCACTAACAAAAGAAAAAACTGTCCTGGCTGTTTCAAGAAAAAAAAAGACAAATTATCCCTCTTTAATTCCTCCTTCCACTCATAACTCCATATTTCAATGATTTTTTGTTACCCAACTACTGCCTTACAGGAGAAAGTAAGTCCAAGTGTGCCACACCTTTTCTTCTGCAAAAATACCTAGTTTCTGTGCTTGGACCCAATCTGTTACTCTGTTCTTTTAACTTTTTCTTTTCATAAACATCCATTGGCTTGTTCAGAAATCACACAAGCTCCAAAACTAACTTTATCTGAATCTTGTAATACTATCACTGCTCATGTATTTCTGAAGACTTCTGATGAAAATCAAAATGACTTTTCACTCTGCTTTAAGCATGCATAGCTGAGCAACAATGATTACACAGGGACTAACTCAGGCACTATCACACAAAGTTTTGAATGTCTGTTCTTTCTTTATTAGTTTTAAATCAGAAAGTTAAAATCTGGCTACTGAAGAAGCTACTGACACGTAAGAACACCTCACTACTCACCACAGATATTGCATATTCTGGACATAACACAGGCTAGCTTTTCCTCATCTCAAAGTATTAATTTCCCTTTTGTTTACTTTTTTGTGGGAAAGGAACTATTGGTTTTCAGTCAAGGTACACTATCAACTGACAAACAAGATGTCAAAAAGGGGTGTTTGTTGTGACTTTGAACACAGCAATAAAAATGCACAGAAGGCATTTTGTGCAAAAAGGCTTTTACAAATTCATTAAAGCAAACAGATACAATACTGGCAAGTCTAATAAAATTTGTGATTGTATGCCCCCAATACTGTACATAAACTACAGCAAAACAGGATAATCTTTGTTCAAAAGACACCTTTACTGAGATACATTTCATGATTCTATCAACTCTATTTTAAAACTGTGATGCATAAAAATCAGAGGTGCTCTTTTTACAGCATTAAATCCACTACTAATCACTTCAGTTCATCTCATGTTTCACTTCATGTATACTGAAGATTTTTTCAAGCTTTGATTTGTAATGCCAAAAATTGACCTGTTTTGATAAACTGTTCCTCTCTGTAAAAACAACTTATCAACTGTCAACACAGTAAACAACAAAGTAATGCAACACTTAAGTCCTTTTAGCATAATATACATCTGTAATATGAAGAAATGCAGCATTTGAATCCTTCTTATTAAATTATATTTTTAATCGCTGATTCTTTCCAATGACTAATGTACTCAGACAGAAGAAGCCTATTAACAGAGGCAGACCTAGTGGGATAACTCACTGATTCCTCCTCCAGTTTAAAAAAACGCTCATTTCACCTGAATTTCAAATCTTCATGTGAAAAGGTATTTTAATGAAGCAGGTAAGATGATTACAAAATTATTACATGTGTCATAAAAACCTTTAAAACAGAGAATTTGTTTTACTTGTAAAAAAAAGTTCAATGGCAATCAGGGATTTTTCTGACAAAGAAGAACTCATAGAAAATAACGTGTAAATTAAAATTTAAGTATTTTATACTATTCACTACCTTCTACTACAAGTATTTTAAAAGAACCAGAACTATAAACTATACTCAGTATAATCCCACACTGTTCTATGCAGCCCAATGCAGCATAAAAATTATTCCCTGTTTTAATAAGGAGAATTTTGCCAGCTATTACAGGTGTACTTAACCCTTACACTCTAATACTTCTAAATGGAAAGAGCATCAAGTACCTAGAACTCACTAGTGTTGAACATTTTCTTTTTTCAAACAGCTTTTAAACAAATGAAATTACTTGGGGATTTATTTTAATTGAAGATTCAATTGGACTATACATTTCTATGCAGTTTCCATAGCAACATTCATTTCAAACTAAAGAAGCTGCTTCTCTATTACTCATTATTACTAAAATTCAATTTAATGTCTCTGTTGGAACTAAACAACATTAAAAGAGGCCTTGGGAAAAATCCATCTAGCACAACTAATTAGTTTTGAAAATGGCTTTTTAAAATCCACCTAATTTGAATTTCATTCCCATCAAAGCCTTAAAAGCAACAATTTTGCCACTGAAGTAAACAATGGCCAAAAGGCACAGACCTATTTTCCTCTGGTCTGAACAAAAGAAAGATAGGTGCTGTAAAAGAATGGCTTTTAGAAAGTTCACAGCCCCTATTTGCCCTAAGTCATGAACTGCCAGTCAGAATACTAAGACTGGAATGCCAACATTCCCCTTTAAAGATGCATTAGTCTAATAATTCTTACTATTCCAATCTTGGCAGTCCACTTAAAAAGGACATGACAATGCCCCGGACCAAAACACAGGCTTATTCTGAAAAAGAACAAGTAGGTCAGAGGAGGGAGTTTCTCTTTTCACATATTTTTTCTATCACTGATCTCACTCGACATAAATTCTGATATTCCTCAAAGGCATAAACCACATTTACTCTGCTGTTTCATTGCACATTGTACCTAACTGCAGTCTCCTTATTTTTGTTTGTGCAATAACGAAGACCAAGAATAGAAACACCTAAGTTACAATCTGCACATTATTTATTGATCTGCTTTGGTAAATTTCAGTGTGTCCATGATATTAAGTATGTGAGAGATCCATTCGCTGCGGAAGAACATTGTGTCATATACAAAAAAAACCCCCTATCTTAAACTGCTATACATATTAAACTAAATTAATTTAAGCCAAGAAGAAATAATTTAAAAAAAAAAAAAAAAAAAAAAGGTTTTAAACCAGCAACACCTAAGGCAGCAAGAGGAAGAGCCATGGATTTCTAATACTAATTACAAGACATAAATTACAGCTCTTGGACCTAAGCCAATATCTTAATGCCAAGGTAATGCCATGACACACAAGCAAATTAAGTATTATCTTAATTCCCATATCTCTTATGCAGTATCTACATGCCCTCATTCAGGTCCCAAGAGCTTACTTAGGCAAAATTTCATCAACAAGTGAGCAAAATGCCTCACAAAACTGCAAAGAGCTGATGAACTGACTTCTTCCAGAGACAGTTCTCCTGCCTTCTTCTAATAACTTTACGAAAATACACTTGTGAGAAGAAAAACAAAGAACATTTTGTATTAAAATAAAAGGATGACTATTAAGCAGATGAAGTTTACTTAAGTTAATAGGTCTGAATTTCTACAAATTAACTCAAAAATATAATTGGCAAATTTGTATTTAGTCACATATTGCCTAGCCTAAGATTAAATTCTTTGATGCCTGACATCCCATTGCTAAGGTATTAAGGAAAATGCAGAATCTATATTGCTGAATGCCCACATTCATACTCCAAGAATAACTTAGAACCTGCTACTCCAGTTCATTAGAAAAAAGGAACTTTACACTTCTATTTAGTAATGTGTTATTTTGGAAGAGGTGATAGCAATTTGCCCGCTGTGAAGTCTGTAGTTTTTGACTGTCAGAAATAAGAACAAGCTTTTGAATTATTTTCTTAAATGCATACCACACAATCCCATTTCTGTTACGGGGAACCATTAATGCTTTCCTATTTCTTTCCAACTCTAAATCAGAAACTTTAAAGTTATTTTGTCATTTTTCATCATGGGAACATATGTGCATTCTTGTTTGAAAATGATGAAGGTTTTCTGGGGGAAAAACATTAGTACTATATTTAGGAAAACATTCTGTATTTTCTTTACTAAATAAAGCAGATGATACTTAATGTAACAACATACCATAGTGTAATTGTGAGCCACCTTGTGCAAGTCAGTGCAACCCTGTGCATCAGCAAAAGATCGGATTCCAAGGCAATTGGATGGGTGAAGCTGCTTCATTAGGAATTTGCAGCATGCTTCTACAACCTGAGAGAGCTGAAGAAGGCAAGCTGTAGACAACAGGCACTCAATGTTATCTTCTTTTAATTCAAGGCGACCTAGTAACATCAAAACGATCACATTAATTTGCTCTTATAATCTTACAAATTCCCTAAAACCCCAAGGCAACAGATTTACAGATTAATTTACAGATTATATGACAGAATAGAAGGCTTAGTAAACATCACCCTCAGCATTAGATAACTAATAATTTTCAAAATTAGTATCTATAATGATGTAAGGAAAGGGAATCCTAATGAGATTCCTTTTTTTGTCAGCCATGATATATTTAATAGATTCATATAATTTGTTAACTAACTGAATGTAGTATTATCAGAGAAACTTTATCCTATCAGATTGTCTCAGGTAACAGCAATGAGACCTAACTGCGGTCTACAGCTTTCTTACCAGGGAAGGAGAGGAGCAGGCACAGATCTCTTCTCTCTGCTGATAGGACCCAAGGGAACGGCATGAAGCTGTGTCAGGGGGTTAGGTTGGATATTAGGAAAAGGTTCTTTCCCCAGAGGGTGGTTGGGCACTGGAACAGGCTGCCCAGGGAAGTGGTCACAGCACCAGCCTGACAGACTTCAAGAAGTGTTTGGAAAACACTCTCGGGCACATGGTGTGGTTGTTGGGGTGTACTGAGCAGAGTCAGGAGTCAGACTTTGAGAATCCTTGTAGGTTGCTTCCAACTCAGGATATTCAGTGACCTCTTTTTATTTATTTATAAGAAATTAAATAATGTGGATAATTTGTAAAGAGCATTTGAAATCTAGTAATGGAATACAATGCTCACATGAGGACATTAGATGAAATTGTCATTTTCACCTCAATTACCTGTATATGCATATTGAACCAGAGCCCACAATGCCTTTGGCTCCACACCTTCCATCTTGATTTCTTCCTGTCTTGCTTCCCTTACATCATTGGTGAACATTGCTGCAAAGTAGTCCGAAACAGAGGAGAGAACCAATCTGAGTGTGACATGCAGGAGAAAAGGAGAGAAACAGGGAAGAAAAGAAAAAAACCTTAGTCAACCTGATGTTTCTTAATTTATGATTCATTACTTTTCCCTTTGAAGAAACACTCTAGTGAGAAAAACATTTAAAAATTGACGAAGTGCTCCATGCTCTAGTTTCTCTCTATGAATAATGAAGTACTGGTACTAAACCTACATTTGCTGCTGATCTAAACTAACTACCCTTTCAAAGCTCAATGACTTTTAATAGCCAACACAGACATAAACCATAAACCCCCCCCCCCCCCAAATCCACCAAAATTTGAAACGGAATATAAATATACATTATTTAAATAAAAATGAAATTGAATTGACTTCCATTTGTATTATGTCAGATAGTTTTTTAAACATGAAAGAATGACTTACCAGTCCTTTTTGAAGTGCTTTAAAATGCTTTTATTCTTGGTGCAGACATATACATTCAATTACTAATACTGATAACAAAACTTGGCACAGTAAATGTGGAGATGATACAGAGTAATATCTTTTGTGGGTATGTATTTAGTCTTTTTAAACAATCCTTACTATTTTACAATACTGTGTAAATAAACATGTTAGTGCACAATGGACGTTTCTTTGGATTACTCAGAGTAAAACACTCACTACAAATAATAATGCCACTCTGCAAAATGTGCAAGAATTTTGATGTCTCAGTATGTGTTCAGAGACTAGGGTGAAAGAGAAAATTATATGAGGCAGGAATATGATACCTACCATAACTATTCAGGAGGACTGCTGGCCTCTTTCATAAGAGACTGCCAGGAATGGCCTTGTGGCTTGGACCAATTTTTGTGCTGCAGCAGTTCACTGTTGCCTTGCCCATGGGGAATTCAATATAAATACATTTGATATATGTACTGATCTATACAAAGAGCAAGTCCAAAAACCAAGCCCACTGCAAATACATTAAACAGTCCATATGCATACATTCCATTAATCTAATACTTCAGGCAGTTTATGCTGTGCTGAATCACTATATTGGTGTGTTAAAATGACAGAGGTCAGGAACTACAAACCAGAGTAAAACTATTTGAAAAGGTGAGCACCAGTGCTTTGGGGAGGATTTGCAGGTACATATACAAAGTAATGAAATAAAAGGAGCTGTCTCTTAGTTAATTAACCGCAAAGTAATAAAATTTTGACTAATTAATTTCATAATACATTTTTCTTGTGTATTTTCTGATCATTGACCATTTGGTCAGGCTTACAGTAGGATAATCCTTTTTTTTCTAGCTGCTGAGGCAACAGAGTAGAGTTAGGAGTGCATGGGGAAAAGATTAATTTTATTTTAATACCTTGTATGATTTAAGTTTTGTCAAAAGAAACAAAGCTCTGTTCTTTTACAGAAAAGTGAAATCCTGTTCTTGAAAGATTAGATTTATTCTGTGGGTGACTTACTAAGAACACTTAGAACCTTCTGCCAAGGTAGGGCCCAGGCATCACTTCTAGGCATTTTAACCTTGGGTTTAATGAAATCTGCATTTAAATGAAAATACTGCCTCCCAGAGATCTATAGAAGTGCAGTAAATTAGAGAGGACATTCATGTAAGTATCAAGGGAGAATTTCTGCAACTGTTTTTGATGCTAGAATGAGATGACAAGATCAGATTTCTATGTACAAAATAGGGGTTCTCACTGGAAGGGAAAGTGGTTTGAATAACCCAAGTATCTCTGCAGGTCCAATTCAGACTTAAAAAAGGCAAAACAACCAACTTAACGTATTCACATCTGGCAGTTCTAACTTGGAACATTGCCACAGAATAGAGCTTGAAAAAGACAGGTCTTTTGCAATAGGAAACAGAACTTAATACTTAGTCATATCACACTTTGGGGGTTGGTTGTTTTTTTTTTTTTCTTTCCCCAGCAGTGCATTTGGACTGGGTAGCTGCACTGTTATTCAGAAAGCATCAAGACTGTACACATTTTAGCAACAACTGCTGAAGAAATGCCAAATAATAACACGTGGGTCCCAATGCCTTCTACCAGAGGTTTGATATCAGCAAATTTCTCCCTGTGATTTCCAGACTCAAGAATCCTCCAAAAGAAATTAACAGAAATGTAATCCATTAAATATTTTTGCAAACATGTGTTCAGATCCATGAGGAGGTATACACACTTAACAGTGTTAAGTGCATTCCAGAGAGTGACTTGCATATGCTGACGGAGGCTGTGAAGTCCAGAAGTAGTTTAATACAGGTAATTTGAAAAAGCAAAAATTATACTGAGAGTAGTTTTGTAATAATTTCACAATGAAAAGCCTTAGAACAGATATCCACACTTTTCTCCTAATTCAACTAATTTAGAAAAAAAAGCTCTTTCAAAGAAAGAAATGGGATTAAAATATACAGTGACAATGCATCAAGGTGACACTGAGCTAGGATAAAAGAAAACAAAGGCAGACTTTCAGCCAACTGGCCTTTTCTTGTCCTATCTTTTTCCCACTAGTCAATAAAAATCAATTACTGCTATACACGTGTGATTTGATATTCACTTGTTCATTGATCTTTTAATCTCATAGCTAGTAACTTATTTTTCTGCCAGTTAAACTGTATTCCTAAATACAGACTACAAAACATGAAGAAACGAATACCTTCATATAACTCAAGAATCCATGGAAGACTTTCCCCATCCATATTTGACCATTTTGCTAAAAAAGCAGTAAAAAAGCTAAGTGGCATGTATGATTTTTTAAAAGAAAATCTGTGCACTGACTACAAAAACTGACTAAATGACTATAAAAGCTACACTGATATTCACAATCTCCCTGTTAAATACAGGCATCCTGGCTCTGCTAGCATTTAACAGAGTTACTGTGCGTTATTTTGTAATCATTAAAATCAACATGTTTTTCCCTATCAAGAATTCACTGTGAACTATTGATGCTACAAGATACTGCCTTTCCTCCATTTAGAAACTGAAGAAAACTATGGGTTTTGTATTCAGAGTTTGTAGCCTTTTTTTGCTCCTAGGAGTAGTATTTCTGGTATAATTGCCCAACCAAAATGCCTACAAAATTAGTATATACTGCTATTAAAGAGGTCTTTTAAGATTACAAAAGAACCCAACCACAAAAAACAAGAAAAAGCCTTAGTACAGTTGGCATTGTATTGTTTGATTGTGGATTGAACATATCTACCTTTACTCTCCTTCTTACCTTATTACCAGCTATTGCTAAATATTCAATTCTGCATAGGTAAGATCACAAGAATTTAGCTACTGAATTATATGCAGTAAGCTGCTCTTTTACAGTGCACAGGAAAAACGGAGAGAAAAGGGAACACATGAATATCGGGATTTTTCATCTAAGAGATCATAAGATGTCTGAATAATTAATTGCTCTGGAAAAATACTCAACAGCTATGGTCTAAATACTGACAAAATCTGGGTGTTTCAGTGCATTTTTCTGCTCTTACAGGAGGCTCCAAGGCTACTGAAGTCTTTAATTTCTGTAGTTTGTATTGATCCAAAATTAGAAAGATCTACCATGACGGCTTAACTTATTTTGAAGAGTTTTCCACTGAGAGCCAGTAAAATATGTGGCACACTTTTCAAACCGTACTTGTTGGAACTGCAACAAGCTACATCATCTAGACAGTTTTCTAGGTCACCAAAGCAATTACTATCTAAAATGATGACAGCTGCCAAACCTGGCAATTTACAGGTTTAGTATCTCCCAACTCACCTCACCTGACATAATGAAGTGAAGCTGCTTAAGATCTGAAAGATAAAAGGGACTCTTCCTGGGCAGCTCCTTGTTTGTGGCTGTGTAACAGCTGAAAACTGTCCTAGGGAACTCACTATTAGCATTCACTGAAGTTGTAAGGTGATACTGAAGAGTTGTGCTCCTTCAAACAAGCTTCCTAAACCCTAGAATACATAAGGTTCCATTTGCCTTCTTTCCTTAAGTCCCATGTCTTTTGACATCTTTCAGTGTCAACAGAAAGACAGACAATGGCTCTGCCCAGACTGCTGATTAAAGGATGTGGAGCAGGCTTTAAATGCCCTCTGGGCAGGAATTCACATATATTTTCCCTTTCTTAAAAGAATGTTCTAATCAGTAGGTTATTACCAAACAAAACAAGCTTTTATTATTGGATATAGCAGTTAGTTGAATGTAATAAATAGGAACATAATAAATGGCAGACATCTAAGATTGCAGTGGACACAGAATAAACTCCTGCTATGAAAAAGTTAATTAAAGTAATTAAATTAAAGTATGGAAATTTCTTTATGAAACTGCAAACTAAAGGGGTCAGAATATAATACATTTCTTCCTAGTGGAGAATGGTCCCCTTTTCCTACTTGCTTCATGACCTTGTAAATAAGTTTTTAGCTATAATTTCAGCACAGAATAAGAAGATAAACACTTTTGGAACAATAGAGAATGCCATATTCAGAAAAATCATGACTACGTGATGCTTTTATTTGTCGTAGACTCATAGCCTGAATTCTTTGAATAGATACAAAACCTCTCAGAATTTCACAGTAATGTTTTAGCTGTGCTTATTACCAAGGCAGACACCAAACTCATGTCTCTTTTCTCTAAAAACATAGATCATGCAGTTCACAACATTCAACAAAAGCAGAAACTCATAATTAAAAAAATATAGGAATTATTAAAAATACCAGGTTTAAAACAGAAAATCTGAATACTCCTCTCTATATATGAGTGTAATTAATACTGATAATGAAAAATGTTCCTTCTTACCAGTTCTGTGTGACCACATACTATGAAAAACCCTTACCTTTCTTATGAAAAAACAAAGGAAAACAAAGCTGTCCAGTGTCAGTGAACTTTGTATTTTCTTACTCATCTTAAAATGCCAAGCCATTAAGCTAAGATCTATTTAATACATCTTCTCTTGCTTATTAAGTCTCAAGACAAAATAATCACTGGTGTTCTGAAATGCAGTGACTGATCCAGCCTGCAGTCAATACCAAAGAAGTCAGAACTTGCATGGAGGCAGCAAAAAAATACCAAGTAAGTTTTTTCTTATAACATTGGCTACTACAGGTACATAAAGGCAGTCATCTTGTTGAATTTCCATAAAATTTAAATCAAATTTAAGATTTCCGTCTTTATCTTTCACACTCTGAAAAAAATTCACATTTCAGTGAGATACTCTGGACCTACTGAGATTAAGACTGTAGTTATTGCTATGTTTCTCTGTGAAAACAAAACACTAAGAGAAAGAACTTATTATGCAGAAGGCAAAGCTTCTTTGTAAGTTGCTCCAACATTATAAAGTGAACAAGGGACAATCGTAAGCCTCCCACCTCCTGCTACAAGCACAAAGTGTGCTTCTTTGGCCTTAACATTCATGCATGTTTAACACACAATATACCAACTACAGCAAGATGTTTCTCCTCAGAAGAGAAGTCCAGAGCAAATCATGGGTAGTAGCATACACCTCATGCACTACAGATATAGATACAGTAGCAGAAACTGGAGAAGCGAAGTCAGTTATTCTCTACATAAATGAGAAACAAGTGTGAACCACATTAAAGGACTTTTTAGCATGTTGTCTATCTGTTTATTTCATTGCAAATAAAATCTTCCAGTCCTTACAAGACATTCACAGCTGTCCTCTGCACCCTTTCTACACATTTTTAACTATTACATAAGCCATACTCCAAATATGTATTGCAAAGGGGTTACCTTGGCTACATAAGGAAGTAAAATGATTTCCTTATTATAATCACTGTTTTTTCCTGTTTACACCACTCCAAAGTTTTTTGACCCTAAATTACTTGAGCACGTGCCCACTAGGGGTGTGTGTATTCCCTGTTTTCATCTGATTCATTACTTTCACAGGGATGAAACAGTTCAGTGACTAATTTGAACATTTCATAAAATGAAGTCTCTGAGAGTAAGAACAAGTTGTGGTTTAAATGCCTCCCTGATCGTCAAGTCAGTTCCCATCCCCATGCTGTCATTCCCTCAGCTGAGTCAGCACAACAGTGTGGATAATATCCGAATAAAAGCAGAAACCTGGCTTTTTAAGGAAAGTACCAACTCCAAACCAGCAACCTCTTCCTGTCTTTTTATTACTATTACAATATTGAGCTGTAGTTTCACTGTGGGAGTAGGAATGAGCAATGGAAAACAAGAATGCTTTAGGATGCTATTTCTGTTGTAGACCTCAACTTAGGAAACCACAGCTTAACTGTACCTAGGTTCCTATTCAAACTACAAATTCTGTGCATTAAATACTGTAATGTGCTTCAGTTACACATGCCTGTGTTTTGCAATCTTTGGTAGTTTCCTAGCTTTTAAGTAGCATGCGTATGATCTGTTAATTACACAGATGACAGAGAGGGTAATGTTTGAACTAATTCAGACATCTAATACTGGCAGTGTTCATAAGTCTCCTATCAAAGGACTCTTCTTACTACAGAAGCAAAAAAACTTTTATGTGGACAGAAAATGGTCCTTATTGCTTACTGTGAATCCAATAACATAATTGCTAGTACAAAGAAAAAATTAAATCTAAGAAAAAAATTTACATCATTCTTTGGAAAAGAAACCACTACAACTTAAAATATTCTGGGAGTGTATTTGGGACTTTTGGGGCTTTAATTTTGTTATGCAAATACCGTAAGTATACTTGGAAACAAAAAGAACATGAATTTTTTTTGATTCTGTATTGCCTACAACAGACAAATGAACTTACAGTTTCCAAATAAATGTTAAAAAAACATATACATGTTTAAAGTATTTTAAATTGTTTAGGATGTTTTGACTTTTTTTAACAAAATGTGGGACACACTTTGAAGGTGCATTAGTAAATAATTATTAAGTTATGTCAAATTATAATAAACTTACCTGTGAGCTGGAATTCTACGATCACCAGCAACTAACACCACATCACATAGCTGGTTGTGTCTAAGATAATTCTCCATCTTTTTAAAAGTTTGTTCAGCATGGTTGAGAGCCTGAAAAAATTCATCTGAGGTACAGGGCTCCATTGTTTGAGAAGATGATAAGGTGTGACTGCTGTTGAAGGTTCTGCTGAAGACAATAACAGAAATCTTAATTCACACAATATTAAGGTGAAGTTTTATCTGCAAAGGATAAAATAAAAATCACATGTGATTTTAAAATTGATATGCACTATTTGTTTTAATATATATTCCCTTGCTATTTTTCTTCATATTCATAATTTCATTCTCCCTCCAAACATAATCTAGACCCCTGTGAAAAAAGTACGATCATTTCATGTTGTGCACTTCAACTAAGAGACACACAGAGATTGGCCCAGTAATTGTATCTGGAGTGTTGTCAGGTGGTTAAGGAAGAACATCCACCAAGACCTGGCAAACTGAAAAGTAATGGCAGGATGGCAATAAGGAACCCAACCACTCCCTACCACTTATGTTTCACACTTAGCCTAAGGTGGTTAGAACAAAACTCAGCTACTAAAAGCATGTGGGCATGCAGGGGAAAAAAACCACAAAGAAACACATCAATACACCACCACTCCTATTGCACAAAGCCTTTTGTCTGAGATCTAGCACAGCAGAAGTCAACAGAAATGAAAAGCAAGAGTGGATGGGAAAAAAATTATTCCCATCCATATACACAAACACAGAAGATTGGGAAAAAACAGGAACAGAGAAAATGTAAAAGGAATGCATGGGCCTAGGAGATAAAGGAAATGAATCCTAATTATATACACTGTGGAAAGCACATTTTCTTGCTCACAGTTCTTTAACTGACTACTACTTAGTTTTCAACAATGCAGGCAACTTATAAAATACTCTGGATCTACCATAACATTTGGAAGGATGTAATTTCACAAGATCTGCATCCAGACCCCTGCTTCCACAAAGAAGTCATGAACTGAGGCAGCATGCTTGGGGCTAAATTCACCATGAAACCTATCTCACTCCTTAGCGCAGGATACTCATTAAAAGACAGAGCTCTTCAAAACTAAAATCTAAATTTCCAACAGAAGATTTTCTGTAGAGAGGAATGTTGTGATTTGGTCTTGGGTTTTGTGGTATGTTTTGGTTTGGGTTTTTTTTTCTGCATGTAGCCAGGTAGCTAAAAAAGTCAAGAAGTTTGGTACCTAATTCAGAGCTAAATCTAATAATGGATCAGAAATGAGATACCTGCCTACTGAGTTCCCTTGGGGGACTTTATGTTAAGTGTTCTCGCTGAAGCTGTGGTTAGTAATCTATTTATGTGTCAACTTCTTCCCTGCTCCCCATAGCCCACGAGTCACTTCTGCTCCACCACCGGCCCTCTAACAGGCTGGAACAAGTATTCTTTGTGGCCATTTTGGAAACTGAATCATGGGCTCATACAAAGATGTAACCATGTAACCACAGACAACATGATATTGGACAACTGGGTGGCATTCTCAAGGGAATGAGCAAGAAGTACTCAGTGAAAGCGACTCTTTAACCAGCAGCCCTGAAAAACAAAAACAGAAGCGGAAAGAGTAGGTCGCTGGTCAACACACAAATACTTAGGAAATTATTCTGTATTTCCATATCACAATTTAGCACATTCTCAATTGTGTTAATACATGTTGTGGACTTTTTTTGTTGGTTTGGTTGTTTGCTAGAACTGTATTTTAACCCATATTCCTCAAAGTAACTCCAATAATAGTAATTTTAAAAAATCACATGCTATCAGGATTTTATTTACATTACAACCTTACAAAGTGTTTTGCAGATAACAAAGAAGAAGAAACAACAAAGGAAAAAGCTTTCTAAGTCAGCACCTGCTGGATCACAACCTCACTGGAGGTTGCCAGCCGTAAATCTGCCCATGTGTACGGTCCACACAGAATTCATTCATCACTCTCGTTCAATAAGGAAGAATAATTGCAGTGGTATCTGTTTTCCAGTACCCACAATAAAGCACAGGACACAACAGAGTCAAGCCTAGTTCTCCCCCTCATCTAAAGACATTCAATCCCATAGCTGTCCTCTAGCTAGTAACTTACAAACCATTTTCCATAATGAAGGAACAGGAGAAGGAAAGAAAGACTGAGGTTCAGTGATCTATAAAGAGAACATGAAAGCGACAGTCCAATAGTTTCAGTATTCGCAGGAAAAAAAAAAAAAGGAAAAAAAAAAGGAAAAAATAATGCTTCAAAAGCTATTTGTGCCTGTTACCCTGTGACTGGATATGAAAAATTTAAATGCCCCTCCTTCCACAAACTGTTTTACGAATCTTTTTCCAGTTCCATTTGCCACAGCCATGACAGCCTGGGAGAATTCCTAAAGAACTTACATCCTCAAAGGTCAGTGAGTCTGAGGTGAAAGAAAAGACATATCAAAGGATTCTGTAGCTCAAAAACTCAGGATGGGGAGGCAGACTTAGATTGGAAGTTACAACATATTAACTCCAAGACTTATCATACAGAGCAATACTGCAGAGCTGCCATCACCTGGTACATTCAGACCTTGTCTTTAAGTAATTACAGACATTTTACTAAACTGCTCAAGGTCAGCACACAGCTGATGAATTCTAGAATCCTGCTCTTATTTAATGTTCAAATATAAATATACATTTTATATTCTATTATAATACATTTCCCTACTTCAATCTACAGTAAAGTAATTCCAGTATTTTAATGCATGCCTGGATGAAATGAACCAGATACAACATTCTGCACACTAGGTATGCTCTAGGTATTTTTAGCTTTATCTCCACTATGCCTTCAAGGTCTGTAGATTGCTGCTAAGGCACCACAAAAAATGTTAAGAAAACCAAATCTAATGCTAATAAGCTTATACTTTCTATACAAGAGTCTGCACAGCTGATGGAGAATTCTTAAAAGTGTTCAGATCCAAAAGGATGATCATTGCCTCAGGGATGCAGGAGAGTTAACAAACAGCAGCAACAGAGGAAATCTAGGAGATGAAAATCTGCAGAAGAATTCAAAACTCGCTGTCCCAGTAAACAACCATTCGAGCTAACACTGCTTACAAATGACACATAGGAGTATGATGTGAACAGTATTACAGCTGACTAGCTCTGACTCCTGAATCTGAATGGTCTGTCTGCATCTCAGACGCCACCTTAGTCAAAGATCTGGTAATTAACTTGGAATTGAGCGCTATACTAACACCAAATTAATTTGACAGCAGCTCTCCTCTAAATGAATCACATAATGATCTAAATGATGTCATAGTGACAAAGACCTGATCTAAATGCTTTTCTACTAGTGCTACATGACAAGGCAAAGAGGAAGGACTGATACAAACCAAGCAGCGGAGCTGCTTCTGTTACTTCATGTTTTTAGGGTTTGTAACTGTGCAGTAAGTTACAGAGGAGCACAGCAGAAAGGTAACTCTGTCACTTCTACAAAAGGTTTTTTAAAGGACATTTTCATGCACACAGTTTATTTGCAAAGGAAGTAAGAGGGTTTTCATCATGGGAAAAAAAGCCCTTTGAAAACTACATGGATGAAAGTGTTGGTATGGGTTTTTTTCCTCGAGTCAACATATAAGAAGCCATATTTTAGACTACCAAGAAAAACCATTTAATTAAGTTCTTAATATCAGAAAAACTCCAGGTGTTAGGCAGAATTATGTAGTCTGTCCAAGAGCTTATACATTTTTAACAAAGAAAGTGAACAAAACATGGATTAAGTACAGTCTCCCCATAAGACAGAGATACAGATAACAATACAAAGCAAGTCCCTACGTTACCATTAGTTACATATTAAATTGTACTGACACTGAACTCAAAATTTATCTAAATTATTTCTTTTAAAGCATGTAAGTAAGCTTTAGCATGATTTAGAAGACAGTAACAGAAATACAAAAACCTCTAGATGCTATACATGATTAAGCACATAATTTAAAAGATACTTCCAATTTATTCAAATCCTTTGTGCATTTTCTCTAGTATACAACTGTCCGCAAAAAAACCAAGACTTTTTACAACCTCCTAAATAAATATCTGCAGTTCTCCAATTCTACAAAGTAACAAATTGGTTTTGCCATATGCACACTATTCTCTTAAAATTAAGACCAAATTTGTAGTATTTTCAATCTACATTTTTATCTTTTTAAATGACATGTTTTTTCCTATAATGATTACCTTGCTATGAAGAGAATATCCTAACTGGGGTAATGCTGTACATAAAAGTTTCCCATCACAAGTATACGTTGCAGAAATGGAAGGTTATGTTATACCTGTATCATATCCAGTGACACAGCTACTTAAAAATTCACATCTGAATGTCATTTAAAACAGGATCTCTTCAGAGGTATGCTACTTACAGCTACATAGTTGTTGCAGCACAGTAAGACTGCTGTTATGATGCAGCAGTATGTAGGATTTCCTTTCCCAGTAATTCTAGGATTTTGACATGTGGTGATAAAAGCAAATATGCTGTGCTCATTTCTAAGCAATTTTACTCTCCTTCCTTTCCTTGAATTTTTCAAGGTCATATATACAATAAACAGTATTTATATTATGGACTATTTTGCCTTTCCACTAAATTGATTCTTGTCCTAAGGAATGAAAAACACTAAACTGCTATAAGTAGATTGATCTGTCCTTAATAGCCTTTATTAAACACTGTACCCTTTTAAGTAGCCACATTTTCTGAAATGCCACATCAGTGCAAAGCTATCTTAAAAGCAAGAAAGCAAACATCATAAAATTTTCTGAAATGGTAAGGTATTATGGACTACATGAACTACAAAACAGGAAAAATACTTTTAGTGAAGAATGACTGACTTATGCAGTAAATGAAATAAAAGAATTAAACTGGTATTTCACAAGAAAGGGTATTAACTTGCCTAATTTACAACAACTGGTAAACAATTTTCACTCAAGAACAAATTTTACAGTTTCATCTTTAGGAGCAATGTGTAAGAAAAGAACACCAAAACATCTTTACAGTCGCAATAAAACCATTCTTTCTTTTTATGCTAGGTACACAGTTTAAGACAACCAAATGGGTTACTGCAATCACTTTAAAGCAAAAAACTGATTGACTTTCAACAGATATAATTTTTTCTTTGATTTATAGTGTATTTTTTACAGTTCATTCTCCGTCTTCTATAGACACACATGGAAACATGAGGTCAGAATCAGAAGCAGCTTACATTTTCATAAATTTCTCCTAACTGAAATAACTAAACAATCAGTATCATTTCAAAATAATGTAGAAAGCATCCTGTAACATTACCATGTAATGGGCAGTACCTTGTTCATAGCAGCATGTACTTGTACACTGTTTAAAACACAAGTGCATCCATGTTTGAGCTTTGTTTATCCCCACTGACTGGCTTTTAAAAAAGGTCCTAGTAAACACACAGAACCTGATTATAATTTTCTGTTTCTGATGTACAATAGCTGCTAGGTTTCTGAAACATTTTAGTCTAGAATAAAGGCTAGCCCATATATGCATGCTAACTAGAAACATGAAATGAAAACACGTTTCTCACAATAGGAAAGTAATAATTAACCTGCACGAGCTGCTGTCCGATTCATTTTCTTCTTCACTTGCTCTATCATCTGTTTCTTGTCTGTCAAGCCAACGTGCACCTCCACAGTCTTCTGCTGAGAATTCAAATACAGGGATTTCTGAGGTGGATGCCATTGGCCAAAGAGGTGAATTCTGGAAATCCTGTTGGCTGGACCTTCTGTAACCAACTGATGTTAAAGGTAAGTTACCTGAATCTAAAAACTTTGTGCTGCCAGTTGTTACATTTTGTCCTCTGTTCCAGAAGTCCACCTGATGGTTTTCAATTGCAGAGTTAGGGGCTGATGCCTGATGACCAAACCACCTCCATCTGATTTTTAAAATCTGCTTCACGTCAAACTCTTTACGAGAACCAGACATTCTTAGTGAAAGCCAGCGATCGTCTAGGCAACAGGGTAAGAAGCAGCATACATAAAAGAAGAATTGTGCACCCAACCAAGACAAGAGAAACACATGCTCTGCCTGTCTATGGCAAGCAGATTTTCTACAGAAGGAGGGGAAAAAGCATTGCAATCACACAAAAAAGGCTTCTTTAACGGTATGCCATTTGAATATAAACAAAAGGCAACAGACAGTGAAAAACGCTGAGATAAAAGAGGAGGTGAAACAATCACCTCCATCAGGAAGAATGCTAATCACTTCACCCTAAAAGCTCCAAGGCTGTTTCTGTTGCTGCCTCTGACCATTAGGTTTCAAAAACACCAAACAATATTCATTAAAGCCCTTTCAAGAGCTAAATACCACCCCCTTTTCTTAAACCACAAATGACAGCAAAGCAATTCCTATACTGCATCTTACAATCTGTTTCTTATTCTGTTAACTCTTGCTACTACAGAGGGGAAAAAACTGCAAAAATCAAATTAAATCCTTTCTACACTCCTAAAAAATAAATTTACAGAGAAGACTTAAAACCAACCCAAAGATAACTGATTACGCTGGGGAGAACTGTAAATAATTCTTGTTCCCATTATAGGACATGCACTAACTTAAAAAGGACAGGAACAACCTCGGAAGGCTCAAGGGACTAGAACTGGAGGCTATAAAGCCTTTCATCTTGATGTGCTTTGATTCAAATCTAGGCCTTCAGTAACTGAAAATTTCTATCTGAAATGATCTAATGGTTCCATTCACTTACACATCACTAAAACAGAAAGCAAGAAAAAGCCAAATGGTCACTGCAAGACACCAGATAAACCCTTGCAAAATAAACAACATAAGACAACTGCTCAAAAGGCTTCTTTCTAATCATATACTATCAGCTGTTCCACATCACCTTAGAAGTACTGTGATGAACAGTGAAAAAGAGAGATGCATACTTTTGAGACAGAACTCCCTCTAGGATTGGTAATTTACACAACATCTTAAAATATCCAGCAAAAATTTTTGCTCAAAAGAGGAATAGGAAGCCAAAAGCACAAAATATATTATGACCAATTTACAGCTCCCATGAGAACCAGCCTATTTCCTCTATGACATAGGAAGCTAGTTAGGTATAAAATGCTGAGATTAATTTCAGTCACATGCAAATTGTAATAACAATTTTAGAACAACAGAGCGGCACTGGATTTTATCAGTTCTCGATATAGGGATCTGTGTTTTCAAACTTTACAGTTCAGTTACTCTGTTCAACTCTCCAGGATACATATGCAACAAATTTACAGGAAGTGCTTCTTTACTCTCCTACAGTTTTCATCAAAAGTGAAAGCCACTATCTCTCAGATGAACATGATGAACTCCAAAATATGGAACCATGTAATTAGGATACCTGCAGCACTCTTTAAAACAGGCTATATGCAGAGTCCATACAAAAACCTAAACAGTGCCAAATTTTCCCACCCCAAACCCAAACACTGTTTCAAACTCAGTGCCAGGAGAGTATCATGCTATTTTCTGAGGAAATATAACGCTGAAAGTGCTAGTTTTAACCAGGAAAGCTCACCCATCGTCGCCCAGAGTACATTAATTTATCTAAGTGCTTCTCACAAAGGCTAGCAAAAGCTAATTTCTACAGAAACTGCATTCCAGCTGTTCCCTCAAAGATACATTTCAGAGTGTGTACCTTGCTGGCATCATGGCCTACCAGAAGCCAAATACCGAGACCTTTGCAGCATTTCCAGAAAACAGCTGAAGGTACTTTGGATGCAAGATGATTAAGTAGGTAAATCTATAAAGCTCTTACCATCTTTCCTGGGGATTTAATTTAGACACAGACAGGGAAATATTTAGGAAAGGATTAATGATTTAATATATTAGCATTAAAATTATATGGATGTTTAACCAAAATGATATGACATGCAGACCCTACTCATCTTCTACACATACAGCTAATTATTAAACACTTAACTGTAGTGTTCAAATACCATCATTTGTGTAACTGCAAGTTGAGTGAAACCGGAGTAAGGCTTAAGTAGTAAAACAAAATGGCATCCTTTTATTCATCCTCTCCTCCAGTTTTGTATTGGAGCCAGGTGTTCATCGAGGGTGAAGAAGTAGGACAAGCAATCGGTGTATTTGTTAACATTCATCAAACCAGTAATATTTTAATCATCCATTTAACTATAAAAAGTAAGCTTTAAGTACCTTTATTTCTGCTGGTATGGTAAACCCATTATACATAAGGAGTGACCTGCATTCTCATTCTTGTATAACAGACTGATTTAAAATTCAAGCTGTCCCAGTACAAGTCTACTAAGACAGCAGCAGATTTGCCGATTCTAGTGCTTTTTCAGCACTTTTCGTTGATTTACTGGCAAATACAGCCCAATTACTGCTTTTCTTTGGCTGCAAAGCTATGGGCTCAAACAGAGATTAGAAAACAAAATGTGCTGTAGTTTTAACAGACCAACCACAAAAGTGTTTTCTATTCTCTTTCATTTTTCTAGATTAAAGAAACTCCTCTACACACTCTCAAAATTACAGTTCTAAGAGTGACTGCATAAATATCCAAAATATTTCTCTATTTCATAGGAACATTTGTACTGCAGATGACAAGATAAGACAAGTGCCAGTTAATTCTTCAGTTGAAATTGACAGTATTCCTCAGAAATAATTGAGGGCCTCTTCTTCTGGACAATCTTTGTTACTATGAATAATGTGACATCTTTTATCAGATCCCCAGCCAGGAGTTAACAGACTTTTGAGGAGATCTCAAATAATGGACTGTTAGGACTTCCACTCACTAGGATCACCCAAACCTCATCTTCGACATCTCATCTGGTGGTTGGTGCTCACAAATCCAAATGCCCACCCTCCATGGCCTCCCATCACACATCTTTCTAATGCACTAACACATTTCTAAGAAACCTGCTAAAACCCATCTTAGTCAAGCACACTATACACAGACTTGGCAAGGATTCTGAAATATTTTTTCATCTACTAAGGCAAAAGTTTGCATTTATTGAGAAAACAACAGTGCTTATATCCATTTTTTCTGACCTTGGGCACTGCAGCAGTTTCTATTTTGTGGTGAATCAAAATAACTTTTCAAATATAAGTATACTGTCACCTTTGAGAACACAATTCTGTTTAGATTAATGAAGTTGTGTCAGCTTACTGTGAAAAAAATTTTGAGAACTCTGATTTTTAATTGAACAGATTGATATTCCTTCAAGAGGAATACCTGAACATTTAAGCACATAAATTCTCTCACATGAAGAGCTTCACAAAGCTATAAATCCCTGCAGTTAGCAGTGAGGGACAGTTTCCCAGATTCTGGGTTGTGAACAAAAAGAAACATCTAAACAAATGCTGTATGTTAAATCTGCAACTGTGTAAATAGGAACACCAAGAACATAGCATGACCGCTTTAGAAATTGCTCTTTTAAAAATCTTCAGTTTATTTGCACAGAGATAAAAAACCTTTCTTTTTTACTAACCAAAAAATTTACTACACTGACATTCTCTGATATTATATACATTTATTCATATGAGTGTTAAAGGAAGATTGCAATCCAGCACAACTAGTTAAAATTTAAACAATTATAGTCCTAAGATATTTCTACTGTATATTTTGAGGGAACGTGTACTTTATATTTAGAGTGTATCACTGGGAAATACGGAAATATTATTATTTAAATAATAAGGCTGAGTGCTTTTGTTCATTATGATTTTTCCTTTTTCTTGCCAAAGGAAATTAATCAAGTTTTCAAATAAACAAACATGTTTATAGAATACTTTTTTAAGATTTAAATCTCACACTACTTTTCATGGTAACATTTTTCCTGTCATTACTATGATTTGGCTCCAAAATCTTTCACTACTCAACTTCAAGGCAATTCAGACAGAATATTTTCAGGGTATTTAGTATGTCAAATGAATTTTAAAAGGGGCCATAAAAGCTCAGCTAGTCCTGAGAAGATATTAATGATCCTTTTAAGTGCCAATTAAGAATGTAAATGTCAAAATAATTACATAAAGTCTTTGTTGTGACTGCAAGAGTTGTTTTTCTCTTGAACAAATACTGCTTAACAAAAGCATTAAATATAAAAAGATAAATTTTAGACATAAGGAGACGCATTAAGATGTGAAAAAGTAATACTGTCAATGTTTAGTGATTTAGTTTAATGTTTTAGATGTGTATTTGAAAATATAAGAAAGGTTCCCTGGCGATAAGATGTTCATCAATTAATCAAATACATACTAACAGCATTAAAAGGCATTCAAAATTTAACACTTTTTAAAATGGGATTTTCAAACTTTAAAATACTAATTTGAGGCATTAAAATAACTGCTCAAAAAAACCTGCTATAGACAAACTTCAAACGGCAATTCTGCTTATAATTACACTTATGTTAGAAGGTTTAAATATTCACTTTCTTTTTTCTTCCCTATTCCTGTGTTCCAGACCCAAAGTTACAGAAATGGGTCAACAAGGACTTCAGGAAGATTGCTATATTAATGCTTCATTATTCTATAAAACAATAATCGCTTCCTATCCCAAAGTTTTATATAAATGCAAACACTTCTTGTTCATGGTTATGTGAAAAGTGCCTTACATCAGCAGCTACAGCACAGTTCATCCTGGAGAAAGAGATGAAAACATCCTACAGCTACTGACTTTATGTATTTAGATTGATTGTTCTGACTGGCAGAAGTAAGCTGTAGCCAAATTACTGGTACTTCATTGCAACTTTCTGCCACTTTGCATTGTACATTTCCCTTGAAACACCGACTTTGGAGCAGTCAGCTTAACAATGGCATGAAAAGACCTGTACAGAACAACAGCCTGGTTTGCTGTTTATTTTATTCAGCCAAGGCAGGGGGGGGAACAGGAGAGATTTCACATGTAATACAAGACTACACTGTCACATCCAAGCTCAAATATCATACTGGTTCACACACAACAGAAGTTGTGATCCACGACATTTATATCTCTTTAAGATTAAAACATTAACATTGCTTTATTCAATTAATACCGAAGCATTATCAGGGGCTGCACCATCTACAGGTAAAGCCATAGCGTAGAGCTATTCCTAAGTAAACAGCACAGTAAGCTTACTCACTCTTAAAAAATTTGCAGTCCAAGTCCACCAGGTCAGATGTGGTTTTTAAGTTAAAACTTACTTATAATACAAAATGGACAATACTGTGAAGGGCCAGTCTCTCAAAACACAGAACCAGTTTTCTGTACCAAAGGGGTCAAGCAGCAACACACAAGGAGAAGATAAGCAAAACATTCCCAGTTCATACACTCCAGGAATACTGGTAGCACCAATTCGAATAGAAACAAGGTAGACAGTACTCTGAGAGAGTAGTAGTGCAGCACAAATGATCTCCTTTAGAAATGTCACTGTTAAGGAAGAGTGGTGACAAAAACACTGCTCTGGAGACATTTAAAGAAGTCCTGCTGAAAGTAAAGCCATACTTTCAAACCAGTTTAGGAAGGTATTGCCTAATAAAGTTACAAAGGACCATAGAGGATAGATTGAAAGATTGAGGCAAATCAAAACAAAATAACAAGGAGATAGTTTCCTTTTGTAGGCAAATCTGCTGGCAAACTAAAGACAATATTTTAACATTTTTCCAAGACAGCAGCAGTTTTATTTCACCATGAAGTATTCAGATTTCCTCAAAAACTCACAGAAAAATGGATAAAGGACAACACTACCAACATTGTCAACAGCAGAGTGGATGTTTATTTGGTAAAAAATGACAAATATTCACAGTTCTACATTAGGCACCATATAATAATCCAACAGGTTATGGCACATTAAAAAAACAGTGAAGAAGCAGATTTGCAAGTGATTAGGTAATGCAACATAGTGCTCCATACCAGACTACACAAACTTCTAAGAGAAAGACATAGAGGTCTATGGCCGAAAAGTTTACACTGTATTTAAATGTCAAGCTATGCAATGCCACAGCTACTGAAGCAAAGCATTTCAAGACAGAGACTTGAGCATTCTAAATGAATCATTTAATACCAAAAGACACCTCAAGAAACTAATTTCTCTTAGTGAGGACTTCTGTTTAGTTAACAGCTTCAGTTAAGCCCACCCCCAGCTGAAACTTTAGGTTGCCTAAGAGATAATATGTGAGGATATCATATCTTATTACGTATTTATAAAACAAATGGTGTGATCTTATCTGGAATTCCTTGTGTGCAATTGATCATTGCAACTCAAAAGCAGGACTGCAGAAAACAGGGTTCACAGAAAGGCAACACACATGATCAAAGCATAAAACCAACAATCATCACACTAAAAGGCAGAATGCTTATAAGAATCATATCAAAGTTTATAAGTATCAAGATGAATGTTTATAAGAATCATAATGTCTCATAAATATGAAAAACAACTTTTATTTTAAGAATCAATACTGTACTTACGACATTTTAAGAACCCAATTGTGCATAACATTGCAGATGTCAAACAGAACTTCTCATAAAAGTCCTTCCAAATAAAGATTTCTACCACCATTCGCCCACCTGGAGATGAATCTCAGAAGGGACATCATAGGTAACATGAAGGACTTGTGTAGGTACACAGGTAACAAAACAAAGTCGAGGGCAAACACGGGCCTGCTGCTGAATGGGGCAGGGCCCTGGGGACATGGGATATGGAAAAGGCTGAGGTACTGAATGCCCTCTGTCTTTACGAGCAATATCAACCTTCAGAACTTGATGAAGTCCATCAAAGGGAAGTGTAAAATCCTGCACCTGGGAAGGAACAACCCCACACTGTGGGCCACATAGCAGGAAAGCAACTTGCAGGAAAGGACCTCGTGGTCACCAAGTTGCACATGAACCAGTAGTCTGCCCTTGCAACAAAGAAGGCTAATGGCACCCTGGCCTGCATTAGGAGTGCTGCCAGCAAGTCAGGGTAGTGATCCTGCCACTCTACTCAGCAGTATGAGAGAGATATGGCCATACTGGAGAGGGAGTGCAAAGAAGGTCCATTAAAATGATGAAGGGCCTGGAGCATTTCTGTCTGATGAAAGTCTGAGAGAGCTGGGACTGTTTAGCCTAGAGAAGACTCAGGGGGTCTCATAAATATGAATAACTGAAAGGGAATTTCAAAGAAAATGGAGCCAAGGCTCTTTCAGGGATGTCCAGTGACAGGACAAGAGTCAATAGGCAACAACTAAAACACAACATCTAAACATGAGGAAAAATTTTTTCACTGTGAGGATGACTGACTACATGTTGCCCAGAGAGGTTACACCCTTAGAGATACTCAAAAGCTGTCTGGACGTGGTCCTGGGCAAGCTACTTGAGGAAGGAATACAATGTGTTGTATTACTTGCTTTTATTACAAGCATTGTAACTTGATGATAGATTTTTCGTGTTACAATAAGCTTCACAAAGTAGTAAAAGCAAGATGATTAAACTGGAGATGTTAACTAACGGCTTCCATTGATTTTCTAGTGATTTGGCTCAAGGAAGTATTATCAGGAAAAAAAATGCAGAACAAGTCACAATATATTTAACTACTCTCTTCACTCTAAAACAAAACTAGTCCTCTGCCTGGATCAATGTTGCTTAAAATAGTATGTATCTGAGGCACATAAGGAAAAATATATTTTAATATACTATTAAATCTCAGGTTAAGCTATGCATCAAGTCACCATGTATTCCTAACCACAATCAGAAAACTGGTTTCTTAGGTTCTTTATTCTGTCTCCAGAGTTTCATGTGAAAGTAATCTCAGATTCCCCACTACAATTTATTTTACAAGCTCTTCTGACAGTAACTACAATTCTTCTCCATGTTTCATCTCACGTAGTCTCCCTTATCTCACATGCATGCACATCCCTCCCTACCAAGTACCAGAACAGGCAGGACAAGCAAATTCTTTGCCACATTCAGACCGAGAACAGGCTCATCAGCTGGCAGGTCAAATAGTACTACTTAGTAGCCTTCCCTACCTACCTGTATTTTCAAAAACTTTCAGGAATTTAAACATAACAAGGGTTCCGTTCTATCAGAGTTTGACTGAAATTGGCAAGTAGACAGAAATGTTACTAGGGAAGAACCTACTAAACCACAAGACATAAACCAAACTTGCCTGGGGAACTTACAGACTCACAAGCTGCCTATCCTTTGCTTCTGAGGAAGCCTGGGTGGCTACATATATCGCCTAAGCCCAAGATTTATAAATAATGTAGAACAGAAATCAACACAAAAGCTGGTTGATTGTTCAAACACAGCTCTGAGCTCCTACCTTTCCATGGTTGTGTAAAATTGAAATGAGCTTAAGCATAGAGACAACAATAGCAGAATCTGACCACCTATTAAAGCTTTAAATCACTGAAGTACTTGCAGAGTTAACTGTTCAGCTATCCTAAACAGCATACTGATCCCATCTTAGTTGCCTTACCCCTGGTTTTAAAGGAATCCTTAAATGTTTCCTGCTCTGCACAGAGAGCAAGAACTGGACACCAGCAATATAAATAAAGTACTAGAAAGAACACAGGATATTGTTGGCACTCCCAGGGGCACGAGGTCTATTACTGTAGTAACATGCTCAAAAAAGGGAAAAGTCTTGAATCCAGATTGCTAAACTGTCGGAGAAAGCATAATTGATAAAAAAATTACTTATTTGCTTAGCATGTGTTTTTTTCCATTCTCTGATATCAACTCCAGCCATTTCTTAAGAGAAATACAAAACTGTATGTTGTACTACTGCATGTAGATCTCCTCAGATTCAGATGGTCTGCAATCATTTGTCCATCTATCTTCTCTATCATTTCAAAGTTTTAAAAATTCTTTACTTAGCTTTCAGTATTTGTAAAAATTTTTTCATTCATTGAGCTCGTAAGTTTTCAAACAACAATAATGTTTGAATATTCACTGAAACTGTCACTTAACCTGGTTTAAGTACAACTGTTCTTTTATTGAATCATCAGACAATTTCTTATGCAAAGGTGCAACTTAAGTTTGTATTTGTTAATTACAAAAACTATCAGGAAGTGAGAGGAGGTACAAAGTGAAGTTCTATTACTTATCACGTGATCTGCCCACATGTTTATAAACTCATAGACTAATTCTAGTTAATTACTTTTATTTCCTTGAAAAATACTTCCAAGTTTAAAATGCTATGGTGCTTGGTGAAGATCTTGCTAAGCCAAGTTATGATAACATTATGAAATACCTTAGCTACTTAATGCTCTCATTATAGTTTGAATGCAAAAGCTTGTGATTACATTTACATTCAAAAATATAATTTCCCATACTGCATGTAAAAGAGTAAGATTTAAACTTTGATTTCATCTTTGGCAAGGATAAAGTGATCATTTAATATTCAAAAATATTTCTTTTTAGCATATTAGAATACATTTTAGAATATCTACCAGACAAATGCATATGGATAACCAAGGTATAATGCTTCACAGCAAGTGTCAGGCTAATAGCTTATTTGTGCAAAAGTCAACATAAAACATCTACTCTGGTAACAAGTAAGAACTTGCTTGCAAACAATCCAATCATCAAAACCACTAATAAAAATCTCGTCTTCCTATGAACTTCTACATCTTCTCACCACATACACACTGCTTGTAAACTTTTAACTAATTTGCTAATTCGGCCATATGACTATTTGTACTCTTTTATTGTTCATGTTAGTAAACTTCTATGGACTTGAGTCTTGTCTTACTCTACACTATAAATATATATCATACAACACAGCCAGGTGCTGTGAATATTTAATCTGTTTTAAGGCTATACTTTAGCCTCATTTTGACAAGTTCTGTTGGTTCTGAGATCAAGGCTACAGTAGGTCCAAGAACGGTGTGAACTTTTTTATTTGTAATGAATAATACTACTTCCACCCAAATCAACTCAAATCTGTTCTAGACAGATCATATCATCATTGTCTCTTACTAAGTTCTTTCCCATAGAGTCAATACAATGTATATTTGCTTTTTTGACAAAAGCATAAGCTAAGGCAGTGAGACAAGTGTATCCACACACATTTTCAAAGAAATTAGGCCAGTACTCACTCTGACTTAAATTTCACTGTTTTACAAAAACATCCTGTACAATTTTATAAACACTTTTCCATTAACTCTGAAAATCTGATGGATACCCTTGGAAGAATCCAAGCTACTACTCAAAAATTTTTCTTTGAACTATATCCTGTGTTATGGAAGACATCAGGATTTTTAATATCGGTTGCACTTAGAATTGCCAGAAGAGGTAATTAATTGGCAAAGTATTCCTCTGAACAGACTGAAATCAATACTCAACTTTACAGAAATTTGTCCTCTGGAAAAACGCCAGCAAAGCCCGTAAGATGATTAATAATCAGCAGCCCTGTTTGATAATTAGTCATTCTACTTTGCAGTAAGATGGGAATAAAGATATATCCCATAGCGATCAACCTTTTCAGTTCCTTCTCTTTGGAGTACATTTGGCATTTGTTTCAAGTCCCTTTTAACTTTCATGACCACTGTAGAAAGGGTGCAGGTCAAGCCTACACAAATTCTGACAGTCTGAAGGAGGTTGGCTATTTTGGTAGGTGGAGCTACCACATTTTGAACTACTGCAAAGTAGTGAAAACACAGGATCATAAAGTAATTTCTGAGGAACCTTACCAGTTCTAATAATTTCTAAATCTCAGGAAAGGGTTGATGTCACCTATGGTGGAAGATACCAACACGGATATGGATTCACTGAGGAGGGAAACACTGTGACTTGATCTTAACACGAACAGGGAGAAAGACTATCTCTCTTCTGTATTTGTATCACATGAGTAAATTCTAAAGGAATTTATCAATATTCCCAAAGCAGAGAGATCTCACAGTCAAGAAAGCAGATTTTTTCACTTTAGTAAAACCTAGTATTTCTAAATTAATTGGATTGCTTTTGTCACCCTTAGCACTTTTCAGCAGTATTTTACCTTACAGAGAGTTCAGATAAAGCTAGATTCTTGCATGTATTCATGTTTTCAATATTCTTTTATCCTTTTGCTTTGTACAAATGTCAAAGCTATTCCCCTTGAAAATTACTTTTGCTCAGAACACTCTTACTACTTTCCTGCCGAAAAAAATGAAATAAAGTGAAACCCAGTCAGTATTATTGGAGTAATAAGATTTGATTGTGCATTTGCTGGGCCTTCATTCATAAGAATTTCTATAAAGCAGTATTTTCTCTAACAGATTCAGTATCAATTTTCCTGTTTTTCCTATAATGATTAAAAGATTCAAAGGCTTCTCATGCATTTTGAAAAGATCAAAATTGAACTTTACAGTAATGCTGACAGTGTTCTATAAAGCATGCTTTGATAAAGAGCATCACATAAAAATGGTCCCAACACTACCATGTGATGCCCACAAGAGCAGTCATTCCTGCTTACACACACTTGCCAGAAAGAAGCCCTTACAAGATGTGCTATGTAAGACAAAAAGAAGGATGAAACTTCAGGTGTGAGGAAGACTCTGTACCCCTGTGGGCTAAAATCACATTCCTTGTGGCATAGCTTACTGTTAGAACTGAGTAAATACAATACTTACCTATAACACTGGAATCATCTCCAGTTGTTCAAAGAATCATGTAGTTCCATTTGTCTTCCTCTTTCCAAAAAAATTGAGGTAGCAGAAGAAAATCTAGAGGCAGAAAAACAACAGTACAAACAAGTAAGAACCACCCACTGGAGGGGAGAAAAAAAAGGAATAATCTCAAAAGCAGATTCCCTACTCTGTTCAGATAGGACTGCTTTCAATTTGTGTTGTGATTCCTACACTTGTTGATAGGAAGATGCTAAAAGTGTGTCACTGAACAACTGTCACCTTAGTTCCTTCCACAACTTCAAGTTACATACCCATCAACAAAGACTCACAAAAAAGAGGAGAAATTAATATGAAATGTGAATATGTAAACTCTCAAGAACCACTGGATTACAAAGACAGCATCTCTTGAAAAAAAAACCAAAAACAAACATTAACTTTAGTCCACTGTCACCCTTTTCTTCAATTCCCTTCCCTGAAGGGAAAAGCAGTGAAGAACTGATCTGCCACATGAAGCACTTAAGCTGAACACTGGTGCCAAAGAATAACACTAACTGTATTGGTGAATAAAGCTAAGTACCTCCACTAAACATGCTTCCCTAAATGGAGCACCTCTATTAAAACTCACTGTTACAGTGGTTCTCAACCCTTACCTATTTACAGGCCACTAAAATTTTTCTCACCGAATTTAGACTCTACTCATAAAACCTAGCCTGCTGAAATAGTATGTTTCTCCTTTTGGCTTGGCACCAAAAAAATTACACACTTTGAAGTGAAAGAAAGTAGCCTTACATGATACCTGCATGCATAATGTGATGCCTAATATGTAACCTCCTATGTTCTGATCTTTCTTACTAGCTTCAAGAACCTTCCAGCTCTCTGAAGGGTAATACCACCTCATTCTTGCCTCTGGAGCACATAACCTCATCTCTCCCATATGACTGTTTTTTAAGGCCACACAGCCAAATAATACATGTGTATGTAATCAGCATTGCCTTGCTGGTAAACTTTGAATGAAAGATTCTATTCCTATGAAAAAAAGCAAACAGTGGATAATTAGGTTTGTAACTACTGCATTTTTCTACGTGGTAAGACTGCTGTAAGGAAAATCAATTTAATTGCTATGGAAAGAGGAAACTGTAAGAATTTTGTAAGGGAAATGTAAAATCATACTATACTTTCTTAAGAGCTGTAGAAACTTTCATTATTGGGTCATGTTATGTCTGATTAGGTAATCTTCTTTACCATACCATGAAACACTGAACTACATCAACAAAACCACAAGACATAAACATAAGCAAAGAATAATCTTTTTAAAAGCACGGGTGGTACAAAGTCCAGAGAGCTGGAACAAGTCCACCAATATGAATTGTCATTGTTAGCAACAGCTTGTAATTACTGTTTGACCATAATGATCTAATGGAAGATTTTCTTCATCTTCACTCAAATTCTTTTCTATTTTAAATTAGCAATTATTGCATTTCTGTGAAACACGTGTTAATCTACTGCCATGGTGTAAACATGTTGCCTTTGATAGTGGACCTGCCCATCCAGAGGACATGACTGAGGGATGGATGGTTCAATGAAGTTGACACATGGCAGAGGAAAACACTACTTGACTCGGATTAGGGTTATTATTTATTACTATTATTTTGGTTTTACCCTGCTTTATGCTCCCTAGCATTGTTCAGCAAGGGGGAAAAGGGAAAAACATAAGATGGGAATACAATCTGCCCTATCAGGAATGCACCTATGAATTCCAGGAACAAGGTGCCTTTTTTTTTTTTTTTTTTTTTGGTAATATTAATCCACAGATGCCTCTGGGAATTCCCAGGCAGAAATACCTTTATGAGAAACGATCAGATTGTTTCCGGCAAAATTGATGAACCACTCATGAAAATACATCGTGCGATCTGTTTTTAAAGAGGATCCACCCATACAATACATAGTTTGTCTAGATACAAAAGCTATACCAACATTACCATGAGTTCAAATTTTTATTCCTGTTCATGCTCGTAGAAGACCTGAGTAACACTTTTTTCTTCAAAAGATGACTGTATTTGGAGTTTAGCTCTTATAATTTCACCATCAACTTTTAAGTAAAAGAAAAGTACAAAGCCAAGCCTTCCCTTTTTACGGTTCTGACATTACTGCCCAAACAGCCGACAACGAGCGTCGGGTGGCTGGGCTTCAGCTGGGCTGCCCCGCTGCTCACGCAGCTCAGCCAGTCCGAGCTCAAAGCCCTAAGCCACAAAAACGCTTTAAGGAAAAACATAAACCAGTAATACATATAATCAGCAGCTGTTTGATGTTCAACACTTGGACTTCTTTTTGTTCCCCGTTTAATAACGCCGCTCTCCATGTAGTGAGTTGGCAGTCAGTCGCTGCTCTAATGAGACCAGTCTCAAATTAAAAAAAAAAAATTGTTTACCACTATTTCATACTGTGATGGTAAAGGTTAAGAGACATGGGGGCAAGTCCCCTAGAGCTGTGTTAGTGTATTTTTACCAGCTCTCCGTTATGACCGCTTTGAACCGAGCCAGCCACGGGGGCTGCCCGTCTCGGCGGGACCGGACCCCGCGCCGTGTCCCGCCCCACCGCCCCCGCCCCGCCCTGCTCGGGCGAGAGCCAGCACTGCCCCGCCGAGCGCCGCGGCTCCCCCGGGCCGCGCTGTGCCCGGACACCGGGCACCGGCCCCTCCGGGCGGCGGCTGCAGCCCCTCTCCGCAGCCCGCCGGCACGAGGGAGCCCGGTGGCGGTCAGGGCGAACCCGCCCCCACCCCTCGCAGGCGCCGGCCCTCACCGTCCTCCTCCTCCTTCTCGCTTTCTCCTCCCCCTCGCGGCAGCCGCGGCCCCCTCCCCTCGCTGCCGAGCCCCGACCGCCCTTCTCACCTCTCACGGTCCGGGAAGGGGGCGCGGCTGGGAGGGGGCGGAGAAAGAAAAAAATCGCAAGGAAGGCCCTCGCGCCCTCTCCCGTCCCCTCCCGCCCCCTCTCCTCCCGCCCCGCCCGGCGGCCGCCAGCGCTCCCGGTCCGCCGGGAGCCGCGGGCACTGCGCGATCCCGCCCGCCGCTGTCGCGTCCCCGCGGCCCCGCTCCGGCCCCTCCCTGCGCTCAGGCGGCCCGGGGAGGGGCGGGTCCAGACAGGGACGCGCCCCCGCCCCGGCCCCGCCCCCGGCCCCTGGGCGGGAGCCGCGCGTGGCCGCGTGTGGCGGGGCGGGGCCGGGGCCGGGGCCGCGCCCCTCAGGCTGCGGCGCCATCTCGCCGCGCGCCCCCTGCCGGCGGGGCAGGGGAAGGGGCAGAGGAGGCGGCGTCCGCCGCATCCTGTCCCTGGGTGTCTTTGCCTTTCTTCCAAAAGCACAAAGCCAAACACTTCCGTAGCGGCCCGCTGCTCCATTTAAGAGAAATAAACCTGTGGTAATACACACCACAGCCTTTCACCTCCTCCCAGGACCCTGTACTCGATGCTGAGGCAGCTAGTCCTAACTGCCTCAAGTGCAAACACACACAGCCTCTCTTGCCCTCGTCACGCAATGACTTACCAGTGACTGCTGCCATCCAGAGGTTGAATAATTTTCCAATTTAATGGACTGTGTGACAGCCAGATGCACCTCCAACTGCTAAAACTGATTGAAGGGCGCAGGAGGCCATTGCTGAGGCGTGGCGGTGCCGGTTTGACGCAGCAATGAGGTACACATGTTCCGCACAGAAACGCGGCCTGCGCGGCTGTGCGCTTCGACAGTTCTCATCCCGCCTGGCATTAAACGACTGAGCCAGTTTTAACTAAGCTTGACTGAAGGATGGCTTTTCAAAGATGCTAGTCATTCCAGCTGTGTAAAAATTACTAGCTAGGTGGAGGGAAGCTTGTCCCCAGAAAAGAAAGCTCATGTTTTCCAGGTTGGTGTGTGGCCAGGCCACACACACACACACACGATTCAGCCAGTTCATACACACACACACACACACACACACACACACACACACATGCAGAACTGCCCGAGGGTAGCAGTGCCTAAAACTTACAGTGTCCCTGGGGGATGTGCAGACAGATCATACATGGGCACTCTGAAGTCAGAAACGAAACTAAATTCTGCCATCACAATAGCCCTAAAATAGATATTCCCCATCTGCTTACTGCAGAGTTCTTGGAAGCCACCTTCTGTAGACTCTGAAGCTCAACATATTCCACAGGTTAACACTGTATCAGCCTAAACTTGAGTGTAATCCTATAGGGCAATATCTATTCTGACCTTGGGCACTACCATCAATGGTGATAGTCTGTATCAGAAAGAGACAGATACACATAGTACTTGAAAAGTCCTCCTGCTGTTTTCCAGTACTTCCTCCATTCCTTCTGGGCAGATAGGATGGGTGAACACCATACAACATTGAGAACTGGAAAATACAAGTGCATTTATACACTGATACAGAAGATACTTAAGGAGCAATGCTAATGGATGACATATAATTGCATAATGTTTTCCCTTTAAACTCATTCCTATGATTTTTTGTATCCTATTGCTTCTATTATACCATACTGTCAAAAAATCAGAGTTCATTTTGCTTTGATTTAATTGCTTTCATTGCATAAAAGTGCTACATTTAAAATATCATATTAATAAATTTATATGCACTACAGCTTCATTAGGACTCTTTCTATAGAATGAATTCTGTATTTGCTTCCACTTGCCTTACTCATCGTCGGAGATAACTAGATGACAAGATCAGCATTTCAAGTTTGTAGGGCATTTCTTATTTTAATTTCAACAGTATTGCTTCATTTGGGTAGTACTCAATATTTAATAGCTTGTGGGAAAAATACTTCAGAAGACAGCTTTCTGAATTAATGAAATCCTCTATACTGTATTACCCTATATTTGAGTCAAGTTGTTTGGTTTTGCATATGCATTATTCAGAGTATTTTATTCAGAACATTTCAGAAATGTTCTTTGCAGTCTCATCTATAAGAAAAATTTATAGAATATCATGGTGGTTGTCAAAACTAAGTACTTCACTTTTAACTGGAAAGTTTAGCTGAAAAATTGTGACTATGATGTATAGAAATAGCAATGGCTCTATCCAGTCTTCTTGTGATGTAAAGAATAGTAAAATGCAAACTGAAGACACTTGACAGATTGGCAACACATCTGTTATCTTCTAAGAATTCAGCAGCAATGATAATATGAACAGCTCATCCTCAGTTCATTGCACTTAGTATATCACTGATTGCCAGATCAAGAACTTTAGATTGCAAAGACCAAATACATAGTCTGTTAAAGTCTGAAAGATCCTCTATTGTATAACATTATCTTCCACCTAGCCCCATGCAAATGTATATAAATAAAACTATAAAATCCCCATAACTGACTCATGTGGTTCTGACTAATTTTTATAATGAGGGTCTGACTCATTTTTTAAAAATCTTCTTGGCCAAATGAGAACAAAATTCCTTCACAAAGATAATTGATTTACTGTTTAGCAGGTATAGGAAAGTGGTTATTAGGGGATTCTTAAAGCAAAACTACCACAAACATATAAAATAGTTTCTTTTTTTTTTCTTATTTTCATTGTGGTACATGAATTTTATCTTCAGCATATTTGAATGAATCATCCTCATCTATGTCCATATAAGAACAGAATGTGGCTTTCTGCAAATTAATGTAGTGAGAAGTAAAAAGGAAAGTCACGATAAGAAAAGGAAATGAATAGATGTTATTTTGCATAATGTCTGCACTAAGTTAAAAGCTAAGCCAGGAAGGAAGTTACCACCACTATGCTAGGTGGAAGTGCTTCAGTGACATGTGCTTGCTTTTGAGAAAACCAGTAGTCTTCAGATTAGCACTAGGAATAATTACCGTGTTTATTTTGTGTTTGCCTGAATTTTTCAAAATCCATGAAGGTGAGTGATCAGCTTTTAAAATAACTTTTTATTCATTCTGGAGTCTGCAATTGAAAAGTTGGCACTGGCAACCAGTGCTTTCCTAAAAGCAGTGGTTAGGATGCTGCACTCATTTGGACTTTGCAAAGGATATAAACTCTTTCTGCTAGATTTTTAACCAACAGAGTTAATTATATGTGGTAATCTGAAAGCAGTTTTTCATTCATTTACGTACACTGCAAAATATTTGGTAACTATTTCCATGCAACTGTATTTTTACTGCCTTCATCATGAAGAAAGTAGTTAAAGTGCTTATGTTCTTTTATAGCAGGTGCTCATGTCTTCAAAAATAACTTTTTAGAAGTTTCTTTACTTAAATGTTGTAAAACACTATTTGGTGATGAGATGCTGTCTGTGAAAGAGATGTGCAGTGGTAACCTGATGAAAAGTGGAGCGGAACAGATGTAACTGAGTAAAGAAAATCTTGTAGCATAAATACCAAATACTTCTTTGTAATCCTAAAGGCTGAAACTGGATTTAGGATAAATGCAAAGTACGTATGTGTGCAAGTTATTCATTCAGTGCTTTTTTAAAAGGCCATGAGTAAATTAATTTTAAAATAGTTTCGTCACATCCATTCCTAAGAAAGCTTTTGAATAAATAAATATTATAATAAAAACCATCCCTTTGACAAAGAGTATATTCTTAGGCATCATAACAGAATTTCTTTATGAAGCACATAATTTTCTGAAAAAATTTAGTATCAAAAGATCTGGTTTGGGTTACTTATACATTTTTTTTATTAACCATAAAGAATGGACACATCAGTAATTAGAACATAATGTAGAGATTTTTATAGTTTATAAATGAACAAACTTGGTAAGCTGTCATAAGTTTTGAATATCATAACATTGATAATTCAGTTTAAGATGTTGGAATAATTAATGTTTTACCTCCATGAAGAAGTAAACAAAGTATTTGTAGCACAGATTATGCAAATAAACAATTACATGACTATTACCAGAAGAAAACATTAACCTTAGTGTCAAACATCAAAGAATAATTACATTTTTCCATTATAATTTTTCTAGATTGCTCTTATTTGCCATGCTTTAGGCTGCAATAGTGTGATCACTGCAATTCTGTCTTAATCGCAGCATGTCTAAAATAAGATTGTGAAGTATATGAGCAGAATAGAATTATAGTTGGAGCAGCACAGATTTATATTTGGAAAATTAGAATTATTGATGCATTTTGGATGTTTTAGAAACTAAATGACTATGTAACAGTTTGTGTAATGATGTCTGAATTACATTAGAAAGCAAATATGTTGAACAATTTATTCAAAATCTCTCAGGATTTTGGGTCTCTGGTTCATCAAAAACCTTCTGTTGAAAACTGGTTTTATTTCAGATTTTGTGACAAACCTAAAATGTACAGAATTTTTTGTAGATGTTTCAAATCACTGGTTACAGTATGAGGCTTCAGCAGACAGAGTTGTTGGAAATCTTTGAGATGTGAAATATAATCACTGGCTCTTCCCCTGTGAGCAGTTCCTAAATGAATGGCAGAAAGCTCCTAATTCCTGGATGTCTTATCCCGGGGGAAATTCCAGCATTTACTTTCATTCTGGAGAGGGAATAAAAATGGAAATTTCTCATTAAACAGAAATTTAGGGGGAAATCAATTTGCAAAAAACTAGCCTTTAAAATTTTTTTCAAAAGACTACAGTTCAGCATTACCAGAAGTGAAAGGTTTCTTTTATATTTGTAAAGCAACCCACTTGTTCGGTTACGAGTCATTGAACCTTTAAATTACACTGATTTAGAGTAGGAGGTTGTCCTTTTGGAGTCTGATGCTTTCAATCCCAGTCCTATCCCTTGGGTCCTGCTACTTGATGGAGTGTATCTCCTTTAATCTATCACTTGTGTATTCCCTAACTTGTACTATCAGTCTTGTATCTCTATAATATCATGTGGCGACTACAGCTTCCATAAGGATAAAAACTGCAACTGTATACACTGCTGCTCTGATTCAAAACAGAATACCGCAGATCAAATCCAAAAGAGTCAAGCCCATGCAAAGTGAAATATTTGTGATTTTCTTAGTGGGAAGCAAGTTTTTTACAAAATTTGATCTTCCCTGTGAATAATTTCATTTTAATGGATTTGGATTTTATATGGAAAAACCACCCTGTAAATAGAGGTTTAATAGAAGAATTTAATAATCACAGAACTTGTTAACATTAAGCATGTGGTTGCAGGTCTTTAAATATAAAAGTTTCCTAGGGTTACTTTGCACAGTTTCATCTCAGAATCCTCTTTACTATTCAGGCTGCCCGTGTTCAGATTTCACAAAAACCTTTCCACATTTCTAGAGTGATGTTTACATTTGGAAGGGTGCTTCCCAGTCCTGAAGTAAGGAGCAAGCCTCTTATGGGTATGGCATGGCTCTCTGTCTACCATGCAATCCACTGGGAAAGTGTAGTGTTGTTGCAGCCCTTCTTCGAGTGTTCAACAATCTATATTCCTCCTTAGAAAGGCCACAGTCCTGTGACGTGGAAAAAAAGAAAGATCTTGTTTATGCTAGATTGTAATTTGATTTGCTTTCTCAGTAGAGATCTTCCAAGAGGATGGTAAGAACCCCCCCTACCTCGACAACATTCACACCTTTTTCACTCAGATAACATGCCTTTTACGCACCTACAACATAACTCACAGACAGCTCTGGAGCTGTTCAGACATTTGTGAAGTTCAGAATGGACTTCACAGTGCTGAACATAGATGGCTGTCACAGTCCAGTCATTGGATGCCCAAGTCCACGTACAGATTCCTTGGTGAAAAGGATATGTTAGGGAATTATGATTAGTTGCTCTTGAAAGCTGTAGCATTGGTTTTAGACTGGTTGCCCAGATGCCCTGGCTTGCCATGAGAGCAGAGTAAGCATCCAATTTTTGCTCCTGGCTCATCTCCACAGACAAGTGCCTCTTTCAGGTGGAAGAATTTGATCTCAGAAGCCTGCTCCATGACCTGCTGTGTGGGCCAGATTGTAAGCATTTTGAGGAAAATACTTTTTCTTGACTCAGGGAAAGATCAAGGCCTAAATTTTGTCTGATATTTTTTCTTTTTGTATCAAAATGAACTTTTTCTTACCTGTGTGTTTTACATTTCAATTTATTATGTTTTTTAAGGAGTTTATGACTCTCTGATGTAGTGTTAGTAAAGGGAAGATAACTGACTTTGGCACTGGAGTTTGGATTTTATTTCTGTATCCTGTCAGGAATCCCTGACTGAGCTGTTTCTGAGGTCAGCCTGCTGCTCTGTGAGCACAGGTGGTCTGTTGAAGTGGTCAGATGGCAGCTGAGCACCGGAGCAACTAAAGGCTGTATTTTGCTCTCTATACGTAAGGATTTATGAACACATTGCTCCAGTTGCTCATAATGGGAGTTAGATACAAAATTTTCCCTTTATAGAGATGCAAGGGTACTACTAGAATTGGAAACACAGCCACAACACACAGGTTAGTGCTACATCAACTCTGGGAAGTGGTTATTCGTAAATACATATTTAATGTTGGGGTCACACATATTTTTTATTCTTTATTTTTTTTATGCTGAAAAAGTAGTTCAAAGTTAACACAAGTGAAAATTTGCATGATAAAGCCCTACTGTAATGTGGAAGACAGAATCACACTCATTTATAACTATGTGGTTTTTGCTGCTCTCCAGAACTGCGTTCATGTACTCTAGCTACAGTACTTTGATACTGAAGTTTGGCTATGAATATCAAACCCAATGGTCATAATTAAAATCCATGTTTGTTGACTGAATATAAGAGAATGTGAGGGGTGTGGCTGGAGGATTCAGCAGCATTTCTGTGTATTTTCACTCTGTGGTTTCAATGTAATTTAGAAAGAAAGCTTTCATTTTGGTTATAGCTACTTTACAACATAATTGCACTGGAGTGTTGCAACTGCACAGTTCCAGGGCTAAGTTCCCTCTCTAAACATGCTCTCTCTTCTTTTGAAGAAGTACATATGTGCTTTCTCTTCTTTGGTCAAACTGGAGCAGCTTTGAAACAGGAGTGTGACTAGATACCATCACAAATTCCAGTTACTATTACAAGAGTTTTAATATAATTCAGCAAATAAAATCCAGCATCTAGACTGCTTTCTCTTACATATGATGCATTCAACATCCTGTCATAACCCTCAAGAAAAAAAAAGTGCATTTCATCGTAATATGGTTGGGATATCCACTACATAATGCTTCTATGCACATACTTGTCCATGACTATCTGGCTAATACAGTACTCTTTCTTTTACAGTTAACAGTGTAATTATGTTGTGCATGGATACCTGTTCGTCCAATAACACCACATTTCCACTTTGTACTTTTAACAATTCTTACAAAAGATCAGTGCAACAAAGAAGAGAAAACCAGACTATTTTGCTGAAGGTCATTGTAAATAATTCCAATTTCCAAAATATTCCATATATTTGTCAGTCATCCTGGAGGGAACAACAGTCCCATCCTAAACAGACAGAGTGTGAATCCAAGAGGGATGTGAACATTGATCATCAAGGATCAGGGTCAATAGCTAAAAAAAGTAAGTAGGATAAGACAAATACTTAATTTTGAAGCAGCTAATTACAAAATAAAAGACATGTTTTTTATTTGGTATTTTAAAAAAATTGTATGCTCCTGGTTCTTTATGGTCTTTGCAAGTCTGTGAACAATAGCTTTTCTTTGAATGGCTAGAAAATACAGATTTTTGTGCCAGATTCTCAGTGGCATTCATTCCTGGCTGTCAGTGAAACACGTCAGTAGCAAGTACTTTCTAAAGTACTTAATTTATTTCTAAGGAGTTGTACTTTCTGACAGTTTTTCAAGCTGAATTTGCTTTTAAATGTCATTTTGGAACTCTACATGTAGATTACTGGTATTACGGAGATAGGTTGTGAGCAAGTATCTGGAGAACTAATTTGCTTTTAAATGTCATTTTGGAACTCTACATGTAGATTACTGGTATTATGGAGGTAGGTTGTGAGCAAGTATCTGAAGAACTAATCCGGTAGGTAACTATTCCAATGGCAACTATGTAAGAAATAACCATTTTTGTGTTTGTAGTCTACATTGTCCACAACTGTGTAGTACCAGAAATGGCCTTACATGTTTTATAGAAGGCAGCACTGACTAAGGAATAGCACAGCAATACAGAGCAGAGGTAGCAACACCCGCATCTTTTCAGAGCAGTAGCAGCACATCTCTTCTGTGCCATATACACTTGCAAATATCTGGAAATCTTTGAGGAAGAAGATACCTCTTTCTAACATTGTCAGCAACAGGGGCAATAGGCCAAGTCCTGAATATAAGAAATTCCGTTATTTTCCATCTGTGTATTTTTCTCGTTACAAAATAGCTGTCTTAACAAGTATGAAAAATAAAAAGTTATATGTGGACAACCTCTAATCTCAGTTATGCCTGTACAACTCTAACACTTTTGACAATGTCTCACCTGCTTTTTGTAAACATAGCACGAATCTCACAGCTCGTGTGGTTTGAAGTGAAGCAAGGACCTCCTGCAACTGATAGCAGATAGACGATGTGACACTTCAAATCTCTGTCATCATATGGCTTTTACTTGGGTTCTATCTTTTTTCATAGCCTAATTTTTGCCTGTTGCCTTTGACAACTCACAACAAAAACAACAACAACAACAAAGTGATAGTAAAGCAAAAAGGGGCTATAATTTGCAGGGGAAAATGTATCTTGTACAGATCATCAATGTTCTTCGGATCTGTTCAAAATAACTTTACACAGTATACATTTATCCATCTTTTTTCATAGTCAGTGATGTAGAAACCTGCATGTTTTTGCAAACGAGACGGAGAACTCACTGTTCTCTTTGAGAGTTGTCTCTTGGTCTACCACTTGTATAACAGTTTTGTTTTAATTTTTATTTCCAAAAGCAAAAGGCTCACTTGAAGTGAAAACAGAAGATGTTACTTATTTTTATAAATATTTTAATTTCACTACGGTTTCCAAGAAAGAAGTGGAGCATAATACTAACTACCTGATGGAAATCCACATCAACAATTCCATAGTTGGAGGAGGAAATTCAGCTGAAGAACAGCTAAATCATTCTTGTCTAGTGGCAATGATGGAAGACCAAAATGACTGTATGAATATTTCACTGCAACTGAAGTCTTATATGGAATGTAAGTTACAAAGCCGAGTCAGAATGGAAATCAAATCTTGCAAAAAATCTCCAGTAGGCAGTTCTCTGCTTTCAGCAACCATCTGAAAATATTTAAATATTTCACAAGAAGATAATACAATTTTGAAAATCCCTTAGTAAAAAACAATCTTTAGTAGAAAACTGATGATTTTTATACTGATTTAAAGCATATTTAGCTGTGGCTTTTTTTTTTCCCCCCTAGAAGAAATACAGCAAAGGAAATATCTGTACACTGTTTTTTGCTTAGCAGCAACAGACTCACAAATTGCATGTGACAAAACCTGGAAATATAATTTTCCTTTTCCAATAATGGAATAACCCTGTTGTCTTGGAGGTAAATTTTAAAATGCCTGTTAACTGCAGTGGTAGAAGAACCAGGAGATAGGTTTGACCATTCTTAATGTTGTACTGCAATATCCTACTATATAGCCTTACTATGGTATGCTTAAAAGCTAAATCTTCCACTGAACTAAGCTTAGTTTTCCCGGAGGACAAAGGTCAGCTTTTTGTATTTCTCTTTGTGCTGCAGGAGGTTTTGTCTGATTGCCTGACCATGGTCAGGGCTTCCATTCTGTCTATATGCAACACTTGTCATTTGGAAATTGCTGAATTATTACATTCATTTGGTTTTGCACAGCACATGCATTTTATGCTGTACCTTTGCTGGAAAAAAAAAAGGTTTTTTAGAGTTGGCTTAATCTATGTTAAACAAGTCCAGGGAAAATCCTAGAGAAGAAAGGGCAGCTTAGGATTGTTTGGGTTTTTTTGCTTTGTTTTCTTTCTTTTTTTTTTTTAAGTAAGTGTGTCTAGCCATGAGAGGAGCATAATTTGTACCTTACCCTGCTAACTTGTGTCAATACTAGGTGCTAACCACGCTTTGCTAATACTGATTTACCTGGGTAGTAGTTACCTCATATTTGCAACAAAAATCAACAACATGCCTTTTTTTTCTCTTTACTTCAAAACAAAGCTAAAGAGGTGCTCAGGGCTGATACTCAAGTCATTACAAGCTGCTACAAGATGGGGCAGAGTGCTCTGTTTAAAAGGAGCCTAGATTACTGTATAAAAGATATTTTTAGTTCTAAATTAGGAGGGAAGAGCCATGGGGTTGTTGGCATTTGCCTCATGAGTTCTCGATGGAGAAGATACAAGGGAAGTCAGAGTAGGCTTAATTATACTGTTCTAAGTCAAGGAAAGGGAAACAATGGTTTGGCTACAGTCTGTAATTTGGATTTTTATGAGTCATAGTAATATAGCTGTTTTTAAAAACAGTTATTTGACAGTGCTAAAGTGTGCATTAACATGCAGCTGCCAAAGAAGTTTGAAAGGCCATTCAAACAACCAGAGAGGAAAGTTCTCCTCATCCTTTCTTTGTCATATATAGTCCTGACTTGTACTAGTTACTGAACTAATTCCCTGTGGAATATGGGTGCATTTCTGCAGCAGCTGCTGTCTGAAAGAGTAGCTTACCTCCTGCATCCAGTCCCATCTGATTCTCCCTCAAGGCAACTTTCATTAAAGGAATTCCCCAGAGGGCTCCTGTTGGGGGCATTTCCTCACTTTTTTATAAGAAAATTTCTATATGTAGAATCTTGCCTTCTCTCATATATGGAGATGAACCAAGAGGTTAAGAATGCCAGTACAGGCCAATGTTGGACCATGGACCAATTCTTTCCATGCTCTATCCAGACAGAGGGCACATGTATTACCCTTGTTCTACCTGAAATATAAATGTTGATCTTTGAAGCATTTTCACTGGCTGAGTTGAAAAGTTTTCATTCATTTAGTCACCTGTATCTATTTCAGCTGTGGGGAGATACATACAGGTGAAAATTAAGCTAAATTCTAGACAGGAAACCTAATATCAAAAAAGAGAGAAGGCTGAAAGAAAAAGGCAAAATCTCTTTTTTCTTGTTGTTTTGTTTTGTTTTGTTTTTATCTGTGGGGATAGGCATAATCCAAAAAGCTACCAAGATGGAATGTTCTGCTTTTCTCTGCCAGTGATTTGCTGCTTAATTTTCTCTCTTGTACATTTTATGGACAGATCCAATGTGTACGACGAAGATCATTTGGCTCACTATGATTTCAGTAGTTTTTGTATTTACTATTTCAATTGTCATCTACAAAATAGTTCAAGAAAGTAAACAAAACTGTAAGTAACGAAATGTTCATCTGCATTGATTTAAATTTCTATGCAAGTAAAAATATATTAATTTATAATAACAAAAGTGTTGATTATTACTGTAGCTCAGACATTGATAGTTTGATTGTCAAATGGTAAAAGCTTCTTAGAGACTGACTGAAGTACTCAGATGATTGATAGTATCACCTCTCACCTCTTTGGTGGATGCAAAAATTGTGGATGCAAATCCAAGCTTGTTGATGGCAAATTAAATGCGGATTTTTTGACAGATGCTTGGTGGCCCAGTGATATGAACTTCTGGTTTCACACTGATTTCAGTAGATGAAACAACTACTGTTAAACTTTGTGGAAGGTTTTAAGCAGAAATGCCAATGACCAGTATAAGTGAATTGAAATACCCTTTCCTCCCTTAAGATGCTTTATTTAAGTGACAGTCACGAAAAATTACAGGATAGATATGAGGAGATATACACTCATCTGTCTGTCCTAAAAACTGGCTATTCAAATTAATTGGTGGTGTAATCCCATGCAGGGCAACCAAGGTGTGCCTTCATAAGCCCAGAGCTGAATTAAGCTCAGATAACATTTCATTGCTTTGCTATTATTTCAGCAAAGAAAACATTGCTGTGATTTCTGAACCATCACTATTGACTATTCCAAGTGATTAGAAATTTGCTATGAGAGACCTTGCCATTAGTTCCCAGACTGAAACAATTGTTTCTACAATATTCCTTCAGCCAAGGCAGACTCTTCCTATGCAATTCTCTTGGGATACAGGCTGAAATCAGTTTTACAGTATTTTTTCTAGCAATATACAATGAACAAAACAAGAACAAAATTGTAGGAGTACCCTGAGCTTGAGACCTTTGAGCAATCAAGGTAAAGTCTTCTGCACAAAAACAGCGCAGAAGATTGACCGCTTGTCAGCTGCTGGTCCTTGTTTCTCTTCCCCAGTCAGAGGCAGGTGGTACTGGGAGCACACTCCCTTTCATCACTGTGAAAAAGAGTATTACTTAAGCTGTTACCTGAGGGAATAGCTCTTAGGTGCTTTTCACAGCAGATTCCAGAGACTTTCTGCGTGGGTCAGCCCTGAGAGGGCAGAACGCCTCCAGACAGCCAGCATTTACTTGCTATTCCCAGGCAGGTGTCCATTCCCACTGTAGGTCAGAGGTGGTGAAAGGAGACCCTGGGCACAGGGGTCATAGAATGAATGGTAAGCCAAATCCATTCCCCTGATCATCCTTGCTGTATGCACAGGCAGTTTTGTAATGAAAGAGCAATTGGAGTCTAGCTTTAATCATAACTGAACAGAAGGAAGAAGAGTACCCATACCCAAAATGTTCCTGTGATTTTTTGCATAATGTAAATACGTTATGCCTATATTTTTAAAGAATAAGCAAAATAGTTGCTTGAGATGTCAAGTTTGTACCCCTCCACCCCAAAGAAAGAAACTGCTTGCCAGATAATCTTGCTTAAAATACATGATATTTTGCTTATTGCTAGAACCAAATTCTGAGACCTACTTTATGTATATAAAAACCCCACAAAGTGTAAATTAGAACTTATAAGTGCTATTAAGTGCTCTAATCTAAAGGACTTTTATTTGTAATTTGAAAACTACTTATAAATGTCATGTCTCTGATTTTTCTATGCTTTGTCATAGCATCCTATTTTTAAAGCAGAACTGTAATTAGTGAGGATTAATGATTTACTACTTTTATTCTTAAACGTCACTTTTTTATTAAATTCAGGTTTTTCAGAATCATCGTGAACACAAGCAGGGAGGAAAAGATGCCCTTTTGAGGCTTCTAATTACTTATTTGCTTTGAGGATACATTTTCTGTTAATTGAGGAAAAGTGGGTTTATGACTTAAATTTATAATATATAACATCATAACCAACATCATTATGTTATTCATAAAAAGGCAAGCACATAAAAAAGAAAATTTAAGGTTTGTATGTATATATTAAGATGCCGCCTTTCATTGCAAGTCTATGCACTCATTTTTTTCAGTGGTGATCAGAGAAGAGAGCAGAACATTACTATGTTCCTAAAACAGCTGTTATGAATTTTTCCAGCCATAATTCAATTAGTAGTTTTTCTCTTAATTTCTGAGCACCACTGAAAGCTGTCAAGAGATGTGGAATTATTAATTTCCTCTTGAGACCTTGCAAGATATTCTGCCAGGTAGACTCTGAGACTCTCCAACTCATTAAGCTATTTTCATGAGTGCCTAAAATAAAATATCCAAATAAACTTGGTGGAGGTTACAATCGATCCATTGCAAAGGCCCTAAACTAGAAATTAATTGTTTTGCCTTTTCCCTTCCAATCTTGTCTCACAAACACTTCCAGAACTTCCATTGACATTAACTGTTACAGTGTACACTTGGGGCTTCAGCATTTTAGATCTCCACTGGCTATTCGTGAAAAAAATCATGACCTAAATAATTTTAACTGAATGAATTTCTTAGTGTTCTCAAAGGAAAAAGATAAAAATGAATTCTGTTACAGAGAACTGGAGTGAGCCTGTCACCAGAAGCTGGCTGAGCCCTGGACTGCAGTCACAGCTGAACAGGGCTAACCATAACAGCTGCACAACCGTCTGCAATAAACCCACTGAGAGCACAGTATTTAGAGAGCAGCAGAAGGATGGAAAGACTGAGAGTTCATGAACTGGGTGCTGAGGAACAGCCAGAGGTGCCCTATCCAGCTCTATCTTTTGTCAGTGGTGTGGAGCTTGCTCTCAGGCTGTGCTTTCCAAGATGAACACCCCACACTAGCAAGGAATCTGTCAGCTCCCTAGGATGCCAGTACACTCCATAGTTGATACTCCACTGTCAGCAGTGTGAGTCCAAACCTGTACTGAAACATGTACTTTTTTTGATATCCTTCCAAAATTTGTTCAAGGTACACAGTACCAGATAAAGGCAAGGAATAATTTGAAAGAGATAAACCTGAATGGATTGTCTAGAAAATTCCATTCAGGAAAATACAAATTATCTGGCCCTTGGTTTTCCTCATCACCTTATTCCAACACCTTCCTGATTTTTTTAACACTTTCCAAGGTGTTGAACAGGTGTTAATAATAACAAGCTTTCCTTCTAATCAGGGCTGATGCTAACACCTTTTGTTTAAAGCAGATTATAAACACAGAGTAGCAACATCAGTTTCTACTATCTTAAGAATAAAGGGTTCCAGACATGCAAGAAGAACTGTATCTGCTACTAAAATTCATCATTTTCCTGGTAAGTAATATAAAAGTAAAATAAATTTTAATAAATCTTGAGATGTGCAGAGGTCAAGAAAGACATTTTAAGACTCTCTTATCAAGAGATGCTTCAGGTTTGTTTCAAAGCTACCACAAATTTTATCTGGCTTATATTAAGGAAACGCTTTTTTATTATAAAGATGTAATTCTGACAACAGAACTATAAGAAGATTTACATATACCATGTGGGATTTCTTCTGCCAGTCTTCCCAGTGTATTGCATTAATGACAGAATTTTTAAATTTTTGGTCATGTTGTGTGCCAGTTTTGAGGTTTGGCAGCTGAGTGCTTTGTGTGTGTATGAAAAGTATACAGAGATGTACACACATGTATATATGCTCTATGTGTTTGTGACTCTTGATAAAATTTCCTACCAAAGCATGGAATGAATAGGAATGAGTCCTGTAGCAGGACTCCATAAATGGTTTTGCTGGCATTTCATAGCCTTTTTCTAGGGTGAAATTCCGACAACATGCAATTTTTGAGTTTCAGATAGGTAAAAAATTGTGGTCTTCTGAGAGTGTAGTATGTTTAGCACAGAAAAATTAAATGGTATGGCTCAACTCAAAGTTTGGATTCTAGAAAATTGGATTTGGCAACAACTCTCTGTCTGAGGGGCAATTACCAGCTGTAGCTGTGAGTGTTACTGACATTGCTTAAAGAGTGAAATGCTTTAATAAATTTCATGGATTCTGGTTTTGTGAAGGGAGCTATACCTTTAAAAAGATTAATGTGAACATACAGAATAATAGCTCCGGATGGCAAACTAACCTCCCTTCAAAACAAGAAAAATACAAAACCAGCAAATGAAAAAAATGGTTTTAAATTTAATTAGGCTTAAGTACTTTTCCTTTTGTCTTGTTAGTTCTTTGGGAGTAAGAGGAGACTCAATAATTTATGTCTACAACTCAGTATTTCATGGCATTTCAATTTTACCTAGAAAAGAGTGAATAGCTCCTTGTCTGTCTGAACTCTCCTATGAGTACAATTTAGCTCCTTGCTCTTAAAGCACTGGCTACCTCTGAGATATATTTGTGAGCTCGTTATTTTCATTCTACAGGAAAGGAATTACTTTTCTGACATCTCTTGTCTTGCATAGCTTTACTAATATCGTCATCTCTTGTCTTGCATAGCTTTACTAATATCGTACCTGTTTTATCACATGTTCACAATGGCATTTTTAATGTATATCCCAGGCATTTTTGATGATGGAGTCTTATGGAAATTCAAATCTAGTTTTACTAGATTTTACTGAAGAGAATAGGAATCCCTTACTGGTCTGTCATTCTCACTTCTAAGTGCTTCCCACGACAATCGATCCATGTAATCCAGAAAGATGCTTAGTTGCATGAACTGCTATAATGGGGTTTGTTTATATAAAATTCTTTGGTTTCACACACTGTAATTTCAGTCAATCCAATCAATTTCACAGTTTATACCGATATAATTTAAAGTGGAGTCAAATCCATATGAAGAGTTTATTCTTTCCACAGTTGCTAAGCTTAGGATTTGCTACCATGATAATGGATTATAAATAGCTACAGATGACTTTGTTGACAGCCCTTGACAATATTTTCACTGTAATTAGAGCATAGCTTGCAATCTTTGCAACCATTGAGATCCACTGAAGACAATACAATCACCCTGGAAACACAGTAATGAGTACTTGAGAGAATATGACAGTATATCATATAGATGAAAAGATGTATAGGCGCTACTAAAATGTTATTTGAAGTTAAGAAATTATAAGGGAAGAAAAAGAGGGAAGCCTATACTTTGAGAATGGGAGTGAATTCTTAGGAAGCTCAGTAAATTACTGGCTTAATGTTACTGTGGTGCTACAAAAAGGTAATTTACAGCATGAATGTTAGTTTTGTAAAACTGTTAGTGGCTTTATATCCATGAATCACTGTCATTAAGTCCAGTGACCAGAGGAAAAGGGGGAAAATGTATAGCATGTTCTCTAGGGAAGGATTAAATTTATGATCTTTCAAATTCACAGTACTGCAAAGGATTAAGCACATATAGTGAGGAGAGGGGAGCTTTATAGCATTCTGGTCATAAATGTTAACTAAACATTGTGAGTCCGAAAAAGAATGCACTGGACTGTGGGTTGTACAAAGCACATTTTCTAGACTTTGGAGCTGGTCCTGCCATGGTATTTATGTATAATAGTCCCTTGAATTGTATGAACTGACAACAAAGAGTTGCCCTTAAATGCATCCACAAGACAAGGAAAAAAAGAGAGGGTACTTTTTTTTTGGTGCAAGAAGTAAGTATTCTTTAAGTGGCTGATCGGTATTTCCAGATACAGAGCATTTTCATCAAATAGAACTTGATGGTAATAACGCATAGAAAATAACCCATTGAAGTCACTTCCTTGCTCTGCGTTTACTACAGAGAATCTTGGTGAGATTCCCACTTAAGAGAATTTTATTGCAAGAATTTCTTTGAAGAGCTTTCTTAAATTGAAGAGGCTTTAGAACAGCTTAATAAATTAATAATGGCAATTAGAAAGCCTGGAATGTATTCCCCACAGAGTTTTAAAAGAATTCAGATAGAAACTGCTGAACTGTCATTTGCAGCTTATTGCTTAAAGCAGTCTCAGATGCAGATAAAAGGAAGAAGGTTATACTTACCCTCTTCCTTAGCCCATTTTCCTTAAACCACTTTGGTAACTCTTCCATTACTAGTAACCGACTAAGTGTAGTTATTCTCACATAGCTGCATCCTAAAAAAAGATAAGCCTGGGGACATGGCACAAAATTACTTGTTGGGAGCAGGCCAGTGCGTGTGAACTGTATGCTACATTATATAAAAAAAAAAAAAAAGAAAAAGCAAGAAGAAGTTGTAGAGGAATCAGATTGCATAAATCAGGACATTTAACACCTAAGCTGAATCTGCCTAGTAAGGCCTGGAAGATTCATTAATATAGTTAGATGGGTTATACTTAAGTGGGAATTTATATTACTAGAATCCTATCACTAGGAAAAGAAAGTCTAAATGGGAATTTATAGAGTAAGAATGACATTCCTTGTTTATTTTTATTCTGTTTTGGAAGTGGCCTAAGATGTGTTGGAAAAAAAGGCATGCCCTCATTCCTGTGCTAGAACTGGACTATGCAGACAGGGAATCATATTGTTAAAATCATCATGTTATTACTCTACAGTCTGTGTGGGCAGCCTTAGTTCAAGCATAATGCCTTTGATGCCTTAAGAGGCCTCCTAGAAACAGAGACTAGACAGGAGTCAGGGAATAAAAGTAGGTGTTTATTTGAAAGGCCTTCTAAGGTACACCCTGGGGAGCCTGAAGCTATTCTTAAGATGGACCCCAAGATGAACCCCAGGTCACGAGTTCTTCACCCTTTTACAGGTTTGGTTCATTTGCATAGCAGGGTTAATTCTCCAATTAAATCTTCAGTTTTCCCCTCAGCTTGCCCCCCCCTTAGCAGCTCTTTGGTTTATACTTTTGGCCTTGGCCAGTCTTGGTGTCCTTGGAAAGCAGGGGTGGAGAGGCTTTGTTATGTCTGCCTAGCATGAGAGAGCAGAAATTAACAGGCTACAAGAAACTTCAGAGTCACACACCAAGCAGTACAGAATTTGAAAAATATAAAAGTTAAAACCTAAGGCATCACCTTGATCTACATTGCTCAAGCAGTATACTCATTTTCAGTGATACTCTATTGGCTCATGGAGTCAAAGTTTAGTTCATGACATTTTAGGATACAAATCCAAGATTCCTGGACTCACTTGTCTTGCTCACAGTAACGCAAAGTTAATTCTGATGGATGTTAATTCTATAACTCATCCTGAAAGAAGAACATTGCAGGGTCATAGTGACAACCAGGATTCAGAGAGTAAAACCTCAGGCTTCCTGGCCTGCAGTTGTTTCCTGGACTGTTTAGGGTTTGTGACATTCATAGCATTTGATATGAGTGGGCTTGACAGCTGTAATTTGCACAGAAGAAATAACAAGACAAATTTCCTCTCATTTGAATTCCTGTATTGTTTTCTGTGCTATCCTATTAAAATAATAGATCCTTTCCAACAAGAATGGAGGAAATAGGGGAAATTCTGCTATCTCTCTGATGTGTTCCTTCAGGTTTGTTGACATGTTGGAAATAGAAGCAAATGCTGGCTCACTAGTGTCAGGGCTGGCATCCCAGCGAGTTCAGACTCACTCCTCCTTGTATTCTGTAATACATTTTCTTTTTAGCAAAGAGAACAGACAAGACACACCTTCTACAGCAGCAAAGCCAAGAAAAGAGAAATTTGTTTAATCTTGGCCAACTGAAACATCACCTGTTTGATTCTGGTCCCTCTCAGTTCCTGACATAGCTGAATAGTTATCTTTGCCTCTGTGACTTTCATGAATAATGCTGGGAAAAGCAAAGCTTCTCATAGTATTCAATATTTAACACAGACTTAAATGTTTCTGAAATGCAACACTTCCAAGAAAATTGTGATGTCGTATTACCACTTTGGGGCTTAAAATTTTTTTTTCAGATAAAAAGGAGGATAAAATCTATAGGATGCAGCTAACTTTAGGGAGCTTTTTATAGTCCCTGTATGCTTTCCATAGAGCACTGATGCACAAAGGACTTTTTCTCTGCTCAGTTTGCATGCATACAGAACACTGCTACACAGAGGCACGGAAGGGTATATCAGCATATATTCCCTTTCTCTCCAGGTTCATCCTGAGGATGAAACAAGATCCATTGTTATTTTTTTAAAACTACCCCAGTAAAAATAAGACTTTGCTTTTCAGCTGCCAAGATGCAAACTCTACTTTTTACTTGCATTTGTAATGAAAGAAGCCCAAGTGATGTAGTCAGTGGAGAATGCACATAGTTAATAAGTGGCACAGTTTCTCCTCTTGTTGTCAGCTCAGTAGAAACCCATGTGTAGGTTTACAGAAGTAATGGATAGTCAGGGACAGGAGTTAAAATATTATTTCTGTTCTACAGTAGTTCTTTGAAAAATGCATTGGATAAACAACTCTGCATGTGTTTGCCTGACAATGCTATCTCTGCATTTCCTTATCTGTATTCCACTGAGATACTGTATCAGGATCTGTGTGCTAGAGACATCACCTCACCCCTTTCTGCTTCTGAGGTATGCTGTCATCTTTGTTGACAGCTGGGTGATACCCAGTAGCTCTCCCTGTGTGTATGACAAGTGAGCTGAGGCCACACCACGTGTGCCTGAGTGGCAATCTGTGCTGCCCTTACATGAAAATGCGTCAGGAAGTTCACACTCTAAATTTCAGTTGTTTCTGCTTAACTGGTCAAAAGTAGGGGTTTGTATATTTTGGGAGACTCTCACATAACCTCAAATTTGCATGCTTTTGGATTTCCACTACAATTTATTCACAAATTTATTTCACACAAATTTATTGGTCTACCTTCAAGCTGCTTCCCAGGTAGACTTAGAATCAGCATGTTGTAGTCCTACTGGTATTAAGAGGAAGTTAAACACAAAACGTGGTTAGTACTTTCAGGAGTTCCTGACAAGTATCTGCATCTCTGGGCACTGAAAACCCACTTAAAATCTGTTTGTCTGTCTCTGTTTTGTATTTAGATAGGTCTCAATTATTTTCAAACTTGCATATGCAAGTTCAACACTTTGCAGATATACTTGCTGTTAACAATATGGATAAAAATTATTTTAACTTTCAATAGTGAAAACCAGTAACCAACAGATTCCACGTCCTGCACAGACCACAAAGATACTGCCTGTAATTCCTGAACAAGAGCACTGTCACGTGGATCAGCTGTAGAAGGTAAGTAGACATCTTACAACCCTGATTATTCTGGTTTGCCTCATATATTTAGAATTAATAGTATGCAATATCTATGCAAAATAAATTACTGCTTCTTCTAGCCAAGTATATGAGACAAAAAGCTGGATAATGTGTTTTGTGAGAGCTAGGTGGCAGAAAAAGAGAATCAATTTTCTTTCTGCTACCAAAAGTAATCTATAATATTATGTGTCGTCTATTAAACCCTGTGTATCCCTGCAGACCTTGGTGCAAATTCTGACACCTTTTCTGGTGTAAAATATTGTGTCCTAGACTCAGCATTGTGCTGACATTTGTTTCTGACAAGGGCAGAGGAGAAAAGGAATTTGCAAATGATCTCTGAAGAAAATTCCATCTTTGAAATAAATATCTTGCTTATGAAATTCCCCAAGATAAAAAATTGATTGCTCTCTTGTACTTACACCAGTCAGAATGAATGACAAGAAGCTGGTTTCTGTTCAGAACTAAAACTGTTCTCCCACTCCTAACTTTCTGCAGCCACTGTGCTGCAGTAATTGTTTCAGGAAGTCTAGATGCAAGGAAACAAATCTGCATAGAAATGTGCAGTAAGTGATATCTCTTCCTGAAAATACCAGTAATGTCTAGAAACAGAACAGATGCTACTTGAACAAGTAATACAGACTAATATTTCAAGTGCGTAGACAAGGCGATGGCTACTTGCACGTATGGTACTATGGTGTGGTGAATTTTTTAGGTTAAAAGCTTAAGGAGATCGTTCTTTTACATTTCTATTTAAATTGGGTGGAGTTTTATTGGAAACTCAATATCACATCATGCTATCTTTTTATTGTGTTAAAAAATTGATGTACTGAAGAGCAGTTTGATTTTTGTTCTTCATGTGGAACCATGAAGATGAAATTGTACATTGAGAACAGAGCTAAAGAAAAAAATTTGAACAGCTTTGCCGACAGAAGATGAGGTAATTCCACAATAAATTAATAACTGAGCTAGATAATTTTTTGGTGTTTGAATGAGACTAGCTGGGTTATAGGATAGTATATTATAGTTATTAAAAATACTGACCCCTATTTAAGTGATTGTCATCCATAGACCTTGTGAAGACTTACAAAGATGAGAAGTTGTTGTTATTGTTATTATTTTAAAATGAGGACATCAGGAGACACAAAGAGATAACATGATTTGGGAACTCTGTGACATAACTGAGAGCAGTTCTTAGATCATCTGAGTTCAGCTGTTTGCCATTTGGACTCAGTTTCTGACTGAGCAGGTGCTGTCCAGGCCCCACTGGCCCTTCCTTAGGGCAGCCTCTTCCTTTTCTGCAGGGGTTCCTCCCAGCCACTTCAGTACTACACCATTTATTTTTCTGATATCTGTCAGCTGTCTCTCAGGCAAACCTTTATCTTCCCATATCCATGTCTGCCAGGTACCTGCCCACCTTAATTTGTTTTTTTACTCTTGGGTTAAAAATAAGACATTTCTAAGATTGTAACAGGATGTGCTGCTAAGCAGGTGCTCTCCTGTATTCAGTGCCTTCACTTACATAGTACTATGGCTGATCATTAGCATGCTTTGTTAATTCTGTTCTTCTTCCAGGATGTTGCATTCACCTAAAACTCATCTTTTAGAAGCAAGAGGAAAAAGGCCATTGCTCATTCCCATGCAAATTTAACTTTTGTGTTGCTAGTGGTGGGGAGTAACTGTTGCAGTGACCTTTTGCTTTTATTACCTTAACTGTTATGACCTAAAGGATAGAAAGAAGAGATGGAACAGCTTTTCAGATTTTTGGTTGTTCTGTGAGATAATATACAAGACCCAGGACATTTTGGGATTAATTAATGCCTTTCCTCAATCTCTGTGTGAATGACAAAGAAAAAGATTAGGTATCTTGAGAAACCCCAAAAGCCTTGTTCAGTGCTGTACAGAAGCAGGCTTGCTTTTCCAGATAGTCTTCCTGTCAGAGGGACAGCTGGCAGTGAGGTGAAATCCAGATGTGATATGTGGGAATAATACTGAATACTCTGTAAATTGTAATGGTAAATGACATTGTGTGGAAATATTACTAAAGGATGTGGCTGCAGAGGCAGAAATTTAGATTTAGATCTTGCCTTTCATCATGTTATGTTTTGAATACATTTCTTAAAGGAATACTGTCTCAGAGCTAAACACTGTGAAAATAATAAAAAGTACTTTCTGCTTTAGTTTTGCTTCACTTCCTGCAAAAACCCCCCTTCTTCTCCCTTCATCTGATAAGGTCAGATCCAGCTCGTTACTGCTTGTGTCTGTGGGTGGCTCAGTTCCAGGAAAGCTTGCTAGCTATGAGTACTCGTGGTTATTGTGGCTAGGGAAGGAGATTGTGATCTGCTTTTTGCATGAATGCTGGGTTTGTCTTTGTGAAGTCTCTAGAATGCTGCTAAAGGGAGCAGCATTCTCAGTGGGGCTTCTCTCAACCGGGAGAAGCTGTGTTACATGTACCGCACATGAAGGCTGAGTACTGAGGCTGAACTAATGCCAAAATGATTGAATTCCCAGAATTGCCAAAGACAGTTCTAGACTACACCAGCTTGATAGAGTGTGGGTTTTTCTCTGAAGGAGGAGGTGGGGTGGATAAGAGAAGTATGTACCAGGGAGCTTCTTGATCAAAACCCGTCATCTTTGTATCACTGACAGCTGCTCCCCTGAAGCCCATGAATTTCAGAGCACTGATACAAGAGCCTCAGATAAGGAAGGGTTCTAGGCAGAGCTAGAAACCTGAGAGAGCTCCACTAGGGATGCTGTTAATGGCTGCCCTTCCCTGCCTCAAACCTGGCTTCTGTCTGGTTTGGTAAGAGTTACCTCAATGCCTGCCCTGAATCAGACAGGCAAAATGAGTTATACTTGTCCTCATCTCCAGCCAGCTGGAGCTGCACTTAGAGAAATCATTAACCACAGCACAGAGTGTTTGATTTCTCTGTCAGGAGACTACCTACACAGCAGCTGTGGTAGGTGTAACAGCAGTTGAGAGGAGGAGGAAAGGTAAAAGTGAGGATCACTCTGATCACGATCATTATTGCTAATGAGCTGGAGAAGGTGCTGACGGCCTCAGCAGTGGCCCTTAACACAACGCATTGAAAGATGAAAGGCTGAAAAACACAGTTTTTAGCCACAGTAATGGTCAGGAGAGACCCATTTGCCTATTCTGTGCTTGTTGCTCAAGTCTGCAACAGTGAAATAGACTACTAGTAGATTGAGAGAGATATCAATAATCAATTACACATTGCACTTTTCTGCTGTTTTTCTTTTTATGTCAGAAAAAGACATTTCTTTCTATAAATGTATTTTTAAAGTCCTTTGATTTAAGGCAATACTGTTGATTATAAAATGCAAATATATTGATAAACGTATGACCATACATGTGTTGCCATGTTTATCAATATACTTAGATCCCGTTGTGTGGTGTATCTATCTGTGTGCGCACACAGAAATGCACCCAACTGCATTGTTATTCACTGTCACATTGATAGCTAATTCGGCTAATAAGAAATGCACCAACTTCTGCACTTGTGCCTTTGCCAAAGGTGATTCTCTTCAGCATAGATCACTTAATGTCTCTGTGTATTTTCACGGTAACTACTACAACTTGAGTACCAAAAGTAAGAATCTTCTGTTTCTGCCATTTTTCATTAAACTACCATATTAGCAACTGCCCTGGAAAAAAATGAATGAGCCGTGTCCCTCAAGTGTTTTAAGACAGTCGTCTCTTTACATATGTTGTGGTTTAGGAATGGTATTTTCCAGTTTAGTAGACCCACTAAAACTAGCTGCCCTCCCTTCCAATTGGAAGCGCAAAGGCAAAGATCATGGTTTGAGATACAAACAATTTAGTGGAAACAGCAATGAGATAAGAAAACAATAACCAAAGGTGTAGACAAGGAAACAATTTACAAGGAAAGCCTGAGACAATACTAACTGGCTTTTCCCCACTGGAAGGAACACCCTTCTCCTTGGAAGCATGAGTCCCTTATCCCCGCTCCTGACAATGATTTGAGGTGGTACGGAATAATCTGCTAGCCACACCTACACAGCTCCAGGCTCATCCCCTCACAGCTGCTGCCAAATATTAACTCTGTCCTGGCGAGAACCAGGACAACATACGACAGTTGTCAATGTATTTCCTTAGTGCTGTCAGAAGGCTGTAACATTAATTACCCTAATTTTATTTAGATTGGAAACATGAACATTTTATTCAGGGCTAATATTTGCATTCAGAGGCAATGCTGTTCAGGTTAGAGCATGCTAGAATAAGTCTCTGGAGACACAACTTTTCTGTCTCTCCTAATGACACCTCCTTACTAATTTGCAGTGTGGTAAGAAAGAACTGTTTGTCCTCAGCTAAAACAGAGATTGTGCAGTGCTTTTAACAAAGCTCTGCTTGCATCAACTGGTACTTTTAACTTTAAGAACGCTTCTTGCGTAAACTATTCTTTTCAGCAGCTGTAAAATGCCATGAGGATTAACACTTCTGAATGTGCTTGATTCAATGGCCATTGCCTAAACAAAGAATAGTGGGGGCAAAGAATAGCTGAAGTAAGAAATGAAACTGGGCAAGTAAGAGCCAAATCACCATACCCATACGTAAGATAAAGGTGCTGGAGCATTCAGAAATATGGTTATCTCTGAATGTTGATGGTTATCTCTGATATCATTTTTGAATAGGGAAGGTTTTGGCTAAACCTCCCCTTGGAGGCTTAAAGAAACCTGCCTCAAGGAGTGACTCTCCCTCAGCGTCCTGCCCTTGTGACAAACCGTCTTTCGCCCGGGTGGGGCCACGTGGAGTCTGGGCAGACTGACTGTGCAGGCCTCTCGCATACCAAAGCTGCACTTCGATCTTAGAGTGATTAGGGCAGAATAAAAGCCACGTGTTTATAGCATGAAGAGAAACTTCATGAACCCTTCGTGAACCCTTTCCTGCAGTACCACTGTTCTCTGCCTGTTTAAGGGGAAGCAGCACGGTATTCTCTGAATCAAAGTCAGCATTAACAGATTTCATGAATGACTAGGGAGAGAACAGTGTTCTGTTTGGGGAAATTAGAGACAGATACCTGACAGCTCCTGGATGAAATGCTGCCATTTTATGAGGAAAGAAAGAAGAAAAACTCAAGTGTCTTAAAGCCAACTGTTGTGGATGTTTGGTTTTTTTTCCTTGAAAGTGCCCAGTGTTATGCTCTGAGCTGATGCTAGACCAAATTCACACAAACTGGTCACTATTACTCAAACATTTTATTTACCGCATCAATCTCTTTGACAATCAATGCCACAAGGACAAGATAAAAGAATCTTTGTATCCTACATCCCATTAATTTTTAAAATAAAACTGGTAGACTTGTCAAAGGCTGCATAAAAGCTAATAAAAGTTCCACATCAGCAACTGCCAATGGTTTTTAGTACACTGACTTTTGCCATCTGTCTTTATAAAGAGCTTTGAGATCCGTGAACACATAAGGTACTTCACGTCTCTGTATTTCTTTCTGAGTGACAGTGCAGCTGTACAGTTAAACAAGACAAGTTTAAGATCTTATCTTCAGGTGAAGTGGATTATAAAACTGGAACATAAGGTAGGTGATAGGTTACTGGAAGGGACAACACATGGTTAGTATGGCTAAAAAGATCAAAACCTCTGTCAAAGAAATTGTAAAATAGAAGAATTTGATGGGTTGCTTTCCACCCCTACAATCTGAGAAACGTGTGGGCATGAAACCCTCTACGAGTACCCTAAGAGTGGCACAAGAGATCAGTAAGTGTATGAGAGGCTGACTCTTATCCAACAACATTCAGATTATCATCATCATCGTTTTCTAATGAAACACTCCCCTAGGAAATGAGAAATTTGATTGTGCATATTCCAGTCTAATGCCAGGAAATTTCAGTGCAGGCCCACCTAGGGTATTACCTGGGCTTTGGCTCATGCCCCTGCTGCCTTCCTGAAGAGGTCTTTAAATGCCATCATTGCTGAACTTAGTAGCACAAACAGAAAGTGCAACTAAAAATATTCTTTGCCTGTTTTGCTTACATGATTGTGGCTTTACAAAAATGTTTTCATATTTAAAAGAATCTCTCATCTGTCTTCAAGCAAGACACCCACACAAACAACAGAAGACAGAAATTATGCAGAGAAAACAGTGAAACTCATAAGACATACTAGCAAAGGCATGTAACAAGTGTGCTCAAGAGTGAGAGGAAGATTACAGTTAAGCTGTTTTCATGCAGGTATTTGTGAAGAACAGTAGGTGTGATTTTAAATTGCTGGATCCTTCCAACTATCCTTTTGACAGTTTTTCTGAAAAGCATAATTTCAGTGCTCTGAAGTGATAGTACTGTGGTTAAAGTTATCATAAAATTTGGTGTGAACCTGCTGAAGGGAGAAGTTCCTACTGGTACTGACCTACTGGCTTTGCTGGTTGGCTGTTTTTGTACGACTTCATTTTTTATACCATAATTCCTGTTGATGACTGTGATTCTATGATTTATGCCCTCATGCAGCTTGAAATTGTTTTCAGAACTGTATGCACTCTATTTTGCATTTATTTTTTAACTATCATGAAAGGTAATTCCCTTTGTTTCTGCTTCCATAAGAGATTCTGGTCTTAATGGTACATTAGAATGACAACTCCTCTCAGCACAGAAGAGCTCACAGAATCAGATTGCTGAGCACATTCCAGGGTACTTTGGCACAATTACTGGGTTCTGCACTAAATGCATGCCAGGATGTGTTTCTCTCCAAAAGAGACACGAAGGGTTTCCAAGGGAAGCACTCCTGCTTGCTGGCAGAACTGGACTGTAAAAGGGGCACTGTGCAGGCTGTTTAAACCCACCACTCCATTAGCTGGCACCAATTTTTGATGCAGTGTATCCTGCCTACACTTGCCATTTTCTAGCTCACTTCAGCAGCAGCTGCTGCCTCCAGTACGATTTCACAGCCAAGGAACACTTCTGAACCCAGTTCCTATCATGTAAAAGAAAATGTAGACCGATGTTGTAATTGGGCCTGCAGCTATGGGAGCTACCAGAATGGGTGACAAGTTATATTTGCTTTTTCACTCAGTGTGCAAGTTAGAAGTTCAGAAATCCTGTACTTCCACTCCACCTTCCTCTTCCCCTCCCTCATCATTGTATAGTTCCCTAAAAAGGTAAGCTTGACTGGAATCTGTGAGCTCTGGGAGCTGTAATCCAAATTCCAAAGTGTCATTGATGATTAGAGAGAAGCATTTCACTTGAGAATGTGGAAAAAGCTGCTTTTATGACATTATTTCCAAATTTGTCCTGCTGTATAGCAGTATAGAATGGGAAACATGGTAGGGCAGAGAAGAGCACTTCAGCCAGGTGGATGTGGTGAATGTTTCTGGCTCTGCCCACCCTTGCATTACTCCCTTCCCTGGAAGTGGTAAAGGCCTGGTGTGCCTCACTCAAGTTCCTGTATCACGCTCTCACGGGGCAGGTACCTGAGCCGCTACTCAGCTGTCGGGCATCAGTCTCAGGTCTTTTTGCTCCAATCTCATGTGCATCATCTATTTTGTCTGCCTTTTAGTTACAATGGTTTTTTCTTTAGTAATAAAGAGGAGAATTCATTACTGTGAAAGTCAAAATTATGACATTTGAGATAAATTAGGGAAGACCTAATTAACCTACTCTTTTTTTTTTTTTTTCTGATACTATTTGCTTTTGTTTCAGGTATCACCATTTGAAATACCAGCATTACTGGATGAAAGAAGACACATCATATACCACAGAAGAAAGCATCCCCATCTCCAGCTTGGGGAGCCATGTTATCCATCTTTTCATGGGAATGCCAATTATGCATTTTAGTTGACAAGCTCCATTTTGTCCATCATATGAATGATAGACAAACACGTTTTGCTGTAGAAACAACTTCGATAGGCGAGTACAGATTTCACATCTATTTTCTGTTCATTCAGGATTCATACATGGTTGTGAGACAATCCTTGTGATAATTACATTTCTTTATCAGGGCAGAAATTTATTTTATATATTCCATAGGATAAGAAGTTTGTATAAAGCCAGGAATTATCCTCTACTTTCATGAAATGAGCACAATTTTCAACCTACTTAATGCTCTAGATGACTAAGATACCTGAAAGATACAGTTTCTGGCCGTTGAGAAGGGTAGCCAAAGTATTACAGAAGGAAAGAATTCTGCAGCAAGCATGTTTGTTTCTGCAGTAAACCAGGAAGACCATCATAATTTGGGCAATATCTTAGTGGATAAAGAAAAAAATGTGGAAAAATACTAATTTGGCTTCAAATCGCAAAATCATTATTATGGTTTTTAAAAACTCATTAAGACATTAAATGGGTTTGTACTTTTTGAGAAATTGCATTTCCATCTTTTGTACTAGCTTGGGTCATTAGCATTCAGACTCATTATCTCTTGGAACTTTTCCTTACTTTCCATTTACTACTGCTCCTCTGAGTGCAATGGAGCTGTTTGGGCTGAGCAGGGTCCCAAACTCCTTCGGTGCTAACACATGATTTGTAGGTACAGCTCAGCCATCAACTACTAGGCAGACACAGAAATTGCCACGACTTCAGGCTCCCTTGTGCTAAATCCATCAGGATGAACAGGTTGTAAACTGCCCATTGCAAACATGACAGGCTGTTGGGGTCCCTCCCCTGCCATGTAGCCCTGGGAGAGGGGCCCTGAGGGCACAGACACGGGGTTCCCTGCCCCTGCTCAGCCTCGTTCCCATTGGTTGGTTTGTGTTCCCTGCGCGGGGAGAAGGACCCTTGGTCCTGTGACTGGAACAGTTCCTCGGCAGAGCCCCGGCCATGCGGCTGGAGAAATAAACATCTCTGAAACATCTAGCAAGAATCTGTCTGTCCATATATATTTCCTTTCCACGGGACTCCTGGTTTGATATATGCGTGTTGCAGGATCCCCACTGCAACAAATGGTGGAGATTTGTGAGCAGAACGATCCCCGATCCCTAAGCGACTGATTTGTGTGAGTAAACCCTGGAAACTTTGGATTCCTCTTCTTGGTTTTGCTTTGCTATTCCATATCTAAACTATGGAGGAACCGTGGGAAGACTCTTGGCTCTCAGAGCCGCATATGGACATTTATCTTAAACTTAAAATGATTCTTGAACAACGATTTGTAAATTTTAGCTTGATTCAAGCTCAAAAAGAACTGAAACACTTCCTGGCATGGTTGTTTAAGAACTTTTTCTATGTTTCTTGGGATTTAATTCTTACCAAGGGCTTTTGGAAAACCGTTTGGACACAGTTAATACTGGAGTCAAAATATATGCCGATGGAAGAATATTTTCGTGAATATTATTTAGTTACCGAGACTGTTGAGCAATGTCAGCTGTGTCCTGGCGAAGGGAAGCGTGGCGCAGGGACCGTGCGGCCCAGGCCACGTGCACCGAGCGCTCTGCGAGCAGCAGCGAGGCAGTTCCCGCGTGCGGGCGGAGCCACGCGAGCCGCAGTGTCGGTGGCGGAGCGAGGAGCGGCGGGAGCGGCGGGACCCGGCAGTGCCCGCCCGGTCCTGTGCAGCGCGTGGTGGAGCGAGCCCCGGGAACGCCCGGCCGAGAGGGGCGGTGCGCGGGCGGCGGCTGGCGGCGGTGGCGGTGGAACGGAGCCGCGCCCAGCCGAGACACGCGCCGGAGCGGGGCGCGGGGGAGTCATCGCTTGGGGGCCCGGCCGAGACGTGGGTGCAGCGCCCGACAGCGGCAGCGAAGCTGCGACCAGAGGAGGCGACGCACGGAGAACTGAGCGGCGTGGCCCGGCCCGGCCCGCGCAGCCCCGAACGCGACCCCGGGAAGAGCGCGCAGGCACCAGCAGCCCCGCGAATTCCAACACGGGAGCGACCGAAAGAGACAGCAAAGACGCAGCGAGACAGAAAACAGCAGCCACTCGAAAAAAGGAAAAGATCATAGCAACTAAGACCTTAGGGATAGTAAAATGGTATAATGTTAAGCAAAATTATGGTTTTATAACAAGGTGTGACAACCAGCAAGACATATTCGTGCATAGAACTGCTATTAAAAAGAATAACCCTGAAAAATGCATCCCAAGCTTGGGAGATGGAGAGGTGGTGGAATTTAATATTGTACTAGGGAGAAAAGGGTTACAAGCATCGCAGGTCACTGGGCCTGATGGTGTTTCTGTAAAAGGCAGTATATATGCAAAAAATCGTAGTCATGTTAGACAGTATCTCCATTGTAAGCCCCCCCTACAGTTTCCCTTTCCTAATCCCACCTTTCCCTTTTACCCTATATCCTATTACCCCCAGTGTATTCCCAATCCGTTTTTTCATCCATGGTTTCCCTCACAAAACCATGCTTTTGCCAATTGTTTCCCCAAAAATCCCTTTCCAGTGCCGAGTGGGGGATGAAAAGGGGGAGGGAAGAAGTTAAACCCTCTCCTGCCTCAGTTTCCCCACAAAGCATGCTCAGAGAGTTCTGTCTCCCTTCTGTCAGCCCTAAGATGTTCCACAGAATCTGTTTGGACATTTAAAGACTCAGGAGGGTGGCTTGTTTTGTTTTGAAACTGTTCTTGTTATGTTTATCCAGTTGTTTTCATTCTCCTTTTATTAAAATAAAACGGGTGAGGTGTTGGGGTCCCTCCCCTGCCGTGTAGCCCTGGGAGAGGAGCCCTTAGGGCACAGACACGGGGCTTCCCTGCCCCTGCTCAGCCTCGTTCCCACTGGTTGGTTTGTGTTCCCTGCGCGGGCAGAAGGACCCTTGGTCCCGTGACTGGAACAGTTCCTCGGCAGAGCCCCGGCCATGCGGCTGGAGAAATAAACATCTCTCTGAAACAGCTAGCAAGAATCTGTCTGTCCATATATATTTCCTTTCCACGGGACTCCTGGTTTGATATATGCGTGTTGCAGTATCCCCACTGCAACAACAGGCAGCAATTTAGCATCCAGTTAATACTTCATTACCTCCATTCCTTTAATACATTTATACAGCCTTTCCCCCTCCTGAAGCTTTCTGAAATTGCATTTTCCAGTCTACACCGAGCAGTTCAGATTTAATAGGAATAGTTGTGAACATTAATTTCTGAATGATTTGAGGGCATATGGAATTTTTTATAATTAGTTGGATAAGTCTGAAGCATTTGTTTCTACTGTTTGTTACCATCTTATTAAAAAAAATAAGAGAAAAATGCTTTCTTGATTTGGGGGCTTTTTATTGTTTGTCTGTGGTAATAATGCTTTTCAGAAGTGGAGTTTTTAATACAGCGTATGAAGTAAACCTCTCACAATTTGTTTCTGGGTGTTTTTTTCTTATTATAGAGAGCAACTTACATATGAAGAGATGTATTTGTCTCAAATCACTACAGAGTTGCTAAGGCCATTTTGGTCAGTGTTTAAATGCTTCAAGTGATTCAAGCTATCACTTCCCCTTCAGTAATCCAGAGATCTTGATAGGAATAGCCCTGCTTCTTGTGACCCCAACTTAATTTTCTTTCTCCTACAATTTAATTCTATTATTATTCTTGCTGCCTATAACCTGCCTCTTTTCCTTTGAGAATTAAACTGTGATTTGCTGTTTTATTACCCACAGTTATACTACAGCTCTCCAGGTGTTTGGTTTTACTACTCTGGAAGGTTCCATCTTCCAAGTTACCTTTAAAAACACCATAAACCAGAAAACCCAAAAGGCTCTTACAAGCTTTTAATGTCTGCTGAGTAAAGCTTACCTTGTCTTCTAAGTGTGATCCAAACTACAGGAAATAGTGGAAGAATGGGGGGACATTGGTAAGGATGGTAAGAAAAAATGTGATCCTCAAGTAATTCAGGTTGAAAAGGATCTCAGGCAGTCTCTGGTCCAGCCTCCTTACACTGGAGAAAGAATGGACTGAAAACAACTGGTTTAGTGTCTTGCTATTTCCTCCTGAGGTTTTGTTTCTCCCCTCCCACATCCTCATAACTCCTTGTCTTCATCTCTGGCTTTGTCAGAATCAAACATGTGAAGAGAGAAAGGATGTCCTGGTGCAGCCTCTCAAGCGCAAGATGATGGGCAGGAGAGAAGAGCCTCAGAAACCAGCAAGGGGAAGGAGACATGAAGGTCAAGGAGGGGCGGGATGTGAACAAAACTGGTGGTGAAGGTGGAACTTGTTGCAGTGGGGATCCTGCAACACGCATATATCAAACCAGGAGTCCCGTGGAAAGGAAATATATACGGACAGACAGATTCTTGATAGCTGTTTCAGAGATGTTTATTTCTCCAGCCGCATGGCCGGGGCTCTGCCAAGGAACTGTTCCAGTCACGGGACCAAGGGTCCTTCTGCCCGCGCAGGGAACACAAACCAACCAATGGGAACGAGGCTGAGCAGGGACAGGGAAGCCCCGTGTCTGTGCCCTCAGGGCCCCTCTCCCAGGGCTACAGGCAGGGGAGGGACCCCAACACCTCACCCGTTTTATTTTAATAAAAAGAGAATGAAAACAACTGGATAAACATAACAAGAACAGTTTCAAAACAAAACAAGCCACCCTCCTGAGTCTTTAAATGTCCAAACAGATTCTGTGGAACATCTTAGGGCTGACAGAAGGGAGACAGAACTCTCTGAGCATGCTTTGTGGGGAAACTGAGGCAGGAGAGGGTTTAACTTCTTCCCTCCCCCTTTTCATCCCCCACTCGGCATTGGAAAGGGATTTTTGGGGAAACAATTGGCAAAAGCATGGTTTTGTGAGGGAAACCATGGATGAAAAAACGGATTGGGAATACACTGGGGGTAATAGGACATAGGGTAAAAGGGAAAGGTGGGATTAGGAAAGGGAAACTGTAGGGGGGGCTTACAATGGAGATACTGTCTAACATGACTACGATTTTTTGCATATATACTGCCTTTTACAGAAACACCATCAGGCCCAGTGACCTGCGATGCTTGTAACCCTTTTCTCCCTAGTACAATATTAAATTCCACCACCTCTCCATCTCCCAAGCTTGGGATGCATTTTTCAGGGTTATTCTTTTTAATAGCAGTTCTATGCACGAATATGTCTTGCTGGTTGTCACACCTTGTTATAAAACCATAATTTTGCTTAACATTATACCATTTTACTATCCCTAAGGTCTTAGTTGCTATGATCTTTTCCTTTTTTCGAGTGGCTGCTGTTTTCTGTCTCGCTGCGTCTTTGCTGTCTCTTTCGGTCGCTCCCGTGTTGGAATTGTCGGGGCTGCTGGTGCCTGCGCGCTCTTCCCGGGGTCGCGTTCGGGGCTGCGCGGGCCGGGCCGGGCCACGCCGCTCAGTTCTCCGTGCGTCGCCTCCTCTGGTCGCAGCTTCGCTGCCGCTGCCGGGCGCTGCACCCACGTCTCGGCCGGGCCCCCGAGCGACGACTCCCCCGCGCCCTGCTCCAGCGCGCGTCTCGGCTGGGCGCGGCTCCGTTCCACCGCCGCCAGCCGCTGCCCGCGCGCCGCCCCTCTCGGTCGGGCGTTCACGGGGCTCGCTCCACCACGCGCTGCACAGGACCGGGCGGGCACCGCCGGGTCCCGCCGCTCCTCGCTCCGCCACCGACACTGCGGCTCGCGTGGCTCCGCCCGCGCGCGGGAACTGCCTCGCTGCTGCTCTCAGAGCGCTCGGTGCACGTGGCCTGGGCCGCACGGTCCCTGCGCCACGCTTCCCTTCACCAGGACACAGCTGACATTGCTCAACAGTCTCGGTAACTAAATAATATTCACGAAAATATTCTTCCATCGGCATATATTTTGACTCCAGTATTAACTGTGTCCAAACGGTTTTCCAAAAGCCCTTGGTAAGAATTAAATCCCAAGAAACATAGAAAAAGTTCTTAAACAACCATGCCAGGAAGTGTTTCAGTTCTTTTTGAGCTTGAATCAAGCTAAAATTTACAAATCGTTGTTCAAGAATCATTTTAAGTTTAAGATAAATGTCCATATGCGGCTCTGAGAGCCAAGAGTCTTCCCACGGTTCCTCCATAGTTTAGATATGGAATAGCAAAGCAAAACCAAGAAGAGGAATCCAAAGTTTCCAGGGTTTACTCACACAAATCAGTCGCTTAGGGATCGGGGATCGTTCTGCTCACAAATCTCCACCATTTGTTGCAGTGGGGATCCTGCAACACGCATATATCAAACCAGGAGTCCCGTGGAAAGGAAATATATACGGACAGACAGATTCTTGATAGCTGTTTCAGAGAGATGTTTATTTCTCCAGCCGCATGGCCGGAGCTCTGCCAAGGAACTGTTCCAGTCACGGGACCAGGGGTCCTTCTGCCCGCGCAGGGAACACAAACCAACCAATGGGAACGAGGCTGAGCAGGGGCAGGGGAACCCCGTGTCTGTGCCCTCAGGGCCCCTCTCCCAGGGCTACACGGCAGGGGAGGGACCCCAACAGGAACTGATGGAGCAGAGAATGTGCAAAATGGACACGGGGCTGAACTGGCAAAGGGAACTGGAGGGAAGGCAAAGACTACCTTAAATGCCAGCATCAGATAAGCTGCTGATAGAGTCTCTGAGATCACAAAGGGCAGGAAAAGCAGGGCTGCATTTTTCCAAATCTACTAAATGGGTTGAGAGATTTCTGAAGGTGTTTAAAAATTATTTGAATTACCTGGTGTTCTGAGTACATCCTCAAAAGGCTGTAAAGGGAGGCTGTGAAGAGGAGATCAAAGCAGGAGACTACTAAGGAGTTCTTAGCAAATGTGTGCCCAGGGACTTTTTCCGTGCAGGTAATAGAGGGAGAATGAGCACTGCACATCCAGAGTGACCAAATTAACTGTCTTCTTTCCTTTGAGCTCTTCCTCTTTTAATGTCCTCATTTCTGACTTCCTTTAAGTTCATGCAGATTTTCATTTTACTTCAGAAGTGCATTATTCCTGTTCTGCTGAGCTACTCAGATGTCATCTCTTGTTTATTCTGAGAAATGCTGAAAAATTTTTTTACAGAGGCTTTTCTCTAATCCAACCTTGAAAACTCTTCATATTTCCAAAGAACACATTCTTTTGTTTTTTCTTTTGAAAATAATTTCTGTCTCCCACCTTTTTAATACAGCTGCATTTTTGACATTTTATTTTCAAATTTTAATTCTAAAACTCCACACCATCATCAATATGAATGCTGAAGTAGGAGACAGCATGGAAAATGTACAAATTGCACAATAAAAGCAGCTTCAGCAACAAAGGTTGACCTGAGACAGAACAAAGTGTTTAAAGTCCAGAGGGCTTTCCAGTCCAACTGTAAGAACTTCAAAGTAGGTCAGCCAGGCTGATGGTATCACATTAAGCCTTGCTCTGAGATGGTTTTAAAAAGAACTCGGGAAAGTCCTTTTCCATGCTCTACATTCTACTGAGACTAACGGAGAGGATGGGGCTGTCATCTGAAATAGAACTGGAATGTCTCAAAGATAATCCTATGAGCCGCGTGAATGCTTGTATGATAAAAACACTTCTGTGAATCAGGAAAAAAAGGGCAAAATCTGTATTTGTCATTCAAAATACTGCAGCGTTTCAGACTCCTTGAAATTGTTATGAATCCTGACTGGCGAGTGACACTGGACATCATTAAAAAGCATCCCAAGTGGTAATGACTGATTTTGTATGATATGACTGAGGCACATTTTGGAGGAAGATATTAACGGCTTCAGTGGGTGATTTAAGCAGCATGATCAAAAGCAGAAGAGACAATTCTTTTGTTCAGCTGTCTCTAGCAATGGAAGCTGGAATGTAGGAGGAACTCATGGGAAAGAGATGTTAACACATGAATAGACTATACCCTAAAAGCAGTAAACAACTTACAGCTTGCTTTGGTTTGTTTACCTAAAAGAAACCCAAACCCACATCCACGAAAAAAAAAAAAGAAGTCAATATCCTTAATATACAGTAAATTATTTCTTTAATTTACTGTCTAATTCGAGCTCATCCTTCAGTGATGACCTGTAACTGTGGATCATCTGCAAGGCTGCAGGTATGCAGACATTGTTTTAAGTCTTCTCTTGATAAATTTCTAACTTAGTCAGTGCACAAGCTTGCCTCCTTTGTCTCTGCATAACAGGGTGTGTGTCCTCAAAAGTGAATGGAATGCCATGGAAAACACAACTGCTCAAGGGAACAGGTAATTTTCACAAGTATTTAAAACCCAGTAGATTTCCAAGTGCCAAGGCATACTCAGTGTACTGACCTGAAAAGGGTGGTGATAAAAGAAAGAACACTCTCCATTAAAAGTTTAAGGCAGCATCTGTTTTTGCCAGTCTCCCAGTAAAATCACATTCATCATTCCAAAGGTAAATCACAAAATTAGAAAGTAAATTACTTCACTGAGAATATACTCCCATCGCATTATTATTCAAACCACTCCCTTTTAGTGTACTGTCTCAGTTCAGTATCTCAAATGATTTATTTGATTGGTGGAAAAATACAGATCAGTGTAAACAAAATATTCTGGCTACATCCAGACAGTACTTCTCTACTGAAATATTATTTACCTAAAATTGATTTAAAGATAAAACCTTCAGTTTTCCTAGGACAAGATGATCCTAAGATCAGATGGGAGTATCCCTATGCTCATATCCTGCCCTGTTTCCCTTCCTACATTGTATGGATGTAAATACTTTAAGTCTCCATGTTACTTTTTATAGCTTCTTTTACTTCAGGGTAAGCTACTTTATTCATAAATGCATAATTTAAGCAAGACAGTGAAACCTCTAGTAAGGAGTATCTCAGACAAGCAATCTTTATCTTAAGAATGCCCCTCAATAATTTCAAACATTATTCCCTGAGGTTTCTGAGATTATATTCAGCCTGTGCAAATGAATTCGAAGACTGTACTTCTACTTACCCAGAAAGGTATCTCACGTCTGTTAAATTACAGGGTGCCAGAAAATAGATTTTGCATAATAAACCTTATTTCAGGAATAGAGAAAATTTCATCTCTAAATAACAAAAAATGGAAAAGTCACAGTGAGTGTGACAGCAGAACAGGGACCACAGTAGTGTAAAACACAAAAAGACTTTTCTGTCTTCTTATTTGTACTCAAAGAAGTTACCATGTAAAAAGCAGATACATGGTTTCTCTTTTCCATCAAACACAGAAACTTCCTCACGCTCTATTTCATTATTTTTATGATGTATGAACTATGCTTAAATGTATTAAAATGTTAGCTGTAAAAATTAGCGTTTAAATACAATTCATGAGTATATAAAGAGAAAAAAATACAAAATAGTTCAAACAAACATAATAACAAAAATCCAAGAGAACAGGCTATGTAAAATATTGAAAGGTTCTTCCTGTCTAAGAAGGAAACTAGCCTAAACAAATTCTTAGGTCCACAAATCAAGATTTTAAACTAAAGATATGGACAAATTACATGGTTGCTAGTGTTGTTATGAAATGTCATTCCCGTTGCTTGTTTATGCCCTAACTATTGCCTCGGAAAAAAAGGTGATTGCTCTGACAGATGATCTCCACACCCAAAGCAATTCCCTCCTAACTTCTTACTACAACTTCTGTTTCTGAACTGTAGGTATCAGTAAACCTCAAAGAGTTAACCCTGTAACACATCTGAGAGAAGGTTGTTTAGCAGGTGTTTCAATTGCCAATCAAAAAGGAAATTTTCTGTTCCTTGCATATTAAAAAGATTACTTTTGTCTGCTGTGTTGTTCAACCATTGAAATGAAGAAATAGACCTAAATTAATATAAACTTATGGGTCAGCAAATACAGGGCTATACCCATAATTGTAACTGGCTCAAAAAATTTCTTTTCAGTATAATTCTTTATGCATATCCTCCATAATTTTCATTTAGTAAAGTTAATACCTATTGCTATGCAACTCCTTCAATACAAAGCGTTATGCTAATGGTACATATTAATATGATGTTATTATTTGCTACTGGAAATAATATTTAACAAGCTCAGCACTATGATAATTTGTTCATGTTGACGAAAATTAAATACTGAAACCAGCTTCTGAAATACACTTTTTTAACTGACAGCTATACAAACAATAGAAATGGTAATCTGAAGTGAAGTGTTTTAAGAAACTTTACATTCCAATTTGTTGCATACATTGTTTACAAACGAAAGGGTCAGCATTTAGAATCCATATTTAAATCAACTCTAATATCAGTAAACTTCCATTTAAATTAATGCAAAGCATCAACTGTACTGAAAAAGAAACTACTCACTTTACTAACTACTTCTAAAGTCTGAAAGAGTTTTAAAATTTTGTTCAGTATTGTATGTGCAAAACTGCATTTAGTGTCTTCAAAGAACTCTAGTGGCCAGACATCTCTTGTACCAGCTCTTCTCTTGGCACAGCTGAAGACATTGGGTCTGTGGTTGCTCTCAAGGTGACAGCTCCTGGGAAACTGTCACTCATGGGCTTTCAAACAACTGGTCTGGATATGGGAAATTTGCAGAACTGGAAGCAGTAACTGGAAAGCATCCTGAATATAAGTAGTACTGTTGCAGCCCTAATGGGGAGAGAAAACATCGTACATCAGTACAGCTGCCATGTACTTCAAAAATTACACTGTAGTTTTTTCTATATTAGCATATGTCTTCACACAAGATTTTAGAATCTGTAGATAAGAAAAATGATAAAATACACCAGTTTACAGCTAACAAGCATAACCTGAATCAGTATACAAAAATCTGGCTTCCCCTAAGTTTGAACTCTTGGGCAGTTTTGTTGGTAATATGAGTAGAATAAAATGCCACAGTGTTCAGAAGTAGATTTGATTTTTTAAAAACAAACCAGCTAGTCATTCCATCAACTGAACTAATTTTGAATTTGCTGTAGGTGGAAGAAGTGTCACTGAAATTAACAGTTTGAATTATAATGGTTTTAACACGTAGTACTATTTTTGGAATTTCTAATACTGAACAGTATAGTGGCTTGTAATTCTCCATGATCCTAGGCTGTATTAATACATATTTGTATACAACGATGGGATTTATGAAGTACAAAACATTGTATTCCACAATTCTAAATACTCCTAGATTTTGCAGTTCCTGGAGCACATGAAGATAAATCAGCAGCAACAGCAAAATTACCCTATAACAAAAGGAACTGCATGGTAGTCTTCACTACAGCTCTATTCAACTTTCCATAATTTTCCATAAGGGTATTGTTAACTCAGTGCAAAATTGCTTATTGTAAAGCAATCTTCTCCTTATTTTTAAGAGAACACAGCTATTAAATACAGAATGACAATTTATGGTCACTACTTTATGTTTATTTATGTTTTAAGAGAAGTGTGTTCTAACTAACAGAGCTAAAAATTAGAGCTGCAGATACTCTTGAGTTTTAGGACTTTGTGAGGCTATTACTTCATCTCAACCTCTTCTTAGTAAAACTGAGGTATGTTTTACTCACTGTGCTTTCCTGAAGAAAAATAGACCATGGTGTCAAATAAAAGAAATTGCTCATGAACATTTTGGTGGTCTGACACATGGTTATCCATGTGCTGACCAAGGCTGTTGCTAGACTGTGAATCTTTGTAGAAAACTAAATGCCTGCAGATGGGAAACACTGTAGCATATACCTACAGTGCAAATTTTAAAGCAGATAGTCTGAAACTGCAACTTGTTGCTGTGCTCTGACCAATACACCAGCAGAGCTTCAGAGCTGGCCAGCCTCACTTCAGTCATACAGCTCTTAAGAATCCTCAGTAAATGCAACCTCACTACTACAGTGCTTGTGGGAGAGGTTGAACACAAAATTAGGACATTTATGAGCTGGCACTGAACAGTCAGAATGATATTGTCACTAATTTTAAAATAACTTTTCTTTTAGAAATAAATGTGCCTGTCTCATTTCAAACAATTGTATTAGAACATCTTCTAATGTGAAGAGGTGGAGCTTACCTCTAATAGCACACTGTTGATGATGGGGTTAAGAACCTCTGCCTTCATATTGCTCTGTAAACCAGGAAACAGAATGAAATGCCACATCAAGAAATACATTTAACACAAATATACTGATATCTGAGATGACTATGATGGTTTTATGAATTCTATAAAGGTCTTCTTTCACCTTGATTCTTATTCAGACTGTTGATCTCAGTACTCCTGGTAACTGTGTCCACATTTCAAACACACCTCAGTACACCCTATGTATTTCTATCACAGAGCTGAAGTAAGAGAGGTCCAAGGTTTTACTTCTTCATTAATTCATGTGCCACAGAGTTTCAAACTGCCTACTTTCCTAGAGGTGTGAGGTTTATGTAACAACATTGTTTGTCTATCTGTCTATCAGTGACCTTTTAACATCCCACAAAATTTTTAACCCCTTTCTTTTTTTCAAGGACACAAAAAGGAAAAACACACATCAGAAGAAAAACGAAGTTTTTAGAAGTTACACAAATATCTGTGGTTAGGATGAAATGAAAGGTCCAGAGTAGCTCCCCTGCAGAAGGAAAACCAGCTGAAACTCAGATCCCCAAACTGGAGGCAGCATATGTTGCTTTGGACAGTGCAGGCTGGCCAGTGAAACAGCACAGCATGCACGACATTCTTCTCAACAACCAGATAGGAAGAAAGATGGATACAATTACTAGTGACACTACTAGAGACCAAAAAATCAAGATTCATTAGTTCCGCTGCTTTTTAAAATGGCAAAAGTTCCTCCCTTTTTTATTCTCACTGTTCTTTGCATTGTGGTTCTTCAGAATAACAGTAACCTCCACCAAAAGTTGTTTTCTTTCAATACTGAACACAATACTGATTAATTTAACTGAAGGATTTCCACTTACAACCTTGTAGCTCTCATACTACAGATTTATAGAAACATGAAACTTCTTAATTTTAGATTTGAGAAAGATGGCAGAACCGAGGAGAGATGGTTAGAGAAAAGAAGTACAATTTTACTCTCAGTTACTAGAAAATCCATTACAGAATGCACCGTTTAGTGGGCTAGTTTAATATTTTGTGTGCAATTTATTTTTATATATTTGTGCATATATTTATTGCAAGTGTCCCACAGATATATGCTAAAAAACAATCCCAAAATGCAAAATAAGCATTTTTTTCCTAGACTAATTGGAAGTTGTGTAAATCACTCAGAATAAAAGCAAAGAAATAAATCATGTTCTGTACAAATGACTATGAAAAAACATGTTCAGAGATGTGCTGGAAGAACTAATGGGAGAACTGGAAGAATTCCCTTTGAAGTACATTCATGTTTTCATGGAGCCATCAGGAGAACCAGAATTTGTTCTTCTCTGATGTTTACAGAACAATTTCAGTAACTGCACAATTTTTACCTCCAAATCCTGCTATAATACTTAGATGTCAGTCATCCTTGAAGCATCTTGAAAGACAGGATTCTATTTCTAGCAAAGACGTTCACAGATAAATGGATGTTCTCAAACAGAATATCTTGTGATAGAAGACAGAGTGATTTTTTTTAAGACGGACCAAATGGGTTTTCTAACCTCTTAAACCTTTTGAAAACATTGCAGTACTAAGGCAGGGGATCTAGTAAAGGCTAAGATGACAACTCGTGAAGCCATCTTAAGGTACTGCAATACAATCTGCTAATGACTTTTACACAAATGTGTTCGAAAGGGATAGGCTGAGTTGGAGAAGAAATTATCATCAAGCTGTGTAACTTCAAATGTGGGGCCCTTCAATGTGAGAAGATAAGAAGTGTTGAGTGGTGATCAGGAAAAACAGGAAATGGTTTCTAGAAAGAGAGAAGGCAGGGGACACAGTGTCATCTATCAAGGCTTGTGACCTTTTCTGCTGTAAAAATGCTCTGTGTTCTTGATCTGAGGAAAGAAGTAGCCGCTTTGCTGATATAAAGCCACTGGACTCACGTAAGAATTTCTGTTTCAAGAGGTGAACTATGTTAAAAAAAGCCCAAATGCTACACAAAATGCTGTCATCTTACCCCAGCTGCTGTTATAGAATCAGAAAACTTCTTTGATAAAGATGAAACTTCATTGCACATGGCACTTGTTAAACTGGTTTAAAAAAACAAGAGAGACAATATAAAAATACATCCTTGACCTATCAATAGATAAAAACCCTGTGACAAACTTTATCTTGGAAGCCAAGATGTTCTTAAAGCAATTTTGCTTCTAAATATTTTTAAAATATTTAGGCATAGACTGTTCATGATAAAGTTTTTATATTCTTTCACTGAAAAATCCACTGCTGACTACAGCAACAAAACGATATCTTGTTCCACACACCAGTCTTTTCGATAGTGCAATGTTTCACTTGTTTAAATTCTAAACTTCTAGTTCAACTATTGTTTTTCTGACGATTGCAGCAACACAACTCCTGGGAATACTGCTGGAAATAAATCAAACTTGAATGAGAACAGTGAGAATTTTCCTATGTGACCAGTAAAACATCTACTCTGTGCTAGAAGTGAAAGCACACTTGTGGTTAAAACACGAGAGAACAAGATCTCGTTCTGTTCTGAGATCTTTCATTGTTTTCCTAGAATTCACAAGTGCATCCCATAGGACCTCATTCTTCAAGGTGTACCACACCTTAGCTCTGATTCTGAAAAAAACTTAGTAAGTGCTTTGTTTTAGTCTGAAGTGTTCCTATGGACTTTGCTATTCTTTGTAGCATTCTTAAGGATAAGCACTTGGTTAAATATTTTACTTATTTAGGAGTCAACTGTTTAAAATATCTTAACATTAAAACTTACTGAAATCAGTACACTTGATGACTACAGAGAGCTTGAGATCTGAATGTGGAGTCCCACTAGACAGACTGGCTTCTTGAATTTCTGGGTATTTCATTATGGTTGAGTACAAAGTTGCTGACAAATGTGGTCTATTGTTTAGAACTACAGATTGATTTTTGTATATTTTTGGCAGATAAACACTAGATAATGAAACTATTAGATAATAAGACTGCATTACACACTCTAAGAGCAGATTCCATATATGCAGGCACAGTATCTTCTGCAGAGGGAACAGGAAATGCTACCCAAGTTGACATTTGCTTGCTGGAGCAGAAACAACTTTTAGCTTGTGTATAGGTCATGTTTTTGTGAACATGTATATGTCAGCCATGTCAAAAAATGACAGGTAGCCTACAGAACCTGATTGCATGGGAAAATACAGCACCAGGACCCCTGAAACCAATGCTGTTTGTTGATCCATGAACATGCTGTGCCTACAAGCTGAATGGAACTTGACAAGTTCTATGCAAATGTCAAATGTTCATATATGAAGTACATAATACTCACTTTGTCAGTACTTTTGCTTGATCTTGAGCTGTTTTTTCTACTTCCTGCCCATGTAGAATTAATTCTGCTACTTTATGAAGCTGTTCAATACAACGAGCAGTTACCTCAGCCAGACTTTCAATGGACAGCATGTAGATTTCCTTAAATTAAAAATGGGAATAATACAATCAATAATAACAACACTGATAAATGTATTTATAGATATATACATATGTAAGAATTTCAAACATAGGAACCCTTCCTACCCCAACTGGAAAAACCAACACATACACAGTGAAGTAATATCAGCCATAATGTCATCCTCACAACCAATACTGGAAAATGAAATATCCACAGGCTATAAAACACAGACCTTCTACTTGTTCTGAAAAATTAGGAAGATCAAGTCTACCATTTACTTAGCTGGGAACTAGGTCAGGCTCTTGGATTTTCTCACATACCACTTTTAAATCTAGTCCTAACAAATAGAAAGATACCTAAACTCTAGAGTAAGTCATAATCATAATTATTTTCATATGGAGCCAAAAGTACTGAGTCATCCCTTAGCTGAATCTCCAGAGCAGAAATGGATAATGTGCCCAATAAATAAGTGGTTTTTATCAACAGTGACAGAAATCTCTACGTAGCACTATCGAGTTACAGCTTTCACAAGGTGATGCCAGTTGGAAATCTGCAATCACATAAAAATCTGTAATAAATACAGTGTATACGTTCTGTCTGCTTCTTTAGACTTTTTTGTAAGGAAACATGACAGATAACTTCTTATCAGAAATAATAATCTTGACAAAGATAGCAACCACATTTAATATTGCCATTAACTTGACAGAAAATATTCAATCACAATTAACCTTATCAGGACTTTTTAAATGAACTTTTAGCCTTAGAACTATCTTTCATAAAGAGAATGAGCAGTTGTTAGTTGCCTAAATAATATTTCTGTTTTGTCTGTTTATGATTCAAACTGTTTACATAGTTTGACCATTTTTCCCATGTAGTCACTGAGAGAAGGAGATACTGAGAAACGTTGAGATACAACTTTCAGTGTGCATGCAATGTTTGACATTACACCACAGAATCTCTCAGCTCACTGTGTGTTGAGTATAAACATGCATACACAAAACCCCACAGATATAAAACAATAAAAACAATGTGACAGAGAACCTGCTACTTTGATATTTACTTATGGAAACAGAATAACAGTAAGAATATTCATGTAATTTACTCTCCTATTGGGTCTGCAGTGAATAGTTGTGTATTATTATTTCTTACTACTTCCATGAATTTAAAAAATAAGGATGACATATGAAGCCAACACATGAAGAAACAATCTTATCAAACAAAGTATGTCCATTCACTTAATGAAACTCATCCTTCAAAAGTTATTTTACCTCCACAGTTTTGCTTTTGTCTACTTCTGTTTTATCACTGTCAATTTTATCATCTTTTTGCGTCTTTTCTTCACCAGGTTCTCCAGGTTTTTCATTTACCTCCTCTTCTGTGTCTACTGGGGTGGACAAACTGGCTTCTTCCAGCCACTCATGAGCTTTTTTCCTAGCCTGCCAAACAAAGAACCCAACCGCAAAGTTCAGTTTGAAAAGAGAATATCAGATGACATTCCTGAACATCAATTAACAATACATTTAATTACTTCCTTTTTACACACAGAAATTTGAATATATCAAGACTCTGAGTAGCATTTAGTTACGTGTATATTTAAGAAACTGTAAGGAGAAGCATTTCAGATTGCATAAAGATGGATCATCCAGGGATAATTCCTCTAAAGGTACAATATTCCTAACAAACACATACAGCTGGCATTAATTCCAAAGTTAATATTTCAGCTTTATTTTATCATTCAAATCAATTTACACAGAAATTTTTCTTATACAGTTTCCCAAATAAGAAAATAAGAAGTGTGTATAAAGAAGGGAAAAAAAAAAATTGGAGAGGTAAGAGAAAAGTACTAAATTCTTAAAGGAAAAAGAAATATAAAATCACTGTATCTTGAGCTGCCTTCCCAGGCATGAAAATAGATCAAAGCTGAAGTCTTGAAGCTTTATACAACATCAGACTACTGTTATGCTTAGTAGGAAATTAATGACATCTCTTTTTTTAACATCAAGTCAAATTAAAATACATTAAGACCTAAGCCTAAGCTAGTTATCCATCCTCTATCTATGTAGCTAGAGAGATAAACATTTGTTTGAGCCTAAGATTGGCAGGTTAACCAGCTTTAAAGGGACCTGATAGTACAAATGTGACTAGTCATGTGACTAGTTCATAAACACCTAACTTCTAGAGCAAGAAAAATTATTATGAACCTGACTTTTGTTTCCAATACATAAGACCAAATCTGCTGTGCTCATTAGCCCTGATCTGCTGAGACACCCTAGTTCAAGCTTTCTAACACTGGAAAGGGCTTGTCCAACTACACTGCCTTACTCATCTCACTTCTTCTGTGAAAGCCTTTCTATATTCAGCATTTTAGTCTCAGCCTCCTGTACTTTGCTTTCTGAGCTGTCTGAAGTGAACTGGGTACTGCTCTGTGTCAGATTTCAGAATAAAGCCCTCCTTCTTTGCCCACAAAACTGAAGGCAGCTCACTAACAGGTGCTAACCTTATTTAGTTTGTCAGGAGTAGCAGCAACGTGCAATTCAAACAGCAGTTCTGTGAGCATGCTGACAAACTCTTCTCCCATATCTGCTGCAAGAAAAAACAAGACAGCTTTTGTTAGCGTGTTACTGCTATAGTATTTTATATGATCAAACACATCCAGTGAAATAGTTTCACCAAGCATTCCAGCACTTGAAAAACAGTGACAGCAACACAAGAAAGGAATGTATGGGGGTGTGCACGTATACGCTCAAATAAAGAAGAGAACAAGCAACAGGGATCCCTGCACAACCTGATACACCAGCTTGACACTTTAACTGCTCTTTCTATCCCATCCTAAATTCCATTAAGTTTCACAAAAACAGTCAAGAGGGCAAGAAACTGCATAACCCCATGTTATCTGACAAAAAATACATGACCCACAAAATAACCAAAGAAGCAACACTACCTGTTCTCTCAAACCAAGGAATAAAAACGGCCAGATACAAATAAGTTTCAGAAGCAACATACTGTTCTCTCATACTGCTCATACATGTTCTCTACTGCTCTGCCGGCAAACCACAGGTAAGAGGTGTGTTTTCTTTCTATTTTAAGGTCGAGATTTGCTTAAATGAAGAATGTTTTCTGGTTTGCTTTGAAGTAATGAGCCTCAAATCTTATTTCACAAGATTTTTGAGCAAAGATAAGTATCACTCATATTTGAACTTCATCTTTATTACATATACTCCTTTGACAACTATCAGATGCCATATTCTAACATGCTTCAAGTTCCTAAAAGTCAGTATTTTGGTTGGTTTAGTTCATCTGCATTTACTGAGCTTGCAAAAGATTTCCTGATGGAACACACAAAATCCAGTTCTTTAGCCTGATGTCACTAGAAGGTCAGAGTCCCCATACTGATAAAAGTCCAGCTACTTCAAAAATCAATTTTGTGTCTTGCTATATTCTCACTTTTTTTGTTCACTAATTAGGTAAGGCCAGATCTTCCATTTTTATGCAAGTCTTCAGTATTGGGCTTAAAAGCAGAGGGCCATTACTCTCCAGTGAGTTTGGGGACCTTGGTAGAACTGTTTACCATGCAACATGTGGAAAGGTGGTAAAATTTGAGACTTGGATTATACTCTCCCAGGGAAAAGGACATCTCCTCCTTGCTTGTACAGAGTGTCCATCTTTGGTGCTATAAAATAAGTTAGTGTGTAGCACAAAGAATTCTTCACCTACAACAAACAAGAGACTGAGATTTTGTCTTAATAGCAAAGGAACATGTCAAGAAGTTTGTATTCTGGCAGGCCAAAGAGATGCATGGAGTTCATTTCACTGCTGCCCTTATGAGGAAATTTTGACAATAGGATTTTCAGGCTTTGGAATACAGTACACTGGATACACTGCACTCACTTGTTCTTAAATCAACGACAAATTGTTTTATGAATGGCAGCAGGCTGAAAAGTGAGCAGCAGTTTACCACATCAATGCAAAATTACCAAAACTGTTGATAACTGGGATATTCAATTGAATATTCACTTTGGCTACTGCCTCGCTTAACCTCACGTATGAGATTTTGGGTGTTAATGGCTTTCAAAATGTAGGTAAAGCCACTTTTACAGATGTTCTCCCCTTATTATTTCACAAACCGTTGATGTGAAGCTGCAGTGAAAAATACATGGAAGGGCTGCATAATCAAAGTGAGAGGAAACATTAGAGAGAAGGGTATGCATGTGGCTTTCTGCTACTTGTGTCAGAAAACATATGTTCTTTCTCTTTTTTTATCAACTTTGCGCCTGACTGTTAAGCCAAGACACAAAAAATACTACAGTTCCAATTTCAAAGTTGCCAAGAACAAAGCCTAGCCCAAGTCCTTTCCTGAAACAGTCCTCCAAAGATCACTGCAGTATTACCTCCTTCTGTAGGACTGAAAGCATTTATGGTAGCAAATAAAGCAGCACCAACATCAGAAACTTGTTCAGATTCTGAGATCCAAGGATAAGAGATCCTGAGAATTTACATAAAACAAATGGTCACCTTTTTCAAACACTTGAACGCAAAGTACTGTTTTTTCTCCCATCTATTCTTTTTTTTTAATATATATATACAGTAATATAAATTTTTGTAATTTTTATATACATATACAGTAATAAAACCCACGTGTTTTATTGAGTTAGGAAACACAAATCAAAATCTTACGGAAATCAACTTAGTTGCAGTTTTAAACTGTTTAGCAAGCAAAATTAAAATCAAAGTTCCTCCACAGAATTTAACAAAGCCTACTAGCTCTTGCTATATGAGTTAGTTTAAGTAAAAATATACAATTCTATGTAAAAAAATACACTATTAAAAGACCATATGGCTTACTGACTTGATTTTGTAAGCGTAGAAGCTATTAATGCATGTCCAGAATTGTAGACTCAGCCCTAACAGAAAGCTACTTTTGAGAAGCAATTTACCTTTCTATTCTTTTGGTTCCTCTAGTGGAACTAAAATGCATCCAACTTAACACCAATAAATGAAATATATCTGCAGTTCAAATGCTAACAAATCTTGAGCCTGATTACACCAAAGGATGTGCAGAATTTTGCGCTGCTGCCTGAAGTAACACCCATTCAGCTGTAAGGTGGAGAGAACATGTGTGTGGTTTTTATTTCCACAGTCACAGGAGGAACGGATGTGTTTCACCGATGAGTGGTTTGCTTTTGCAGGGGCAAACCTGCAGCACACTTTGATTTGGTCTCTTTTTTTTTTAAGGTGCTCATTGCCTTGGTTGCAGCCGATTCAAAATGCCTGTAAATGTTTCAAGGAGCATGATAAACAGTTGTGCTTTACTGAAAAAACCAGAACTTCTGACCTTCAGAGAAAAAAACACTTTGTGCAAGAAACAGAGCTTCTCCTGGGAGCTGGTTTCAAAGCAAGGTACTATTTTCCATAGAAATTAAGGAACAACAGACATCTCATGAGTCCTCATTCCTAAGCAGGCTATACACTTTCTTCACTTCTACTTCTCACAACTCCATAGAAGAATGTGGGGTTTTAAAGAGTAACTAAGAGGGGAACAAAACAGCATAAAACTTTACCATACTAAGACTTTACGCTGAGCACTTGCTGTTCCCCACAATGAGAAACAATGAGGTCCCTGTGAGAAAGATCAGGCAAGCTGAGTAAGCACTGCCAGAAAGAGAAGTCTGAGCAGAATTACTTTCCTGTTAGAACATGTGGATGTTAACAGAGTTTTTCTAACTTTTCTGAAGGCTGAAGAAATCGTATCTCACCATCGTGCAAAATGCAAGTTTTATGGGCAAAGTTCCCTGAGAAGATCAAGAAGATGTGGAAGAAATATCCTTCGATGTTTCTTTGTTTCCGAAACACAACAATATGGTGTTCAGTGGCATGAGCCAGTCTTCAGTCAGGTCAAGGGGACTGTTGCTGTTAGCTCTAAGAGGTTTGGTATGGATGTCCATAGGACAAAGGCCTGGAGACATGAACCGTGCTGGCTTTAAGCTGACTTCTTATCATTCTGTTCTAACCTGTTTGGGGGAATGCTAACATTTTTGACCTGTTTAAGACGCCTATTTTGCCCCTAACCACCCATTTTATTGTAACTTTCGTGAGCTCAGCCCATTGTCTTCAATGCTGTGCTGTGTCGCAGTTACGGAACGCTGCTCTAACTTCCTTCTTGCACTCCACACACCACATCTTGCCAAGCAATACCTCTAAAGCAGCTTTGTTACTATGTTTCAAAGTGACTTTCATTCAAAAAAAATTCAGGGTTCTTAAATTTCTTGGATACTCTAATCTTTTCCCCCATCTAGCAAGGGAGGGTGCAGAGTGAGGATGAAGTTGCTGAACAGAAAAGCATTTCTAAGTACTTCAAAACTTTCAGACTATACAATTTCCTAAACAGATTCTGTAAGAAAAGCTGAGTTATCCAAAAAGTTATTATTTTACTTTCTTATACTTTCATTGATGATATAGCAAAAAAAATTAATATTTATGTTTGATTTTCTATATCTCGCACTTCAGTTACAATATAAATTCAATTAAGCATTGATCAGCTTCCAGAACTTTTAGAGTATTAATTTTATTAACTACCTTATGAAGACTATTAGGATATCAGAAATTACAGTTTGGACTGGAATTGTTTTAATTGCTAGATAAAGAAGTAGCAATTATTTATATGGTTAAGTCTCTGTATTTCTAATTACCTTTTTGTGCCTGCACCACTTCATCATCTAATTCCTTTGGAACAAAGATCTCCTTTATAGCAATTAAATCATTTTTCACAGTCTCCAACTGTTCTCCATCAAGTCTTGCTAAATGTGACTGAATCTGTAAAAGAAAGGACAGTAAGTATTATTAAATGCTAATTTAGAGCCTGAATCCAAAATAGACTAAGAAATGGAAACATCCATTAAGTTCAAACCTTTTCTCTAACCTCCCAGCTTAGACATATTTTTAGTTCTTGTCAACAGAATTTGTTGAGTATCACAAAAACTACACCAGCCTTGCCAGATCATCAGGTCCCTTCCTTCCTCCAGAACATGAGTTTTGGACTATAAATCTGTGGTTTAACTGCAAACTCTAATAGGCATTTTGGGATTGCCTGGATGAAGACAGCAGGCAAAAAGAGCACACGCAGAATGGTTAGTCTGAGCACTCACAGGAAGAGTTGGAAAAAGTTGCCTTCAAAATGCAGCCAAAATTATTGACAGTCTACCTGTTCTGAAGAATGTATTGGCGGGTCTTTGCATGTCTCAGGTATCTGCAAGTCCCTGCATATCTAATAGGATGGCAAACCTAAGAGGGCTGGAAACAGATTCTTTGAATCACTGCTTGTACTACAGTTATATGTTGTTAATCCCATGAGCAGAGCGCTCCTTCTGCCTACGGAAGCCAAGAGAAAATGCCCTTATTGTCCTTGATGCAAAATTTTTCCTTTATGTTTGTTTCAAGGGGCTTCTCAAAGTTTGGTTGACAGATGCACAGACTACCTCAGTGCAAGGCTGGAGACAGCTGTTACTTTCTTACCGGCGTGTCCTTGTGTCCAGCTCCTGTGCTCAGGGTTAAACACAAGATAAAACCGTGAGACTCAAGTCAGGTTGTGAAGGACTACATGGGGCTTTTTTCCTCCCCTACTATAGCACTATCCATAGGGCTAACTGGGAACTTCTTTTAACGGAAACTTACAAAATAAAAGCTTAAACATGTATGTGTTCAGTACCTCTTACAGTCCTCCTGTGGCTTTCGGGCTGCTAGGAGAGGTCTCAAGTTTACGGTACTCTTTCTGCCCTCTGTGCCTGTGTGCGTATGTGCGTGGTAACTGCAACATTTATCTGGGCATTGGACTTGTTGACCCACACAGTTACCATCAATCCCGCTGGACTGAGTAGGACTATGTACATGTCTAGGACATAAATGAAGTGCATCAGAAACCTCATGGTAACAACCTGCACGTCTTGCTTACCCAGTGGTATCTCACATTAAAATAAAATAGTGTTGACACATGCAATTAACCTGAACCTTTTGGCCATTTTTGGTTTTGTTTTTTTTTTTCCAAAAGCAGACCCTTGAACCTTACATGTGGGGTTTGAATGTGTAGTTTTTCATCTAGACACAATAACAAAAAGTAAAAACAACACTGACAGTATGTACCTAACTGTTATTCATATAAGCTTCTTTTATTTTTGAGAGCAACTAAAATATTTTAAAATATAAGTTGGTTATATTTTCACGGAATCACTGCGTTGGAAGAGACCTTCAAGATCACCAAGTCCAACCCATGCTCTAACACCACCTCAACTAAACCATGGCACAGAGTGCCACATCCAATCTTTTTTTGAACACCCCCAGGGATAGTGACACCCCCACCTCCCTGGGCAGATGATTCCGAAACTTTATCACTCTCTCAGTAAAAAACCTCTTCCTAACATCCAACCTATTTTATTAAGAAGTACCCCGCAGGGCAAAGAATGCTAATTACAAAAAGAAAAACAAAAAAGAAAACTTGTTTTTAAGAAATTTATTTAGAAAACTGTTTCAGTACAAAAAATCACTGCTAGGAATCTACAAAATTCTATTAGTCTACTGTCAGAGATCTACTGATGTACTAGCAGAATAAATAAACTGAGAGTTGAAATTAAAATATATTTTTATCAGATAGGCCTTATTAACATCACCATCTTCAGAGAGACATTTGTATACTTCCAGTAATAGTATCTTGGTGTATTTTTATGTAACTTTAAAAACTAACACAATAAGAAGTGAACAAGTAATAATCTGGAACTAATTTTAATTCATCAGCCTCCACATGTAGTAGGTCTGGAATTCCTGAACGTAAGTATTTGTACCTGATACAAAACCAAAAAGATTTCGACCTCTTTGCAAATTCTGCAAGGAATTTGCAAGACATCTGCATAGTGTCACAATCTGAAAAATACACACTACATATGATCCTAACAAAAATATCTGTCAGTTATGAACTTTGTTTTGAGTTGATCTTGTAGTTAAATTTTAGGTGTATTGAGTTCCTAAAACCCAGGACAGGCCCATAGGATCAATTCAGCTTTCTCTGAACTTGATGGAAAACTTACTGTTCATTCTACATGTGTCTGCAGAATAAAATTAATGTAAAGATAATTTTTTTTACCAACCATATTGATTTAAGCTGTCTGCATACTGTACCTGAGCTTCACTTTCATTTGACAGGATTTCCAGAGCTTCGAGATGAGACAAACCTTGGAACTCATCAAAAAGTAGTCCATAATGTGCTGTTCTTTCAACTGTAACTTGCTGGGCCCGCCTCTGTTTCTCTTTTTCTTTAGCTTCTCGCAACAGCTGTACAAATATACATCATTCCATGTTTTATTGATAGTGCTGGAAGTGTGACAGATTTTATTACCATCTGCTTCAGTGTGTCTAGAAGTAGTAGTAAAATTTGGGACTATATCACACCTGCAGAGCTAAAATTTTAGAGATGAAATAGCTAACTTCTTTTTTGATAACTTTCTCTGATAAAATATTTATATAGTATTCTAAGCAGGGTTTTCCCAATGGTAATTGCTAACCAACTTTCTTTAAAAAACAATGAACAAAAAAAATCTTGCTTATATTTTCAAAAGCAATGTCAACTACAGATACCATATAATAAATTTCACCACCAATTATAATGAAAGAAAAAGGACTATTTAATGTGCAGCCTTAAAGAGCCATGCAATCCATTCTACAGACCACAAAATGGGAAGACTATAATTTTCAGGACCTACCCACCAACTTGCATAAATAATGCACCTACATAAATATTTCCTATAGAATATTCTTAGCAAATACTAAAGTCAGTTTTATGTGACAGCAGGACTGACAAAAGAGATTAATGACTTATACCAAAGGTGGGGCAGACCTACCCTCTATATACTTAGGTATATTTTGGAGTGCTTTTAATACACTTCTAGCAGTGTATAAAAAAGAATAGTGTATCCAACAGGATCTTCTACTTCTTCCTTCTATTCCCAGGATGAAACGGCCTCTCATGAATTTGTTACAGCAAAGGTGGTAAATACATCTGAACTGCATGTTAGGTCACATATAAGTGTCTGAATGCAGGTGAACTCCCACCACTTACGTTATTCCATCATTCAAAATTTCTACACTATTGTCTTCAGTGATTCATTTGTTACAAAAGACTTTAAATGATACATTTTCCCTCTGAAGTCTCCTTCTTCAAAAGTTAACTCACTAAGTTTTATGAACAAATCACTGGAAAGTGATAGTGCAACCCATGAGAACTGATTTATGTTGTATTCTGCCTCAGATTCTACATGCAAATTCATGCATGCTGTTAAAGGAGACATTCTCAAAAGCTCATCTTAACCCTGTGGGCCTTAACAAGAGTTAATTGCTTTTGATCTGCTGTAACAGTATAAGTCTGTTAACTCCTACAATGATGAACACTAAAGATGAAACATCTCATTAAAAGAAAAGTACCTCACTCTTCTCTACAAGGAAGTAAACATGCAGTAAACTTAGTTTCTTTTCAACATCTGTTGTTTTCCACAGCCTCCCTCCTCTCAGTGTTTGGAGAAATAAAAACATTTTGTACTTAAAGCACTTTCACTTCTGTTTTTATCACTTCTCTGAGCTTTAAAACATATGAGTCACAACTGTGTAAGGTTACCATTAAGTTAGACGGACATTGAGATACAATTTTTTACAGGCTTAGCTCCTAATGACATATATGTCATATTCCAGTATTACTGATTTCCAAGGAAAAGAGTATAGTAATGTTTATGCTGGAAGATATCTATCTACAGCTGTTACCAAAACATCAATAATTTGATTCTGCCTCCAGAGTGTAATGATTTATTACCACATATACTATCTTATTTAAATAAGCTATTGCATATGTGATTATGCAGAAAAGATGATTTTACATTATCTTTTGTGGTTCTGTGAAGAAAAATAAAGTAGAGCAAATATAAAGCATAATATTTATTTCCCCAAGCCCAACCAGTACCTACTGCAACAAAGGCCTCCCCCTGAGGCACGTGAAATTCTGGAAAAATAATCTGAAATTGCATTGACAGAGCAGTATTTAAATAAATCCAACCTGAGATAGTGAGACTGTTCTTGCCATCAGTGTTTTGGTTCTCTTAAATCCAGGATCACTTTCTGCAAGGACGTTCATGGTTGTCTTCCCAATAAATTCCAAAGCATCTAAGCCTCCAGATAACACACTTTTCCCCTGTATAAAATAATGCAATATGGTTATTTTCTTCCCAGTTTAGGCTAATACAAACTGTAAAGAGGAGTGCTTTTATAGACACCATCTTTGAGCATTCAGGTCCCTAAATTTCCTATACTTTAACTAACAATAGGATTCATGCATTTACTTTGTTCTGAATACATTTTCCAAAAGAAAAAAAAAAGAGCTATACAAATATTTCCATTTAATTAAATGACTTACATGGGATGAAATGTAACAATTGTTGTAATTTAATTAAAAAAATAAAAAAATCATAGAAGGGCTGGAGTACATCTCCTGTGAAGACAGAAAATCAGTGCTGTTCCCTGAGGAGACCTTCCAGCAGCCTTCTAGTACCTAAATGGGGCCTATAGGAAGGCTTGAGAGGGACGTTTTGCAAGGGCAAGCAGTGTTAGGACAAAAGGAAAAGGCTTTAAGTTGAAAGAGGATAGATTTAGATTGGGTATCAGGAAGAAATTCTTCACTATAAGGATGCTGAAAGCACTGGAACAGGCTGCCCAGAAAGGTGGTGGATCCCTCACCCCTGGAAGTATTAAAGGCCAGGCTGGATCAGGCTTTGAGCAACCTGGTTCAGTGGAAGGTGTCCATGTCCAAGGCAGGGGCATTGGAACTAGATGATCTTTAAGTTCCCTTCCAATCCTAACTATTCTGTGGCTCTATCATTCTATGAATACCACTTTAATTTCATCTGATGGCATCTGGTTTGTAGGAACATGTTTTAGACATGAAAAATGTGGAGTCAAGTCCATCATGAACAGAAGACTCCGCCTCACCTGATTTTTAAAATTTCAACACTTGTGATGACTCTGGAACTGTCTATTTAAATACACGTTTCTCCTGTGTCTTCATATCTTTTACGTACATTGAAGAAGAATTTTCACTGGCTAAAGATTTCCATTTCAATCTGGATTACGTGTGTGTCAGATACTCAAATGCTGATGTAACCTGATATATAATGGAAAACCCTACCAAAGTCTCAAATGGGATTATAGGTGACTTACTGAGACCTTAAGTGATTCTTTTTGTACCACATTGATCACTACGGCATAGTAGCATCTCCAGGGTGCCTACAACCACATTTCTCTTACAACATGCTCAAGTAATCTTACTGGTTGCCAGCTCTCACAAGTCGTATGATGCTCCAGGTTCTGTAGAAACAGTCTTAGGAATAATCTGCAGGAATCTCCTTCTGCTCCCCAAACCTTTGATATTAGATTGATGAGGCAGTCAGAGTGAACTGGATATACAATAAAAAAGAACTGCCACTTCATAAAACTTGCTCAGTGGGGAGTTAATCTTACATGCTTTTACAGCCAATGTTTAAAGTCTCTTTTAATTTCAAGTGAAACACCATACTGAAAAGTGTAAAAAATGCTGGGGAAGATGGTGACACAAAAATTGATTTGGAAACGGTATGGTACAGGATTTTGCAAAAGCTGAAATCCAAAAAAAGAGAAAAGGATGAAGTTCAACACACAAAATATAAGGACAGTGTAATAGGAAAGAACTGTGAACAAAAGATTTTGCCTCTGTGAGTTTTCAAACAGGCCCCCTTCTGGGAAGATTAACACAAAATGAGAGACTAGACAGAGGGGTGAAGGTAAAGGCCAGGAACTAAAAATAGAGAGCTTAGTAAAAGCCTTAAAATAAGCAAATGGAGTATTTTCTTATTTTCTCTGCCTTCAAAAATGGTAACAAATCCTATCACACTTTCTCTGGACTGACATATGTGTAAAAATAAAAAATCAGACAATGCTACAATTATAAAAAAGATTTTCCAAGAATTTCCAAAATTCTACATAGTTTAGGAGAAGACCACATTTTTTTCACTGAAACTGGTGACAATGTAGTAACTGAGTTAGTTCTGTTTGACTTTTTTTTTTTTTTTTAATTTGACAATTTATTTAAAAGTTATTTTGTCATGGAAAAGACTCTAAACAGACCTACAAAAGAACTGTTTCTACAAAGAATTGTAACTTAAAAGATGTGACCTACAGTGAAGTTGAACCTAAAAATAATGAAAAATAACTAGACCAGAGAGACCAGCTAAAATGACTCACTGTGTTTTGTACAGCATTAGTGATAGCTGACAGCATGCCACGAGATCCAGATGAAGGGGAAGAAGGAATACTCTCAGAAGAGCTTTGGTCTAGAGAATCCTCTGCTTCTAACAAAAGAAAAAAAGCAGGTTACAGTATAATTTCAACTCTGCAAGTCACAAATTACAGTAAAACGGTTTCTGTGACCAAAATCTTAAAATTTTGTAAATCAAACTAATTTGGCAGTGTCAAAGAGTTCTGTCCACAATTTCAGTGGACTTGAACTTACGAGTAACTGGTGTTTCAGCTGCAGGAGGCTCTGCTGTTTCCAAAGATGCTGAACTTCCACTATGAATTCTTAGGGTAGTTCCTGCTTTTTCCTTTACTGCTGTTATCCCATGACCTGTAGCAGAGGCATATTTTAGACTATATGATTTGAAAACTTATTACTAACAGTGCGTAGTATTCTTATACTTAATGAATTATGACAAACAAAATATCTACTAAACTTACCTCAATTGCTTAATTTGTCTAGGTTAACAATTCACTTCTTCTAGTATATTTATATTAACTGAATAGAAATGATAAAGCTGGACTATAACACAAATTATGCTGGATTTGAAAAATAAAAGTTATTTCAGTGGCACACATAAGTTTACTTCCCTGCTTTTCAAAATGCTAAATATTCTATTGCAATCAGTTTAAATGGAAACTGGCAGTCCTCGTAAGGCCATAGAGTTGGACCTCACATAATTTTCAGAACTTTAGAACAATTAACCCGAAGTTAATGGATTTTGTGTGACTGCAGGACGGAGGTAAGGAATTTGTTCTTCAGTCTTCTGCATAGGTGCTATGTTTTTAGGAATACTGACTCAGGTCCTCAAAGTTATTTCAGGATTTAAGCTCCTTAGTTGCTCATTTGAAGTAAGATTCTGAAGTGTCTCTCCTCAAAGCTACTATTTAAACATACTTTGTAAAGTCTGCTGATGTCAATTGACACAGGCAGAACTATTGCTCCAGTGGTAGCTGATCTCCTAGAGAGATTTTACCACCTCTACCTGATTCATACGCAGTGACTCCCTAGCCCTCTATTAAAGTGGTCTAGTTTAAAATAAAGTATAAATGTTGCTACCATTTTTATCTGAATATTTTTGACAGAACAGGATTGCCTTGCTGGTTTTCTACTCAGAGTTTATTTACACTAGCAAATCACAGGGACTGGTAATATCCTGCTATAGGATAGGGTAGACTGACTGACAGTCAGCAAGGCAAAGCAACGTCTTCCTAATCTGCATCAACTGTAGTTGAAAAATGCTGCCCTTAAAGAAGACTACTCTAAAATTGTCTGCCTATTTTACTACTGGATATGTGCACAAGTATGTCCACGATATACTTCTCTCATTACAAGCAATCCAGCTAGTAATCTTCCTTAGCTGGAAGGTTCTGCCTGTCAGCTGAGGTGCAACAGGTTAACAACAAACCAGGTGAGCAATATTTCTTTCCAACACAAAATTAAATAGCTTCAGTGACAGGATTTGATTTTTATCTTGTACAGTACACTGTTAGTGCATCTTGCATGAAACCAATCACTTCTAGCAGCAGGACAATCCAGAGTGCTTCATCTATCTGCCTAACTACTTATGAGAAATGTTAATGACAATTTCATACTTCTTTGGTTAAACTGAACTGTAAATAGATGAATTATTTCAGAAAAGGCATTAATACAGATGGTCAGGCAGATATCTAAACATCTAAGGCACAAAATTAGACATAATGATTCATTAAGTGTTGTCCACACTATCCCACAACTGTGTGCATTCTATTAGAGTAGTTCAAAGCACCTTTTTTGAGTTACATTAACTACAGCAAAATAGCCTATCACTTGCCAGTGCCCTGCAGCATTCTGAATAAACATATACATATATGTGTGTGTGTGTAATCATACAAAAATGCTTTTGAATATCTGATTAAAGAAAGATGCAGCAAATATATTTGAAATGGAGTAGGAAAAAGGAAAGCTTAGATTTATGATTCTGTGATTTGCAGATGGAGCACACATCAGGTGCTCTGTGACTTCAGTAATAAATATATTCTAGAAAATATATGTGAAGCAGCACTACTGAAAGATCACATACAAGAAAACTGGAGTATCTGGAGGTAAACACAAAGAACAGACATCTCCTAAGGAATAGACCTGCAGAAAGAGGGAATTTCATAAGCTGCACAAGGTCCTAATGCTTTACACTGAAACAGCCTAGGCAGATAAATGCTAAAGAAAATATGTCTAAAGAAAATATGACCTTTATCTCTTTTATCTTGTGTCTTACAAAAAACAGTAGTGTGTTCAACTGTGTGGGTCATACCAGGTAATGCACCACAATGTTTAAGTCATTGTTGAACAATTTCTTGATGTTTGCAAAGTCTGTTCCAATGCAGATACTGAAGAGCAGCATCCTCCATGGTCTAATCCGATCTCCCACATATTTTAATGAGCTCAATGAAAATATTAGTGTGGATAGATTCTGGAGTCATTTATTTAACCCCAAATTCCTGGGGCTCACTTAAACCACTATTACTTGTGCTTCTAAATGAATATAATAGATACTGCATGTCACATTCCTTTCCATTTCTTCCGCCCACAACTTTTTAAATGAGCAAGAGTTTTATTCTTTCCATTGACTTAATTGACTTGACAACAAAAAATACTATGGTCTTCTAGTCATATAAAAAGTCCTATAAATATTGAGCAAAAATTTCAGTTGTCTGCAAAAGTTACACATCTTCAGATTAATTTCCCACTTTTTTTTCTGGGATTTTTTTATAGCCTTGAATTGGTTCTTGTCATTTTGCAGACAAGCTAATACATTTATGAAGAGAAAGTACACAGTTGCTGTATTGGTATTTACTGACTTACAAAAGGTAGCATTTTCAGGGCTGTGGTTACATGCACTAGAATAATAAGAAAATACTCCAGGTCAGCTAGGGCTGGCTTTGCTGAACTAAGCTATATGGCATGTATGTTTGACTGCAGCAGCAAAACCACTTGAGATCAGAAGACTACAACTGAAGCAACCATTAGATAGGCATATGTACACAAACACGGCAGAAATGCATGTTGCCTTGGAAATGAAAATGACTATTTGTAATTTCAAAAGACACAGAAATAAAAGAGGTCATGGGAGAAAAGGCTCCAATTTAAAGATACACTCATTTTGTAACACTGGGTATGGTAATGCAACTGAACTGACACCTCTGACATCTCCATTTACTCTTCTGTAACAGCAGACTGAAGAGCTATGCAATGGGTATGGTTCACTGTGAGCTTTTGGAAGAAAGCATTGCTCTGTTGTTGCTTTTGTTTCTCTACCTCCATGATTCCTTGCCTTTCTATTGGCTGGCAATTTCCACTGAGTATTATTGTTCATGTTCCTAGCTGGGATCTTTCATTTGAAAAGGAAGGTTTTGCAAACAATGCCTAACAACATGACCTGCCTTTTGGTTTGCCTGATCTGGCAAAGGCCAGATTACAGCACTCACAAATGCTGTAAATAGATTCCACTTCACTGTAGGCTGTCTTATCCTCCACCTCCCAGCTTAGTAGCTCTAGATTCCCTGCAGAAGAGGCAAACAGACACCTCTGGAGGGCAGTTCGCTATGTCTGAAACCTAAACCACTCTATATAGGAATCACTGAACCCTTGTCCATCTCACTGGCAATTGGACTCCCTGCTTCAGTAGTACAGATGGGGAGGAGTTTGGGATTTTGTCCCTGGCTACCACACAGCCTTTGTAACCTGTGTCCTACCATGGGGGCACTTCTAATGAACAACCAATCAAAATTTAGTCTAGTAACATGAGTGAATCTTCATCTGGCTCAAGCTAAAGATGAAGACTGATGCCTTAAATGAACTTCTTTCACCAGCTGAGAAACTGAGGAACCTGAAACTGGCTGAAAGAGAATCACTCCACTACATGAAGTATAGAGATGTGGAAAATCCAGCTGTGCTCTGGTTTTGTACACTAAGAAGTAGGACCCCACTGTGCTCCCTTTTACGCTTTCCTATTGGTACTCCATTCACTTCAAGCCTTTACAAAGTTTCTCTTCCTTGCAGCTAAAACAAAAAACCCCAGGCTAGATTCTGATAATATCTATGCTATCTAGTCCGCAAATCAGGAATCACTCCGATTAAGCTAGTAAATGAGACTAGATTAAGATCTCATTGCAAGCATAAAAGGTTTCAATAATAGCAATAGGCATAAAGGCTGTTATACCATTTTATTAGCTCTCAGTGTCTTCTAGACTAAAAGCCAATGTTAAAAGATATAAAGCAAAACGGACTGCTGACCCTAAATGCACGCTCACATTTCCTCCTTAAAAAGGAAGAACTGTAAAAAAGGTCTTTGTGTAAACAACAAAGTGTTATTTACAAAACAGTTGTGACCACCGTGTGATGTCAAGCCAAAGCAGTTTTCCCTTCATCAGCTGAATTTGTGAAATAAAAAAAGTCTTCTGAAGAGATTAACTATCCTTTTTATGATCACATAAAGTACAAGCATAACACCCAGCCTTCCTTTTTTAATATTGTACTTTATTTTGCAACAGGGGAATAGTAGCTATAGAGAATAGAAGAGACATTTGCAATGTTTGAATACTTTAATTTCACATTATCTGCAGCATTTGCATTTCTGTTCCACACAGAAGTCAACTTAAGCTATGCAATGCTGATTATTACACATACCCATGTGTAATGAGATCCAAGCTCATGAACACAGTGACACCTAAAGTGACATTTCGTTCTGTCATAGTGAGTGACAAAAAGTGCTTTTCATACCAGGGAGAACTATTGGTGTCTGATATTTTCATGTGCCATTCTGATAGCTGAGGAAATAGATGAGAATATACCCAAGAACAAAATAATCAAGATAGTAGAATATTAATTACGAACAATGCATTACACAGCCTTATAGTATGAATTTCAGGGATCATGTGAATCAAACAACTGGGTCATTTTTTTCATTACTTTTACTGTGTAAAGATATTGACAAGTGCTAGCAACGGCCCTAAAGGTAAAACACCTTAAACTTACATGGAGTGAAGCACTTGTATACAGTATGATAGAGAACAGACTTCGTTTGGAAATACAGCTCATTGAGCACCATAACTTCAGCACCTTCTGAATGCCATACCTCATTGAAAACACCACAGCATATGGAAGGAAAGGCTTACAGAAGGTAGTCACTTTCATTAAGCTAGTAGATAGATTAGTTGGAAGAAAAACTGAAGAGCCAAGCTTTCAAGCATAGAAGCTGTTTTAAAAATGCAAGTCACAAGCCACCAGTACAAACTGAAAATGTACTTTGCCTCACATAAGCCCTGGAGATAAAGAGTTTGCTGTTACAGCTAAGCTAGCCTAATGGCTTCTTGGTGCAGTTATGGGAGGTTCTACTCCTTCCCATGTTCTATACTTGTCCCTTCTGCTGGCCCTGACTGGTCTCAAAGAGTCGGTTCAAGGAACTGAAGAGGCAGAAAATGGATTTTTCCTTCCTCTAGATTTATTTTTATGTCAATTTAGCCTCCTGAACTGGATTAGAGGGAGCTCAGAGGAACATGAGTGCTGGTACAGGGAGAAGGAAGAAATATGCAAGGTGTGGGACTACACATTTCAGTGGCTACCCACCATTAATTGATTTAGCTGCAATAGCACCCTCTCTAGGAGGATAGCTTTATCAATACTGTTACTAAAGGACTGGATTGTGTAATGGCTGATTTGCTAAAAAGCACAATTGAAAAGAAAGAGACATGGATTAGGTTTCAGACATAGAACGTACTTCTCCCATCTCATCATTCCAGCAACTATTTCAGTGGTTCTGCTCCACTGTCGTTCCACAAGGAGGAACCAAATTTCTTGCACCTTTTAAAAACAAAAGATATCTCTTCACCTCATTGATGAAGCTGATTCAATAGTTTGCTTAGTGTGACATCTAGTGTCAAGACCCCAAACATGGTTCAGGCAGTGACTGAAACTAATCCAAAGGCATTACAGATTCTGTTGTGTAGAGGAGTATCACATTTGTCTTGTCATGGGGACCTCAATCCAAATAATGTCAAAATCAGTTCAAAGACAACAGACATTTTCTTTGGAATAAAAAACTACCACCAAACCAATCCCTGGCTGTACGTGCAGAGTTACTTAAAAGGGGATGAGATACAAATTATATGGAAACTGTGTTATTATTGGGAATGAAAATCAGCTGTGCTAAACAAATTATAGCCATGCACTAAAAATGCTCATGGTAGACTTTCCATGGCTGGAGGTTTTCAAGATGCGACTAGACAACATGCAAGAGAATCTCATCTAGATGCATAAAACCTTTCCCACAAAACCCTCAACTAGATGACTCTTCAAGGTACCGTCCAACCTGGGCTGTTCCATGACGCTATTTGTTAAAAGCAGAACGTATTTGGTTAAGCTTTTAAAATGTTATTTAGTCCACCTCAAACTGTTTCTGCTATTTTCACAAAGTACAATTTTGAAGAAAAATATAAGGAATAGTAAATATTTGTCATATTTCGCCAGACAAGCAGCTACGTTGTACAAATATGATGACAGAGCAACAGAAAAATACAGACCAAAGGTGTTGCTGCTAAGTCTTTCCTCCAAGAAAGCAGTTTTACTTACAGCATTTGCTACACTGAAGGAATAGCAACTTTACAATGGACTGGACCACAGCAAAACTATTTTCTAGTGTGGAATAAGAGATGAAGTGTTGGTTGAACTGCTCAGATATTAAATGGAACAACTTGAAGTGGAATAATAAATATTTAATAATAAGAAGAAAGCTTATAGAAATTCCCAATAGCTTTAATTTTTTTCCATATATCTCCCTAGGAATTATCATACTGAAGCAGATATGTGGTCTACACAGTACCATATGCTGTCCATGACACCGAGAGACAGTAAATATTTCACAGGATCAAGCACGAGTTTTCATAATAAACAACTAGGAAATAAGCCCACTATATCAGGAATATAAAATATTACCTGGTACATTGATTTCCTGGAACAAATCTAAGATTATCTATGTGGTCTTCCAAGTTACCTTGGGTTCAGAAAATATGGAAGAATGAACATTTAAATTCTGGTCAATTCAAAGTTTATTTTGTTTAAAAAATTCGTGAAGTTAGATTCAAAATTATTAGGCAGTAACATGGAAACTCAACCTACCCTGATCCCAGGGTCAGGAAGTCTGTCTATGCTGCAGGTTCCAGGAAATAGGAAAACAGGGGCAACTGCTGCTTTACATACATCTGGTTTTAGGTGCTTTCCTAGTTGTTCTTGGTCACTGCCAGAACCTAAATAGTAGATGGGTCTTCAGTGTGAAACAGTGCAACCATTCTGGTGTTGAATTAAAATTATTTTAAAATTCTGTTTTTCATTTTTTTGCATGTGGAAGCTCCTTTTCCAAGCCAACTTGTCTAGTTCCAACTGTGCTCATTTTTAGACAATAATAATCCTAAAGATAAATTTTCATGGTGATGATATGCCTATTCAAAATAGACATCACACGACCTTATCAAGTCAAGCTGCCTACACAACAAACTCATTTACATACTTACACGCTGTGAAGGTAGTTATGATGCTGATACAGTCAGATGGTATGCTAAGAAGCCAGTATCAATTACACATCAATTTTTAATGTATATGAACCAAGATGCTATAAGGGCTCTAAAAAAAGGACATCACATCATTAAAAAGTCCATGGAAATCCACAGAGCTACAATGCTGGGAGCAGGTTTTATAGACAAAAGCAATGAACAGCTGTAAAAAGATAAGTCTTGTTTACTTATTAGAAAATAAGAAGGGCTACAACACACATTCTTGTTTGTCTCCTAAACTTTTTCCAACGGCATTCCTCATTTTCACGTAAGCTCATGTCAATAGGGCAAGGAAATACCTATGGCCATACTGTCCCACAGAAAATATATACATCTGGGGACACTAAACTGGTTGCTCAGAGAGGCTAAGACCTTTGTAACATTTAGGTAACAAACAATCTTATTACTCACAAACAGCTAATGGCTATTGTATAGAATGCTATTTATTACAAAAGCTAAACAGAATGTAAATATGGTTATCTCACAGGCAAAAACTGAATGGCCTGAGAGAGGTCTGTTCCAAGCAATCCACTGTTGCAACCATAAAAATGAACTGCAAAATCCAGTAGCATTACAATTCCAAATGATCAACAGCTGGTTATAACACAAAACCAAACTCTTTTCAGAATGCTGATGTTATGATAATTTGATAATGAAAGAGACAAAGATCTTTGGAAGTCTGTGAAAGCAGTAGCCTTTATTAGACCTAATGGTGTTGGGAAAAAATCGAGCAAAAGTGTTGACACAGAGATCCTTCTTTCAGAGTCTAAAAGAGAAGCACTAAACTTTGAGGTTAACTACAAGTTGAGAAGACTTGTGCAGCTCCACAGAAGGCTAAGTGCCCTTGCCCATATCAGTTTGTTCTGTGCATTCCCATCTTCTCCCACTTGGTAGCATTTCAATGATCAAATGATGAGCCATATTAGGGACTTTACAACTGATCCAGCTGAAGATCTAGCTCTTACTTCAGCTGCACTTTCCAAAATCAGTCCCATAAACCAGCTCTGCCACCACTACATCAGGGCTACCGTGAGCATAAGAGAAGGAAGAAATACATTGCTGGGGCAAGGCAGGCCTGCTACTTTCAGCAGCAGCCTTCATTTATGTAAATTTAAATGCATCTTTGTAACCCATTCCAAATGTAACTAGAAATGTTAATTGGTTGGACTGCCTGCAAGAAAATGTAGTTATGTACTCTTGACTGTGGATGTTACTGAAAAAAAGAGAGGACAAGAAAAATCCCCTCCTCTGAGAAATAGAGAAAAATAATTTACTGTCCATGGAACAGAGGAGATAAGGAGGAGAATTATTTAGCATTATATGGGATCATAAAACCAGTATCTGTTGAACTCGTTATTTTTAGTAACTAGCAATTAATTTTAATTCCTAGGTTCATCTTTTAAAGGTATTCTGTGGATCCTTTATGAGAACTGATTAGCTAACAGCTTTTTTTGTTACAAAACACTTCTGGTTTGTGAGAAATTATTTCCCACTGGTAACTACATATTTGTATGCTTTGCTTTTTGTCTGTGAGTTTTTGATGAGCAATAATTAAGTTTTATCTAAAGTCTTCACAAGGACATTTTGTACTGACATACTGTTGAAAATGAGAGTATAGGAAGAGGGAGTATAGGGCCCATGCTTCAATATGTTCGTCTGAAATCTAGTGTGACAATTGGACAGTTTCACTGGGCAGCAATGAAAGCTGGAATAATTTACAAGAAGTGAATTCATGTTGTGTAGGCAGGAGTCACGGCATACAAACCACTAACATGCATGAGCACGGATCTGGGTTGCTTTGACTTGAGAAACCGTAAGTCTATGGCTGATAGAAATTGTATTGGATTATGGATCCTTTCTGTGAAGAAGCCACAATCAGGTAATTCATTAACTTTACGAGCAAGCCTAGCATCTTGTCCATAATGAATAATTAGGAAGGTCCATCTTCCTCTTTAAAAAAATCATGCTTCCCAAGTTTATCAGGACAAAACTGTCTACAAATCCTTAATTTGCAACACTAATCTCTCTAATGACACATGAAAATTATAAATTATTTCCATACGCTTTACTGATTGAACACTTACCCACTGTGGCAGAAGCTGATGACAGGAGAGACTTTCCCCAGGTACCCCAAGCTCCCCATCTACTTGCTTTAGATGAGGAGTCGGTATCCTATAAGAACAAAAATGTTACTCCACTGTCTAAAAATCTTGCTCTCAAAAGGCAGGAAGAAACACAAAGAACCCATCAGGCAACAAAGTCTAGCATTTAATAGATGATAAATCAGGTATTATGTGGAGTTCAGACTTCTGTGCATAAGAAAGCAGAACGGGAAGCGTAGTTCACATCACCTGTTCTTGGAAGAGCATTAAACTCCAGAGATGTCTCTACAGACATCCTAATATTTCTTCAGGCACCCAATCCTATAAAGCCATACAAGTCTATTAGGGATAGTATTAGGGAGAGGCAGGAACCTGTCTCATTCCTGGGTTTTACCAGGAGCCAGAGTCGGAAGCTTCTCTTCCAAAGTCTCCTCACATGTGTAATTCAGTAGATGTGTGTCCTAGGTTACAAAGTAAGATGTAACCAATAGTATGTATTCTATGATCATCTTCACAAGCTGTTAAAGCAGGTGGGGCAGTGTTTGTTATCTCCCACCATGACTCATCCCTGATAACTCCCTGCAGGGGGGCTGTCTCTGTTTAATGGGCAATCAAGGCCCCACTGCAGGATTCATAGAATTGCATCAGCCCACTGTGGGATGCTGTGCCCAGGGGGAGCAGCCAAGCATTCCCACCTGGATATAATCCGGGGTTTGGAACAGCCCAAGTAGCCCTTACCTGCTGCATTCCTAGAGGGCAAGAACCACCACTGGACCTTCAAGTGAAGACCAGAGCCTTCTACAGGATCACTGCTTCAACAGGACCACTTCATCTGCACTGCTACCACCACCTTGACTAACAGGGTGTCGGCTTTTATCCTGACTCTGTCAGTGTTCTTGAACTATTGCATTTATTTTAATTTTCCTATTAAATTATAATTCTGATTTGCGATTTCCCATTGGTTTGTTTTCAAATTAGTACAATGTGCACAGGGAACTCCTAACAACTGAGTTTAATAAAAACACAGCCAGAGGATGTGCTGCACACCTTTCACAGTAATGTGTAGTGTTAAGCAGTTAGCAGTATTCCATATTTAAATCATATTAAGAAACTGTTGTCTCAAGAAAGTCTCCAGTAACATATCATCTCTACACAATGCAAGTTTTATTGCAACTAGGCTTCAAAGACCACATTAATATCATACTGGCAAAGCGAAATTAAACTATTCCTAGTTTTCAAAAGCTTGGTGTTGCAATTTAATTTACCCCTATGCAGGTTTTCTGCATAACACCCGAGGTTTTTGTGAAAAACAGTATGTACATTATACAAAAGTCTGTCCTTATAATGCAGGGAGGGGAGGGCTTTTACAGAAAAGAAAGTATTACTTACTGGACTGTTTTGTTCATGCAGTGTTTCTTCCAATTCAGGTTCTGCATCAAGGCTTACAGTTTCAATGCACTCGGTGGGCATGTCTTCAATTGTCTCTTCCCTGGAAGGCAGGCTTTCCACTAGTTTTTCAGTCAAAGGGTTTTCATTAATGAATATGTCTCCTTCCTTTCTATCACTGACATTCTGAGTGACCTGTCCATGTTGATCTTGTGAAGACTCATACAAGATCCCAGCTTCTACAAGGTGTGGTTCTGATTCATGAGGCAATACCTCATTGCTGGGCATTTCCATTACTTCAGGTTTTTCTTCAGATGGGGTGCCATCAGATACGTCTTCAGACATCTTCAGTTCTGAATATAGAAACTAAAGTCTTTTAGGTACCATAAACGTTTGAGTAACTATAAAATACACAGTGTTTACCACATGCTACTGCTAAAAAACAACACAGCCTCGATGTACGACCTCCTAAAGCACGGACCCCTATGGCACATGCATCGTGCTGGCACTGGTATCAGGATAAAACTATAAATACCCTACTCACTCTGCAGGATCCCACTCAAATACGAAGAGCAGCATTTGTTTTCCAAAATACGGTTTGGTGAGGGTAAAAGGATATTCATTTGTCTGGAGAAGTCAAATGTAAGAGTTTCCACATGGTTAATTTCTATATTCACTATGAGGTGTTTATGAAAGACCACTGCAGAACAGAGTAATCTGAGTTGCAACAGCCAAGCAGCTCTTGCTCTCCCTTTCATCACTGTGACATACACAGGTTCCTATAGCCTGCTGACTGATGGAGGGAAGGATAACACTCTGTGACTAAAGCTGTGGTGATATTCATGTGCTTGAGAAGGGGTATAATTTGTGAACATGACAGGCCATGGTCCCTACAGCCATTTCATAGACACAGCCATAGCTCACACTGTTTCTGTATCACTTGTCTCAAAGTCTTGCACTTTGGGGAGTCCAACACTTTTCACCATCTCCCAAAATTCCAGCTGTGTGATTAAACTTCGATTTTGAAGCCAAGGTAAGCTTGTCTGAGGTAGTTATTGATTTTTTTTGGTAAGTTATGAACCAGTTTTCTCTTATTTATTCCATATCTTCCAATGTAATTTTGGAGGTATTTTCCACCATTGTGCAGTCATCAGGCAAAGATAGAGCAAGCTCTGCAGCTGATTAAGGAGTGGCAGTGCCAGAGTCCAAAAGGACCACTGTTCTGTGGTTACTAACACTTATTTGTTGGTAACAACAGTATACTTGGCACTCAGAAGACAATCCTTGACAGAGAGCTTGCAATATGTTGAGCTGCATGGCATAAAAAAAACTTGTAAAGTCCTCTCTGTAGATGCGGCATTTTCATTGACTCTCATATTAATTAAATATGGCTCAAAGGTTTGCACCTGTCAGGAAGAATAGAGGTTCTACGAGAGACTGAAAAACAGGTGAGAAAAACACAAAAAGCGAAATATAACTGGGAGTTAGGTGAAATTTGCCTGAGAAGCATGTATTTAAATGAGTATATTTTATTAAAGTCTATAGAACTGTACACATATATAGCTTTAGCAGCCTGTTTATCTAATGTGAAAGATCACTTGCTTAAACAGTTCCAAGAGTAGCACTTAGGATCAGTGAACAAGAAACATAAATAAATAAGTAAGCAGTTGCTACAACTTGTATTACTTCAGCTTACACTGTACATTAACTATCTTCAGAAAACATGAATTCACAAGTCAGAATTTTTGCATTTGCCAGTTTTCCATTAAAAATACAGCAAATATTATAAAATGCTTTAGTGTAGGGAAGTACTGCTATTGTTTTAACAGTACTCACTATGTGATGGGCAGCATCACCTAAAGAAAGTTTTTGTATTTGTAAACCAAATTCCATCATGAGATACGAGGATCCTCTATCAAAACCTGTAAAAGCTTTACACACATACGTCATAATTTTGTATGGGCATTAGCTCTGACTAAGCTTTTAATGGATCACACAGACGTGTGCACACGGATTTTCGCAGTACTGGGTCATCTCTGGGTACCACTCGGGCCACGGTCCCTGCAGCTGTCTGCGGAACCTTCCTTTCAGGAGCACGGCACGTAACAGCAAATTACCGCGTCTGTCGGAACACACGAGCCGTGCTGCAGCTGGGCTCACTGTCACTCAACCTCTCATCCGTGACACTGTCCTGATCCAAATCAATTCGGACAGCTCTGCCCCAAGGCAATTACTCTGCGGGAAGTTCGTGAGGGAGATGCTGAGGCCAGCCCCGGACCGTTGGCAGAGCAGTGCCCGGTCGGCATCGACCAGCCACACTGAGGGGCCGGCGGTAGCGGCATCTGCCGACCCTCCAACTGAGGAGTTTCATCTCGCCTCGAAAGCAAAGCCCAGCCGCCGCCGGCCGCCTTCGGGCACGAATCGCCGTCCCCAAGCCGGAGGGAGGAATAACTTTCTTGGCGACGGCACCGCGCTCCCCTCTCGCTCGACGCCCGCTGTCGCTCCTCCTCCGCGGGACGCTGCGGGCACGGCAAGAGCAGGCGAACCTACCCTGGCGCCCGCCGCCGGCGGCTCCCCCTGCCCCGCTGCCCCCTGCCACAGGCAGGGCAGGAGCAGCCGGGGCGCCGCTCCTCTAAGCCCGCAGCGGCCACAACTTCCCCCTTCTCTTTTTTTCCCCCTTTTCGAAATTCCTCTCTGGGACAGAGCTGTGTAGCGCAGCCCGTGTCAAAAGCGGCAGAAAAAGCAGAAATCGCCGTGTTTCTTACCGCTCAGCAGTGCCCCGACCGGCGCGCCCCCAGCTCCTTCCCTTCCCCGCCCCGCCACGTCGGCAGCAGCGAGGGGAGGAGGCAGAGCGGGCCAGGCAGCCGGGCCGGCCCCGGAGAGGAGGGAGGGGTGGCTTTTGTCCCTTGCTCTCCTTCCGGCTGTCTGAGGCGGTCGCCTGTTGCAAAGCGGCAGCGCCGCGCCGCTGCCGAGCCGTCTCCGGGCTCCAGGTTGCGCTGACCCAGCGCTGGCCCAGGCCGCCATTCCCGGCCCTCAGTGCCCCTGGCGCGGGCCGCTGGACTCCCCGCTGGACGCGCCGGCCCGGAGCGTCGGGCGCGCCTGCAGCAGCGCTTTCTTCAGGGCCGGCGGCAGCCCCGCTTCCGCGCTGAGACGGGAAAGGGGTGAATTTCATAGAATCATAGAATACGATGAGTTGGAAGGGACCCATCAGGATCAACGAGTCCAACTCCTGGTTCTGTGCAGGACACCCCAAGAATCACACCACGTGCCTGAGAGCGTGGTCTCCAAAAGCTTCTTGGACTCGGATAGGCTTGGTGCTGTGGCTACTTCCCTGGGGAAGCCGGTTCAGTGCTCAACCACCCTCTGAGAGAAAAAGTCTAAATTAATCTAGTTGCTGAGGTAGCATAAAAATTTATTATTTTCTTTTTAGAAACTGTAATCCTTCCTCAGAGTGAGCACTTACTGACCCGTGGGGTTACAGAATTAAACAACCGAAATGTAGTTTTTCAGATACTGCTTGGCACCTTCCTTATCGCTGTGTTTGTTTACAGGAAATGCCCCCGACAGAAGCCGGCGGGTGCGTGCACACATTTCCCGTCAGTTGGTGAAACATTTGGTTGAGCAAAGGGGTTTCAAGCTCTTCCCAACAGCCTGTAGTTCTTGTTTCTGTGTAATTCCTCATACCCATTCCTCTTTTTGCCACTTCATTTTAAGGCGAAGCATGCCCTTCACAGTGGTAAAAGGCAATTCCACGGTTCATCATAGCATCATTTCTATGACTAGTCTGCCAACGAGAGAAATTACTTTTGCCAGAGGAGGCAAATCAGCACACTGTGACTCCAAGAGGTGACAAAATAAAGCCCCAGTTCTCAGAAGTGTGCTTCACAAATACCGATCATGCTATGTGACTTAAACAGTAACCAGGCAAAAGACTCTGAAGGTTCTCATTAAGGTAGTTGGCAGCAGAACAAGTGTTTGTATCCCTCCATAATAAGGTTCTTTTGAAGGTCTTTCAGTGAGAATTTAAGTGTCAGGGAATGCTGTTTAATTTATTAATATTGGATATATTTATTGAAAATTAAATCTGGAGTAGCCCTAGGGATTTCCCTCTGCTTTTCAGTGGAGCTCGGGAAGAGTAAGAGCAGTGTTTTAGGAGGAATCACGGTAGCTGAAGATTGTTTAACCTATGACAGATGATAATTTTGACTGTAACGTTGATCTTGCACTGTCAATTTTGCAGATTCTGTACATAACCATGCATGCTACAGAACTGCAAGACATTGTTAGTCACTGTTGCAACACAAAGGTATCACTTCAGGGTGAAATTAACATTATGTGTACATAAATGTGGATGTCTGTCTGTTTGGATAGAAGGCTGTATAAATTTTGTAACTTCCTAAACTACTTTTTTGAATTTAACCCTTGCATTTTCTAATTTTTTTCTCTTTCAAATTTCAGTACTTAATTTCACTTGTATTGTTTCACTGTGGTAATATTGCAAATGGTTTTGGAATAAATAAGCATTAGAGATTGGACACTTCTAGCCATCTCAGATTTCACTGACATTTGCTATTACTCTGTCGTCATCTTTCTAATGGGTTTCAGGAAAGATACCTGCCTTTTAATAAATAGATAAGTATAAATATAAATACAAATATAAATATAAATATAAATATATATTTAAATATAAATATAAATATAGGTGGAAAGACATTTGGCTACTTTTAACAGAACATGGAAGTATGCATGACATTCACGGATTGTATTAATCTACTTCCAGTGATTGCACTGGTAAATCTGAGCAGTAAATCTGAAGGGCTAATGGCATGCAATTAATGGTAACATGCTTATTTTGCTGTTTAACATATGGTTCATCTGTCTTTATAGTATGTAGGCATACAAACAATGCCAGTGGCATTTCATTTCATGAGAAATTAAATATAATCTACAGAATAAGCCTTAAAGTGAAGAAGTATTTTTTTTAGATTATTTCCTCTGTTTCCTGAATCATTGAAATATTAAATCATGAATGTGTTACGGTATGCAAACCCAGAAAGGTAGGTTGTAATGTGGCAGTTCTGTATTTAGATCTCAGCTATGGTGGAATTTCTGACCAACATTATACAGAAATAAAGAGAGACTGGTTTATGTCTTTGCCAGGACAATAACCCTGTGTTTGGGCATTCAGTACCAAAGTCACTGCTCTGTTTTAATTTAAAAAAAAACCAAACCAAACCCGACTCAGTGTTTCCATGTTCACTGTTTAACCCAATCACAACACTGCTGGAGCAGGAGAGAGATTATTTTTCCATTCCCGTTAAAGGGACATTAAACTAAGACAAGTAGTACTTTTATAAACCAGCCTTGATAAGAGCCTGACAGCTAAATTGATATAGCAAAATGCACAAAAAATTACAATAATGCATATAGACTTAGATCATTATTAAGTTCAGATAGGAAGGTGTTTGAATTTCTTGTTCAAAAGAAGTACTTATTTTCATGTTAATTTAATGAAGATAGAAAGTCAGTGAAAAGATTAATTTTTCTCCTGTATTTCAAAGCATAAAAACACAAAGTTCAATAATAATAGAGTAGTAGGGCTATCACAGTAATGTTGTATGTGGAAAATACATTTGGAGAAAAGCAAATGCCATTTCACAAGCTGTCAGTAGATGGCACAAACACTTATATAAAAATTTGGGCGTTCCTAAGTGTTGTTACTCAACAGGATAGAGTTACGGGAAGTTTTCTTTTTGTGTTCTCCTGAGAACATTTTCTGCTTTTTTGGAGAGCAGGGATTTCTGGTGAGAAAGTTTTCATTTTCTTGACTTTATGCTGTTGCTAGTTAGCTAGAATTGTCTTATATTCTGCATCTTATTTGAAAATGAGCCTTGTTTTCCATAGCAGGGGTATGATGTTCTTTCGAGTGTATGGGTAAGCAATGATGTTGCTTGTGTTGTTGTTCTGTTGTAAGTTGCTTGTGTTCAGAACATTTATCCAAAGAAACTGTCAAAATAGCAGTCTCTTTTTATTAGCCCTACACCCATAGTTAAGGGAGGCAGAGTGATGGCAATAGTTTTTTACAGTTCATGAATGGGTCTAACTTAATCATATGTTTCATCCTTGTGAAAGGCATGTTTGTAACACTAGTTTTTTTTGCTGTTCTGGTAACTTGTGAAGTGCATGCCTTAATACTGAACTGTCTTAGCTAAATATATTCTGTATATTTCTTGTGTGGAAGTTTCGTCAGATAATACCAATTTTATATTGGAAAAACAATTAGAACCTCAATTTTTGTCTCTCCCCTCACTCTTTAAACAACAGGACACTTTCTAGCTATGCTCTTGGCTTGCCTACCCTCCTCAAGAATTGCTTTTCTTGATTAAGCTTTTTTTATCAAGTTTGAAGACATGAGGATACTTCTGAATTAAAAGCGATATGACTATAAAGGATAACTTCTACAGTATTAGCCCCCAAATCACAGGTTATGTGTTATAAAAGTTTTACTTGTGTTGCTTCATATGATATTCTAAAGAAAGTTTGAAGGCACTCATAAATAATTTGACTGAATGCTAGGATATATGAATGGGAAAGAAAACAAAACACATGGAGAAGAATCATACCCTTTTTGCATCCAGTCCATGGATACTGCTGAAATTTTATCCCATGAAGGAATAATGATTTAAAGGTAGATTTTTTTCAGATTCCTCTTGAAGCTACATACACACATTAGTAGAGTTGCCCAAACAATCAGAAGAACGGGAGTGAGGATGCCCAAATGCCTTTTGAGGGCAGTGATGCATATAATTTTTCCAAATGAAAATTTGGAAAAAGGCTGGAAAAGTTCTGCCATATTACCCCACTATTTCTAGTTGATTGCCAACCTTAGTTTCACGCATTCTTTACGAAAGTACTCAGTGGACTTTTCTTTTTATTTTTCTTTCTTTCTTTTTTTTTTTTTTTGTATTATTAGATCAAGTGGAACGTGTATTTTGCACCCAGTAATTCTGAGAAAGCTTGTGGAATGGTTGATGGTGCAGAGAATGTAGTCCTTGAAGCTGTAAATCAGTCCCACAGGTGATAGCTACTGTCTCATTGTGGAGTCATTAGAAATATAAACTCACAGTTTAGCCACTTCAATAGCAAAGGAAACTTGAAGGCCAGTGCAATCATTGGTAAGTACTATGGGAAGCTTCAAGCAACACTATGATTTAAAATTAATGGGAGGGAAGGGAAAAGAAGAGGAAATAAAAAGATACTAGAAATCTGGAAAACAACTTTAAATAAGATTTACACATGTAAAAGTGTTAACCAAGTTCTTACCAGTTCCTGTTTTAGAGGGGCGGTCCAATGGATTTATGCAATACCTAAAAGGAGATTTAAGACAGTGTTCGCAATGGCTGACTTAAACAAAGGGAAGCTGGCTACCCTAAACTCCTACATTCAGAAAGAAAAAGTGACCTCTAATAAGGAAAACCGAAGCAAACACACAGTTATGATTTTTTTTCCTCTAAACTGTTTAAATAAAACTCTCTTTCACAACAGAGATGTTTGAAGTCAATGTACTTAGATCAGGGCTGGATTTTGTGTAAAGAGGTTCTACAACTGATATATTTTTGTGTAGCCTGCACATATTCCCAGTGTGTGTCTGGTGTTCTCTGTGTATGCCTGACAAACCAGACATGTGACCACCCCACTTTCAGAGTCTTAAATTCAGGAAATGCTCAAGCTCAGACAAGAAGTAAACTCTTCTGTGGACTTCCCCAAGGCATAAATAGAGATTGTTCTACCCTTACCCCAGTTTCCCCAGTTAAAAGAAGCACTGATGATCCAATCTCAGCTGCTTAAAGACATTCAGCTTTTGATTCAGGCTCTTGAACCTCCATCCTGTGTTTCAGACCAAGTGTTACAGTCAAAAGTCCATTTTTAAATAAAGTCTCCGAGTCCAGTTCACATCCCTTAAGAGAGAATCTGAGGAGAGGATGACTGTGCTGACCTCAATTATTGTACTTTCTAATCAAAGTATATTACACAGTTTAGGAAGCCTTCATAATACACTGAATCACAGCAGTAATTCTGTAAGCAGCAAATTTTAGACACCTATGAAATCAGACATGTTTTGTAAAAAACCGACTCATTATATGTTAAATACACCATATTTACCAAATAAAAATTTCAGTGGTGTTCTGTTAATAAAGAATGTCTCTTCTGAGTGATTGTAGGTACCTTCATTGCTTTTTGAATCAAAAGGAGAAATGAGACATTGGAACCTTAAAAAAATCTCTCTCTCTGATGGTTCCTGCACAGCTGCTTAATGATACAATCTGCTTTTTGCTTGTGTTTCTTTGTTTTCCAGCAGGATTAGAACAAAGATGGACTGTTAAGAAAAGTATTGAGCATCTTCAAGGAAACAGAAAGCAGTGTGACACAAAATATGAGCTTTCTCAGAAACTTTTTTCTTTACAAGTGTCTGTTTGCATTAACTTTTTGGAACCACATCAGCCTGTCTGTGGAAGAGGAACTCTTCACATCTGCTTCTAACAATTTTCCAGAAGATGGTTCTAACCAAGAAGTCAAGTGCCCGGCACTCCCGTGTACAAATAGCCCTCAGTCCAAAGCTAGTTCTGATTGGGTTGTGATACAAAATACTACAGAAAGCCTGTCATTGTCAGAAATCACAAAGTACAATGTAGAAAAATTGGTAACTTTATTATCTAATTTCAGACAAGGATCCAGGTTACAAAATCTGACACTGACAAATGTGTCAGTGGAATGGAATTCTCTTATGAAAATTTTTCAGACTGTATGGCACTCATCTATTGAATACTTCAATATTAACAGTGTAACACAACTGTCAGAAATTGAAAGTTATGACTTTGACTATTCAGGTACCTCTATGAAAGCACTGACAGCGAAGAAAATTCTAATCACAGACTTATACTTCATACAGGATGACCTATACAGAATATTTGCAGATATGAATATTGCAGACATGTCAATAATTGATTCAGATATGATTCATATGCTTTGTCCTTCATCTGAGAGTCACTTTAGATACCTAAATTTTTTAAAGAATGATTTAACAGATTTACTTTTTCAAAACTGTGACAACCTGCTTCAGCTGGAGACATTAATCTTGCAGAAGAACAAATTTGAGAGCCTTCCCAAGGTAAGCTTCATGACCAGCCGTATGAAATCACTGAAACATCTGGACATGAGCAACAACCTGCTGCGCCACAGTGGTGCTGCCATGCAGTGCCAGTGGGCTGAGTCTCTGACAGAGTTGGACCTGTCCTCCAATCAGTTGGCGGATGCTGTGTTTGAGTGCTTGCCAGTCAACGTCAGAAAACTCGGCCTACAAAACAATCAGATCAGCAGTGTCCCCAGGGGGGTGGCGGAGCTGAAATCCTTGGAAGAGCTGAACCTGGCATCGAACAGGCTGGCTGACCTGCCAGGGTGCAGTGACTTTCCATCCCTGCAGTTCCTGAACATCGAGATGAATTCGATCCTCACCCCATCTGCTGACTTCTTCCGGAGCTGCCCAAGGGTCAGGGAGCTGCAGGCCGGGCACAACCCATTCAAGTGTTCGTGCGAGCTGCAAGCCTTTATCCGCCTGGAGAGGCAGTCCGGGGGGAAGCTGTTTGGCTGGCCGGCGGCATACGTGTGCGAGTACCCCGAAGGCTTGCGAGGAACGGAGCTCAAGGACTTCCACCTGAGCCAGCTGGCTTGCAACACGACGCTCCTGCTTGTGACAGCGCTGCTGCTGACGCTGGTGCTGGTGGCTGCGGCGGCCTTTCTGTGCATCTACCTGGATGTGCCGTGGTACGTGCGGATGACGTGGCAGTGGACGCAGACGAAGCGCAGAGCTTGGCACAGCCCCACCAGAGATCCGGGAACCGTTCTGCAGTTCCACGCGTTCATTTCCTACAGCGAGCGCGATTCGCTGTGGGTGAAGAACGAGCTGATCCCGAACCTGGAGAAGGGGGAGGGCTGCGTACAACTGTGCCAGCACGAGAGAAACTTTATCCCCGGCAAGAGCATTGTGGAGAACATCATTAACTGCATTGAGAAGAGCTACAAGTCGATCTTTGTGTTGTCTCCCAACTTTGTGCAGAGTGAGTGGTGTCATTATGAGCTGTACTTTGCCCATCACAAGTTATTCAGTGAGAATTCCAACAGCTTAATCCTCATTTTACTGGAGCCAATCCCTCCATACCTTATCCCTGCCAGGTATCACAAGCTGAAAGCTCTCATGGCAAAGCGCACCTACCTGGAGTGGCCGAAGGAGAGGAGCAAGCGTGCCCTATTCTGGGCTAACCTGAGGGCAGCTATTAGCGTTAATCTGCCAACAGCTGATGAAAACTAGTGTGGGGAAACAGATTAAGAATCTTTCCAATGGAGTTTCGTTTGTTTTTTCTTAATGATGCAATAAATATGATTTCCATTCACTGCCAATGTAGTTAACTTTTTGTTACACATTCTTGTTTCTAACTAGTTGTCTGTGTTGCCTCCTGTCTTGGGGTGACTTGAAGTTGTATTCCCTATCGCTGCACTATGCCCAGGAATTAGTATATATACACCTTTCCATGCTTTTAAACTGAGCCTGAGCAGAGAGAGAAAAAGAAACCTCAAGGACACAGACAGAGATAACACACTCTCGTTCTCTGCATTTTTTTTTGGCTTCTGCGTTCTGCTGCTGGGGGAGAGGAGCAGAGATGCACCCTGCTTGCTTGTTCAGCCATCTTTCAGGTTCTTTTCCCCTCCAGAGAGTTAAACTTTGTTTTTTCCCTGGAATTTTGGATTTTTCCCTTTCTCTGCTGGATTGTTTTCAACATCAGAACACGCGTCGGGACTGTTCTCCACCAAGGGCCCTGGGCCCTGGCCCCTGGAGGAGGGGGCCCACCCCGTCCCAGCTCGAAGGAGGAGAACCAAAGGGAGGACTCTAACATTTTCCCAGGTTTTTTCTCCACAGCGAGAGATTGTATTATTTAGCATTATTATCCTTTTCCTGTGTGTTTCTTAAATAAATAGTTTTTATCTCTTTCACTTTCCTTCGAGGAAAAAGTTTTTTTTTCCCGAACCGGGGGAGGGGGGTGGTTTGTAAACTGCCCTCTCTCAGAGGCTGTATTTCTAAATTTGGCCAAACTGGCACACCTCCTAACTGTAGTCAAAATTCAGTTCACCTTATTGCAATTCTCTTGAGATAGCAAATTGTAAATTAATTTGAATATGGATTTTGAAATACGACTTGAAATACTGTAGTGAGTTTTTCTCAGCAGAACAAAATCTGGAACAGTTGGTATAGTCACATGGAAGAATGCTTGAGCTGCTGGATAGTTTGCAGACCTGCTTTAATCACAAAATGTAGACAGCTTTGTCAAAGGAGATCTTTTGCTAAAATTGGTTCACATGGAAGAAAATTAAGGATCCTGGGAAGATGCCTGAAGTCCAGAGCTCAAAATGATTTTCAAATAGTCTTTGCTCAGATTCAGTGAAGATTTAAAGGATAGGACCCAGATACAGAACTTTGTGAACTTGCCAAAAACAAGGACTGAGCAAGGAAGAAAGGTTTTGGGTTTTTTCCTTAAAAAAAAAAAATAAAAAGGTGAGCTACTTCACTTTTTGGGGCTCATAGCTTGGCATTGCAGGAAGGGAGAAGCAGTGAACTGACAGAGCTCTAATACCCATAGAGCCCTGGTACCATTTTGATCCTCAGAGATACCTTGACCAGAGGGAGTGGGAGGGCATCTGCAGTAACAGAACTGCCTTCGTCATGTTGTCTATGTTTTGAGAAACTCCTGACATGTCTAAATCATGCTTCCCCCCCAGCTTTCTGCTTTTTTCTTCTCGTCCATACATCTTACTTTATGCTTATTATTAAAAGAATCTGTCCTTTTCAGCTGAAGCAGTATCTCGTAGCACAGCTATGGCTTGTGATCAGAAAGTCAATAATGAGTCACAGCCTGAAAAAATTTTCCAGGTCTTGGGACAGCAGGTAAGACTTACTCGCTGAGTTAGAAAAACAAACTACATTTACAATATTTGCTTTCCTTTATAGAAATATAGCAGGCTCCTCTGTCTGTACTTATATTGTTTTGGCTTCAAAAAAGTATGGCTAAGCTCAGATAAACATTAACAACTGCTAAAGATGATGACAGCAAACTTCCTCTTTGCCCCAACAAGGGAAGATTGTTTGAAATACCAGACCTAAATGACCATCAAGCAGGAAGTTTCCCTTCAAAAATGTGTTTCAACATGAATATGAGAGAAGGCATATTAAGATGAAATCCTCATGTAGTACAGAATGTTTACATTTTGTCTTATTTTTATCTTCCATTTTTAGCAAAAAGTTTTAATTTTGATGCTTCTTTTTGCCTGAGGTCTTAGTAGGCTGAGATTTCTTGACCTGAAGCCTTAAACTGTGAGTGACTGTTTATGACCTGTAGAGGAAAGGTCAAATTTAACACCTTTAGCTCTCTCACCCCACTTAGCCTCAAAATTAATATAACACACCTATTACCAAATTGCAGACATTTCATTCAGGACTGTGGAAACTAATGTTTTCTCTGCTTCCTCCTTCCCCTCCAACTACTGTTTCAGTGTGTGACTCATTTAACCCTCAGAAAACTGAAGATCATCAGACTTAGCTTGGTTTGCCTATTCCTTTCTCACAACCAGGGACAACTGGATTATGTGGAGCCTTGCTTGAAAATTTTCTTCTAAAGCCTCAGAGTTTTAGGCCAGTGTCTTGGGGTGACCTTATGACGTGTATCCTATATCGCTGCCTATGCCCAGAAATTAATTCCTGTGCCTTTCTATGCCTTTAAACTGAGCCTGAGAGGGGGAAGGAAAAAACTGAGCCAGTAGCCCTTGAAACCTCTGTAATACAGTTAATAACCCCTTGTTGTGTAACCTTAAGAATTCATCTGGCTTCTGTTGGCTGGAGGACAGAGAAACCCTCTGAAAGTCAGAGAGTACACCAAGAATCCTTCCTGTTGTTCCTGTGGGAGCCATAGCCATCACCAGAAATCAAGGAGTGGAAGGTTTTAGCAAAGCAAGCAAGGTTTCCTTGCCACTTTGGAAAGAACTTGGAACTATGAGACCTCAGGGAATGTAGCTGATGTTATGATAAGCAATAGTATATAATTACAGTTCTCTAGTATCACCGGTTTCTGGATTCCAAAATCCTTGAGTGAATAAATTGGAAAGGGTGGCTTTTGATGAGCATGGGCATCAATTAAAACTCGTACTTTGGAACCAGAAGCCCACATACTATTATCTTTTTTTCCATGATGTGTGCCAAATAATTGATAAAACAGCTAAACGTGCAATGAATTATTAGAGCTAGTTTTTCTGATTCCACAAGAAAGAATGAGTTTCTCAAGTGTTATTAGAATATTTCAAACAATTATTTCAGCCTCTGTCATAATCTCAACCCTTACTATAAAACCAGCTTTAATCCATGAAGAAATTTTTCCTGTTCTTGGGGCCAGGTGTAGTCTCACAGCACATCTGCCACTTTATCTGCGCATTTTGGAAAGGGACTACTCTTTTCTGTGCAGCCTGGGGATGTGTGCCTGCAACTGGTACTGCACTGAAATCTGTAACTGCTCCAGCACTCCAGTTATCAGGGAAAGGGAGTGTGTAAATGTTTTCTGATATCAGATACTGTATCAGAGCAGATTCCTGGCATTTGATTAGTCATCTCAGTGACTAGCAGGAATGCTATTTTTACATACATAAAAATATCAACATACAAAACTGATAACATGGGAGTTAAACACCCTCCAAAACCTAAAATATGTGCAGAATGAAATGAAAGTATAAAAGTGTAAAAGTTTTAATGTATATTTAAGTAGTGTGTAGTATAAAAGAAACTGAACTATGGCAGACTGGGAGACTTGACACAATGTGGGTTGCCCTGCTGAAAGCTCAGCTCTTCTTTAGATTTAGAAATGTTACAAAGCATCTTCAGCTGCAGAGGGTTAGAGGAAGGAAAGGCACTCAGGGGAAAATAATGGGACTCTGTGGGAGATTCTGCTGAGGGGAAGGTTCAAAACCTCTGTGAAACCCCTGTTTTTATTCAGGGCTTTGGTTAGTCTGTTTTTTCTTTTGGAAATATTTGCTAAGATTGACTATAATGCTCATTTGTAGTCACTGTTTCGTCAAGAGAAAGCAGTATTTATAACCAATAAGTGAGAAAGTTGTGTGTTCTGCGAGGTGGCTCTGGGTTATCAGTTTGATTTCCATAGTTTTGATCCTTGTGTCTGTTTATACTGAAACAAAGTAGACTTGAGCATGAATGTGATACAGTCTCTGCTCACTTTGACTTGTGGTGGCATTTAGACTTTGTTTCACCTACTTGACACACAGGTGACAACGAGAATTGCAGTTAAACATGAAGTCCTTGGTGTGACCAAACACCAGCTTTGCAAACCTTTAATAATTGTACATGTAAGTTCACTTCTGCGGTTCTCGTCAGAGAGATTCTTCACACTTTTGGCACGGTGCTGGTCCTGAATAGCTTTTGATACTCGGCCAAGTGTAGCTGTGGTTCCTCTCTGAGTAAGTAATGATGACATACAGGCAGAAGCGTGAAATGTCTTTTTGTGAACATTGGTAGAAAAAGCTGCAAAAAACCCCAGCAGTATAAAATTCAGAAATGGAACAAGGTATCTGCACGAATGTATGTGAGCTGACTATGGAAAAGATGGTATGTAGCTGGTACAGTTCAAGATGCTTGAACAGAAATACATTGCTTTTAGTTTTTACCTATCATAAAAAATGACTGAAACCAGCCCCAAACAAAACTTTGTTGAATTGGTTAGTAAAAATAGATTATGAAAGGTTCCTAATGGTTTAATAGAGGTATTCAGGAGTATGAGTTTTATTTTAACTAATTGCAAATTTTTCTTTATGGCAAACTGTTTATTTGAATGTATTTTAAAGAAGGGTGGTAAGAAAATTAAATGTACTACAACTAAAAAGTGCTTTTAATAGCTGTGTGTGCACTAGAGTCAGTTCTGATGAAAGTTGATGGTGCATTTGATTTTATCCATGCAGCAAAGGTTTTTTTGTGAATTATATTGGAAGTAAAGCTGCCAGTGTTTTGTCTAATTGTGATATCATTGTTTTGTCAACAAGTGCCTAACTCTATTCAGTATCATGGATTAGTGCCTAGCAATAGGAGCATCTCTTTTAACTTGAAGTCTAGACAGTATCAGCTGGCAAACACTCTTGCTGCTTATTGAGAAACATTCATGATGCTTGGTCTTGTCTTGGGTCACAGATGCCCCAGAATTTTCTGTAGCATATTAGTCAGTTCCCTGCACTAAGGAAAGCAGAATAGTTTCAATTCAGTTCAATCATCAGTCTTAAAATGAAAAATGCTGATTTTCTTTCAGCAAAACAAAGGGTTAAATTTTTAAACAAAATTGGAAATGTAACTGCAAAACAAGAGTTTCAAGGGAATCTAATGCTAGTTTGAAATGTAGCTAGCACTGCTATCTGGAATAAAGTTTCATGCTTTTCAGCTTCTTTAGCTGAATCTTTAGCTGTTGTATTAGTCTGGAGGCTTATGGGAGTGAAGTGTTGATTTTGGTTATCGTCATGGTTTAACCCCAGCCCACATCGGAGTATCACAGAGCTGCTTGCTCACTTCCCTGCCATCCCCCACCCCCACTGGGGAGAAGAGTCAGAAAAAAAGTAAAACTTGCAGGTTGAGATAAGTGCTGTTTAAGAACTGAAACAAAGTAAAATATAATAATAATAGTAATAGTAATAATAATAATAGTGATGATGATGATGAAAATGAGAGAAAGAGGAATAAAATGCAAGAGAAACAAGTGATGAACAGTATGGTTGCTCATCCCCTGCTGGCTGATGCCCAGCCCATCGCTAAGCAGGGATCAGTCCTCCTGGCAAAACACCCCCCCAGTTTCTATACTGACCATGACGTTCTGTGGGATGGAATATCCCTTTGGCCAGTTCAGGTCAGCTGTCCTGGCCATGCACCCTCCTGGCTTCTTGTGCACCTCCTTGCTGGCAGAGCACAGGACTAAGCACTACCCAGGAAAAACTAAAACATCAGTGTGTTATCAACATTGTCCTCATCCTGAATGCAAAACACAGCCTTGTACCAGCTACTAGGAAGAAAATTTACTCTATCCCAGCCCAAAAAGGGAAGTTATTTACATCTGCCTTTACAACACACCCACTGTCTGCTCTTGATTTTCTCCCAGGCTCATGGCCCTGTTCACAATGCTAAGTGAATGGCTGCTTTATTGGATTCCTTCAGCCCCAGATTGCCCTATATTGTCATATTCTTTGTGGCTTCATTACAGCTGTCTTGTCATAGGGAATATTCTCTGTTAATTTTTTATAAAATTTTTTTGGAGGAAGCCACAACGTGAGATATCCTTGATAACCATTCTAGTGTAAAGATGATTGACCTGTAAAGGTTTTTAACTGTGCCAGTTTGCCCCTGTTAGCTTTTGAGGTATAAACTTTTGTCATCTGTCAGGGTGCTATGTTAATTACTCTCCTTGATAAGCAAAAAATTTTGGCATGGTAGAGCTCTGCAAGAGATCTTGCTATGAGCAGAAGTTGGCAGTGAGTGTTCTGCTTCCTCTTTTCTGTGTGTGCAAAGAGGAGATGCAGTTGACGGATTTCTAGAACATCTGTGTAACATCAAAAGCAGACTTGAAATCAGCAATGCAGAATTATTTAAACAGTCTTTCCAAGGGAAATATTCTATACCGCAGGTAGGTTTATTTCCTCCTAAACTGCGCAGTTATGTAAATATTACGGAAGTAAATGCACTTTTAGCCTGAACTGTTAAAAGTTTCCTTTCATTGTGCTCTTAACACCCACATGGTAAGGAAATTTCATTAGTTCTTAGAATTATATAGCCTGTTTTAAAAAGCCCTGTTTGTTTTTTTTACTTCCTGAGGTAGGCAATTATTGAGCAATTAGCATCTTGTGAGATTTCCTACCTTGAAGGTTACATATGTTTGAAATTCTGTTTTGAGGATGCTAACCATCTATGTGGAAGATTTTTGCTGGTTCTTCAACTTGGAGATGAATTCCATGCACAACAGGTGGGTTATATTTGCTTCATTATTTACAATTTTTTTCTCTTTGTTATATATACATATATCTTTGACTTCATCAAATGTCAGGTGCTGGTGTTTCTTTGCTTCCGGAAGATACTCTTGCATTTTGAAGTTTCAGTGAAAATGCTCATTTGAATTTCAGCAAAGAGGAAAGGGAGAAAAATCATTTGGTATGGCAGTTTTAATTCTCAGCCAGCTCTAATTTAATAAGATTCTAAAACAGCATTGGAGGTACAACCCTTGATCCTTAATATTGCTTTGCTAGATGTATTTGCTTTACTCGTTGTGGCACTCTTCAGGGCTATACAGTGTGGCTCATCCCTTGTTGCACTGCCCAGCATAGCATGTACAGTAAACTAAAACTCATCTGGTGCTGCACTATGGACAGAGAATATATTTCTAGTATTTTCTCCCTTCAGAACAGTTCTTGCTTTATTCCTGACATCCCTTTTGCCCAGGAGGAAGTTCCTCCAGATAGTTCTAGGTCAAAGTTTATTTGATTCAAGAGTTAGATTGTTTATCAGCCTGGACTCTGAAGAACAGCACTTGGAAGGAACTGGGTCAGATTTCCTTGTCTTGTTTTGTCTTGCAGTTGACTCTGTACTTTGACCAACCATCCCAGCTTCATTTCTTTTGTGTCCTCAGATACCCTAATATAACCTTCTGAAGGAATAATTTGACCTCTCTATTGGATTCAATTGAGGTAGAAATTTATACTTTAGTGATTTATTCTTTTATTGATTTCGGTGATGTTAATTGGATATATTTTTGCTTTACTTAGTTAAGAGGAAACTTGATTATGTCTGATAGGAGACTTGGAGGGGAAGGGTTGAGTTTTGATATCAGTTAGTTAAATTATGAGGAACTAACACACATTACAACCTAGAACTGAAAAAATAGGTTTCTGGTTTCTATTTAACAAAAGATTACACAGGGACAGAATTTTAAAACTTTTTAAAAGTTTCGGTGTTTTTGTTTTTGTTTTTGTTTTTAACAGAAAAAATCAGAGCAGAAAATAAAACTGGGGATGTTTGTCTTCTGAAACTGTTTATGAGGTGTTTATGCTTCATGTTGTCTGTGTGTTTTGTTTAATTCTTGGCAACAGGAGAGTAATGCCCAGGTCATGGTTTTCCAGAATAGGACTGATGCCTCTCCGAATCCATGTAGGCTGTTGAAAGGATGACCAGATACTGTGGACCATATCCACAGAATCTTTTTTTCTCTGGGTTTTTTGATACTTAGAACTAGAATAATTGTCCCTCACTGTTTCTAGAGAGGTTCTTCGTCAAGTTCCAACCATAGGAAAATTCCTAGGACACCTAGGAAATTCTGGAGTCTTTGGTAGTGTCTAGTGTTTTCTTTCAGATTTTGGGTATCACTGCTTCATACATAGTCCAGTCATGGTGTGGTTTTACCACTGGTGTGCTTTTGGTCAGACTGGCATTACAATATTCATGATTGTGCTCAGCTTCACTTCTGAATGCTCTACCTCCTCTCCCAATGGCACAGGGGGTTAGGGAATGGGGGCTGTGGTCAATTCATCACTTGTTATTTCATGCTTCTTCCTCCTCACTCTCTGCCCCTGCTCCATCCTGAGGTCCCTTCCACTGGAGATAGTTCTCCACAAAGTTCCCCAGTGAGTCCTTCCCACTAGATACAGTTGTTCAAGAACTCTTCAGCATGTTTCCCTTCTGTAAGGCACAGTCCTTCAGGCACAGGCTGCTCCAGCATGGGTCCTCCATGAGGTCATGGTCCTATCAGCAAACCTGCTCCAGAATGGGCTTCTTTCTCCACGGGTCTACAGGTCCTGCCAGGAGCCTGCTCCAACATGGGCTTCCCATGAGGTCACAGCCTCCTTCAGGTGCCTACATGCTCCAGCATGGGGTCTTCCATGGGCTGCAGGTGGATCTCTGCTCCATTGTGGACCTCCATGGGCTGCAAGGGCACAGCCGCCTCACCAAGGGCTGCAGAGGAATCTGTTCCAGCACCCAGAACACCTCCTCCCCTTCCTTCTGCACTGACCTTGGTGTCTGCAGAGCTGTTTCTCCCATATATTCTCACTCCTCTCTCCCAGCTGCAGTTGCTGTTCCCCAAGGTTTTTTTCTCCCTTCTTCACTGTGTTATCCCAGAGGCACTACTAATGTTGTGGATGAGCTTGGCCTTGAATCCAGCTGCTACTGGCTCTGTGGAACACAGAGGAAGCTTCTGGCAGCTTCTCACAGAAACCACACCTGTAGTCCCCCCACTACCAAAACCTCACCATGCAAACCCAATACAATGGACCAGTATAATTCCTCTTCAGAATCCTTGGTTTACTGGAAAAATGGACCCTTATGTCTTTGTGCTAGGACAAATCGGATAATCTGGCCCTGAGAGGGTGCATGGCAGTGTCCAGGGTCTTTGAGGTGTAATGAAGAGCATCATTTGAGTGATGAGGTTGTTTTTGCACCAGTTCCTGTGAGGGTGGTTTTATTGGAGTTTTGTCCCCAAATGTGTGTGAACTTGGGATGTACAGAAACGGCAGATGGAGAGGTTGTTTTGTTCTCCTTTATTGGTAAATTCATTGATGTCACTTTGTACCAGTTTCGTATTTTTCCATAATTGTTGAGAAATTTGTATTTCTTAACATCTTTGAGTTTTTAACATAGCACTGGCATCCCACCCATTATAAGGGAATTAATTTATATTTGACCGACTCAATAATTAGAATTAAAGAATGGGAGAGAGGACAATTGATAAGAACTTAAAACAAGAATACATAAAAGTAATATTTTATTACATAGATTTTATATTGAATTTTATTTTCACAACAAAAAAGCAACTTCAACCATTCAACAGCTTCATCAAATTCCATGTGTTTTCTTTTTGTAGGGCTGGACTCATCAGTGAGACATATTGAACAGAAAACAATGATATGCTTCTGTGTTTCTGTAAAAAAACAAGATAAAGCTGGAAAGCTGGATAGCATGAAATCCCTCACAAATATCTATGTCTTTACTTGTGTCTTTACATTCACACTATGGAATAATATCCAGCCAACTGTAGAAGATGAATTTATTGCAAATTATTCAAGCAGTTTGCTAACTAACATTCCAAAAATCATTCCAGTCCGTACTGAAGTATTAGATTTATCACATAATAGGATATCTGGACTTAGTATCTCAGAATTTATCTATCTTTCTGACCTTCAAGTACTAAATCTTTCTCATAATCTAATTACGGTGCTTGACTTTAGTGTCTTTATTTTTAATGAAAATTTAGAATACTTAGATTTATCTCATAATAACATTTTGAAAGTTTGCTGTCTAACTCTTGCATATCTTAGACATTTAGATCTTTCTTTCAATAAGTTTACTGCCCTGCCCATCTGTCAGGAATTTGGGAACATGTTTCATTTGGAGTACCTTGGATTAAGTGCTACGATGATACGAAGGTCAGACTTCAGGTATATCAAACATTTGCAGCTGCACACTGTCTTCCTGACCTTGGGAAACTTTTCTCTCTACGAGCCTCAGAGTCTGACAGTCTTGAATACAAGGAACCTCCACATTGCTTTTGCAGCAAACCAAAACTTCAGTTTTCCCCTCTTGTACGATGGAATGAGCACTTCAGAAAACTTAAAAATAGTTAACATAAGATATACCTTGAGCTACAAAGATTTCCCCTCTCCTCCTTTAATGCTTCTGAAGAAAATCAAGACAACAGCTCTCATGCTTGATGCTGTGGACTTACAATGGGCTATCATCCTGCAAATTTTCATGCTTATTTGGTATTCACCTGTGGAACATTTGACTGTGAGAAATTTGACTTTTCGGGGACCATTGGAGGAGTTGACTGAATATGCATTTCTGCCCGTATTAAGCTCTGTGGAACAATTAATCTCTTTGGATGGCTCCATGAAAGCATTAACTTTGGAGCATGTTCGTAATAAGGTTTATTATTTCAACCAGGAGATTCTATACAGACAGTTTTCAGAGATGAATATTGCCAGTTTGACAATATATGATGCATATATGCCACACATGCTTTGCCCCAATAGAACAAGCTCATTTGAGTATTTAAATTTTTCTCACAATGCCCTGACAGATGAGTTGTTCCAGAACTGTGGCACTCTCGTGGATCTGAAATCACTTATTTTGCAGAAGAACAAATTTGAGAGCCTTCCCAAGGTAAGCTTCATGACCAGCCGTATGAAATCACTGAAACATCTGGACATGAGCAACAACCTGCTGCGCCACAGTGGTGCTGCCATGCAGTGCCAGTGGGCTGAGTCTCTGACAGAGTTGGACCTGTCCTCCAATCAGTTGGCGGATGCTGTGTTTGAGTGCTTGCCAGTCAACGTCAGAAAACTCGGCCTACAAAACAATCAGATCAGCAGTGTCCCCAGGGGGGTGGCGGAGCTGAAATCCTTGGAAGAGCTGAACCTGGCATCGAACAGGCTGGCTGACCTGCCAGGGTGCAGTGACTTTCCATCCCTGCAGTTCCTGAACATCGAGATGAATTCGATCCTCACCCCATCTGCTGACTTCTTCCGGAGCTGCCCAAGGGTCAGGGAGCTGCAGGCCGGGCACAACCCATTCAAGTGTTCGTGCGAGCTGCAAGCCTTTATCCGCCTGGAGAGGCAGTCCGGGGGGAAGCTGTTTGGCTGGCCGGCGGCATACGTGTGCGAGTACCCCGAAGGCTTGCGAGGAACGGAGCTCAAGGACTTCCACCTGAGCCAGCTGGCTTGCAACACGACGCTCCTGCTTGTGACAGCGCTGCTGCTGACGCTGGTGCTGGTGGCTGCGGCGGCCTTTCTGTGCATCTACCTGGATGTGCCGTGGTACGTGCGGATGACGTGGCAGTGGACGCAGACGAAGCGCAGAGCTTGGCACAGCCCCACCAGAGATCCGGGAACCGTTCTGCAGTTCCACGCGTTCATTTCCTACAGCGAGCGCGATTCGCTGTGGGTGAAGAACGAGCTGATCCCGAACCTGGAGAAGGGGGAGGGCTGCGTACAACTGTGCCAGCACGAGAGAAACTTTATCCCCGGCAAGAGCATTGTGGAGAACATCATTAACTGCATTGAGAAGAGCTACAAGTCGATCTTTGTGTTGTCTCCCAACTTTGTGCAGAGTGAGTGGTGTCACTATGAGCTGTACTTTGCCCATCACAAGTTATTCAGTGAGAATTCCAACAGCTTAATCCTCATTTTACTGGAGCCAATCCCTCCGTACCTTATCCCTGCCAGGTATCACAAGCTGAAAGCTCTCATGGCAAAGCGCACCTACCTGGAGTGGCCGAAGGAGAGGAGCAAGCGTGCCCTATTCTGGGCTAACCTGAGGGCAGCTATTAGCGTTAATCTGCCAGTATCCAGGGAAGCAATTGAGTAGGAGAGTGATGTTACACCTACTAGTAATATGAGTGTAGGAATGACTAACTTGATGGTTTTGTATTAAACTCTGTTAATATTTTTTTCTTTCTTCTTACAATATTCCTAGTTTGTTGCAAAATGTAATTGTGATACATACAGATATTGCTATTGCTTATTTGAGTCATCCAAGTAGTCAGAAGTCATCTGTAGTTGCCCATCATCAACAAAGAGAGAGAGAAATTTTTGTAGTGATTGACCTTATATTTAGGTTGCATTTATTTTGGACTTTTCCCATTGGAAGCTATATTTGAAAGTAACAAGAATAGTGGTTGGTTGGGTGTCATCAGGCTGCCAAGGTACACATTTAGTCTTTTATCTGACATGGATGTTGTGGGGTTAATATTGCAGGGATCAACTTTCTTGGATTTAATTAAATAATACAAAGAAGAAAACTCTTGTTTGAATCCCATCCAGTACATTGGTAGAGTAGATGTCAAGGGTAGAATATCCGCACCCCTTTAGCCTGTTTTCCTTTCCTGGAAGTCTTTCCCTTCATCACAGAGAGATTTTTTTGGGTAAGTGCTGAAAAGTTGAATCCATTAGTCCTTGTTTAATGTTCTTCTTCCTTTGCTGTACTAACCATGACCAGTTGCCTAGAGATACCTGCCAAGTCATAATTTCGTAGAATTTGCTGTTCATTGTCTTCAAATTCATAGTTAATACCTGTACTTTCTAATTTTTTTATAATATTGTAACATTGCTGCTATGATCCTATCAAACTATACTGGTTTGCATGTTTTTCCTGTTTCCTAATACTTAGAAACTTGATGTTTGGAGGTGAACCCCCTTTTATCTCCAGGCTTCCACTGAACCTGTTACCTTGCTCATTTAATTAGCTGAGGATCATCACACAGGGGAAAAAAGAGTAATTTTCCCTGGGAAATAACTTCTCTGCTAAAATCTTACTGATTAAACTAATGGTGTTTGTTGATAGGAGACATCTAGTAATTTGCTGTGCTTGGATTTGAAAGCCTAATAAACTTCTCATTCTTTCTGTGTTATTAAATTTCATGTGTCATTTCAATGGTGATGTGGAGTTGTGTCATTATACTTATGGCTTAATGGAAATGCAAAGTCCTGTGATGACAGCTGTGAGGTGATCAAACTGGTGAGAGGATGTGATCCTTAACGCTCACTGAGGTGGCTCACTGAGCACAAACCAGGTGTGGTAGCTAGATGAAACAGTGAAATTGAAGCTGTGGGAGAGCTTCCTGATGTCCAAAGATGCTGAGACACTGCTGGCTCCCACCTACCAGTTCAGATTAACTGGATAGGATTGCAGTAGGATGCCAGGTGCCTGGCTCCTGAGCTTTGGAAAGAAGAGATAAAAATCTCTACTAAATCTTAATTATCACTCAGTTATTTCCACACATTAGATCTGTATCTCTCCGGTTTAGAGAGGAGGATGTTGTGGGGGACCATGTCAAAGCCTTACCCAGAAATTAAGATTTAGTAGACATTAGGGATGCTGGTGGATGAGAGGCTGGACATGGCCCAGCCATGTGCACTCACAGCCCAGAAAGCCAAACGTGTCCTGGGCTGCATCCAGAGCACCGTGGGCAGCAGGGCCAGGGAGGGGATTCTGCCCCTCTGCTCTGCTCTGGTGAGACCCCACCTGCAGTGCTGCATCCAGCTCTGGGGTCCCAGCACAGGAAGGACATGGACCTGCTGGAACTGGTCCAGAGAAAGGCCATGAAGATGATCAGACGGCTGGAGCATCTTTCCTATGAGGAAAGGCTGAAAGAGCTGGGGTTGTTCAGCCTGGAGAAGAGAAAGTTCCGTGGAGATCTTGTTGAGGCCTTTCACTATTTAAATGGGACTTGTAAGAAAGATGAGGACAGACTTTTTAGCAGGGTCTGTTGTGATGAGACAAGGGGTAATTGTTATAAACTAAAAGAGGGCTGATTTAGGTTGGATATAAGCAATAATTTTTTTATAATGAGGGTGGTGAAACACTGGAAGAAATTACTCAAAGAAGTTGTGGATGTCCCATCCCTGGAAACATTCAAGGTCAGGCTGGGCAGGGCTCTGAGTGATATGATCTAGTTGAAGATGTCCCTGCTCATTGCCGGGGAGTTGGACTAGATGACCTTTAAAAGTCCCTTCCAACCCAAGCCATTTTATGATTCTATGATTTTATGATTTTACCTCTCCAGGACTTCTTGACACTTTAAAGTGGAGAATGCTGCCAAGAACACATGAGCCCCTTCTTCCTGAAAGACTTCTCCCCCTCCCAAGCATTACAGTCTAAGGACATGATTAGCAGTCACACTTAGTGCTAATGGGTTAAAGGGCACGTAGTCTGTTCTGTTCACTAGACAAGAAAAGAGGAAGTAAAATTTCTTAATTCAGCCTTTCTGGTCTCTGTAAATTTAATGCATCAGCAAACTGGGGTTATGTCCTAAATAATGCACAGACTGGGCTGTGGAGGAGTCCCTCACCTTTAAAAGTGTTTTGAAAGTAAGTTGTAGGTGGGTGTGAAAGAAATAGATTCTCAAGTCTGCCATGTGTATTGTTTTGGAATATTAATGCTGTTAAGCCTTTATCCTTCCCACCTCACAGATCTGTCATGCACATGCCAAGTATTTCAGTTGTTTACATACCATGCCATGCCATGCCATGCCATGCCATGCCATACCACACCATACCATACCATACACTACAGCTTCTTAAAATACATTTCTGAGTTCCTTTGATAAAGCAGACTCCTTTTGTCGTGGTTTTATGTGTTGGTTGGTTTTCTTTATTAAGTTAGCACTTGATGGTATTTCTCTTCAAGCAACATTGTGTATTGGCTTAGTTAGTGTTCAGCCAGGCCAGAGTTTTAACTGTAATGGATACATTAAAAATGTTTTTATGGCTAAAAATTGCAGTAAAGACACAGAGATCAGTTTTGAATCCTTGAGCAGATTTCTGTGTATGACAGGATCGAACTCGGTGATAGCAGAATAAGACAGAGGGAACATCTTAATTTCCCAAGTACAAGAAAATAAATGTTACCTTAAATTATATCTCATAAGCTTAACGTTTGCCTTTTTCTCAGACTAAGGGGGACACCCAGTGGCCGATGAAATTATCACTGCTTCCTGAAAATGATTGCGCAATGAACGTGCGCGATGAACGTACGCTATGCTTTTTGACTCATAGGAAAACAGAGAGAAATCGTATCAGCCCAGCAACTGGAGTAGCCTCTTGCAGGTGTGCAGGCTCGAGAGGACAGGTCAGGACGAGCCCTTCCCCGTGACAGCTGCCACGCTGGGTCGGTGGCCGTGACTTTCCCCCGTGCCATTGGTCCCTCCTGCCTGAACCTTAGAAATCAACAGGATGGATAGAAGCTGTCTCTGGCTTTGCAAAGCGCAGTCCTTATTTTCAAGCAGGAGGCCAAGAAATACAAGCCAGTCTTTTTCTCATATTCTGGTTGCTGTTTGTAGGGTTTCATTTTTATGCCTCATTTCTGCTGTACCTGCTTTCCCTTCTGTATGTCACCACGGCATAGCACAGGTGCTCACCAGGCTGATCTGCAGGATGCCAGGCAGCGAGAGACCAAGATCTTGATGCAAATACTTCAGCAGAAAGAGGAAGTGTTAGACAAGCACAGTGAATTCAGCCGGGCTTCCTCTTCTTAGGCATCGGAAAAGGTGTGAAGAACTACAACCCCATTCTTCGTCACCTCTACCCATCATCACGATCATCATCTCTCAGCGCAGCCTGCAGGTGTGTCGGGAGGTGCGCAGCGCTCAGGTGCTGACTCTGGCACCCCGCTCTGGGAAAGGCTGTGGTGCAGAGCATGGCTACGGGAGCAGGCCCACTCAGGCACCCTGCGAGTGATAAGAAGGGCAAACTCGCACGTTTGGTGCTCCACACCTGCCAATGGGCTATTAGAACGCCCTAATTAGAATGCCCCAATTAGAAGTGAGTAAAACACTTTTGTGAGCTTGCCAGTCAGTGTGCTGCTGGACACAGCCCTCCCAACACGAACTCCCGCCCTCGGCCCCGTGCAGGGCAGGCACACACGGGAGGGGGCACGGCGGGCAGAAGGGCCACCCAGACCCTGCCCCGAGCCGCGGGGGTCTCCTCCAGGCCTGCCTCCGACCCTCACACGCTGCGTCACTGCTCTTTGTCACCCAGCGCGTGACAACATCACCACCACCAACATTCTGAGGGGTTTATTAACAAGTATAATACATATGCACTGTATACTAAATATAGTATGAGGACTGTACAGTACAAATTTATGTTCACAGTTTGACATGACAAAATGTCATTACTGAATTCCCATTGGACTACCAAAGTAGAAACAGTGAAGTACATTAAACATTCACATCTTTAGTAAGAAAAGATTACCAAAATGTCTCCATATTTGCAAGTTATAGTAATGCACGCTAGAAATCTTTAATTAGCCATTCTGTCTTATTAGCTTATAAAATATATTACATTTTATTAAAAAAATTCTGCATAGTTTATAGAAGTATTAAAGTAAATAAAACATCCTTGCTATATGTTCAGGTGAGAGATGCTAAGCAAAAAGATTATTTTGGCCCTCTAAAGTACATGAAGTGCTAATATCTGTAAAATATAATGAAAACTGGTGTAGCCCTCTTAAGAAATGTAAAATGCTTTGTAAATTTTTTTAGAAAGGATTTGTATTCAACTATATATTGCTAACCTTGGCAGAGACAACAAGATACTTGAACAAGATGTGGCATTAGAAGTATCACTGCAGAATGCTGCGTGTGTATTTAAAGAAACTCCACACATTAATACCTGCTTAGTTTCTTGCAACTGTATTAGAAACTAGTAATTTATTATAATCAAATGGCTTGAACGAGCACATTTTAGTAAAACAGTATTACCTGTTATACACTGCACAGTGCAATACTGTTAGGGAGAAAGGTGAGGGTTTTTAAATATACTCATTCTCCACGATTAGGATTTTCTATCTAGACTGGCTTTTCTTTAGGACATAGATGGAATGACTGGCTTTGGAAAGTATTTAATCGTGCATATTTCAAAATTACAAGGTATCCCTCAAATAAAATTGCTAAAATGAACCAATGAGCCGGTTAAGATGCAAATTCACATTCAGCTGAAAGTGTATTTGTTTGTGACCTTTTAGACATCGCACAAAGACACCACAGACACAAGTGAAAAATCCTGTAAGGAAGGCATTACATGAAATAATCTCAAATACTTATATTTAATATTTAAATTTTTGTTGTCCTAATTCACAAGACACTTGGATGAAGAAATTTTAAAGTTCTCCTCGATCTCCACTGTATTTGTCCCCACCATTAGCATAAATATTTTCAGGAAAAAGGTACACAAGCTAATGAATTAACATGGCAAATAACCTAGATTAAATATCTGAAGTAATTCTTAGTTCTAAAAGTTCTGCTTTTAGGGTAGATTTAAAAAAAAAAATTAAAAAGAACGTGTTAATGAAAACATTTTATGTAAGCCTCAAAAGAGAAACAGAGCATTAGAAAGAAATGCTCCTTAAACATCCTGAATTTTAAAAACTTGCATTTTTTTAAGGTAAAAGTGGGACCAGTTGCTATTAAGGTGCTTATTTTTATACTATCTGGTTTTTCCCCTCTACAATGGAACAGAGAATTGTTTTCCTCCCAGAGTAGTAAACGTCTGTAGACTTGTGACTGATGCCACAGGGTTCCCTCCACACAGCCTCTCAGCCAGTGATATGCCTGGATTTCCAAAATTGCCATTAAAACCTAGAGCCAATTCTGCTACCATGGACAATAAAAATATCCAACAAAAATCTCCATTCTGGAACAGTTGCTCATTAGTATCAGTCTCTTTCCTATAAGTTCCTCAATGTCACTAACAATCTGGCCTACCAAGAAAGAAAAAAGACTGATTCATGTGCCAGGTGTGTCAGTGCCACAGGTGAGCAGATGAGGGAGAGTTACAAGACATCAGATGTAGCCCTACCGAGGTGGTGAGGATGTATGGAGTTGAAACAGAGCAATTGCTGTCAGAGCATTTTTCTACAGGAAGTACAGACCTCTCCTCTAATTCCATGGGCATATGGATGTCAGCAGAACAGCTGGTAAAGTCCTATCACAAAAAAAAGGCTCTTTGCACTCACACTCTTGCATCTCCAAGATTGTTTGGCATTGGACTCCACTGGATATAGAAGCACAGCCTACCTGCTCCACAGGCTCAAATATACCCACCTGCTGATGAACACTCCACCTGCCTCCTGCAGAGTTCTATGAAACTCTTCCTCCCCTCACACCTCCATTGTTCACTGGGTTTTTCCAAAAGAAAGGAAAAGCTGACTTCAGTATGTTTAACTTGCAGGGAATGGTGTTTACCTTACATAGGGCAAAGAAGGAAAACGCACTTGTGAGTGTAGAGAAATACATCCTGTTTCCTTCCAGGGCCATAAAGTCTGCCAGCTAATACAGACAGAAACCTTCCTTTCAGAGGGCTCCCAAACAGGAACATTTCTAGGGTCAACAGCAGGTTGCTTGAATTCAATTTATTTTACCTATGGAGTTCTGTTTGCTAACAGACATGGTTTTAATGCAATAGACACATCCACAGGGAAGCAGCTGTACCTACCATCGAGAGACTACCAGAGTCACAAATCAGTTAGGAACTAGATGATTTGGTGTATGTTTTTATCCGAAACAGATACGACTCAATTTATCATCAGAAGTACTTCATATCTGCTGCCATCTTCTCATAAAAATACTCTGGATCAATACTTTTAAATACTGTAGTGTATTAAAGTAGTACTCACAACAATCCAGTTCGGAGCATTTTTGACTTAATGATTGCTATTTTCTGCTATTTTCTGAAGTACAGCAAAGAGAAAAAAAAATATTTAGAAGAAATGCAGGGGCATGATTGCAGGGGGATAGTCTATACCCCTGAAATGAGGTGCAGTAGGTTTCCATGAATATCATTTAATGCCAAATCACAGGAGAGTACCATAGGATCACAGAATAAACTGAATTGGAAGGGAGCCATTGGGATCATAGAGTCCAACTCCTGGTCCTGCACAGGACACCCCAAAAGTCACACCATATTCCTGAGAGAATTGTCCAGATGCTTAACTCAGGCAGGCTTGGTGCTGTGACCACATCCCTGGGAAGCCTGTTCCAGTGCCCAGCCACCGTCTGGGTGAAAAACTTGCTCCTGATGGTAAACCCTGACTCAGCTGTGTGTCTTCCATCCATACACTTGCACTGAAACCAGACATACAGAGTCACACAAAGTCTTCCTTTCACAAATCCAGTGGGGCATTATGCAATAAAAACAAGGATATATACTACACTGTAATTCAGATGACAGATGACATTGGTTTAGATGCACAGTATTATGTACGGACCAATTCCTGCCCATTTTTCTTCTTGACTGGGGTAAATGATACTATGACTCAATCTTTCTGTAAAGTAATTACACTGTTTAGATTTATTTCCTCAGCATTACTCACTGTTTGAGCAGAGAGGATTTCTAAATCAGGTGTATTTCTAAAACTGCTGTATTAACCACACTGCAGAAATCAACAGAGCTGGGAGAGTCCATTCATTGCATTGTTGAGCATAAAATGAGAGTGTATCCCTTACAGGGCACATAAATAATAAGTCTCTGGCAAGGACTAGCATTTTGGATATTCAATAACATTTACTATTTTATCAGTATATGCTGGGTTGATTATACGAAGAAACCAACAAAAGCTGTTAGTTTACAAATTCCCTTATTGACAAATGAAATACAATAAACATACTGAATGCAGAAAGGGTTTGCTTAGCATCCCCAGGAGAAAAAAAAGAAGTGTTCACATTCTTTAGGTCTGACCCGTGGCAAGGACATAGAAGGGTTAGATAACATCTGTTACTGACCATATGTAAGCTTTTAATGGTATAAACTCAGAGATCCAGACCAGCTGAATCCAAATTAAAAGGCATGTGTAAAAAACAAAAGAAGTGTGACAGGAGTCAGGGACAGAAGAATTCAGACTAGCATGTGGCGTTTCCTGTGAAGAGCAAGATGGTCTGAACGTGAAAAGCTACGGTCACAGTCTGGGCACTGGAAGGGTTTGATTCCTGTGTGCTTGCGGAAATGCCGCGTTAGTTCATCGGAGCGAGCAAACTTCCACGTGCATCCCTCCCAAGTGCATTTGTATGGTTTTTCTCCTGGAAAAGGAAACACAGAAGTGGGGATTTAAGACATGAACACATCAGTTCTGATCACATCAGTTCACACATAAATCTGACAGATTTATTTTATTGCCTTGCCAAATTTCAGCAAGTAGTTCAATGCTTACTCAAAAAGCCTCCAAACAGCACAAGGCTGCAGAGTACTCTGCACTAGAAACTGTGTAGTCAAAGTTAACTGACCAAAAAATTGTTTCCTGACACAACTTATTTTTTATTGCCTCTCTGTTCCTCTCCCTGCCATATTAGCACTTGTTTTGTCTCATGACGTGCAGAAGCATGAAGGTTAAGCATTTATTCAAGTATTTTCAAAACAGGGATCTCATATTCTAGATTTCTGGGGGAAAGGACTGTACAGCATGACAGGGAGAAATCTTGTGATTTCTGAGATCTAATGTAGTGTAAATGTCTGGCATCACTGTCACAAGTACCTCAACTTAAACTCTCTCTCCATCATAAATCATCCTCCTCCTTTAACACCACTGTATTGCCCAACAGGTAATTGGCTGGCTTGATGCACAACAGACGTGAACTGGGCTCCTAAATGTGTCTCCTATCTTTGTAAAAACCTTGGATGTGTATATATTCATTCAGCATGCCAAGAGAAACATTTCTGTAGAGAACAGAGATGGGGATATGTTTACTGGAACACTCATTAAGAAAAAAAGCACCATTGCACCAGTGGTTAGCATCTCCTCAGAGCAGATGCGTTTGCATTTGGCATACAGTCCAGACTTCTGCAAATGGGCTACTCCCATGGAAATCACTGTCAAATTTAACAGCGATGTCATAGGTGAGCCAGTGCAATTTAAACTGATTTGGTGTTTACAGGGTGTGTGGATTGAGTAAACTGCAAGCAACTGGACACAAAATGAGTGAAGAGCCAGTGAATGTAAAACACGCCAGCACTGTGAACCTATTCTGGCTTACAGTCTCTTGTTGTAGGTTTTTCCTACGATGTCCTCTGTCTTTTGCTCAGCCTATAATTATTTCCACAACAACGCCAGATCTACCTTCAGTCATTTTGTTATTTACACCTGTGGTCACCTGGCCATTAGCAGAAATTACAAGCTTAGCCTACTATTTTACCATAGACTTGATGAAAGAGAAGCATAGCTATGCTCAAACCTGTATGAGTTCTTCGGTGAGCTTTCAGGTGGGAGCTTTTAGTGTAGACTTTGTTGCAGCCTTCATAATCACATCGATGTATTCTGCGTTTTCTTTGTGTGTCTGGAGATTCCACAGGTAAAGGTCTCTTTCCTGGCTGAACTATAACTGAAGGGTGATTCCTGCAAAGTCAGATTAATGTTAAAAATGAAGAAGATTTAGCCCAGCAAACCTCAGCTAATATGATTCATAACAGAGCCTTTTATTCACTACCACTCTGTCTCTTGGCAGAAAGAACAACATTACATGCATGTCGAAAAATTCAACAGGGTTTAGCAAATTTTGTGTATTTTAGCAGTAATATTTTTAAATGTTTACTCACTTTGTGGCATGATGTAGCCATTTTTACTACTTCCTAGCTTTTTTTTAAAACTTACAGAGGAAAAACCCCCTTCAACTTCTTGTTTTTCAGTCAAACCCAGATTTCTTAAACCCTGAGCGAACTTTTCTTGTATTTGTTCACTATATTTTTTCCTTCAAATATAACTAATTTGCTTGTAATTGGAAACAGCTATTCCATATTATTAAAGAAATTGTTGTCTTCAGGGTTTCAAAGCAGAACTCAGTCTTTATTGTCCCAGCCACTCCTTTAGAATGTAATTAAGAATTTCCTGTTTGGTGCTGGCAGGAGGGTGCGGCCTCCCTGTACCACTGACGTCAATTCCTAAAAGTAGAGCTTAGCCTGTGTGGCACACCCACAGGATGTCTGAAGTTGTCCCTCCACCTTCATAAACATAATTTTTCACTCTAGAAGCCCACAGGTACAGTGCAGGTAAGACATATATGAACTACGTATGGACTTCTGCAAGAAAAAAACCCCATAATAATGCTCATGCACGCAAAAATATACAAGCTTCTTAAGAAGTGTCCTTGACTGTTGAATGACACCCTTACTGCAGAACTGGGGACAACCTTGATTCTTTCTTCCACATCAATGTTAGAAAAGGTATGTTTGTCAAAAAGGTGTGTGTAGAGTATAATGTTCAGATATTAGCATTCCTTGTGGCAAAACCAGCTCCTCCATGCAACAAAAAGGAGCTTTCTAGAACTCCCGTCTTTTGTAAGTTAATGTATTTCACATGTTTTTACCAATCACCTTATGTTTTGTAACACTGGGTTCTATTAGTTAGTTACTCCCAAGTTCCTTTAGGGCCTGATTTTCAGAAACATTGAATACCTACTTCTCTCAGCAAAATAGAGGCCATATTCTAAAGACAGAAAATCCTGTGCATGGTTTAAGAAGAAGAGATTTTTCTATGACTCCACAGCAGCAGGATGGGGATTACCAATGTGGGTAAAGTTGAATTCTGTTATTGATTCTTTTATTAAGAATTACAAGCTTGAAATTGGGAGCCAAATTCTCTTTCTTGGGTGGTTCTGTGACTGTTGAATGATGTACTCTTCAAGTACACATCTAATCTAGCTAAAAATATTATAATGGCAGGACACCCCAGATGGTGATCTTAGACAGAGATGGACACACTCTTAATTAAGAAGGCAGGCTTCTAGCTTCCAAAGAAATGGCTCTCTAAAGCAATGCTCAATTTTAATGCAGTTGCATACCAGTCTTTTTGGAGAAGCTCTGGCTTAGGACAGTGAACAAACATGGTTTAAATCATTATGTGTGGAGGCTAGTCCTGGACATGGTAGCATCTGGGAAGAGGGAGAAAAAGGGTATTGGCCATACACCATTTGTGATTTATATTTTCAATCTACAAGTGTCTGGAAAAAGCACTGAGAATGTCTCTTCTTGCCCTTAGGGAAGAGGTGGCTGGCAATACAACAGAATGTTATCAATTATCAGTTAGGGTGTGGCAGTTTAAAAAAATAGTTAGGGTGGTGTCAAATTCAGAGGTAAATATTAAGTAATTGCCAATAATAAAAGCACAGCCCTAATTCTTTCATTCCCTCTTCTACAACCACATGTAAGCTCATGTAAGTCTACCAATTTAAGTGCTACTCTTCAATAGGTAAGAGTATTTTCCAAAAATGTTAAAACTTCAACAGCTTTTTCTTCTTTACCACAGACCACACTATGTTGGCAGCATGAATTAGACTTTGAAACTTGCACGAAAATACGTTAATGAGGCTCCTTACATTTTGCCAGGTTATTACCTCAAGTTTGACTTTAAAAGTAACTGCACAGTTACATTGATTATCAGACATACTAGAAAGTCCAGCCATCCCTACAGAAATGCCACCAACATTATTTATATATATATAGATATATATATACAGCCAAAAGCTAACACTAAAGCAAAATAAGTCACTTGAAAGTCTTAAGTAAGTCACTTCAGTGAGACTAAAGGTTTCCTGTGCCCCTTTAATATGCCCCTTTCAGCTTGTGTGTCTGCATAGTACACTCTGGGCACTTGGAACCAAAGAAAAATGATAAAAACATCATTGCCCAACTATAGTTCATAAAGCTGTGAGAAAACATCATTTTTTTTAAATAAAGGTTTAAGTATCTCATCTTTTAACTTGTGTGAGTTGTCTACGTATTTTTTTTAATGATAAGAAATACAATTTATAAACTTCTTGTTTTGGATACAGCAGAACTTGAAAGGGCTGGCTCTAGGAACAAGAACTAGAGCTCCACAGGACAGCTACAAAGCAATTTAAGCTGTTATGATAAGAGAACGGAGTCTCCATGAACACAACACTCTGCATGGGCAAGCAGAGGAGATGCTTTGGAAACATGGACTATACAAATGTTTTCTGTAACAAAGCTATCTACACATTATACCAAATTTTATATTCTTTGCTCAGTGCATGGGTTTCCTGGGTAAACTAAACCCACTGGGAAATAAATAATGCAAATCACTAATGCAGGTGACAAGTCTGCAGAAGTCTCAGCCCTGGAGGAAGGGTGTGGTACCAGCCAGGAACAGCACTTACTGGTTTGCTCTTGTTAAAGAGACTTAACAAAGACAAAAAATAAACGGAACCATTTGATAGTCCTGACCTAGCAGTAGTTAGCTCCAGCTACATAAAGACCTGACTCCCTTGTGTGGCATGTCCATTATGGAAGGTGAGTTACCAACTAGTAAACACACATGTTTACTATGTTTATTACAATAAAACGTGTAAGCTTATTTAAAATAAACAGCATGTATTTTATAAAAGCTAACTGGCAACTAAGTGCAAAGAGCCTGCAGTCTAGAAGCTGCATCTGAGCTGTTTGAAGACAAGGAGGGGTGCCCACAAGAAGGCTGTTGTGGAATGTAGTCAGCCCGGGAGCTGTGGTGTGCCTTCGAACTCAATGGCCATGAGCAGGAGGAAGGCAGCTTTCTGGAGGAAATACAGGAGACCACCCATCCTATGCTCTTCTTTCTCTTTCTGAACCATACTCACACTGGGTTTTGAGAGTCTGGTTTGAAGCCCTCTTTCCCTGCTCTATGAGGTGAGGTCAAACACAACCACCTCAAGGGTGACAGTGAGCAGGAGGAAAGTGCAGAAATGGATTCTGAGGTTCTGTGCTGTGAGCCCTGCTCAGCTCCCAACTTCAGCTCCTGCTACAGCCATGCTGGCAGCCTGCATGCCTACCCAGAGCCGCTGAAAGATGAGCCAGGCTCCGGGTCATTTAGTAAGTTGACAGGATTTTCCCTAGGCAAACAGGAAGTGGAAGGGTGGTCATGGCTTCTCAGGTACTTTCTTGAGAATTTTTTTTAATGTTTTCAATTAAAAGGTTTATGCCCCAGACCAAATTTCTTCTTCTAGCCCTTGTCCTGCCTTCTGCAAACAACACTGTTTTAAACCCATTAGATCTGTGATCCAGTTCATGCAGTGACCCCAGTAACAGCTATACCAGCACAATGAGTTAATACTGGGATGGAAACAAGTGGCTGTGAGGAAAGGAAGCTTCAGAAACTACTTCAGCTGCCAAAAAATCACCCACAGAAACAGTGGCCTCAGGTAAAAATGCAGTTTCACTGGATATACACAGAACTTGTAAACCTGAAGAGGTTCTTCCCACCAAACAGGCAAAATTTATGAAAAAAAAAGGTCCTCCAAGAAGAGAAAGTCACAACACTCATTTTGAAGAAAGATATTTCAAGTAACATGAATAGAGAGATCAGTATGAACTTCTTTTAAGTTTCTTTGAATTTTGCTGCTGGTTTTACGTAAGTAAGTTATCACTGGCTTACTGGGAGTCCTACTTTCAGTAAATTTTAGAATTGGGACCTATCAACACTTTAGAAATGCATTATATAAATGGCAGATCTATTGCAATGTATAAATATAGATCAAGTCCTGTATTGCTGAAGAAGGGTGAAAGGAAAGCTGAGATCACATTTCACAGTGGCAGTGGTGGGAGGGATGAACATTTTCCTGTATTTTATCACATGTTCTAAAGCATAGCAACAATCCTTCCCAGTCCTCAAAACTGGTAACTGCTGTAGTGAACTGCTTTCCTGTCTTCTGCTGATCTTGTTAAGTTAGCTACTTACTCTTGCAACATTACTTGCTGAGGAGACAATGAGGTGATTATTGGAGGGGACATTTGTTCAGGATAGAAGTCAGTCTTCGATGGTTCACTTCCTGGCTCTACTTTGATTGTTTTCTTCACTGTGGGCTTCTCATAAGACTCAATGACAGGCACTGTACAGGAGAGGGTAGGAGAGGTAAGACAACACATAAAAAATATGAAGAGTTATGGAAATAAAAAATATACATAAAAATCTCTAGTTAAAAAGAGAAACTCATCAGTTCTATATTCACCGTGACAATTTATACCAAATAAAAAATCTTTCAGTTTTAGTTATCTCCTGATGAACTGTGATTCAAAACATTTCTATTAATTTTCATCAGTCTGATGTTTTTATCAGTCCAAATCTCGGTAAATAAATAGTTTATGTAGATACAAAAGAGCAATGAAGCTGGTTAAGGGTCTGGAGCACAAGTCTTGTGTGGAGCAGCTGAGGGAGCTGGGGTTGTTTAGCCTGGAGAAAAGGAGGCTTAGAGGAGACCGTATCACTCTCTACAATTGCCTGAAAGGAGGCTGTAGCCAGGTAGGGGTCAGTCTCTTCTCACAGACAACTAGAGAGAAGATAAGAGGAAATGGCTTTAAGGTGCACCAGGGGAGGTTTAGTTTGGACATTGTAGACATTGGAATGGGCTTCCCAAGGAGGTGATGGAGCCACCATCCCTGGAGGTGCTCAAGAAAGACTGGATGGGGCACTCAGTGCCATGGTCTGGCTGACAGGGTGGTGCTCGGTCACAGGCTGGACTAAATGATCTCAGAGGCCTTTTCAACCGAATTGATTCTGTGACCCTATGACCTTGGAAGTCTGGTAAAATATTTACACAACAAATTCTATGCCTGTTTATTTCAGAAGAACAGGAATTATGTTCCATTTCCTAAAATGCACACAACCCACAGAAACCAAGTGCTTGGGTATTGTGTTATTTTGTCAGGATGAGACAGCATAAAAAGAAATTCTGACACCACCAACCTTGCATGCTACTTGGAGTTTCCATCTCATCTGCAAGAACTGTGGACACCATGATGGGCTGCTGGAGATGGGGAGCATACATGAAAGGAACTGGCTGGACCACAACAGGCTGTATAACTGGGAGTATCCCAGGGCTTCTCAGTCCATGGCGTGAAAGAGCAGCGGCCATTACAGGTGGGATTGTTATTGGCATAGAAAGAGGCGGTACTCCTGGGGGTGACGGTGTGAATTTACTGAGAGGCGAGCTGGGTGAGGACAGAGTCAATCCAGGTGAACTTCTCCTATGCACAGTCTGAAATTTTAGTGGGGAAGGAGAACTTCCAGTTGAAGGTGGTGAACTCCGTTTATTTACTGTGAGGTCTACTGGCTCCATCTGGATTCCATTTGATAGTCCTTCAGGGTTTGAGTAGAATTTATTGTGCAACATACTTGGTGTAGAATAAATGACGCCGTATTTGTTTGGCTTCATTTGGTCCATGTAATTGGATGGGTATGACTGTCAGAAGGAGTGGAAAAGAAATACAGAAAATCAAATAATAAATCAACCCATACACACAGCTACTGCTGAAAAAGAAAGGCGGCCAATAAAACTGAGGCAAAATGAAAAAGTTTCAAGAAAGCACTTTAATGTACTTTCTTAAAAGTGAGTTAAATAAAGCCTCAGATTCCACACAAAGGAAGTTATCCAAGTTCTGACTCACTAACTGTTTCAGAAGCAATGTAAAACAGATTATGAAAACAAATCTTCAAGGCTTATTCAACTACTTTCCTCCCTTTAAAATTGCTGTCACATATTAAGCAGTACATTTCTTAACTGACCCGGGAGATACATCTGCTATGGCAAGCATGTAACTATATACTGAGAATCATCAATTCTGGCAAGAGGGGAGTTCAACTGGGCTTACAACTGCAAGTAATGGGTCCCAATCAACTGCTAAAGTAATTGAAAAACAATCATCACTAAAGCAAGAAATTAAGTATCTGAACCGTACAATCATTACAAAATACACAGCTAAACTATGTAAGTAATGGGCGAGAAACTCAAAAGTGCAAAAGGTAAAATCTAAACCTTTCTAAACAATTTTTTGAGATATAAAGCAGCTAACTAGCCAGTCTATAGTTTTGGAAGATGAGTACAAGGATAAACTTTTGGTGTGTTGGAAGAATATTCCTGTTAGTGGTAGCTAGCAGCTCCCATTAAAATATAAACCCCAAAGCTAATCTTGAGCTATGTGATGATCTCCACATTTTAGTAACAATTTTTACATATATATATATGTATTATGTAAGTAACACACATATATATGGTGATTTTTGTAAACCACAAAGTATTAACATTCACTGCAGAGTGCAGTATCATTAAACAAATATCCAGATCGATACTGCATTTAAAAACTGTTGAAAACTAAGGTTGTTTACCAACAGCTATCTCACAGTGGAGACTGATGTGCTGTTCCAACACAGCAGAGAGACACAGAAAATGCAAAGCACACAAATTTTTAGTCCTGTTGTCAACCTTTTGAAATAAAGTGGTATCTTTGGATTTTAGGTAAGTAAACTAACATTAAGAAACTAATTAATTCGTTGGCACCAAAATATTTTGATGAGTGGGATTTGAAAAATGCTCAAAATGGTAGAAAGTAAACCAGATCAGAAATATAAAACTACTGTATTTTTATAAAATTATTTCCATAACATTTCAATTATTTTTCTTCCTGGGCTGAAGAATCTTCCTGGTTTCTTACCTCTGTCTTCCCTGTGAGGGAACACTTAGTTCATTTTAAATGTCAATGTTAATTGGAGGTATTTTTGCAAATTACACAAATGTAATTTTCTTCTTTTCAGTTACAGTTTGAAACACTGAGTTTAGAAAATACTACATTTTCCTCCCGCATTCATAGCACTGTGATAAAACAATGCTGAGTCACTCGGTTTATAGAACATTCAAATAAAGCAGCACACACAATGGTGATTAATCTTCAAACATTTAAATCTCTGAAAGCTATATATTTACTTTATGACTATTCTTACTAATTCCATCTACAGAAACATTCATCTTGATGGTAATTGGCTCATCAGAATTTTATGAAATGCCATTATTGCAAGAAGTGCTGTCTGTAGACTTGCCAGCACGGCTGAGCCAAGCAATGAAATTATTAGCATTCTAAGTGAAGTAGACCACTAAATATTGATATAACTTAGTATTTAACAGCATTTAGTGTCAATTAAATCTGATCAAATTATGGGCATAGCCCAAAAATCTAAATTTTAACAGGTAAGAACCATTAAATACCTCTGTTAAAACTCCTGTTATTGGTTTACAGTACAAAGTTCACCCAGCTTCAACAAGCTGTAAACATTCCACCACTAAGCATCAGTGCATTTTACAGTGCTGCAGACTTGTCAGGGATGATCACAATGTCATTGCCTATGAACTTTTCTTCCACTGCAAGAATGTTAAAAAGGAAAAAGCCTGTGCAATTTACATCTCTAGGAATTAATCTATTTAAGAATGAAGCATCTCTACCTGTAACCTTTCTATATAAAGTTATCCTCGTTCAACTCTTCAAAGGTGTGTGTCTGTGTTGAAAAAAATACCCCACTATTAAAATGTTGTACACTAAACTCTAAAGTAGAAACTCTAAAGTAGAAATATTAAGTAACATATATTTAGATAAGCAAATAATACTTTCCACGAATTAGGAAGAAAATAATGATGTTTTTAAGAAGTGATTATTTTAGGAACTTGGTATTTTACCCCATATGCCTCACATTATCTTCCATAGAAGGTTTTCATTGTTGTAATTAAGCCAGCACAGACTTAATATCAGCTGTTTTTTCTGTCAGTTTTTGAATAATTTTCCTAAACTTTTCTTTCTTCTGCTGTTTTAACTGCTACTCTATCTGAATTGCAGATGAAGTTGCCATAGAAAAATGTGGTGTGACAAATTATGATGTGTTTGGGGAAAAAAAAGAATGAAAAAGTTGAGAAGGATGCTAGGACAATGAAAAGGAGAGTATCTGCTGTGAATCAGACACTGGTGAAAAACAGTTTTGCTTCCCTACAAATGAAGTCTTGTGGAAACCCTGTTCATTTGGAGTAAGTCACACTCAGATCTATCCTGGCACTGCAGTTAAGCTTCCTGTATCTTTTAGCATAGCAGAGTTTCAGTTTCTAGCTCCCTGGGATACAGCAATTGCCATTAGGTTGATGTGAAACACTGCTTTCAAATTTGGTGTCTATTTTCCTTCCTTTGCCAGGGAAACAGACAGTACCCCTTGGGGAATATGGGATGGGAGAGTAAGGATGACTTCACAATCTCTCTCAGTAAATAGGAAGCATTAACTACAGCAAAGAAACAAACAAAAAAAAGCCCAACTTTTACTTCTGTTTAGTTTTCTAAATGCCACCAAGTGCAGGAAGCAGGAGCGTGGTTCACGGCTGACAAGGGCAGTCTTTTCTCACCTGTCCTACAGTTTATGCAACGTATTCTGGTGGAACAATGGAAAATTAGGTATCGTTGCTCTGTTTGCCTAAAATATTTAAGGTGATACATTTTCCTTTAATTTCTTCTGTGGGAATTAACAGCATATGCATGAGTTTGGTCTGATTTGGACTGAAAAAACTTGGACTGAAAAAACCCCAACAAATTCCCACTTTCCTCTAACTTCTGCTTTCCTAGACATCCCTATGCAGAACAGTATGTCACAACAGCAGATCATTATAATGATGCGAGATTGTATTTCAACATATATCCCCTCACAGTCCCCATCTAGCTCTTTCTATGTTTGATATCATCACTTTCCCTCTTCAGGCCTTACCAAGCAATTAATTTCCCTTTCCTTGCTGTTTGTCCATAATAAAACCCAGAGTAGTGAAGCTAAAAAGAAACTAGAAAATAAATCAAAGGAACTAATTTTGAGTCATATCCATGTGGCTCATCCAATTAAAACAAAAAACATGTGGCTCATCCAATTAAAACAAAAAAATCCCAAAGAAGAATCACCATGCTTTTCCTCTTGTCAATCTGTCAAGCATATAGATAGCCCAAACATTTCACATGCACTCCTATCACCTCCAAAAAGACTGCAGCTTTCACAAGGAGACATTATCAAGCACCACTCTGAAATAATCTGCCAAATTCTGCTACACCAAACATCTTAAAAGCTACACAACTGTATGAATTTAAAATTTAGCCCGCCTCTTGAAAAAACAGGTAAGAAATATTAAGTACTTCTGTTAAAACTCCTGTTATTGGTTTACAGTACAAAGTTCACCCAGCTTCAACAAACTGTAAACATTCCACCACTCAGCATCAGTGCGTTTACAGTGCTGCAGACTTGTCAGGGGTGATCACAATGTCATTGCCTATGAACTTTTCTTCCATTGCAAGAATGCTAAAAAGGAAAAGCCTGTGCAATTTACATCTCTGAGAATGCTTCTGGCCAACAAGTCTATTTTAAAGAACAAGCATCCATCGGTGTAACCTAATCCTAAGAATACCAGGTGGAAACTGGAGGAATAACTGTCTGCATGCTCATATAGTTTATGCATTCTTTGATGGGGGAGCAATTAACCATTGTGATTGATTTTGGTGCACACCAGCCTGCAAAAGGGTAGAAATGCTGCTGGAGACTGGGACAACTGGTCTCCTGAGACTGTGAGAAGCTTCCAAGTAGATTCCCCCTTCCCAGGAGGGAGGCCAGCAGAGTATGCCCACAGCAAACACTGGAACACTCACTTTTGGATGGGTGAGTAAAAATGCCAAGATTCAGTCACATACAAAGTTAAAACCCTGAAGTACTTCCACAGGTGCTTTGTTCCTTTGTAGTTGTGCATTCTGCAAGGCCAAAGACTGTAAACATTTCTAGCTGAACCTGCTTATAAATATACATTATAACCCTTTAGACCTGATTATATTATATGCTGTATTGGCAATACTTAGGTACTGTATTATCAATAAATCTAATCATAATGACCCACATAATCAGCATCATACTTCTTGTGCCTGACCAAGTCTTCTCTCTACTATTCTGCTACACAGATTAAAAACTCTTTATTCCAATTCAAACAAAAAAGCAACTTGTTTCACCAAATGCTAACTGGTATTTGTCCAAATGTTTAAAAAGTTCTCACAGCAAATAGGTACTCTTTTAGGTAGGACTCAGATGACTTTGTCAGTGTTCATTAAGAACTATCATAATATATGTTCAATAATCCATTTCAATAAATGGCATGAGCTGTTGGTAGAGTGATGAAATAGTGTGGGTGCGAGCTTCAGTCACCTGAGAAGTATAGTTAATCCTTTCAGCCACACACCCTGAAACACAGTGGTGTCTAAACTACTAGTTTCCTTCTCCCCCTCCAACTACCATGATGTTTTAAAGAGAGACAGACTTTACACCTACAGTGTATGTTCAAATAGAAGAGTGAGTTATTCCTAAGGGGCTTAATTTAATTTGGCCTCTAACGATACTATCAGAATGAAAGATGCAATACAAATAATCCAGATTTTGGATTTTTGGGTTCTGTCAGCCTGCTATGCTTAGCACCTCACAACATCACACTAACATTTTCTCTCCCATTCCACCTCCTCAAAAGGCGGTCAAGAAAACTAACTTACTCAGTGGCTGCTATCCTATCCTATGTTCTCTTCATATCACAATATCTCCCCTTAGAGGTGTCTCCAGAGCAGTTTTGGTTGTGGAATCAGGGCTCCAAGGAAGCCACAAGACCAAGAAGAGCGGAGAGCTCGAGGGCTTGGGTCTAAGCAGCCTACGTGTGTACAGAAGCTGAAACATGTGCTCCTCAGCCTGAGGGAAAACAAAGTAGTCTCCAATGAGGGAAACCTCACTCAGAAACCATACTTTCCTCTGGACTTTCTGCTTTTTCTTTTCTGCTTTTTTTTTCCCTTATACAGTGGTGAAAAGAAAAACATACAGAGGTGGTAAAATGCTCCAAGTAGTCTTTAACAGCTGGTCAGAGTGACTACACTTGACTTACGAGAAGACTCCAGAGGTCCAACCCATGGAAGGCACCACATCACTAGGAGAAGGATATGGTACAGAATAACCAATATTTGGAACCCCAGTCTTGAAATGCACTTGCCTCAGAAATGCTCCCTTGTTCTTCCCACTGCAGTTTTTCCTTCATCTGCTGGTCTGGGAAAGACTGCTTGCTCCTCTCCTGGTGGAGGGACTGACTCTGCCCATCTGGCAGAAGCACACAACTGTTTGGGGCATTTGTGTGTCTTGTGCAGAACCCCAAACCATTGCAGAACCTTCTTTGGGAGATGAAGGCAGACGTGCACAAAAGGCGGCCCAAAAGACAGTAGTGACACTTCTTTTGTAAAACCAGCCTATTTTCTGCTTTCAATGGACACCATTAGATAATCTTAGATTACAGCAGATAATCACCACTAATCTTAATATGGTTACACAATAACCATGATTAAAGTGACAGACAGGCTGGCCAACACAAAGGTTCCTTTTTGACCCAAATATTGGAATTAATCACACTCGTACCTTCAGTGACAGTTAGTTTTCTATCATTACTCTCCAGCAAATAAACCCCAGGAAAGTCAAACTGTAATTTTAAAATGCATATAAACTTAGCTCCCGGAAGTGTTACTAATAGCACTGAAGAAATCCGACTGCTTACAGATGCATTTAAATTTATGAAAATTACTCTTTATTTTAAATAAAACAGGAAGCAAACTTTCCATTGAAAGATGCCATTCAGAGCACAAGTTTAATATACTCTTGAGTTATGTACACTGACTTCACCCTTTTAATGGATCAGCCTTTCTAGGGGTGTGGTTTCATATTACACTTCATCTGTTATTGCAGGCTACTGCTGAAAGTGGAGGTCCTATTCTCTCATCCTCCCCCTCCGCTTGCTCTAATATTGAGCAGCTGCCCAGTATGAGTCAGATCAGCTTCATGATCTAACAAAAAAATTAGTATTTTTGGTGGGTTAGCAATTCTGACCATTCAGTGAGCTGATCCAAAGGTTCCAAATCATTCTAGGACCACACAGTTCTTCAGTCACACAAAAGAGACACAAAGCTGGCAAGGAGAGAGCAAAGTCAAAACCTTTCCTTTCAGCAGCAGCCTGTATCATCACAACTGTCATTGTACTGCTCCCACCTACATGTTCCTGCTGCTGTGGCTTAGCAGACTCTTCTCTGAGATGACCCTATACTCTAAGTTCATGGAAAACTAAGCCAATTTTAAAGAAGTGTCTCCTCTTCCCCCTTTTTCCCCACATTCCTTCTCCACTGCCCTAGTTCTCATCTGTTCACATGGTAAAGTAGTGCAACCAGTTTACCCAGCAAAAAGCCATTGGTGGGTTGGGTTTTTGCAGGATTAATTTTCTGCTGTTTAGAGCATGGGCACCTGTTACCACAACCAAGAGAAAAAGAGAAAAAGGCACAGCAAGAAGTTGTCCACCTAGTTCAAGGGTGTAACATAAACCACAGGCTACGGACACTTCACCATGAAGCATGGCAACTTAATTTCAACCCACCTCCATCAGCAGCATGAGCTACAGAGATGGTATTTACAAAGCAGTGGCTCAGGAATACTCAGATGCTCTCTCCTCTGATAAGCAACGGGTCAGGTCATTTAAGGCAATAAATTAATAAAGTACAGAAAGTTTTCCTAGAATGTGAATCTGATTGCACTAAGAACAAAATATAGCTTCACATGCTTTCCTAAGCTAGTCCACAGCTTAATTACATCTCATTATGAATTTAAAGGTGGAAAAACTAAAGAGTCATCTTTAGGGCCAATGTATTTTAAAAGTCTTACCACTGAAACAGGCTCCATGGCTTCTTGCTTGATAGGGACTGGGTCAAACATTAGCATCTTTTTTATTCACCTGTTCTGATACCTCTGATGTTCTGTCCTGCTGGGGAAAGACAAGGTGTGAGAAAGCCACAGGAAACACCCATATCAATTTTCTGAATTGTAGAGAACTTACTATTTTGTCAGATTAATGCGAATATTTATCCATCTCTAACATAGATTTTTTAATCTTCGACTGAATTTATCGCAATTTTTTTCCTTCTAAATTGCTATTCAAACAAAGGGGCATCTGCTCACTTTAATGCAAGCTAATTTGAATTTTTGTTGTGCATGTCAGGACACTAAGACCACAGAATTTTCACTTTCATTAGCTGTCAAGTGCTTTAACACATCACAGTTTAGACCAGGCATTTCTCATCAGCATTAAAACCTCAGAATAATCTTGTTTATACAAGTGAACTGATTCTGGAGAGGATCTCTCTTTCCTAAGAATACTAACAGAAACACTCAATAGATATCACATACAGTGACACTGATATCAATGCAAAAAAAAAAGATTTAAATTCAAGACTAACTTGGACTACATTCAACATGCTGCAATGACTTAACAGAAAAAATGCATCAGTAATTATGACATAATAGATTTACTGAGAATTCAACAACTATTTGTGCTAACTGTGCAAAATAAAAGCACTTTAAAAAATCCGTTTGCATTCTGTGCAGCTTCAGGGCTTTTTTTTTTTTTTCAGTGTTAAACCTTACTTGTCCTATCTCTAAAAGCTTGAAATAAAAGTATTTAGTGTAAAGCATGTCATAACTATCATACTACACATTTGCCATACCTCTTCTGGGTAAAGCCATAAGGGTACACAGAGAAACTACAGGGAAGCAAAGGGAAGTTGTTCGCAATGACATTTAGATGGTGCCAAGCTGTTCACAAATCACTCGAGGTTATACATTATATGACTGATGTCAAAGGGGCAAGTTCTGACCGGACACCGTAAATTTCACAGCCCTGCCTGGAAGTGGTACGACCTCTTTTAAGATGCGAGGACAAAAGTAAATGACACAAATTCAATTTGGCCAGTAGATGGCACTGGAAAGAAGCGAATACAGCCAGACTCCACCATCTGCAATTCACCCCACAGGACAGGCTGGAGGCTCACCAACAGGTTCGTAGCTGTGGCCGGCGAATTCTCCCAGAAATGTAAATGAACATTTTAAGATGCACCTGCTCAAATTAAAACAGTTCTAATAAGCCTGCACTAATGAGCAATCTTGCAGTTAACATGTGTTTATAGATCAAAATTTGTTAAGAGCTTCCAGAGAAAGATGGCATGAGTTACAAGCCAACCATTAGTTATTCAGGTACAAAAACAAAGTTTAAAGACTTTTGGAAATCTATTACAACAGTGTGCATTTTGAATAATGGAAACAAGCAAGCAGCAGAAGTAAATTATAGTATCTTCATAATTCATCTTACAAAAGGTGAAGGCCTGACAAAAACAAATCACAAAACTAAAGTGAAACAAATAACGCAGCTTAATGTAATTTCCAGTTTAAACATAGTATGTAGTTTTCATTTGGGAGCAGTCGTGTAAGATGGCACTATTTGCTAAAAGTTGTGGTAATTCCGTAAATACCTTAAGTATGTTTGTGAGAAGGTTATTAATTATACTACTTTCTTTGGATGGTTATCTTTTACATAACCATTATCTAAGTTATCTTTTTCAGGTTTTCAACATTTCACATAGCTAGAACTAACATTTCAGAATACTGACTTCCCAGAAATACATCCACATATCTATGCATCATTCATATTCTCACACATTCATCCACATTGTGAAAACAGAAAAGTTGTACTTTTAGACATGAAAAATGTTTACAGTAAAATGTAGCCACTCAGAGCTCCTACGTAAGAATTTGGAACTAATTCCTTTCAGGTTTCCAGAAACTTTTGATTTTTAGTTTGTATGTGCATAGATAAAGTGACACAACAATGTGTACTTTAGTGAAGGAATAAAGGAAGGAAGAAAGGAGAAAAGATAGGGAAAAAAGAAGAGGAAGGGGAGAAACAGAGAAAAAAGAGAAGGGAAGGGAAGGGAAGGGAAGGGAAGGGAAGGGAAGGGAAGGGAAGGGAAGGGAAGGGAAGGGAAGGGAAGGGAAGGGAAGGGAAGGGAAGGGAAGGGAAGGGAAGGGAAGGGAAGGGAAGGGAAGGGAAGGGAAGGGAAGGGAAGGGAAGGGAAGGGAAGGGAAGGGAAGGGAAGGGAAGGAGAAAAGTTTGTTCTAAGTAACTGCAATGATGCTCATCCTTTCTTTAATTTTTTTAAACTGTATTTTCTTCAGTTTAAGAGTCACTCCTTCTCACCTTTTACTCCAAGAAAGTGTGTGAAAAGACACTTGATACACATTTCACATGTCACGCTACATATTTCCGTGTTTCCTGAGATAGCTCTAAATTACTGTACAGGAATTAAGCTGACAGAGACAACAGGAAGTGTACTACTCTGAACAGAAGTGAAAAGTAATTCTCAATCTTTCCCAAGTGCAGTCATCTAAGAACAGCAAAGGAAAACTTTACTTTTATGTAAGTTACTATGCTTCATCAGAGTATAGGAATCAATCAATCTTCATCACCTTACTCTTAAGCAGAAGGTTTCTTTTCCCGTTTTGATAGTGACTGGAAACCAATTTTCAAGAAAGGAAAATTAATTAAGATGTAACACTTGGTTCTGTAGGATTGCTACAAAGTCAGTGTAAGTCAGCTTTGGATCTGGCATTTAAAATTTAGCTCAAAAGGATGTTTTTCTGAGGCTGCAAATAAACTCACAAAAACCTGCTCTTTGTATTTAAAAATGATGCTCCAAATTGATAGCCTGGACCACACTCATGAGCAAATATGTGCATGTACACTCACACACGAATAAAGCATGGTACTTCCATTAAAAAGCAGATAGTTTTTCCCAGTATATTTGTAAAATCATGCCTACTAACTCAAAACTTTTCAGTCTTTCTCTCCTAAACATTTGAGAAGGGGGCAATAGGGAAGGTAAACAGTCTTGCCTGTTTCTATTACAGAGGAATGAAAAAACAGTTGGGTTCTACTTTACAGAGTGATTTCAGAATGTACTTGTTTGAAGGCCTGCAAATTGTTTAGTACTTACAAATAATTTCTGGAAAATCAAAATACCATCTCTCATTCTTGAGGTGCCCTGGAAAACCCGATGAGGTGACAACAATATATTAACGTTAAATGTATTAAAAAATAAGAACCTTTGCCTTTCACTGTATTAGGTAAACTATTTTGCATTAAAGGGTTTTCTCATGTGAGGTAAAAGAATTTAAAATGAATGTAATCTGAAACTAAACAATTAACTACAATCCAGTAAGCAAACATTCCACCCTCTCTTTTTTTTGCTCTCCCTCTTTTTTTCTGCTAACAAGCCACCCAGTTTTACTTTCTTGCCTCCTCCCATTCACTCCACCCTGTGGATCTCTGCCAAGTCAGTCCAACTTGTCCAAACAGGACACAGCTTTTGATAAGATTTTGCTCACACCCCGCACTTCAGAAAGACGAATGAAGCAACTGGGTTTTGCATGCAAATAAGGACAGGTGCAATGTAAAGTCCAGGCAAAGTCCCTCAGTATTCTCCTATCAGAAGTCCAGCGAAGACAGCAAGCCAGAAACACCACAAACTCTGCCCTTATGATCCAATATACAGCAAGGTATCCATTCCAGAAGGGAAATTCATTATTGTTAGACTTCATCGCCTTGTCAGAATTAAAGACTTCTCAATATTAACTTCCTGACAGGTGTATGGTTTATTGTTTCAGAGACATAATTAAGATTAAATGAAAGCTTAAAGGTACTTAAATGTGTATTCTGACAATAAGGGCTTGTATGGATTATTTACCCTGGATGAAATGTGCAAAGTGGTCAAAAAATGCCCTCAGACTACACATCTGCACTGCAGAGCAGCTGGAAAAGGGCAACCACAGCGCAGCTACTCCCAGCAGCTCTGCACATCTACCTTCAAGGTCCACCAATGCCGCAGGCCTGTTATGAAATGAAAGGGTGGGGTGGAGGGCCAGTTTTGACTGCACATCCAGCAACAAAGGTTTATTCTAACATAAAGCCTGTGCTCTCAATAAATACCTGGAAAAGCAGTCAGTGACTGACTTTTGTTGCAGACAGGGGGGTGGTGACCATACATTCTGCCCCTCTTCACTCTGCCTGAGAACATATATAGGGTTTATTTCCTCAGTCTTTGTGCTGGAGGAAGCAAATGAATGCTGCCCCATGTACAGCAAGTCTTTGTCCTAGAAGCTTCAAGGTATGATTGTTATTGTCAGTATAATTACAGAATAATGCAATGGTATCTGCTAAATTAGCACTGCATGAGTGCCCTCTGCAAAGAACTGCAGCTCTTGCAGCACTGTCTGAATCCAGCAGCCAACATTAAGTCCCATTGCAAAAGCTCTTCAGTCCAAGCACTTTGGGACTCTTTGGGTTGCTCTGAACCTATGGCTTCTGTGAGCCTCAAGTCAAACTTCCTCTGATACAAGGGAGAAACAATAGTATCAGAAGATTCTCCACTGATGAAATCCAAAAGGGAAAGGAGGTTTTCCAAACCCAAGTGAGTAGTCTTCAATGGAACCTCTAAAGAGTTTAACAGAGAGGAACCAGTTTCTGAGACCAACATTCCCTGCAGAAGGTAGAGAAACTGTTTTCCAGAGCTCATAACGTGTTTGCACTTTACTGTACCAGTTGCTCATCAAGACCTGAGTCAGCAAAAAAGTGTTTCTGAAGTTCCATTAACTTTAATGGGAAGTAAGCAAGTGCTTAACTGCACTTGACCCCAAAATAGCAGCAGGCAAAGAAGCTCTCCAGCTCAGCACAGCAGACTCGGCCAAATCAAGCAAGAGCAGTGGAAGGAACAAAGGTCTAGACACCGTGCTGTGGGAAGAGACCAGAGCAGCCAGACCATAAGGAACAGAGCAGAAGGAAAATCATTAAGAAGCAGCACACCAAGAAAATATTCTACTGATCAACAGCTTTCTGTGTTTATTTGCTGGATTTCCACTGGATAATAATAATAATTGTTGAAACAGTTAGAATATTTTGTAAAAGAAAACAGTACCTAGGCAAAAATTTTCTCCTTGAAGTTTTATTGATAGGTATTAAGAAAAAGAGCATTTCTACACAATTCTGGTATTTAGTATTTCAACTAATTTTGCTTCTTAGCAAAGACTTGAAAATCTTTTATCTTTATCCTTTCAGGACTGCAAGCAGGCTGAAAAACTTGTGTTTTGCACTTGTGCATCATAACTTTGTTGATGTCACCTTGTTTGACCTAGAACTTCTTTGACATAATCATTTATCACCTGTGTAGCAGACTAATCAGTATTTCCATTAAAATTCTGATAATACTATTGCAGGATCTTTGAAGCCATACGCCTGGAAATGGCTTTCTTGTATCCAAAAATCTTGGGCAAAAATATTTTCGAAGTGCTTGTTAAGAAAATATCTTTACCAAGGAACAACTGAGCCCATGTAAACCTTGTTCAATCTTCAGCTCTATAATTACTGAACCTAAGAGGAGAAAGAAAAGCTCTTGAGGCACCTCCATTAGACAATATTCTCCCTTATCAGGGCAGACTGCTGTCTGGTTTCCTGTCTCAAGCTACTTCTTAGAAGGAGAAACAGTCTAGTAAGGATAGAAGATCAGACTTTTGAAAACAAGTGAAGTATGTGGAATGGTATGATAATCTTTCTGTTCCAAACTGAACTTCATTTTGTTTTTGTTGTGTTTTTCTTAAGAGATTAATTTTTAAGATAATTTAAAAGGAGAAAGAGTAAACCTTTTTATTATGAGGGAAAAATGACAGAAAATAGTGTTCTCTTATGTGAAGGGTTCTGCTATTTCAGGAAATGTGAGAAAGAGATTAAACATTTTTTATAGCATGGGAAAGAAGAAAGAAAATCTAATCCTAGAGAAAGGATGTATACATTTATGAATAATAGCCTAAATGATTAATTTGAACAAGGATCGGAATACAGGGCAAATGTTGATGAACTTCTATGTACCTATGGAAATGAAAACTACCAGGGAGAAGAGGTGGACAGTGTAGTGGATAGAAATGTTACAGTGATCAGAGCAGCTTACTCTTTAAAAGTGGAAACTCTGTCATGTCTTCATGGATCAAGTTAGTTTGTTGGTAACACACACTGACTGCATGACAGGCAGACCATGCGTTTGGTTGGAGGTTTTTTCCCTTCTGAGTTAGTTTACTATTTAAAACCTGTTGGAGCTTTGTCTTTCCATTTGGCTGATCTACACTTACACTTCCTTCCCCTGGGAGATATCACCTACGGCTACAAAACCCTCAAAGGAAGCTTTGGCATCAAGTGAATGCTTCATGGGAAAGAGTTAAATCTCTCCTAAAACCAGCTCTGCCAAACTTCATATTCTGGATTGGAAGCAACTAGCCTCAGAATGAAAACACAAAGATTTAATGCTGACAGCATAAAAGAACTCTAAAAGACCTCCTGTTAATGGTGTTAATTAATATTTAAAAGTTGGTTTACAAAAATTATTATAATTTTAACCTCAGTTCCCTATTTTATAGAACTTCTGGCTACAAAAAGGTGTGAACCACAAAATTTACTGCATTTATTATACAGCAGTTTCCAATATTAAACACAGTTAAATGCCACTCTTTTCCTCTGTCTTTGGAAAAAAAAAAGATTAACTGTTTGAAATCTTGGGCAAATTAACAGTACAAGAATTAAAATATGTAATCGTGTTCTAATGGATAAACTCATCCACAGTGTTCTAAAACGAACAGAAAACCAACAAAACAAAAACAACTGAGAGCAACAAATTGAAATAATCAATAAACAACTTACCAAAACTGTGTAGCCAAATACTTCTTTTTATCTGGATTTCTGAACAGACAAAAAACAGTTTGCTGTAAGTATGTGCACATAATCCAATAAAAATTATTTTTTCACATATAATTAAGCTCTGAAAGAAGTTTAAAGTGTGTGTTTCAGATATTTCCTAAAGATACCTGCAATGATCTCACACAGCTAACCTGCAGCAACCAGAAAAGCAAGAGCAGGAGCTAAAAGACTACTTTAAAAACTATTGGGGGGAAGAGAGTAAAATGAAAAGGTGGAAGTATTTCTGTGTGTACAGAAGCCATACATATTCCAGCCCATAAGAGACAGAGAAGAATAAACACTCCATCTCGCATTTTCATCCAGGGCACACAGAGGTTAATGCAAGTCTTTCTCTCGATTTCAATGAACTTTGGCTTGGGTCCCTTTGCTCTTCCTCTGTCAGATCCAAAGCAATAGAAAGATTCGTGTTTTTCTCAATTTCCTCTCAATTTTCATTATATCTGCCTGCAACAGGGTGAGGGGGAAAGATAAATATAAAAACAGGAGTAAAACAATTACTGTTATGCCTACAGAAATGCAAAATGCGGAAGTACTTATTAATGCCAAAGATAAGTTAGACAGCGGTGCCTCATTTTCTTTATTACATCTGGAAGACAATGAATCTTTTAGTCTGTATAAGGAGAAAATACCTACTCCTTTTGAGATTTGGAAATACGAAGTGCTTATAGTGGGCCATTCAGGTTGAGTAACGGCCGAAGCCAAAACCCTCTCACAACTATGAGCCTACAGATGTGGACTTTTTTCTCACTTATACTCTTTATACATCAGTGCAACTCTGTGACTTTAATGGAGCTATTCCAGATCAGCTGATGAGCAAGCGAGAGCAGAAAACTGGCTCACAACTTTCTGGAGACTTGAGCTCAAGTTTTCAGTGAACAGAGTGAAGCTCTCCAGTTCACCCCCTTACTATACTGGAGTCGAGGGCGCGCGTTAAAGGTTAACTTGGAAACCTCGTTATGACATAACATAGGCATCTTAAGCAATCCCGAGTGTGTAGAGACACGATAACTCATCGGGTGGGGATTGGGAGTTGAGGGGCAGTGACAAGGGGCCTGGACGAGGCTACCGAACTGCCAGAAAACAGCCTGAAACAGGAAAGAGCACCACATATGCCACTTGGAATGTGTGACGCAAACCCCAGCCTTGAAACAAAGAACAGGAAACAGCTCTGCTGGCTGCGCTGGGGAGAAAGCACAGAGAAACATTTAGGCGGCCCTCCCTGACCCTATATTCATGAGCAGCTGGAGTCTTTTAAAACAACAACAGTGGGTGGAGGTGTTTGTTCATTGGGTGTGAATAAAAACACTGTCCTTATGCAGGGGACCTGCCCTATTTACAAACAGGCTCCCTTAAAATGAGGGAGCAGGAGATTTTAAGACACCACAGGTCAGGAGGATTCACTGAAACCTTCCCTTAGACCAGTTGGTTTATTACTGTATTTACAGAATGCCAGTAGCTAAACAGAGCTCTGGCTTCATGACATCAACGAGGCAGCACCCAGCCTGGCAGCAAGCACCTTCTTCGCAGGCAGAGCTGGGGGATGAGACCGTGACAGGAAGGATTTGTAAAGCTTGGGTCTGCTCCTGGACAGTGGCTCACTCACGCTCAATACTGTTCCATAGCTGAGGACCAACGTCACTCAGTACACCCAAGAATATTTTTCTAAGCCATCACACGCTTAGCCTTTCACATCCCTGTTTTCATACACACTCAAGACTTCATTTCAGAATTTGATTTCCCATGAATTTACTACTTTTATTTTTGACGCACCCAAATATACAGCTGAATAAATGAAATGAGCTGAAGCCGAGGAATAGCACAACTTGTCTAGATTTCATGCAGCAGAATAACTTCAACACTTGTTTTCCTTCAAAGCTGTGGTCTCAAATACTCTCTCTTCTCTTAGGTACCTTGCATCAGTTATTTATATACCACGGATGGGACATCTAATATTATCAAATGTGAGAAAGTGTTACAGCAAATTACGTGGATGACTACCACAGCAACACCAATGAATGCTGTGGGGTTTCGAGGTTGGACTTTAATAACGAACACAGGGTAAAAACTGGCTAATACAGCATCTACACAGCAACGTGTGGGTGTAGGTTTTTTGCCAATAGTATCAGTTCCTTACTTCTTCATACTGAATAACTGGAAATATAGGTAATTTGGTGATTGTATAACATCTCTATTACTGCTGAATCTTCAACTCATCTCACTCACCTTTACATCACTATTTATCTGAAAGCTTTTGCTTTTGGCTAAACAGGTGTTACCTAGGTCAAATGCTCACAGTACCTAAGGGCTCCCTTGCAGCTCTGCAAATTGGAGGAAATTTTGCTTGGATTCTCAGGGAAGGGATAGACCATTTAGCATTCTTTCCTGCCCCCACCCCTTGCCCTGACCCCTAGTCTCTCTTGTGATCTGTACCATAACTATAACAAGGTGCACAGGGAAAAACCACAGGAATATTTGCCTGCTTGTGAAAAAAAAGCTAGTCAAGTCAGCTTCAGGTTTTATATTTTGATGCTAGACAATAACAATTTATTCTTAAAAATACAAGGTGAAAGCTAATTTGAAATAAGTATCTTCTGGGTCAGGTGGGATTATCAAATCCAGATGTAATTCCTTTCACACAAGTACCAGTTGCTCATGTGATTATCATGCCAGTGTATCTTAAAAGTATTCGATGGAAAAGTCACTAGTCAGCAGCCATATAACTCTTTGTTTTCAATACAGGTAATGTATATTTATGAATATTAGTTTAAATGAAGTCTTCAGAGCTCTCCTATCAGACACCCAAATTCAGCTTTTCCCAACAATTAAACCTTCAGAGTTCAGTTCCACAACCAGTGACACCTCCTGAATTTTCAAAGGTGAGGAAGTGAATAAAACACAGCAGACAGTGCAAGTACAGTACCTGAACCAAAAGGGAAGTGTACAAAACAACTTTAATGTATTTCTGTATGTAACTCGGGAACGACCACTTGAGCTACTCTGAACTAGGTCTTTCTCCCAAGCTCCGGTTAAGGTGCTGTGATCTCCCAGCGCAGGCTCGCGTTGCTGAGCCTTCTTTTGCCAGGGCTCCCCTAGCTGTGCCAGGCACTCACCTCACAGCAGTCCAAAGCAAGTAACTCCTATTCCCCTTTCGGTTAAAGACAAATAAACAGAGATCCAGGAAAAAAAAAAAAAAAAAACAACAAACAAAAACCCACCAACAAATGGCATCTAGCAAAGGCAAGGTTATTTCTAACTCCACACTTCACTGCTGTGCTGTCCCACGTTTTACCTTCGCCTGCATGACGGCCAAGCGGTGCTAAGGTGACCTGACAATACGAGGGGCAGACTTTTGAGAACCGATTTCATCCTAGACTTCACCAGGAGTTAAACGGGGGACATGGCGCCTGCCGATCCGCTCCGCGCTACGGGTGGGACACGGCCCGGACGCAAGCTCCTACCCTGCCATCTCGCCCGTCGCCCGCGGAACCGAGTGAACCCGCTGTACTTTCCACCTCGGTTTGGTCGGGCACTGTATCCCGCCCAGGATCCGATGGCACTTCAGTCTCTGCCCGAAGATGCGCCTGCCCGGCCCCGGCGAGAGGCCGGGGGCTGCGGCCGCGTTGGGCGGGAGAGCGGCCCCGAGGGGCGGGCGGCCCGCGGGCCCTCCCGCCGAGGACAGGCGGGCGGGGAAGGGCGCCGGGGGAAGGCGCCCCCCCGAGCGGCCCCGCCGGCCACACAGGTGCGCTGCTTGCCCGGCGGGCGCGGCGACACGGCGGCCCTGCGCCCCCGGCTCCCGCCGGCCGCACAGCGAGTTTCCCGGGTGCCGCGGAGGGAGTCCCGCTCTGAGCCCCCGCGGCAAGTCCTGCTCCCCCTTCCCAGCAACTGCGGCCTGACGGAGACCCAGTTCCCGCCACCCCCGGGGCGGCTGCGGCTCCCGCGGCGTCACCTTGCCGCCTCGGGCTCCGCACTGCTCGCAGCGCCTGGAAACTTTCCTTGTCCGGCACCTCATCCCGCAGCCGGCACAGCCCGGCCCCCGCATTACCCCCGCCCTCACACTTACGCTCGGCGGGCGGTGCGGGGCGCGCCGCGATTCCGTCGGCTCCCGCAGCGCCGGGGGTCGCGGTAGGTGGCGGGGCTGGGGGCGCTCCCGTGGGACCGAGGCGCGAGGCCGGCGTGTCCCGCGTCCCCGCGGCTGAGGCGCCTCGGCGGTGTCTCCGGGTCTGTGTGCGAGGAGGAGCAGCGCGCTCCCGCCCTCCGCCCGCTCGCCTTCCCCCCGGGCTCCTGGCACCGGGCCGCGCTGTCACATGACGCCGGCGCCGCTCGCCCTGCCAGGCTCCCCGGGCCGGCGGGGTGAGTGGCGGTGGGAGGGTCACAGCAGGGAGCGCGGCCGGGCGGGTCCCCGCCCGCGGGGTGGAGGCTCCGCCGAGGGGCCGGGGCAAGTCACCACTCACAAACAAGCGGGCACGCACTGACTACGCGCCCACCCTGCCTCCCGGGGGCAGACAGCCTCTCACAGACACTTAATTAACCCCAGCAGCCTGGGGAGGAGAGGGGAGGGGAACAGGGCCGCCCCACCGAGAAACCTGCCCGTCCAGCTCCTCCTCCCCGCCCGTGTGTCAGGCAGAGGCGTGCACCTGGCAGCAGCCCTGCGGCAGGGCGCACCCCTCCCTGCTTCCCTCCCTCCGCGTCCACCCCGGCCGACCTGCGGCGGCAGCAAAACAACAGCAACACCCAGCGCCCGGGGGGAAGGAAGGGAGGTGCTCACGCTGGGCCGCTGCCGCCGAGCTGGCTTCGCCAGCGGGGGCTGGGAAAGGGCGCGGGGCGGCCGCTCCCCGGCCCTGCCGCCGCGGGCTGCCTGCGCCGCGCCCCGTCGCGCCGAGGGAGGTGGCGGGGCCGGGCGGGGCGAGGGCCGGAGCGCGGCAGGCGTGGGGCAGAGGTGTCGGCGCGGCTCCGCCCCGGCTTGGCGGCTCGCCCGCCGGGACCGCCGGCTGCTGAGGCCCGTGCCGGGGTGGTTTTTATGGCTGCGCTCAGCCCGTCGTGCCCCGGGTGCGCTGCCGCCGGAGGAAAGGGGCTGGCTGGGAGAGGCGCTGCCAGCTTCCCTCGACTCGGCCCCCGTCGCCAGAGGCGGCGATCCCCTCCCTCCCCCACCCGTGCCGCCCCTGCCTGCCCAGCCCTGCGTCTGGCACCCGCCCGGGGCAGGTGTGTGTGCGTGACCCAGCCCGCCCCTTCTCCGGGCTCCGCTCGCAGCGGGAGGGGCAGGAGTGGGGAGCGGCGCGGGGCCGCGCTGCCCGAGGGGGGGCCGCGCTGCGGGGCCGCTCCCGGCACGGGGGATGCGGGGTGCGGCGGGGCGCTGGCTCTGCCCCGGGACCGCGCTTGCTGCTCGAGACAGTTTTCAGCGGAGTGCACTGTACGCGCCCTCTATAAAATGGGAGGCACTTGACAGCCCCAGATAACCGAGGGACTTCACTGGGAGCAATACTTTAAAAAAAAAAAAAAATTAAAAAATTTAAAAAATGTATCCTGGCTGACTGTATCAATTCCACTGGTTAGGGAAAAGTGCTGCTGCCAGTTCACTGTAGTGTGCTTACAATGGTTATAGTGTGCCGTATAAAATCATATTCTCTCCTTACTGATGTATGGTACCTAACCATGAGACCAAGGAAGAGGCAAATGCTGTGCTTGGCAAGGCCCTGTCCAGTGCTAATTGCGTGGACAGATGAAAAGCCAGCGACACTTCATGTGGACGGACAGGTCATCCTGCAGGTCTCCATTTACATGCTTTGTTTCGTAGGTAAAGTCAGTGGAAGGGGCTGAGTATTTCTGGCTCTGCAGGACCAGTCTACATATATAACTGTCTTAATAGGACCCTAATGTAACATACCTGTTTCTTTGTATGTTTGGGTTGAAATTTCTGTTCACTTTGGTTCTTACTGACCCAGCCAATAAGGCAGTAAAAGCAAAGCAAAGAAGGAAGGGGAAAGGATGGGGGAAGTATTTTCAAACACACAGCTGTGCACACATGTTCAGTCTATGTCTTTATTCCTAGGATGTTTTAATAAATCCCCTGACTTAACTTGCTAGTCTGTATGGCTTTAAAAAAGCAAATTAAGACACCAATCTGAAGCCCTGAAGGGTATGACTCAGTGACATAACAATAAATTTTAGTATCTCCTGCTAAGTAATTACACCATATCATGTCACAACAAGGTATTGTTGAAATACTATCATGTAGCTCATATAGTGTCAATTTTTTTATTATAAGCCTGTAAAATAAACAGAATGCTGTGTTACACACATGGGCATAAAATACTTCATTAAGGCTGTGAAAAGGAGTGCTGTAGTTTTCTTGCATGAACATGCTCAAGATAAAGTAGGTACGTCCCAGTTTGCGTTCTTTTATTCTGGGAATTAGCAGAGGTTAAACAGCTAACTGGAACCCTTAGGTCAGAGGCAGAACTGTTTTGATGTCAAATAATGAGAAATGCCAAAATATTTAGTAGTAGCCAGCATGCTGCTCCTGGTGAAGTCACTGGTTTTCTTGCTATTATCTAGCTCTGGCGTCAGGTGAACCTGTTTTAATCTGGTATAGTTTTACTGTCTTCTTGTGAAGTGGAAGAGGAGAGGGAGGATCAAGAATGATGCTTTTGCACTGATTGTACACCTCTCAGAATTTTGTTGCCTTCCTGTGTTCTTTTTTGGCAAGTTCAAATTCTGAAGGGAGCAGAATCTTACTGATTTTAGTGGAAATTGAAAAACCAGAAGGGAGAAGCTGGGAGAAGAGAGAGTCCTTGCCATCTGGTTAGCAGACCCAGCAGTTTTAACCAGGTCTGGAAGTGTTTCTAGATCAAAGGACTGGTTGATGGCAGCCCTTAACATCTTCCAGCACAACACCTCTTCCATCTCTGCTCTAACCATCATCCCCACAGAATGCTTCTGTCTCAAAATGGAAGGAAGAAAAGTGGTATGTAAGTCCTTGGTATTGAAAATAAAGGAATAATGCTGCTCGGGTGTCCTTTGGTTTGTAGCACCTGCCATGAGCCCTTGCAACAAGGTGCAGCATTTAACATGATGGGGCCTTGAGGATCCATAATCCCAAGCATTAGGAAGAGTGTTGGCACGTGCAACTTTCTGATATAAGCAGACAGGAGGTGTTATGTAGAGTGGGTTGAGGGGAACGTATGGATCTCTGGTGTGAACAAATCAGTATTAAAATGTTAAATGAAAGGGTATAATATGTTCAGATGTCTGTTAAAAGCCCAAATCCAGCTATTTGTCAAAATGAACTCTTGCTACATTCAGCTAAATTGCCACTGTGATAAATGTGGCTGTTCTGTCACATTTCTGACATATTCTGCTTCCCAAAAATCAGTTAAAAAAAATAAAAGAAATACTTAAGAATTCTGTGTACTTTTTAATTCCTAAATTCAACTTCAGGTTATGAGGTGAATTGGAAGTAGTTTGCTGGATCCAAGCAATACAATTGTTAAGCTGGCATTTCTTCCAAGTTGTTCTGTGTTACAAAATGTAATAGATGTATAGTCAGTGAGTGGTATTTATGCAGGGAAAATGTCCATTGCAATCAGTGGGCTTTTTCCTTAGTCTACAGATACATGTTTGAAGGTTTTGGAGATCTGTGTATAAACTTACTGTGTTCTGCAGAGTTTCAGGTCAGATAGTCACCTCACACATCTAGTACTCACTGAACAGCTTCTGGAAGGAAGGAGTGAGAGGTCATCACATAGCCAGGAATATTCATTACTTTTGTTAAACACCGTTCACATTTTGGAAGAACCATAAATTTCACACTTAAAATGCTATTAATTTATTGCACCCCAAATGTTTAATCTCCACAGTATGGTGAGGATACATGCTCTAAGTCCAAGCTGTTAGAAATGTAGATGTTGAGGCAGTATGAATTTGAATAGAAGCTTAAATGACTTAAAAGCTTAGGTATGTTTGCGCTGCAGTCACAGACATACCTGAGCTGGTTTAAAACTAGTCAGCTGGGGAACTGGTAGCAATCTAGCTGTGGCAGTGTGGACCTTGTAGCTGGAAAACATGCCCAAAAAGCTAGGTAAATACTTGAGTGGTTAGGCTGGCCTGAGCTCAATGGCCACACTACTACCAGTGCCCAAGACAGGTAATTTAAAGCTTGCCTGGCTGTATGTACACAGTATTGCAGTCACATCACTTGTGACTATAGCATAGACATCTCCTGTGAATCCTGTGACTCAGCCTTGTCTTCTGGCAGATGGTTCCCATGCTGTTCTGGGAGTTTTGTGGCTAGTGTCAATTCAGCGGTCCATGGGAAAGGACTTTGAAGGTATTTAAAAGCTCTCAGCACAACGTCAGATGCGCCTTCATTGCATTCAAACTTCCCATGTTGTAACGGTGGGCTCTCATCTTGTAGCCACTTGAGCACGTGAGCAACCTGTGAGTCAATCTGCATGTCTGCATAATTGGGACCTTCTTGTTTGCTTGGAGGAAGGGCAAGGCAAGGGTGAGTAGCCAGGCTTCCTGGCTCTGTCATCCAGGTGTGGACAAGAGGAAACCACTGGAGGAGCTTGGGCAGAACTGGTATTGAGGTGCATGGGGCCTAGGGCTGTGGCTACTGTGTGAACCCCTCCCTGCCCCCCTCCTGCCCACACGTGGATGATGAGTCTTGCTGCCTGACCTGGCCCAGGTTCCTCCTCCTCCTCCCTGTCCCTTCCTGTGGCCCTTGGACCAAGACAACTACTGTAGTTCCTCATCCCTGAAATGAATACACATTTTGTGCAGAAACAAATTTCAAACACCACAAAACAAGGTTCTTTTGTGTTCACCGCCTCACACAAGGAAAGGATGGATGACTGCTCTTTCTAGTTAAAACCACCAAGTCACACATGACTGCTTTTAACAAAAATCAGCCCTCTGAGGGCCAGCCCTCAAGCCCACTGCAGCAATCAAAATTACAGAGAAAACATGTGGGGACTGGGATGTTGTGTGTGTTCAATTTCTTGTTATATGTTGATGTTTTTAAGAACAGGCATGATTTTGTTTCAGGTGCAATGACTACTGAAGGCTGCTAAGCTTGAATTTCATTATTTGAAGTGTAGGAAGATGGTTGAATTTAGTAGTGATGTCCACGATGTAGTTGAGAGACACTTGAAGTTTTCATAGCAGAAAGAATAACAACAATTTTGGATGCAGGAGCAGATATGTATGTGTGAAGATTGATGGGTTTGGAGACCAAATCTTCATCAAGCTTATGATGATGGATGACGTTATAATTGAGAATGATCTTGTCTAGGTGCCCTGTCTCTTAATACTGTTCTTGAGCTTTATTTCTCTAATTATGTTTTTCCTCAGTAGTGGGGCTGGAATCTCTCCTCAGAGTATATAACAGGAAACAGAAAGATGATGTGGTTCTTCTCTCGTGCAAAAATATATGCAGTCAGTGGTTTGGTTATAAAAGGTTTGTTGCTTTTAGTCTATGTTCAGTGTTCCTTCCCAACAGAAAGCAATGGAAAACACATGGATAAGAAGTGAGTTACTCTGTTGACTTTTACTGTATAATGATTTGTTCTGTGTTCCAAAATATGCTCTGGAAGTCTTGAAATGATGGTGTATTGTGTTTGCATGGCCAGGTTTTGATAGTGGGGGACTACAGAGGTGGCTTCTGTGAGAAGCTGCCAGAAGCTTCCCCCATGTCCAGCAGAGCCAATGCCAAATGGCTCCAGGACAGCCGTGCTGCTGGCCAAGCCTGGGCCAATTAGAAATGGCAGTAACGACTCTGTGATAACATATCTAAGAAGGAAGAAAGTTATTGTGCAGATGTAATTGCAGCCAGAGAAGAGTGGGGCAAGAATATGTGAAAGGAACAACTCTGCAGACACCCAGGTCAGTGGAGCAGGAGGAGCAGGAGGTGCTCCAGGCACCGGAGCTGAGATTCCCCTGCAGCCCGTGGTGCAGACCATGGTGAAGCAGCTGTGCCCCTGCAGCCCATGGAGGACCACGGGGATGCTGAGATCCACCTGCAGCCCGTGGAAGAGTCCCACACTGGAGCAGGTGGATGCCTGAGACAAGGCTGTGACCCCCATGGGAGACTTGTCCTGGAGCAAGGTCCTGGCAGGGACCTGCAGACCCATGGAGAGAGAAGCCCATGCTGGGTCAGGTTTGCTGGTAGGACTTGGAACCCCTTGGGGGACCCACGCTAGAACAGCCTGTCCTAGAAGGACTGCACCCCGTGGAAGAGTGACCTGTGTTGCAGCAGCCTGTGGAGAACTGTTGCCTGTGAGATGGACTCAACACTGGAGAACTGTCTCCTGTGGGAGGGAGCAGGGGAAGGACTGCTTTCCCTGAGCAGTGGCAGAAGCAACGTGTGATGAACTCGTAATCTTCATTGCCTGTCTCTCTGCGCTGCTGGGAGAGGAGGTAGAGCTGGGAAGGAGGGAGGGGTAAGGGAATGTGTTTTTAAGGTCTTATGTTACTTCTCATTATCCTGCTCTGATTTTGTTAACAATAAATTCAGTTAACATCTAAAATTCAAGCCTGTTTTGCCCATGACAGTATTTGGTGAGTGGTCTCTCTCTGTCCTTAACTCATGAGCCCTTCGTGGTATTTTCTCTCCCTTGTCCAGCTATGGAGGGGAACGATAGAGCAGCTTTGGTGGGTGCCTGGCATCCAGCCAGGGTCAACCTATGGTAGATGGGAAATTGAGGGAAGTAATTCTGCTCTTTGCTATTCTCAGAAAATCTTATAAGGCATCAGTTAGATAGAAAGTGGAATTGTTAACAGATCAAAGTTGACTTTGCTGTGCAAAAAGTAACTTAGATGTGTCTGTTTATGTCTACTAAGAGTCCATATCATGTAAAAGTCATTTGACTTTGCTCAGTTAAGCAGCTCAGTGGAGTAGTGCCAGGTTACTCCTAGGGGAAAACCAGGTCTTGGATCTTCCAGGAGATAGTTACGGCTATCTAAGTGCAGTAGTCTATAGTTAAAGCTGCTAGACCTTCAGTTATTACTTATTTGCTTGACTGATGGGAAAATATATACATTTTAAGCTATTTTCTTGAGGAGTTTTTTTGTTTAATTTAAGAATTTATTTCCCTGTTTTGTTGTGTTTTATTATGCATGGCTTTATATAACTTGAGTAGGTGACAGATTGATCTTTGGCAGTTTCATATATCCAGAGATCACAGGTTTTTATGTGTCCTGCAAGAATGGAGGAAAAATTTTGGGTTTAATTTGGCCAATTGTCTTAAAATATGGAGGATGTTAACACTCCTTTCACATTTGGGGACTTGGTTTGCCTGTGTAGTTTAGGATATACTGTCAGGAATTAGAGTCCAGTTCAGGTCTGATGTAACTCTATTGACTTACTGGAATTTCCACAGTCACAAATGACTCATAATACTCAATATTTAAAAACAAACTCCAAAAGCATGCAATTTTGGGAAACAATGTTTGGTTTGGTTTGTTGTTTTGGTTTTTTTTTTCCTTGCAAAGCTGGTATTGTATGAAAAAGATATACTAGAAGAATTTGAAAAGTTAATGTAGAACTAAAAAATGTTGTACCTCTTTTATGCTAATGTTATTGAATGCTTACTGAAAAGTTAGCACATTTCTTTGCTGAATTGTGAGGCCATGAAATGACTTATCAGACAAAATGTAGAATTTAATGCATTTGACTGAAGAATGTACTGAAATTGGTAAAATATTGGTTCCTTCTCTTGCTGTTTGAAAGACCTTTGCAGACTCTGACCAGTTTGAACTAGCTACCATCTTTAGTTGATTTGTGTAAGTTAAAAATATCACTGTATAAAAAAAGTATTTCAGTAAAGGCTGTGACATCCTGGAGAAGAAATGTTGTCAGGAGACCTAAGTGCAGCCTCCTGAGCATTGGACATTACTGAGGAGCACACTGTGGAAATGGGAGACAGTGGTTTCCTAAAAATGAGGGAGTGGGGGAGGGGAATTCTAGCCAAAATGAGAATAAACATTGTTTTGTTGTGAAGTTTTGGAACAAGTTGCCCAGAGAGGCTCTGAAATGTTTTCGAAAGGTTTTCAGGATCTGACTGGAAAAAGTCTAGAGAAATCCGTTCTAAACTCAGAACCTGTTCTGAACAGGAGTTTGAACTAAACCACCTCCTGAGGTCCTTTCCAGTCTGACCAACCGTGTGATTCTTTGCTTCTGCATTAAGTACCACTGTTCGGGGAAGATAAGGATCATTATGTATACTTTAAAATCAGGCTGTTCATGGCAACTTCTAGCTATAAAATGTTGTGCTTGTTAGAAAGAAAACCTGAATGAGAACAAATTGCAAGTTAAAATTATCATAATGCAGGCATTAACAACAAAGTAAAGGAATAGCCAGTGGCTACTGTCTTACATACCTGTATGTAGTACTATATGCTCCAGCAAGAATGGCATCTGTTGGTTAAAAGCTGAGAACGAGTGCTGTTCCCTATTTTAACCAGCAATAATATTATTTTTTATTTTACTGCATGTTCTAAGTATTAAAAGCAAAAAAAAAAAAATTCTAGGAAAATACATAATTTCAAAAGTTTTAAAAAATTTTATCAGCATGTCTATTTTTTTTTAATGTAACTTCTGTTTTCATGATATTCGAAATTACTTTTGTAAGGCAATGATATTTAGAATTTCAGTGTATATAAAAAAAAGATTAAGGGGTGATATCAACTATAGTGTGAAATATATACCTCTTCTATGAAATTTAATTTCTTTGCCTTCTACACAGATAGCTAATAATGCCATTATTGATCCACCTATTTTAATGAAAAATTATTTGACAGAAAATTTTTAATTACATACTTAGAAATACAGTTTCTGCAGTAAGGAAAATATATGTCTCTATCTGCAGAGCAAAATTCTATACTCATAAATTAATGGGAGAAAATGCCTGTTTGATGACTATTGCTTTGACCACCTGTACCTCACATGTCCAACTACAGTATGAAGGCTAGATGAAATTTCACTTATACAGTATGGGTATATTGAGACAGTACAGCCAGCAGAAACTTGAGGTGAGGATTATCTTGTAGGTCTGGTTTTTCATCCTAGCTAGGGTGTGTAACCTTAATAAGTAAGCCAAATAATTACTTATTTACAGATTCAGCAAATAGTAAGGTCACACTGGCATTTCTGAGCAAAGAATGACACTGAACTGATTGGTTAAAGTGGCCTGAATTTGTTTGAAATACTCCAGTAGTAGTTATATTTCAAGCAAAATCCTATGGGATTGTAAAAGAAAAGGTAGTCAGATAGAAGGGGATGTGGCATTCAGAACATCCAAAGTCATGGAGGGGGGGTTACTACATAGGTATCCTGTCCACAGCTCAGTTTATGGTTCAGGATTTCATTAAGAAAGTGAGTGACATTAAAATGATGTGAAAGTAAAGAAACTATTTCACAATATGTGCAAGTCTTTCAGTTGTTCTCATAGCTTCTCCACTGCAACAGGAAAAGCATTTGTACAGAATATTTTGCCAAACACTTTCAAAATTTTTCATTAATCAGATAAAACAATCACCAGAAAAACATCTACCAGTCTAAGCTTTGAGGGAAAACTCACCATTTCTGTTCCTTAATCTACATCACTTCATGCTAGTATTACGTTTTCAAAAAAGACCAGGTTCTTTTTAAGTCCTCGGGTTTTCAGTGTGCATCTCGAAACAGTTTTGAAGGAATCAGTTTGTCAAAAATTGGGAGCCATGGTTCAGCTGCAGCTGGTAACTAGGTACGACACAGCTGCTTGCTGCGCCCTGGCCCCCAGCGTGATGGGGAGAAGAATTGGGGGAAAAAGGTAAAACCTGTGGGTTGAGATAGGAACAGCCTAATCATAGGAATAAAATATAATAATAATAATATTATAGTAATTGTAATGAAAAGGGAGGCAACAAAAAGAAGAGACAGCAAAATAAAACCTAAGAAACACAAATGATGAACACTATAATTGTTCATCACCTGCTGACGAATGCCAGGCCTATCCCTGAGCAGCAATTCACCCCTCCCCCACACAGTTTGTATACTGAGTGTGGCACTCTGAGGTATGGAATATCTCTTTGGCCACTTTGGGCCAACTGTCCTGGCCATGCTCCCTCTGTTCTTCTTGTGTACCACCTTGCTGGCAGAGGATGGGCAGCTGAAAAGTCCTTGACTTAGAGTAAGAACTGCTCAGCAACAACTAAAACATCAGTGTGTTATCAACATTATTCTCATACTAAATCCAAACCCCAGCCCTGTACCAGCTATTAGGAAAAAAAATTAACTCTATCCCAGCCAAAACCAACTCCCAGGACAGTAGGGGAGGCAATACATCATAGAAATTGTTCTCTGTTGGCATTTCTCGAGGCAAACTGGGCTTTTTAAAATTTGGTTGGTTGGTTTGTGGGGTTTTTTTTTAAGGATTTTATTTTATTTTATTTTATTTTAGGTAACAGAAGGAGGAAATAGAATTGAAATGTCTGTATATATATATATATATATATCTGTGCACTACAAGCACTGGAGTCAGGACCTCCTACTTGCCTTCACAGTGGTGGATCATTTACTATCCCTCTTTGTGTTTACATGAACCCTGTTTTTTAAATGCAGTGGACCTGTATCTGACCTGTTCTACATGCTTTGGGAAAAATCTACTAACTTAAGTGTATACTTATTTCAAATGGTGTTGGAGACTTTTTCACGTACAGCACTATACTCATAGGTTGTGAAGTGTATCTAAATGGCCTTTATTTAATTAAAAGCTCCATATGGGTTAAAAGCTCTGGTATCAGTATAATTGGCAGTGACATAGAGCTGTGAGATATAAAACTGGGGGAGCAGGTATATGCGGGAAAGCTGAAACAAGGCTTCTGTTCACAAAATCTGCTAGCCTATATTACCACATGATGTTGATTAATTCTTACTTCTGGTCCTAAATGGCTGTGCCTGATGTCTCTGTCTCATTGGGCTCTCTCCCTGTTTCACTAAAGAAGTAGCAGCATCTGCACTGGTTGTAAAGCGAGCATTTGTAGCAGTTTACAAGAAAGGCAAGATTACAACGGACACTAATTTGGGCGTTTGGGCTTTTTATATGCCTGGGATGCAGGGAATTTCCATTTCAGCTCTTCTTCAGTCCTTTTCTTTAGACTTTGATGACAAGCATCAGATACTCACTAAGGGAATTTCTCTTTGCTGCAGCTCTGTGAAATAGGGAAGCATGATCACCATTTTCAGGAAACTGGTAGTGTGGGTCGGGAAGGGTGAAAATCACAGTGTCTGAATCAGTAGATACTCTGTTAAATGTTCAAATGCCTATCTCAGTTTGGAAGTGCGGACTTAGGCTTCAATGTTTCAAGAGGTCAAGAGCTGAACCTCGCTTTGTCGAAAACATTGGGAAAGCAGTGCACCATCCTTCCCCTCTTACATGCAGGTGTCCATTTGGAGTTCAGTTGTATTTGGTGGAGCAATAGAGAATTTCTGGGCTTTGAGGATAGTGGACTTTTCCTAAGTAATTTCCTAAATTATGAACATGATGGTGAAAAAGCCAAATTAATTTATGAGTTGGTTTAGAAACTTCTTTTTTCCTACCATATGATAAAGAAATATTCATGAGTAATAGAAAAATGCCATGAGCATATTACCGTGGTTAGGTAACATTGCTCAGAGTTTGCTCTGAGGAAACTGGTGATTTTTGAACTGTGCTTATCCAGCCACCACCAGAGATCTTGGGCACAGAGACAGCAATGACACAACAACTGACTAGCTCTGCTTTTTGGGCTAGTTAGCTGGTGTGCTAACTACACCACCGACACCCTGGGCCTAGGCTTAGCTTCTTCCAAAGTTGTTGGTTTCTGTGCACATCACTGTCCTGAATAGTCCAGACAAATGCAATGTACCTTCATTCCTGTTTCCAAGCTGTGGAACGTCTGCTAGTACATGTCGCTGTCTCTCTCTGAACAAAATCTGCTGTTAGCCTTTCAATATTTCTTATGACTGTCCTATGACTAGTTTCACCCAGTCGTTCCCAGATGGTTCAGCCATGTTTTGTCCCTTATGGGCCTCAGGGCAGGCACACAGCCCCCCAGACCTGGAGAGAGGTGTGAAGGGTACCTTTCCCTCCCAGCATTTTTGCACCAAATGTTCTCTGCGTCAGATTTGCGCAGGAGGGTGTTATGTCTCTCCAGACACCCTTACCCTCGCCTCTGCAGAGGTGGGTTATGTAACTTTGTAAGGCTAAATTCCAGTATCTATAGCAACATTTAAACAGAAATAAACCGGTTCCCAAACCAGGAAAAAGTTACTGAAAACTATCCAGAAATTAGATTTTACCTCTCCTGGGCCACATCAAAACATGGGTTGTTGGATCTATATAAACTGTCAATGAAATCCTTTTCCCTACTATGTCCTTTCACAGTATGCAAGAGAGATGGAAGAGAGGAAGAGATCTTTAGAGAGGAGACAGTTGACCTGGAAGAGGAACAGGCATAGCCATGTGGCACTTTCCAAAGATCCAAAGATGCTTTCAGAAGCTTGGTAAGAGGGTTTTAGTAGGGATGGGTGTGGGAAGAGTCGTGGGAATGTTAATAATGGCTGCCTTTTAAAGGGTGTTGGTGCTGGGAGAACACTGCTGCTCATGTGCATGTTGAAGAGTTTGTCTGGGATGTCTGAATCACATGGGACTAAGAAGAACAAGATTAGGAGAACATGAGGATGGCTTTTCAGTTTACTCTCCTCTGTCTACAATAAAGGCATGCTCTCCTCAGGCTTCTTTGGATCCCTTATGAACAGCAAAATTATTCCTGTAGTGAGCACCTCTCAAAGGAACTGCTTCAGCAAAACCTCACCAGTAAGGCATGGCAAAAGCAGATTCACATCAGTGAAGAAATTCCACCTTTGGTAGAAGTTATTTAGAAATACCATCATAAAAATCTGCTGTAAAAATTCGGAACCATAATTTCTTAAATAAATTAAAGTTTTATTTACAAATAAAATATTATCTACATAAACATGCTGTATTTATTTCTGCAGTTATCAAATCTGTTCTGTCATCTCTTTGGGGCAAAAAGTATCCAAAGTCTTCCTTTGGCCTCTTCCATTGTGCCTGCTGCCATGTCTCCTCTTTATGAAGCAGTGGCAGAGTACATCTGGAGAGGGCAATATATTGTGCATAATTCTAATGAAAGGCCTGGACAAACTGCTACTGGTCAAGTGTGTATTCAATGAATAGCTGAAAATTTAGAATTTGGGATTTGTGGAGTCTCCAGTTTTGTACAGAATATATGTATTTTTCTCGGATAACACTAATGGCTCTTACTTTTAATGCAATTTTCAACTTTTTGGTTTTTTGTTCTTCTATGCTTGAATACTTGACTTTTTCAAAAGAAACATTATATAATTGTAGCATTATAATCTGCCACAAAGTTTCATCTCTTTTTGGAGTCTTCTTATGGCAAGTAAGAACTATAAAATAATACAGAAGTCTCAAATCAGAGCTTGACTTATTGGGTTTCAGAGATGATCATAAAATATGTCAGTTATTTAAGATGTAATGTGAAAATAGAAAAGGTGTTTTAATTTAAGAGTCAAGCTATCAAGCTTTAAGGAAATACTATTTTGAAAAATAGGACAGGTAAAATAACATTCATTTTCAAAACAGTTGAATTTTATTATCTTAGGGAAATAATTATAGAACTCAAAATACAAATGATAGTTTCTCTCAAAAAGGTCTATTAACTTGATTTAAAATTTGCCACTAAGTCTGAAATGTTTAAGCTCTCAAATCTTCCAAAGAAAATTGTTGCAAACACCAGTCCTTTGGAGCTGAAAGTTCTCAGAAATAAGCACTTGAGAAAGTTAGAACCTCTTATATGGCCACCATCAACATAGAGAAGTCCTCAGTGACATGCTCTTTCCCCAGTACTCCAGAAACCAAGACCTACTCAGTTAATAAACTAGCTTTTAGTTACATGAATAATTAATAAATACATCATCAATCCATTTAAACTTTATTAAGCAGTTATGAACAGGGCTGGGGAAGAGAGTTAAAGGCAAATAGAAAAAGGATCAGATGTGGAATACTTTGACCACAAAGGTTATAAATCTTTCTTCAGGTGTACAAAAAACCAAACCTAACAATAGCAATCTTGGCAGGTAGTAGTGAAGAACTGGGAGGATCAGAAATTCTAGAGTGAAAAATCAACATACACACCCACTGGACCAAATTCACCCATGTGCTAACAGCCAGCAACAGCCCATTTCATGCATAAATCCTATTTGCATCCTTAAGTTGCAATAAAAGTTTAGGAGTAATTTCAAAGACACTTGAGGAGAGAGAAATTTAGTTTTGTGAAGTCTCCTACATTCTACAAGGACTTGTGTATGTGTCTAACCTAATATACTGCATATATTTCTGGTATAATAATTAATAATGTGTAAACTTAAAATGCTGGCTGTAAAGGTTAGGAAGAATTGGAACCTAAGCAAAGGAATGTAAGATATTAAGAATAAATCATAAAGTCTGTCTCTTTAAGTATGTCAGCAGTAATGGAGTAGTTAGTGTAGGCACAGGGCTTTATATATCAAAACCACTGTATGAACAATGGCCCAGATTCTAAATGCCAGTATGTCAATGGTTCCAAGGAAATGCAAGGGCCTGCTTTGATAGCGTTTCTCTTCACTCAGCTTTGTGTGTAAGAGAGTCAACTCTTTTTTTACCTCCTATAGTTTACAGATGAAGTAGCATGAGGGGGTAAGACCAGCAAAATATTCAGTTCTTAGTTCTGAAGTAATTAGACACAAATCTTGAAAAAACAGTGATTCTGTGAATACAGTCACTTCAGCTGTGCTGCACCAAGAAGTTATTTGTCCCTGCATATTTAGCATAAGATATCCTTGGGTGTGCCCAGTGATAACTGTAATTGAGAGAGAGCAAAGCACCGCAGGTCCCTTTTTATGCCAGTGGCTCTCACACTGAGGAACCTTGAAAACTCTCTTGTTTCACACAGGCTATCTGTGGAATTCCTGCCATCTATGTGCAATGAATTCAGACTGAGGTCTTAGTACTGGCTTCCTTCAATCGAGTTTTGTTATGCACTTGGCATGCTTTCACACCCAAACCTCCCATCTGCAGCCTGCACCTGCATTGCTCAATATTTAACTCAAAGATCTCTGAACTTCCTGGACCATTAAGGTGTCTCTCTGTTTGCGGCTTGCTGGTGCGGCTGTTGCTTACCATAAGAAGGGAGTTTAAATGCAGTACACCAATGTCGTTTTCCAGTTTCCTCAGTTTTGTTTCTGCTCACTGAAAAGAGCTCCTGTCTGGCATGCTGCAGCTTTTCTTCGGCATGAAGCGTGGGGCATGAAGAGCAGAGTGTAGCATTTACAACCTGAAATTAAAATGCTATTGCTTTGCATTCTTACATTTTCTGCACAGTAGCAGAGTGAGTGCAGGGTGTACTGCTGTCTTTACCACAAACAAACCCACTATTTTCTGCTCTCAGCTACTGAACTATTTGAAAAAGAGCAATTCCTTTGTCTTATGACTCTTTCTGATAAGCTGGCAATAAGAATTGTGGACTCCCATGCAGCCTCTTGTATGACACATCTGGGCTTCTCCATGACAGGCACTCCACATTCAGCAGCTCAATGGATTAGAGATACAGTAGGTATTTGCCCAGTGATTTTACAACTACATTGCACCACAAATTATTCACCCTGGCTTTATAGCCATACCTCTCCCTTCCTGATCTTGTCAGTCTTTTCAGAAGGCTAAGTCCAGCATGATAAAGTGAGAGATATCTCTTTGGAGTTCCCCTGTAGGTGCATACAAATTTCTGGGGAGCTGTGTACTTAGTAAGACCAAATATTTCAAAATCAAGAGTTACTCCTAAAAATGATAAAATTGTGTGTGTGCACATGCAAATACTTCTGGGTACACTCAAATATGTGTGAATGTGTATATCATTACAGATCCACACATAGTGGCTTGCATAACCTAAGAACTTGAAGGTTCACAGGTCTGACTTTTATGTATGGAAGGTGACATAATACTTGTGAAGGCTCGAGGTCTGCTCTACACTAGAAAGTATGTTTGGAGCTGGCAAGCCTTCTACAGTTATGATCAGAGGAAAGATTGCTTTTGTTCATATCCCTTCTTTCCTGGGAAAAATACCCAAAAATCAAACCAACACTTTCCTGGTACGACTGTGTCTCCACTGGAATTTTACTGAATCCAGAGCAGTAAAGTATCACTTAGAACTGCTCTGGATGTGGAACCTGACTGCTCTCTTCAAGCTGGCTTGAAGGGGTTAGGGGGTATGGACTGGCCACCCAGTGACAGAAAACCCTTTGTGTGTGACCACTTTTTTCTAGGCAAGGCACTACAAGCAATTAATAATCCATGTAAAACTGCTGTTGATAAGTTTGCAGGCAACAAGAAGAAAGTTGTTTGTTGAAAGAGGCAGGGTTTAATGCTCTTAGCACAGGATTGTGATTGAAGATCTCCTGTCTTCATCTTGTGACTTTGACAGTGATTGTCTGTCTTTTGATAGATATTCTCTATGTGCTTCTATTTACCTTCTCTGAAATGGGCTACAAAGTTTTACTTAGCTTTTAAGAGCCAGAAATAATTAGTTTCTTTTACAAATACTGTCAAGACATAAACCATCAATCTTCAGACTCATCTACCTTTTGTTTCTGAGTATTAGGTGTCCTAGATATGCATTCAGAGGAGAGAGACCTCTCCAGAGGGTAAGACCTCCCCATGTGTCAGTGTAGGTGAAGGTTTTTCTTCTAAAAGAAATCTCCCTTTTCCAGCCATTATAGAGATAATCTAAATTATTGACTTAGGCTGACTTTTTAATGGCTGAGGTGAAGTGAAATGGACTCCATCCTAGACAGTTAATTGTTGTTTATAGACTGTGAAGAGAAGGCAGAGTTTGTGCTTCACATCTCTGGCCTCTGAAATGAAAAGACCTGCATAAATGAGGCTGATGAGTGTTTCACAAGGGAACCGAAAAAGAAGCATTCTAACCCAAATTTGAAACAATTTAAGTAAAATCTTCCATCAAAGCTGAGTTGTTTCCATGAATTAGGTGGAATGGTCTGCAGGGCTGCTTGGAGCTTTCAAGTGGAATTGGAACACAGGATCACGAAGTATTTCAACAGCTCAGGTGGCTGGCTAGGGAAGAGAAGCTACAAGGCAAGAAAAATAGCTGTTATAGATATTATCACTGCTAGGGAGCAAGGCCAGTGCAATAGTCCAAGTGCAAGCCTGCTACGTCACTGGGAAGCTAAACAGAGGGAGAGAGTTTTAGGCCATCCATCCGAGTGGACCAGCAGAGACTCAGAAGTGCTCAGCTCCAGGAGGCAGAATGCCAGCCACATTACTAACACAGACTCCTTCGCCAGCTGAGCTTTTTGGCAACGCTGGTGTCAGCGAAGCAAAACACGGCTTAATGAGATTGCAGAAGGAATGACAGGCGATGGCTGGAGGTGGGCAAAACTTCAGTAGACAATAGCTGCAGTTTCACCATGTGGTGACAAGGTTGCAGATAGACCAGAAAGTGACCCCTGGGTGGGACCACCTCATTCAACAGAAAGGTGGTCTTTGATGAAAACAGGCTGAAGTCAAAAACCAGGCTTGTAACACTCCAGGATTCACAGTTCATGTTAACAAACTGGCCTCTTCCTGAAAGCCAAAATTTCCAAATCCTGGCTGCTTCAACACTGCTAGTCTCTCCCACAGTCCTCTAGGTTTACTGCGTGTTCCATGCTCTCTGAGTGCTTGTGCTCAATGTGAGGCAGTTTGCAGCAGGGCTGTGTCACTGGGCACCACTCGGCAGAGGAGCCTGGGCAGGGATGAGACCCCACACAGCACAGTCTGGGTAACCGATGTACTGGAAGCTGCTTTTAGCGGGGACAACTACTGGCAGCATGTCTGTAGCCATAGCAAGCCAGGGTGATTTCAGGAAAAGAGTAAACATGAGTAACACTTGCCTGACAGCTCTTGATTTAAATTAAAAAGTGATTTTGAGGTGGTAGTACCTGTCAGCTATTGCAATCCTTGAAACATTGGTGATGCCTAGTGTTCTATGGATGGCTGAACCCCATTAAACTTATAGGTTATACCTATAGGATTAGTACCTATTAGGTAGGATGATACAATTCAAAAAGACATTTTGGATCATCAAGTCTGTGTCTCTCCTGTTGCAGACAACTGTATCATACAGTCCCTCTCACTAGTTAGTTGTGTCTCTCTGTAAAGCGGTTAAGTTTCTATTTCCGCTAATTGTCTGTTTCAGAAACGAGGTTTTTTGCTGGTTAAGAATCTACATTATCGTACAAATATCAGAATTCCAATTTCCATCAAGTGTCAGCATTATCCAATAGCTGAAAAAGTTATTTTAGCTTTCTGATGTTATGCTTGATTCCATTTTCACTAATGACCTTTACTTCATTAGGTTAAACAAATGAGCCTATTGTATTTTCATGTATGGTAGCCTATACGTTCTTTGGCTCATGCCAGTCATCTGCACTGCTTTTGCATCCTGAATTCATCCCTTCTGAACAAGTGACCAGAATTGTATACAAAATACCTCAGATTTAGGTGAAGCAATGCACATTTCCATGAATATTGTTCCATTTTTAGTGGAAACATTTTGTCTGAAATATCCCAGGACATTACTTAGTTCATAATTACACTTGGGTCTAATGGGTTTCCTGTGGTCTTGGTATCCTCTGTTTTCTCTTCTGTGGTTTCATTTGATAACCTCCACCATGCTGCAGGAATCCTTGATTCTAATCCCTAAACACAGGAATTAATATTACATTTCATTTATTTTTAACCTACAGGAACATTTTGTTCAATGGTGAATTTATAAACTACTTAATTAACTGTCCCTGACTGATATCAATGCAGACAGTTAATGAATTCATTATTATTTTTATTTCACATAAACAAAAAAAAAAATTTGGATGTACTCAGAGTGTGTGTTGCGTAATTTATGAGACCATTAACATTTGGGTGGGTTAAAAAAAAAGATAGTAGTAGTAATATTGAGTACTAAAGGGAAATCTTTAATTTAGATTTCTAAATCCTTATACCAATGGTGTACAATTTTACTAAATTTAATTGAGTTTCATAGTTTGTCCCTTTGCAGGAGGGAGAATGTATCTACTGCATTTTTCATTCCAAACACATTAAATAACTTTTCCCCTGATAAAACCACACCTTCCTTGTGCAAGGATAACTAAGCAATAAGACAGTTTGACCAAAGTTAGCTTAATTAATACACTTCTGCAATTCAAGTATGAGAGGCTTGCAGAAAACTAGCTGGTGAAGTTCTCCAGCCTACAGATGTGCAAGGGCCAAACATTACTTTTGGTGAAGGATAGTATGCTGAGTTGTACAAAAAATGGTTTTATGGTTTTTGTGCTGTTGGAATCACCAATATTTCTCTTGTTTATTTCTATAACAAATCCTATATTTTAGAATAAATATAGGAGGGTAAAGCTCAGGGATAGCATTTTATTTTAAGACAGTTTCCCTGGCTTTGAATGCTTGTTTTCTCAACTCTGTGGTTGTACTGATGGTATTATTTTTCTTGCCATCTCTGTGTATGCTTTATATACATAACATTCATGAAGATGCAAAAATATTACATGCAGTGCAAGAAAGGCTTATCCATTGTCTTTTTATTACTGGCAGTTCTTGAGAAATGGAAAACAGTGCTTGCTTTCTTTTTCATTCTTTTTAATTTTTTGCTCTATTTCAAGCTCAGAGATGGGGCCTTTGGGAACTATGACATTGTTTTTCCTACTTTGAGGAAAATGTAACTGTCATCCAGAAGTGCCTTATCTGCCACATTTCTCTCCCTGAAGCAATGTTTTATAGAAGTACTTGTTTATAACTGTAGAGGATCTTTGGCTACCACATACCCTCTGGCTTAAATAGTTATTCCTAGGAATCTGACCAGTCATACTTCCTTAAAAAGAAAAGCTGCCAGGTCATTTTGGTGCTAGCACTGTTTGAAAAACAAGATAAAAAGCTTTACAAAAAGAAATATTAACCAGACCAAAACAATGCCATAGTCTCTAGAAACATTTCATGCTCCAGGTGAGTTTGATGTTCACAAGAGAAGGACAAGTCTGTGGGTAAATAAGGAACTTTATTTTTTTTTCCCAGCTTTCAGTGTAGCAGATGACCAAAATCATGATCTTGATGTCCCTAGTGTCATACATTGTCTTTGCTCTGCCTCCAGTGGACTTTGTATTTTGGTTTTCTTTATCATCTTGGGTCTTTGGGATCTGTTATATACAAATACAAATTGTCTTCTTTTGGGTATTAAAAAGGTTGCTACAAAAACTGTTAGATATTAACGTTGGTTTGGATTTTCAAAGGCAGGAAAATGAGGTAGGTCCCCATAGGTAGCTAGGTCCACTAAATGCCATGGGAAATTTAACTGTTAAAAACAACAATCCTTGCCACTGTAGGCAGGGTGCCCAGGTAAGTTAAGATATATCGTGTATAGCATGCTAATAGTTAAATCCATAAATGTCAGCTGGTTCAGCTCTCAGGAGAATAAGGAAATTGTGGATAAAATATAGCTACAACATTTGATAAGAATTAAAGTCTTTCTTTGGTTCTCTTTTTGCTGAAGAGGATCACAGATAGTCTTTTAAAAGAGGAATTATGATCAGAGGCAGGGAAAAAGGAAGAGCTGACTTGCCAGCTAATATGCATTTTTAAGTTAAAAATCAGAAATAGATTCGGAATTTATATTGTAGCTTGAAAAGAAAGAATGAAGAATGGATTTTTTTTTCCTACAGCAGTGACACATCCAGTTTCTCAGACTTTGAGCTAACCTGTACTGTTTTTGCAGATATAGTGTCCATATCTAAAAATATCACTCCACACTTTTGGGTAAGCTATAAGCAACTGATAGTCCTGGAGGCCAGTCTGTGGGGATGAACTCTGGTGTCCCTGTGAAGCCTTAAGCTCAGAGGCTAAGAAAAAGAGTAATGACAGAAGTCCCTACAGAACAAGAACATAATTTTGCCAAGATTAGCAGAAGAAATTGTAATGTTTAAACCAAAAATTAAATCTGAATAGCAGACATTTTTATTGAGCAATTGTACAGAGTTGAAAACAAAGGGATCTGTGTTTGCCCTCCCCTTTTTATGATTCTCTTTGAAGTTTATTTTCTGTTTAAATGAACTTGCTTACTTCCCAGAAATTCATTCCTCTTTCTATAAGTAGATTCATGAAGCAGAAATTATGTCTTCATGTTACACAAACTCCACACCCTTTGTGTTTTATTGCACTACCGGTAGTTTGGTCTTGTTCAGATGTTTGCTTGCGAAGGAGATACGGGGCTCTGGTTGTGATAGTAATTTATTACCTGTTTTATAGTTGCCATTTGGCCTCTAATTTTAAAGGTAACCTGAAATGTTTTCTTAGGAAATGTTTAGCCTTGGACTTGTGTACCCAGCCCTCTGGGATGCTCAACCGCCTCAAACTCTTCTGTGAGCACCAAGTACACTTAAATAACATTGGGGGCTGAACCAAATGCTGAATGTCTCACAAAAAGGAAAAGAAAACTGAGAAAGCTTCACCTTAATTTAACTTCTTCCACATCTTTCAAAAATTGTTAATGTTTTACCTTGGAAGACATTTCCCAGCATTTGCAGAGTGGGTAACTGTGCAGTTCACTATGTGAGCAGTCATCAACAAATCGCTGTGTCTGAGGCAGGAAGTAAAAATGCACTGAAGGTCCCAGTGCAATGCTCCAGAGATGAGATTTCATTTCCCAGACTATGCCATCAATTTTGGGAAAATATACTTTAAAAAGTTGAGTATACTTTGAGCATAGGCCATGCCCAAAGTCTGTATGTGCCCACACTCACAAGTGCAAGAGCCCGGGTCAGATTTGTCATTATAGCTCCTTGGCCCGCAGCAATGATGTCATGTAGGTAGATCTGATCATCAAAACATCTTAAAAACACATTCCAGAATGGTTAAAGAGGGATATAATCAGTCAAGCAGCTGTCTGGAGAAAATGGTGGTGCTGTGCAAGCTACAGGCACTCTGTGGCTGGTAATAGTGGTGTGTGGGATGAGAAGCAGGGAATATACCTCTACTGGAGGCGGATCTCTGGCTGCACGCTTCCCATCTCTACTCTCTTCTACTTGCCACTTTCATTTCTTTTTGTTCTGGGATTTTTTGCTGCATAACGCAAGCAAGTTTTTGGCTTTTCCACCTTAAAAAAATCTCCATCTTTGATCTCAATTTCTTCTGTAGCTACTGCTTCTGCTTTCTCCTTTTCATGAAATTTTTAAACACCACTAGGATTTCCTCTCTTTTTTATGAGAGAACCCATTCAGTCTGCTGTTCAAGTCTTAGCTGAGTTTTAGAACCATCCTGCAATTTCAAACTTCTTTATCCTATCAGGCTTCTCTGGCACATAGTCTGGGCTCCCTTTCCACACATGGCCCTGCTCTTAGCTCTGAGTGTTTCTGCAGCACAGTCATCACTGCTCTGTGTGGGTCTTATGGAATCTGCACTTGGTCCATGTGTGCCAAAGCTTTGCACAGAGTGTGCAAAACAGTACAGCAACAACTGGACCTGAGGCTGGGTCCACAGTTTCACACATGCACATGATAAATCAGTAAACAAAAATGCGGATATTGAAAAGGACAAAACCCACAATAACATGTTGAGCTTCACATGATAATTTTGTTGAGTTTCTGCAATGTCACTGCCCTTATAAAGGCAGTTGCAAGATGCTTTTTGCATGTCACTTTGAGTGTTCCTTCTCGTATGAATGCCTGTCTAAATAATGAACTCTGGTTCTGTGCAGCACCTGTGGGAGTTACTTTCAATGGTGAGCACATGAGAGAGAGAGTGAGCACGAACATGGAGCACTTTCTGCCAAGTTCAACAGCCCATGCAGATCTTGCTGACCAAGGAGACACTGTGTGTGAGGAAGTTTATACCTTTGGTCTCACTGAGAATGAAAAAAGGGGTTTATTTCTTACCAGCTTGTACATATATCTCAGGCTGTGCTTGCACAGCAGGTGGTCGCTTAGTGTTTTTCATTCTGTCTTTCTGAGTACAGAGCAAGCAAGGATTTGTGGTTTCCTTCTTTATCAAGAACAGCAAAATCAAAACAGTAATATTCCACATGTCTCCGTTCATGGAAATGATCTTCTCAGGACTGGAGAAAAGATTTAACCATTTCAGTTTAGAAGAAACCACTTTTAAAATAAGAGTTTAATTTTAAAATAAGGGTCTTTAACCAGTGAAGTGATGTCACTGGTATTAAGTTACTTCTGCTTGGATCTGTTACCCCAGATTCATGTCATGTCTACACCATCATGTCAGTGTGTCAGCTATCTAAAATACTAAATACCTGCTCACAAAGTGAAAGCAGTCAGGTGCCATCATTTCCAAGGGAGATACAAGTCAGTTCCAGTCCCAGATCTACATCACTGGTTAGAATGGGAATGCTCTCATTCCAGAAAATCTACCTGAAAACCAAGATTTATTATAATATAGACATTTCATGCTGATCTATCTCCATAGCTTCCACACTAGAACTGGTTCTCTATGTCCTATCTGACAGAAGCGTGAACAGAGCCATGCAGTAGTGTCCCCTTCTTTCCCCTCTCTTGGCAGCTGGTCTTCTCAGTATTTTCCTTATGATTTTCACCCTTGTGTTTTCCTCTTCCTCTACATTTCTCCAAATGTTTCTGGTATATGAACCTGAACTTCCCCATAGAACTTCAAAACCAGTTTAACTGACGTTGAACTTCCTAGAAATTAGGACAAATTTGGATTTAAATGGCACAAATTGGATAACTCATTTTCAGTAGAGTTGAATCTGAATTGAGATTTTGGGTCTGGGCCTGAATTTGTGTTAGATCAAATCTGAACATAGTTTTGAAAAACATACAAAGATGGAAAAATTAGACTCAAGTCCAAAGCCCTAAGCCCTGGATTTAAGTGCTCTTGTATCCAAGGTTCCATTTTCCCACAGCAGATAGATACAAAACTCAAATCTGTAGTTCTGGCTGTGGCTTATCTCATAGTTCTGTTTCACAGCTCAAATTTACATCCTTGTAATACACATTAATAGTCCTCTCTGTCCTTCTGCAAAGACATCAGATCAGATTTCAGCTCTTTCAGCATTGATGCTGGGTGTGCCACCTTGTTCTGTAAGTCACTGTGCTTGCCACGCTCGCTGCACTCTCACTGGATCGTGTGCTCAGTGTTGAGCTCGCGGGTACAGCAGCTGTAGGTGCAGGTCTGATGTTTCATATGCCACACTCCCAAACAGCCAGCAGTAAATACAAGCTCACCTGTAAGCATCATTCATGAGGTTTGGGGGCTGATTTGATTCCCACCAAAATCCGGGCAAGAAGCTCCTCTGATTGATGTAGGATCCAAACTATCAGTGTGAGGGTCTCTTAGAAATTATGATCTTTCACACAGTGTTTGTCCAATTATAATAAGGAGCAAAATGCCTCATTATATTTTCTATAAATAAAAAAGTCAGGCCTTTGGGAAAATACAGTGTCTAGGACAGGAAACCACGGTAGAAGAATAAGGGTTTTTCATGTCACTGCAGTCTTAGGACACAATGTTTAACAGGCAAATTCCTGTCATGGACTATACTCCTGGGTCTGCAGTGGTTAGAAATGCCAGATTGCAGTCATAGCTTGTCTCTGGTGTGGAACTGACAGCGGTGACCTCTGAAGGGAAAAGAGATCAGGTGCTGGAGAGATGGTAAAGGGGAGAAGTGAGGAATTAAAACTAAAAGTATGTCCTGACATCTTGGTAAGTTTGGCTCAGCCATTCAGTCTAAGCTTCATTATGTGAATAAAACTCAAATCCTGAATTTTGGGACTCACACAGAAAAAATCTCTGTGGAGCACCAGACATTGATGAAGAGCATCACAGTCTTGCTGTATGCATAGCAGCCTCTGCTGAAATGTAAACCCTGGAGATCTTTAAACATTGTTATTTGTTCATGATTGAAACTACACTCAGGATTAATTAACCTTTTTGCTTTCCAGCAAGATATCTGGAATTTTGCGACATCATCCTCATTTAACATTTATCTACAGAAATGAAAGAATTATGGGACTGTATTCTGTTTAAAAGTGCCAATTTGTCATGGGATAGTTTGATTTAACAACCAAGAAATTCATTGGAGTTACTAGAGACATATTTTTTAGGATTTTCCAATGTAAAAACTGATGGCTTGACCTCATTTGAGGGCTAGGGAAACAGGTTTCTCTTTAGCTGAGACCGAGCGAGCTAGATTTTACCCTTGACTGAGTTGGGAAAGCCCAGGGATCAACAACTCTAGATAGTATTTATAAAGAAAGAACTTGGGCAGCCAGCACAGCTTACTCAAAGGCTACATGAAAATTCATGGCTACTACCGTGAAAACAGGCCTAAGAAAAACATTAGTGTATCCTGTTTGATAATTTGAATTATGATTAGCAAAACGAGAGAATGCTTTTCATTCCCTTTGCTCACGAAGGCCTCTCCCATCAGGAGTAATTGGCACAGTTATCAGTGAACCAACCAGCTAAGGCATGGTACCCAGGGCACTTTGGGCAGTCAGGCACTGACAGAGGTCCCTGATTTTGGGAGAGGTGCTGATTAGGGAGGGAGTGAAAGTGGAGTTCTAAACATAGAGAGGCAGTAGGAATAGATGGTGAAGTAATAATTTTTGTGTGCCATATAGTTAGAAAATATGTGATACTATCACAAAAGGATTTCACAATTTTCCTGTGGAAAATATTTATCTTTTCCTGGATGTAGGTGTCTTCTGCAGGTTCTTCTCACAGAAGTGGGGCTTTCTGTTGCAAGTGCCTTAGTTGCTCTAACACCAAAGCTGGCCCTGGGCCCTGATACTGTAAGTACAACTTTTTGGAGAGCTGTTTAGCTGAGCTCAGAAGCACACATAGCCTCTCTGAATGTCCATTCTCAAGTTACTCATCAGCTGAACAAGTACAATGCAGAGCTAAAACAGTGTTTGTGTGTGTATCCACTGTGTAGTTCATATAGTATAGTTGCCTATAGAAAAAGACAGGAAAAGGAGCCCCTGTGAGTGTTGTGCACGGGAATTAGAGGCAGAATACATGCTTGAAAGTGGCATATCCAGTGGGCTAGCACAGCACTGAAATTAGGTGGCTTGAAATAGGTGACCATCTGCTACATCTCCCTTGCAAGAGCTGGAGGGATCCGTCTGCAAGAATAGTTTGGCTGGGGATTTTCTTTCTCAGCTGGGGAATTTTCTTCCCCAGTTCTGCTGTAGTTTTTGTATGTGTTCAGAAATTAATGAATTAATGAGGTTTCCTTCCTTGAAAATGATGAAAACATAGCCAGCCATGCCACTGGCAGTGCCTCTTTGCCACACCAGTGTGCAGCTCCAGTTTTGCAATCTGATTCGTGTATGTAGACACAAGCTAAATGAACATCTGCATGCACACACAGCCAAGACCTACAGAAAAGACTGAGATTTCAAAATTCCATGTAAATTCCTAAAAATATGGCACCCTCACATAAATGTGTTTTTCCACATTTCCACATTATCATTCAAGTTATGATAACCAAAATTTTGTTTTCCTGATGGTTTGTTTACCTAATAAAGGGTGTTTATGTTATTGCGCAGATTTTTATAGAAATCCTCAGAACATAACCCCCTTATTGGTATAACTGTGTGAAAGTATGAAACTGACTGGAAGTGCAGTAACAAGTAAGTTATTGATGCCCCAGAGCCACAGACTATGAACAGAACTACAACACCTCCTGGAGAAATGGGTCTGCTGCTGAAAAAGTTTTAGTTCATAGAAATGGCACATTTGTACATCCACAGTCTCGCAGACGAGTGTTCAGACATTTGCAAAAGGATACAGGACTTAAGACATTTAACTCTGATGGTCGAGCTCCTGCTAGTTGTGATCTACAGATGAATCTTCTTACATGATTAAAAAAAAAAAACGGAAAATGTAAAAGAAGCCTTTTAAGCCTTGGAGGAAGGCTGAAGGGGAAAAATAAAGGCTACCAACTGCAGCTCTTGAAGTCTGCTGAGTTTAAAGATCTTAGTGAAGCAAATGAAGATTGTCACAGGAAAACAAGAGAAGATCTGCAAAAAAGCTGGTAACACACAGATTTGAAACTGAATCATGAGAAAAAGAGGCTTAGCTTGATGCTGTTGAGATGAATAAACCCCTGAGGCAATTAACTTTTTACGTTCAGAGGTGTGAACGAGTCAGATTTTTTAGGGAGAGGTAGCGTCTTTTGCTCAAATAGCACATGATATTGCAGACTGGGGATGGAACCACAAAGGTAAGAGAGAAAAAGTAGGAATGAGAGCGGGGGAAGGGGAATGTAATGTTTACTGCAAGAGTAGGGTAACCGGGGCTGGGAATCAACAGCAAGCAGCAAATACAATCTTTTCTGAGAACCACTGGGAGGGAGGGCTGAGGATGCAGTGAGCTGGCAGTGAACCAACAGCTGAGGAAATGGTGGAAGAAGAAAGGGTTGAATTCGTGGAAAATTAGTTTTCTTTCTCTGGGAGAGAGGTTGTTTTGTTTTTGACAGTCTCATTTGAACAGAAAGAGGAATTTGCCATCTGTGGAGACATCACTTCCAGAAAATCTTAACCTTTTCCTGACCGACTGTGGAGCAGCAGCTGCTTCAGACACTAACTGTGCAGTAGCCTCAGTCACTCTCATTTTTTACTACCACGAGTTTGAAAAGTCAGGGGTCTTTATAACTTTGTGATACAGAGACTTTCAGTTCTTCTAACATGACCTTTAGTGGCATTACACCACTGGAAGCACAAATCTCCTTTCTTGGCCGTAACTCGCATCCATAAATGGTGTATGCTTACACCCAGGGACATAATGCGCAGTGTCACAGCTTTTCATGCAGCGAGGACTGATTGCTAGGATCTCTGGGAAGCTAATTTCATTACGTGTCCTCCATAGTTTGAAGTAAGAAAGTTACATTATTTATGTCCTTTTTGTTTGTCGCACTTGGGGTGCTCAAATAGCCTGAGTGATGAGTGGCCTGGAGGCAAATCGGTAAGTATCAGTTGTGCCATAGAGTCAGGTGAGCAGTGCAGCAAACTAATAGTTAAATTTGAATTACAGTAAATCATGCTAGGGTGGCACAGGAAAATAAAAGCCAGCAAGAAGGGCTAATTCTAAAAATAAAGCAGAAGTTGTTTGTTAGGGTGGTCTGGAAAGAAACACGGTAGTAAAATTTGTAGATGCCGTTTTGTGAAACATTACAGGAATGTGTAGCAAACATGAAGAATTCACTGCTTTATTGTGATGAAAGGAAAACCATGGCTCAGTAAAATAGGAGTTGTATTCCTCATATTCCTCAAAGATACTTGCTTTTGGATGAATAGCTGAAGAGAACTGATATAAAGTTTTGAAACTGAACTTTCCCTTTGAAAAATGCTGCTCCACAAGGTACAAGATGTATTTCACAAAGAAGAATGTTGAAAACAAATGGCTTTTTCAATGGGAAAATTTCAAACAAATTCAAAATTGAATTGTGATGTTCCATTTGGATATTCTCTCCTTGTTTTATTTTGATTCCCCTGCATCACTTTTCCTGAATTTTTACTGTTGGTATTCTTGTTGTATTTCCATATGTATTTATATTTTATTTATGTTCATGCATGTATGTGCATGTGTGTATTATGTGATGATCTTTTAACACTATTAGCATTTTTTACTAATTGAAATATTTTTGATTTTTCCTGTAAAATATATGAACTGTATTTTTCATCTCAAATCTGGTTGAAAACACACTCTAGCATGCTGGAAATTCCCCATGTCTAAATGAACTCCATTTCCTGAGAAGCTGTGCTGCCAGCTGATAATTTGGTTGGAAATCATCTCTCCAACATCTACATTTGTGCTCAGGTTGTTGGTTTTTTTTAATAGGTAATGGTTATTTTCTTGTCCTTGAATTTTCTTAAATACTTTATTGCTACTTTCCCATGATACTTACAGTGATGTGAAAAATCCTCAAAACCTGTTAACTAGTGCTTCTGCAACTGAAATATAGTAACTGGCCATAAACTCACAGCATCATGGAGTAATTGAGGTGGGACCTCTGGATATTGTGTAGTCCACCCCCCGTGCCCTGCTCTGAGCAGGTCAGCTGGAGCTGGTTGCTCAGACCATGTTTAAATACCTCCAAGGATGGAGACTCCACAGCCTCTCTGGGCAACCTGTGCTAGTGCTTGGTTCCCTTCATAGTGCAAGCAATTTCCTTGTATCTAATTGGAATTTCCCATGTTGGAGCATGTGTCTCTCATCCTGCCCCTGTGCATCTCCAAGGAGAGCCTGACTCTGTCCTCTCTGCACACTCCCATGCAACAGCTGCTGTTTTTACTGGGCATCTCAACCACTTAGCTGCACCCAGACTGTACTCTGCTGCCTTGCAGCCTGCACAGTAGCTGCAGCTCAGGCTGTGCTGACAGGTGTGGAGTGGCAACTTATGAAATACAATAATATGATTGTAAACACTTGTTGGATCATATCATCAGCTCTGCTGTTATCTCTTACAAGATAATAAAAGATAAACCTTTATCCAGGGTTTGAATCCATTGATTTTTACCCAGTATGGATGAAGGACTTCAGATGGTGCTGTGTGTTTTGCAAACAGAGTAGGTCTGTGTCTGCTCAGAGAGTACTGTGGTTTACTATCTGGATGGAGTCATTGGGCTTCTGGAGGAACCTACAAACTTAGGCAAAAAAGTATTTTTAACCAGTCGATAGTTATCTGGGATTCCTCACATTTTTTATCTAGGGGGGTTGGTTTGGTAATTCAAGAATAGTACACTTAACCTGAAAGAAAATATGTGTATGGCAAGGATTCTCACCAGTTATCACATCCAGCTACTCTTCTTTTGTCAGTTTACGAAATATTTGGATTAGAAAAGGGGCACAACCATTAGGTGCTGGCTGGCAAAAGGCTTTGCTGGGCTCTCTGAGGCTCATGTGGAGCCCTGAAGAGGAATGGTGTGATGGCAGCAGAGATAGGTGCAGGCTGAACAACAGGAGGGGTGGTTGGCAGGAAGGGCTGTCCCCAGAGCACTGATTCAGCAGCCAGAAGCTAATTGTGCAAGAGGAATGGCACTTTTAAGGTGTTTACATTCTCTTATCAGACCTGTCAGTGTAAATAATGCCTTTGTCAGCCGTATGGCTGTGACCAAAAAGCTTTGCAAATGCAGTGCAAGGACTGTCTGGACCTCCTGTAGCAAGGTAAATCATGATGTTTGAGCCCTTGGAAGTCCTTAGGAAAGGGACAGGAGAGATATGATTCTGCCATGGTCAGAAAATTGCTTCATCCTATTTCATCTAATTTCAACCTTCATGGCTCTATTACCTTCAGAGAACCCATGCTGATTTAAGATCTTGTTCAGAGTACCCAAATGCTCTAAGAAGTGCTGTAGTTAAGCATTATACTCTTGTATAAGTTTTCACATCATGAAAACTTTTAAACGATATATGTAATTAAAATTATATATGTATGTATATTTGCATTATATAGTTCTTTAAGAGCCTCTTTCAGGCCACTTACAGCAACAGGTTTAACTTCTAGGAGCAAACACAGAAAATACTAGTGAAAAAAAAGAGGCAGAGAGGAGATTTGTGATTTGAAAGCTTTTAACTTATAAGATGAGGAGTTTTCATTCCTGCTCCAGTCTCACACAGGAATCTGGAGAAGGAAACAAAAATATTACACTTCTTTTCCAACCAGAAATGAGTTTTCAAACAGAATGTAAACACCTAAGTCTCTGCTTACAGCCTCAAAAATACTTTGCATTATATGCTCCAGTAAGACAATTAGATTCCCCAAATCAGTAATTAGTCTTGAGAAATTTAAGCTTGAGTATCAAGTCCCAGAATCAGCGTGAGGTGACTGAAGTGATAAAGATTTACATTTCCTTTTTAGTCTTTGTGCATCTTTTCAAAATGTAATTGAATTAACAGCTGAATACAATAAATTGCTTATAGCAATAAAGCTACCCCACTGTATAAGCTGTGATACACCCCCGCTCTGAATAACATGCTCTTCTCAAAAAGGGTACAGTCATATTATAAAAGGTATAGAGAAGGTGAAGAAATATCACTTAAGATATGGAATAGCTTTCATATCAGAAACACTTCAGTAGACCAAGATCCCTGAGCCCAAGGAGAGATAACTGAGGGAGGATAAACTAACAGTTGATAAACGGAGCGGAAGGGAGAAAATGTGCGTGGGTTGAACTGCTTACTGTTTCTTGTGGTACAAGATTTAGGTGGGATCAAATGAAATCATCCGGTGGGAAATTCAAACAAAATTAATAAAAGGAGATGAAACCATGTGACATGTTGCTAAAATAGAATTAATTGGCATCGGGTATTGTGGACACTGGGGGCCTCTGGGGTTTCAAAAAGTAATTAAATTAAAGTAGAAAGTTAAGCATCAAGCACACTGAGAGCTCTGAAAGGATGCAGCAAGCCAAAGCAATACTTAAGCAATTCAATTTATTCAGTACAGAACTTTTTAACATCATATTCAATAACACATTTATTCTGTTTTCTCTTTTTTTATCCTTAACCCCACTACATCCTGTTTTAAAATCGAGCTGCTCAGGACAGGGACTATCCTGTATGTTTGTTCAATACTTCTGAATTGATGTTCTGTAAAGTGACAAATGTTTTTGTGGTACTTTCTAAACGATAAGCAATTCTCCCCACTAGTGCCTGACCGGTGTGTACCTGGCTGCTTTTCAGAAGGAAAACAGCGTAAGTAAAAATACCTTGAGTCGAGTCAACAGCAGATCCAAGAAACAGTGATATCACTGTTATGCTTGTCTTTTTTGCGTGTCTGCTGACAACTTGACAGGGAGCAGGGAGCAGGGAGCTGACTGAATGTAAGAGATGTCACTGCACCTAATACAAAAAGGTGAACCATTATGCCAAATGCAAATAAATATCTTTGCAAATTTTGCTATAATGACAGCGAGTGGAGCTACAAACCTTGTCACACAGATGTAAACACTTTCAAGAGAAAAGTATCAATTTTACAGAAATTGAATTTCCACCCATGCCACGGAATCTTTCTCAAGGCTAGGTGCAGATTATTATTGTTGAGGTGCCTGTGGCAGTTTGGCAGTTTGGGTGGGAGACACAGAGAGCATCTCCTGGATAACACTGACACAAATAAGCAGCCTGAGAAGCCGCTCTGCTGTGGCAGCTGCCTGCCAGTCACAGACATCTTCAGGCCCTGTCCTTTAAAAACACTGTCAGTGAGTGGAGGATGAGCTACACCTCTTCAAAAAGCTTTCTTGAAACAATCACAAACAAATAAAACACATCTAACTTGCACGCTACCATGTGAGTAAGCTTGGGGAAATAAGTTATGTAAGAGAAAAATGTTCTAAATGAACCCCGACAGCTTAACCTCATTTTTGGTAGCTGTTTATAAAGAGCCTTGTGGCTGTACTATTGAAGATGATTAAAGGAATTTTTTTCACCCTCAAATGAGGTGTTTCTTTGATTGAAAAGGTTAAGGAAATAGAGTTAAGGACCTTCAGGTCCCATAATCTTGAGCAAGCTCCAGTGCAGAGATCTGGCACCCTGTTCTATGGCAGAGAAGGTCTTCATTACTGTATTGAGCCATGGCAGCCATAATAATAGAGTTCAGGCACTAAAACCTGCTTATGTTGGTGCTACCTGAACAGTCTAATGCTGTACCCCTCCTGGAGGGGCCTGATCATTTTTAAAATGCCAACAGAAGTCCTCTCCCTGAGCAGACAAATCCCCTTGCCTTCCCCCAAGTTTTATTTTTAAGTGCCAGCAATTAACTTGTAATTATCAATGAACAGAAGCACCACTGAAAGACAGTATGTTGCTTCCTTGAAGGGCAATAATTTACTGAAGTCTTGGCTTTAGGCAGATGACTTTATAAACTGCTCTTGCTATTTCTTCAGTACAGTATATACAGATTAGCTGTGGTTTGTAATCTGCAAGGGCGTTATTGTTTGCATTATCCACATAAATCTTCCAGCATCTGTGTATTTCATAAGGGTAAAAACATTTCTGCCTATTACAAGAACACGACTATTGTAATAAACTCATGTTATGACAGACTGTAATTACTGCAAGCAGTCTCCCCAAAGCCTACAGCCAGGGTGTTGCACTGAAACAAGAATATTTCCAGCAGCCTAGAGAGGATCAGCAGATCATGATCAAGCTGCACAACATCGCATATTTGCTGTCGGTCCTGCCTCGCCGTAGGGACGGGTGACCAACAGCCCAATTCCCCAGGGCTAAGTTTGCTGCCCTTTGCCCACTGCTTGTGGAGAAGGCCAGGGCGGAGCTGTCTGGCCGCGGGGCCGCGGGGCTGCTGCCGAGGGAGGGGACGGGATGTGCAATGCCCTTGGGCACACACGCCCGCAGAGGCGCACACGCACCCAACGCACCGGCTCTGCCTGCAGTGGGCAGGAACAAGCTCCCACCAATCAATTGGGACATGAAGCACTAAGTGCTGAAGTTAAATATTTCTAAAATCGCTCCCCAGAGCATTATGAAGTTGTCGGAGTGATTCTCTGAACTGCCAGTGAGCTCGGCACGCTCAGACGTCTTGCAGAGATCTGCAAAGATCTGTGCTAGTGCTTGAAAATTGCACCAGATCGAACCAGGAACCTGCTTTGATCTCACATAAAATCGTAGAGGGGCTATTGTGGCACGCAAATAGTGAGCAGAAAATTTAGTTGCATGATTTATGCTCAGCCATGAAGTTGTATGGTAGTTAGATTTCAATTTGGTAGCAATATCTCCCCCCTACACTTCCAAATTAGAAACTGGGCTAAGAATTGGCTCCTCCAGCCAACTGTTAGACTTCTGAAAAGCACTTTTCCCCATGACATGGATTTCAAAAAGTGCCTGACACAAAAGCAGTACAACCCTACTGCATTAAATGAATTAAAAATTTCTTAATTGATAGCTCTCAAAGAACAAGATTTTAAAGGCTTTATTATAAGAAGAAGCCATTTGTAATACTGATTGGTTTTGCCTTCAATTTCCATGAATCTGTGACTATTTGCCGGGCCTTTAGTTTTTTCTTTGGAAACCTCTCAGGCTGTAAATCCATGACTACTAACACTGGATCCGTGTTTGACTGGATCTCCCAGAAATACATGTTTGATTCAGATCAGGTGTGGCACAGGATCACACTTCTGTGTAATCACCCCAAGCACATTTATGTTGCCTCTCTGTGCTGGCCTGGCTGGTGAAAATCTGGACGGGATCAGGCAGGCACGGTAATGGGTCAGGCATAAAGCTTGCAGGTACCAGTCAAAGTGAACCCAACAGGGATTTTTTTGGTACTATCTGAATTGTCAGAGTGAGTTTATACTATATCAGTGCTTTGCAGATGGGTTTCTGGTATTTGTGATCCCAATCAATCCAGATATACACAGCTTTTTTCACACCAGCAGTAACAGCCTTAAGTGTAAAGGCTGTATTTCTCAGATCTTTGATCTCAGGATAAGGGCAGACACATTGCCTTGTCTTGCCATGGCAAGGTTGTACAGGAAAAAACCCCCCACCAGTCTAACCCTCTGTTCCTGCTTGATACTGTGAGTGAAGTATTACAAAGAATGTAGAAAGAAGAATATTTCCTTTCTGCTTATTTTTGTTTTATTCAATTTTTATTAAGTGTGACTATATATTTGAAATATCATTTTGTCAGCTCTTTTCCCTTACCGCTCCCAGAACAACAAAGAAGGAAAACAAAACAACCTCCCCCATGAGGGAGCTGATTCTCCAGCAGAGGAAAGGTGGCCTTATGTTTTATATCTGTTTCATGTATACTACATTCCACTAATGTTCAGCCAAGTGGCACACAGAAGACATGCCACTGACAGAGGAATGGGAGTGGACTAAGCAGGAAAGTGGTGGAAGAGGAAAGGAGTGATGGATAAAAGTTAACCTGCCCCTAACTAAAGCTAGGGACAGGTTTTTGTGCAATGGTTTGAGCAGAAGCTGTTTTTGCCCGCTGGACTTAATTTCAAGTTCTGCCTCTCTGTGGTAAAGGGGTTCCTGTGACCCCAGACTGGTTCTTGAGGGTGGCTGAAGAGGTCAAGAGAGGACCAGGAACCCCAGGGTGTGCTAAATCAGAGGCTGGCACAGGTGCTGACCTGCCTTGTGCAGCAGGGCTGGGAGCATGCAGCTGCCCGCAGTCAGCCACACCTGCCATAGGTGAGGCATTGCTGCAGCCAGGAGCTGAACTGAGTTTATCCACCCTGTTTTTCTAATAGCTACATGTCCCTCTTCATTCCTGTAATGTGCTACTTGTTCCATTGCCACATGCAATGGAAGCTCCTCCTTGCTTCTCCTGCTTCAGGGTGTTTTTAAAGGCCTATTACCAAACTGTGATAAAAAAATCAATCCCACAAGAAGAGGAGATTTTATCAAGCAGTGAGGGGTGCTGGTTTTGAACTAAGCAAATAAAACATCTCTTACATAGTTCTAGGGAGATAGAGCAGAGGAGCTATCTAAGCCAAGGTGGCAGTGATACTGCATAGATATGAATCCTTAAGCAATAGCTTATAGGAAACATGTATACCCCAGGACAGGTATAATAAATATTATCAGGTTTTTAAAAAAATGAAGACTATCAGAGTTGGTTTTCTTCGGAGAGATGTAAGTTAGGAGGCTCCAGCCTTTATAAATAAATTTTCTTTTTTTTTTTAATGTCATTGTGGTTGTACTGACTAAGGTTACTGAGAAGTTTTACTGTTGGTGTATGTATATGAAAGACATTTTGAATAATGACATATACTTATGTACCAAGACATTCATTATGCAGTCTCATTATGAAATTCAAATATTAATTATACAATTCATGATGCAATTATACAATGACATTTATTCAATATACATGTATATATATACACACATATATATATCTGTATCAAAGAGACCTTTTTTAACTGCCAAAATGAACGTTTTGGACAACAAGAAGTAATTTCTTTTATGAGGACCTATGTCGGACCTAACCATAATGTGATATGCTCTGCCTATTTAAAGTTGGCTTTCTGAGGTCAGAAGAGACATAAAAAACATAACTGAGATTCTCTTGCAGATGAAATATAATTAAATCCACAACTGCTACTGGCGTCACGTCTTCTAAACAAAGTGAAAGACGGATCTATGTTCTGTCATAGCACACCACAGTGGAACTGCAAAGAGAACCAAATTTCTTCTGTTTCAAAGGAAAAGCTGAGTCATGTTTGTGTTCATTCAGGAAGGGCACTAGCTGGGAAAGAGCCGAGACAAATGCAAGCTGGAGTGGTTTCCTACATCTGAAAGACTTCTCACAGGCAGAGAGGACACGTGGGCGTAAGGAAGTGAACTTGAGCCTGTGCGAATATAGATGAGCTTTTAGATATTTCTGGCCTGACTGATGGCACCCACCAGCACGTCACCTCCTAGCAGAAGAGACTATCTCCCAGGTGAGGATGCTGCAAGAAACTTGCACTACAGATGCATAATAATTTCAGATGTTGAAGTCCGTCATGGGTAAAACAGCTGTGAGGGAGAAGGGGCACTGTCTGCACTGGTGGATCACTGAGGTGAGCATGAGCTATGAGCTCTGCCTTGCCCCAGGCGGTGCGGGGCTGAGGGAGCTGCTCGTAGGGTGACAGGGGCACAAAGGTGGTAGCATCCCTGAGATCCCTGGCTCACTGACTCCCCAGATAAGCATCCTCATTTCCCTGCAAATGCTCACAGGCATGCAAAGCCATCCTGCCAGCAACATGCCCTCAGCTTTACTGCAGTACATAAAGGTTTTATGTGCTTTATCCGTAAATCTCTCTTTGTTAGTTCTCTCTCTCTTCAGTTCTCTGTGGGGGAAGACTGCCTAGCAGTCATGCTGCAGAACACTTGTAGCAATATAATAAAGTAAAATTTCTGCCTCTTTGAGAGGCTGGTTATTTCAGTATGTTTAAGGGACCAAAACATTTGCCCACACAATCCTTTAGTTTAGGAAGTCACAAAGATTTCACCTGTAGGTAGAGCAGAGACTTTTATGTTTCCTTGGGAATACTGTAGTATTTCTGTATTGGATACCATACAAGAAGAAAGAAGGGTTTGGATCTGAATCTTGTTTGAAATGGCAGGAACTTGAGCTGACACTTCAGTAACTAATTATTAAAACCCTATCATTTTCAATTTTTTAAACTGAATTAAATTTCTGATGGTATTATATTGCTGTGAAACTTGATTGGCAAATTGATAAAGTAAGTAATTGAGAAATATGAAGTTTCATAATGGGAACAAAGACTCCATGTTAAAGAAGAGCAAGTTAGAAAAAAGGCTGTTTCCAGCTCAGTAAGACTTCGAGTTATTTTGGTGTGATTTATTACCTGGATAAATTTGATGCCTGATCTTAAACTCATCTGTTCACCACACTGTAAATACAGACACAAAACTCTCTTTGTTTTGCTTCCTGTAATCTGTCAATTGCATTTGGATTGCCACATTCATAAAAATTCTCAGATCTGTGCTTCAGCTATGTGATTTGTGGAGCCTTCTCCCAAACAGGAGCACAGCACTTTAACATGTAGGGACATGAAAACAGCACGGATGTGGCAGATGGTGCTGAAGAAGACAAGATGAATGTCAACTGCATTTTCCCACAACATCCTCATCTGCGTGCCTCACACTTTGACAAAAAACTTGGTGAATTTTTTCAAATGTATTTCTCTTACTAGCACCCTGATAGATAAAAAAAGTAATACAACATTTGCAAATACTCAAATGTTTCTTTTTCTGTTCCTTTCAGACTTGCAGTTCACAGAAATACAAATCACCTTATCTTTCACAGGAGGAGAACAGATTGTGGAAGGCACCATTAGCCATGTCACTGATTATCCATTCTATACATTTGAATTTTAATTTTATTAGCTAAAATTCAGCTTTTCAGTTGGCATCCTTGTTCTGTTTGGTATGTTTGTTTACAACCACGTTTTCTGGAGATAAGTGACTAAGGCAAAATCTTATCCTGATTCTTCTAATGAAGGAAAAGATTGCATATGAACCCTGGGGACTCAAGAAATCAGATGAAAAATACAAAGAACAAAAATGTCATTTTGCTTTGTAATCTTATGATTCTTTGGGACCTGACTTGTGGCTGTGCTGTGCTAGGATTTGGCAATGACATGATTGTTCATTTCTTCCTCCCTGTTTTCCATTCTGTGCTTCTTGGAAGTGTTTCCTGGAAAGAGCTTCTACTCTTCCACTTTTGTCAGGTCAGCTTTTCTGCCTATAACCTGGTTTTGTGGCCACAGTAGCCCCATATTACTGTGTTCATCCTCATGGTGCTGCTGGTAGGGGGATGATCATAGCTGCTGCAAGTGGAGCAGAGGCAGCGGGGCTGTGAGTACTCCACCCCCAGGGCATGGGCTCCAGGGTGGGCTGGAGCAGTGGTCCTCGGACAGCAACACTTCTGAGTTCTCCACTCTCGCTTGTCGTTGGCCTGAGCTCAGACAGCTCATGAGTCCCTTCTGCACCTGTGGCAAGAGACATTTCTGTCTCACTCCAGGTGTTCTTGTCCACCTGATAAAGGTCATAGGATATGTTTGCACAGGCAAACAAGCCAGGCAGAGGCTTCACGGGGCCATGCACTGCATGGGAATAAGTGTGCCCTTGAGTGCACTTCAATGTGTTTGGGTGCACATAAAGTTCATCCCTGTGAGTACCAGCTGGGCTGCCCTAGAACATGCCTTGAAGGTACTTCTGCAGGCAAGTCAGATGGATAGGAGGTGGATATGGCCTGGAGCCTTGTCTTTTTGATACTGCTGTACCACAGTGGAGTTGAACTCCAGAGACTAAGGGCTAGACTAATATTTAGGCTGGTGTCTGGCTAACCTAATGCTAGCATATTCCTGAGATCATCAGAACCCCCTGCACAAGGTCTGCTTAGCTTGAGAGGCACTTGATGCCCTTTGGCGTCGATAACGACAGAAGTTAAGGCTATAATGCACCTACATTTTTGCTGCCAGCATGCATACAATCCTTCCTCCTAAATGTCTCTGAGCTGTTAATACCTGCTTACTGAGGGCATTGACAGCTCCAAGTGTCTCCACCTTGCCAGGAACATGCAATCTGAGAGACCACATCTGCATTGCACCTGTCCCAAAACATGAGAAAACTCAAATACCTCCAAACAAACAAAACCAAACCCCCAAAACCTCACAAAGAGATGCTGGAAATTGAAGTCTTGATCCTTCTGGGTTTAAACCCAGTTCTCTTGTAAAAAGTGCACAGTTCAATAGACTAGAGGATATTCTGCAGTGGGACTCAGCTCTCTCAGTTTCTATAAAGTACTTAAATGTTCACTGGATGAGGGCTGGAGTGTTCATCCCAGCTCAGTGCTTTCTGGGCATGATCTCACACCAGGGTGTGAGAATTTTTTCTCTCTGGCCAAAGGAGCATTTAAAAATTCTGCGCAAAGCAGTGCCATTGACACTGAGAGCCTGGGTGGCTTGCTTGTTTTGGAGACAGAAGACCTGAAGTTAAATCCCTGCTCTAAGTCAGGCAGAAGAGAAGGTATCCAAACCTGAATCTTCCACCTCCAGGGTGAGTTCTCCTGCTGCTGGGCTACTGGGTGTTATCTCTGCCACTACATCCTCCTCCTCCTCCTCCTCTTTCTGTGTATAGTCACTGACCTGGTTTAGCTTGTCTCTGATTGGAAGAAAGAACCTGTTTGCAGCCTGGACTCAGGCATTGGTGCTTTAGGAGAAGTCTAACTTACTACTCATCCGTCTCCTGGCATTTCCTAGATCATGTTCAGCATCTTTGCACCCGTGCTGCACAAGCATCTCAATCTCCTTATGGGGCAAATAAAGAACTTGTAAAAGACACTGGGTGCCTTCATGCCAAAGGGTGAGAATGAAACTTAGATATTACATATTTATTCCTTAGCATTTTTCCTAAGCCACACAGCATGTGTCCGAAAGTGGAGGGAACTGCTAGAAGTTCTCACAGGTCCCATCTGAAACAGGACCATCTAGCTCTCTTCTCTCTCTGGAGATCCATTTCTATCTTTGATGCTTTCCTGTGCTCATCTAAGCAGATCCCCATGACTGGATTGTGCCTTTGTAAGCCTTTGGGCAGGGTTTGTGTCTTCCTTTTTGTTCCACATTTATATCACCATTATTACTATTGACATAACCTGATTTCAACAGGACCTGATGGACTCTTCTGGATATGTTGAAGTTCTTGCAGGATAGGGCTGTGGATAATAAGTGTATATGGCCACTTACTCACTGTAAATTGGCTGATTACCAGGTCCATCCTGTAATCTCTTGGTTGTCCCACATACCTTTATTTGGCAGAAGCAGAGCTATTGTTAGCCAGTCAATATTTCTCCACAAAATATCGTAAATGCAAGATTTCTCATGAAACTTCAGCATATCTGCAGCTGAAGACAATTCTGAATCAACCCTAACAAATGAAAGGGCTACATTTCAGTCCAAAGATTTCTGCTGTGGCAAAGAAACCTAATGAGATGGGAGATATATATAGGGTAGGGCGTCTCTTAGGGAGGGGAGGATTGATGCCCCAGTGCCAAAAGCAATGATTTATTGAGCGAGCCATGGCTGCAGGGACTGTGAATGATGCGTATCCTCCGTGGATTCATCATATGTCTTTAAGTACTGTTTGTGAAAGACATCTCAGGCAAAAGGAACTTGGTATTAAGGACAGCTAACTTCTGGTGGTATGTAGAGCAGGGGAGAGAGAAAACTCCCCATGGCTTCCTCCGTAACATCTGTCATGATCAGGAGAGCCTAAGAGCAGTGTTCTGGAGGGTGGCCTTGTACTCCAAATACCAACTAAAATCAGAGTGGAAAGATTGGTTAGTGTAGATTTTCTCTTCCAGGAAGTGACAGATGATGAATACTGATATACAAAATCAGCTCATTTTTGTGTGATAACTGGGATTCAAAGCACATTGGTTGTCTGGAGACCAAAAGGCAGAACTGTTTGCCACAGGAAAGCCCATAGGACTGACAGTGAAAAATTTAAAGCAGGTTTTGCAACTGGTAGTGAGACATAGTTACAAGTTTTCTCACAACCTTGAAACTGGCATGATAATTGTAATTTTTAAGGTCAGTTACCAAAATGCTATGCTGGCTACTAAGCTTTCTTTCAAAACTAACTGGTGCTTGGCAGGGGAAAAAAAATACTAAAAAAATTTCTTTTCTCTTTACTGCAAGGCTAAAGACAGAAATATCAGTTGTCCTTTTTCAGTGTGTCAGTTTGTGATGTTTTGGGAATGTGAGTCTGCTGCCTATATTGGCAGATGGTGTAGGTGGAAAGAGGAGCGGTGGCGTTTGGCTCTGGATGTGCCATAGGTACTGACAAATATAAAGTGCGTGGAAGTGTGTGGAGACAGTGAACAAAAGCCAATGTCTTGTTTACTCCAAAACAGAGTAGGCAAGGAAAAACCGTCAGAATTCCTGGAATTTATTTGCATTGTATCGGCCAGCAAAACAGATAAGGTTTGGGCTATGCATGACAAATGGGACTTCTTGGTATGCATCTTAACACCAAGTCGTGCTAAGTCGTTCTGAATCGCATACTATTCACTGACAAGGGTTTTAGCTACAGAAAGAGCAGGAAGTCTCCCAGTTACACTGTTTTCCCGCTGAAGCTCCTCAGGGGAGGAAGCCACGCTGCGGCCGCCGCCGGGCGTGGGGGAGCCCGGGCTGAGCGGGGCCGGGCCGGGCCGGGCCGCCCGGGGCAGGCAGGGGCAGGGCGGGACCGGGACAGAGCGCCCCGGGGCCGGGCTGTTCCCCGGGAAGGAGGAGAGGGCGCGGGAGGCGCGGGCGGTGTCGCCGCGCCGGGTGGGTCCCGCCAGCCCCGGCCCCGGCCCCAGGCCTGGCCCCAGCCCGCGGCCGCAGCGCCGGCCCCGCCCGGCTCGGCTGCCCCGGCACGGAGGGACAGCAGCGCTCCGTGAACACCTCACTTGGGAGCCTGGCTGGAGCGGCGTTCAGGCTGCGAGGAAACAATTCGGTGCTGTCGGGAGCTGGAGGAGAAGTTAAACATTAAAAACAAGCCACCTGGATAACTGCATTCAAGCGGGTTAGCAGAGTCGTTCTGAAGAGTGGCTAATTGTTCACGTGTTCAGGGATTCCTGAAACTCCGGAAGAGCTGGGAATCCAGAATAATTTTTGGTAGATAGAATAAAGCCTATTGCGAATCATGGGCTAAAGATCGACGAGCTCATTAGGGCTAAATTAACGAAAAAATAAAGGAGAAAAATACAATTAATGCCTGTCATCATTACTATATGGGAAATAAATTGATACTGGAAATCTTACTTCCCACCTTTTTTTTATGAAATGGCAAATTAGTTTGGTAAGCATGATGGAAATGACCAAATTTGACCTAATATCACATGAGACAGCAGTTAAGAATGCCAAGCAATATAAAGTTAATGTGGCGTGAGTTACACTGATTGAAAGCTGGCCAGCTGACAGGTCTTGGAATGCAAATGTAGAATCATCACAGAATCATTTGGGTTGGAAGGTACCTCTGCAGGTCACATAGTCCAGCCCCTTCCTCAAAGCAGTACTTGTGTCAGCAGATTAAGTTGCTTGGGGTCCTGTTCAGCTGAGTTTGCAACGACTTCACAGGTGAAAACTTGCACAATCTATTATTTAGTGTGAAAGTTCCTCTTCCTTAAACAGATTTGTTATACCAAAGCTTTTTTGAGACATTGTTCTTCTCTCTGTGATGTTTAGTACCTTTTCCAAACTATTGCAAATGGAATTTTCAGAGGACATTAATGGTAAAGAAACTAACAAATGTCAAAGCAGAAGTATTATAATTCAAGTGACCTTTGATTGCTTGTTTTAACATGGTCGAATATAAAGTCATTGGAGAGACAACAAAAATCCTAAGTCATAGAGATGGCATGGACGAATCTGGGCTGGAGAAGAGGTGATGTTTGGAGGGACATGGTAAACAGGGTAAATAACTGTCTGAGCATGAGTTGGTGGTGTGGGTCACCGAAAAACAAACTTCTGTGACGCTTGAACTTAAAAATATGAGGAAATTGATTAGAGAAATTTATAAAATCTGTATCTATGCTAATCAGTAAAGTGGGCCAGGTTCAGTTCTCTGTCTTTCTGGACAATTGGAATAGCACAACTTGCCTCCATACACCTGGATTCCTCTGCACAAAGTGGCCTCACCCATACTTGAGCAACTTATCCCATGCTACCCCTCAAACCATGCTAAATCATTGGCTGACAGAGGGCTGGCTTACATTTCCCAAAATGTGCTAGGGAACTAACTATGACATAGTGTGAACAAATGTGTGCCCATACTGGCATCCACATTAGTTTCCTCATGCAGACACTGCTGTTAGTCTCATGCTTAGCAGTGGTTTAACAATTACTGCTGTTCAGTGTTCAGTCTGGATATTCACAAGACATGAAGAATGCTACTCCATTAGCAAGGCTAGAAACTCCTGAGAAATGGCAAAATGTGCCTCATAATGTTCATATTTGACTGTGAGAAGATAAAGGAGGGACCTGGCTGTGGTCTGTGAACAGTGCAGATAGGTGGGAGACTCTGATGGCCAGAAGCTGAATTAAAACAAGCTTTGACATGAATAAACATCTCAGTTTCATCGTTCTACTCTTACAAGTAGGTGTATTCCTTGTAGATGTTCTGTAGTTTACAATAGGATTCATGCAAATCCTATGGACTATGCTATGTAGGAGGGCAGGATAGATGATCCCAACAGATTCATAATATTTGAATCTTTGAATTTTGAGATATGAATGAAAGTTTGGCATTTGAACTCTGTTGTTCTGCCAAACAGGGGGACTGATAGAGCTTCAAGGCCTTGCCATTCATCACCACATTATATGACTATATACCAACTGGGATGATTCCCAGCACAGAATAGAAAGATTTAGTTAACACTTCTGCCTTTTGTATACTGCTTCTGATAATTTTACCATTCTCATCTCGCAATATGTTATAGAGATACTGTAGAATCTATCCATTATAGAAGATTTTTCTTCTTCAGAACATACTATTTTTTGCTAATTGTGCTTTTATTTCTCTATTAGTCCCTATCTTCTAGTTGTTAATAATTATTACCAGCTTCCTTTTTCTTTCATAGCAGTTAATGTAATACTGCCCTCATATTCCCTTCCTGCAGGAAAGAACGGTTGCCCTTCGCATTTTGAAACTGTGGCTTATTGAACGTCTACTACAGTTTCTCAAGAATTTCATAGAATCATTTACACATTTGTCCTTTTGAATCACAAGCTGAATAGATTACTGGTTTGGACTTCACAGTCTTTAAATGCAACTCACTATATATAATCCCTTGTGACAAAAATACAGTTTTGTCATCAAACTATCTTCAATCCAGTTCTGGTATAGATTTATTTTATATCAGAGGCAATTAATTTTCAAATTAGGAAACTACCTGTGCTTTTGCATTTGTTTAGTGACAACAGAAGACATTCAGCCTGCTTCATTCAGCTAGAAGATGTGAGTGAGTTTTTCTACTCTGGCACTACACATAGCTCATTATGGATGTAGTCATCTAGCTAGTGGAATTGATAGTCTGCAAAATAGACCACCTCTTCACTTATCATGAACTTCGCAAGTGACAGCATTAATTCATAGCCTTTCAAAATAATTTTCTCCCCTAGTTCCAGCAACTTGGAGAGTAGTTGTAGGAGGGCACAGCTTTAACAGGTCTGCAGAGAGAGCAGTGTGGTTGCAAAGAGCCTGCAGTGGCTGGGCTAGGCTGAACACACAAACGGAATGGGCAGATCTTTGCCAAGCTTTGTAGCTGTGAGTGTTTCACAGGCACTGTGGTGTACCTTACATGACGTGCAAGGCCATCTCCCCTGTTCCCTGTGTCTATGCAGATCCTGGCAATTTCCTTTAACATACTCATCATGCCAGGTTCTGTAACACTGTCACGTTGCTTGTAGTTGTATAACTCCAGTCCCTCTCATCTGTTATCCAGCTCTTGGTGCTGATGATTTGGCAATTATGTTTTTCTTCTTTTTGTGTTCTTTGGGCTCATGACTAATTTTGTTCTCAACATCTTGATTTTGATGAGTGTTCTTTGAGTCTCCATTTTCACTCTCTCTTTTTTATCAGTTTTCCACCTTTCTAACTCATACAGTGAACTTGTCTCCTAAAATTAAGTTTTTCTGCAGGTGTAGAGGCCAGCTGAATACTCTGCCTCTTCCCTCTCTGTTCCGCAGTTTCAAGCTCATGTATTATTTACCTGTTTAAAAATTACGAATCTGTATATTGTCTGTTCTCCTGTGAGCATTATACATCAAGAAATTTTGAAAAGTAACCTTCTCTGGTTTATCCATCTTTTGTACAACCTCCTGAATTGACAGCAGGTCAGTCCTTTTAGGATGGGGCAATGAGAATTGCTGGTAATTACTGCTTGCAAGTGTAAATAATCATGCCCATGTGCTGAAGGGACCAAACTAATGTCAGCCAATTATAAACAATGAGAAGAAAATCATAGTTGCTGGGCTGGTGTGAATGCTGGCAGCCAGTAAACACAACACTTCACCTGGAAGAACTGAGCTGACTAACTGCTTTTGCTCACGTTACATGGCCTCTTTTGAATGCTTTCAGGTCTTCAAAGGAGGCACAATCCACAATTTGAGAAACATTACTGGAGTATGATGAACTTCATGGGAGACTTGTCATTAGTAGGAGAAAACATATCAAAGAGGTGGCTCAGTACTTGTTAAGGAAATGATATTTCTGAAATCCATCTGGATCATAAATCATCAAAGGACAGTTTGAAATAGACACACTTGTCTCTTCACACACAACTGACAATAATGTCCCATATATCCTGGCAGAGCATCCTTTGTCCTGGAAAGATATTAAAAGCCATTTGCACTGCATTAATGAAGTGCCAGTCTTATTCCTATTAAAGTCAGCTCTTCTGTTAGGTGGAAGTTTGCAGTGGTTTATAATTTTTAAAGCATTAGGATCCCACAGTGGAAGGTATGCTTTATAGGCTAAACTTCCTGTATGGAAAGCACATGAAACAGAGCAAAAGGCTTTCCTTAGCCTTGCTGGATAAAAGAAACTTGGGGCAAACCCTAGGCCAGTGTACACTGCTGTTGGCACTAACGATTTTTGAGGATGGCATAATTAAAAGAGGAATCCTAGAGTGGAACTGCACATGACTATTTTTCATCAAAGCTTTTTAGATGGGTCCCACACTGCTGAAATCAATGGGACATTCACAGGACAGGATGGAGCTTTAGTGGTTTGTTGGCCGCAATTCTCCATTGACATTTTTCTGGGGCTGCCTGAGGTCAGTGCTGTAACTAAGGATAAAGAGCAGCAAACTTCAGCTATCTATCTAAACTTAGCTACATTTTACTGCAAAACTTTTTCAGATTGAAAATTTAGAGATATTGTGCCCTGATTGTAAGTAAAGTTTTTGCTCAACAAATTAATTCCTTGAACTGTTGCTAGGTGTGGTTTCAAAACAGTTCTAATTCTACCAATATATCCTCTTAAATAACAATAAAACATGACTCTTCAAGGAATTAGAAATGTGTTTCAACAGTATCCCTTGTGCTGGCATAGCTTTGTTGGTTTGTTGTTTTGTATTAGTACTTTACATAGATACAAGAAAAATATTCTACTTAATAAGAATACTGTCTCCTATCATGAATGACATTTAATGCAAATCACATCAAAGCTCTCCATCACATACTGTCAATTCTTAGTGATTTAATAAAATGGCCATCATCGGCTCTGTGCAAATTTACAAGTCACGCCCTGTATGCAGATGCTTAACAAGTTATTGCATTGAATTGGTGAGGCCAATTACAATTTAGAATTGCAAACCATCTGTAGATAATCACAGTCCTAAATGATACATTGTCATTAATTTGGCTGTGTAAATCTGGAAATTTTACGCTACTAAACCAGAGAAAAAACTGTAATATATGGCCCATATATTGGGTCCATAAAGGGACTTCATAAATGAATAATTTTATTATTTTAAACCAACAGAAACCAGGTAAATAAAATATCTTAGTGTATTTTATAGGAAAATTGTTAGGCAAATAATTCTGTATTTAGTACTACACGTAGGCTTTTAAAATATTAGCAAAATGCAAAGGTTATAGCTTCATTTTCAGTAGTTTATTTTTATTCAATTAACAACATGTATTTGCTACCAGAAAGTTTTGATTTGGTCTAATTAATTAATTAATTATTCTTAGGGATGTGTGTGGATGTAGGTCTAAGAACATTTTGGAGCAGATTATTCTACATGGTGATACCAACCACTGTGCTTTTTCTGGATCACAGCTTCATAATTTGAGGTCGTTAATGAACACAGCGTGAGACATAATCAAATCAAGGCCCTTCCTAAACCTGGAACACCAAAAATCAAGACAGTGCTATTTAAAAATAAACTCAGATTTTGCTTGCAGCATGGTAGGCAGCTCCCGCATTTCCATGGAACAGGAAGGGATTAATATTCTCTCTCTGCATGTGGGAAGGCAAGTTGCCACCCTCTGCTCTACACCTGCCAATGCAATCCAGGGTGGAAGGAGAGGGCAATATTTTGATTGATGAAATAAAGAAGAGAGGAATCAGGGCTGGAACTGTGCTGCAGTGTGGAGGGATAATGGCTGATGTCTAGGACAGAAATGACCTAAGGGGATAGCCCCAGGTTATGATTAGAGTTGTTAAAGCATGAAGAGTGGGCTGAGTCTGTTTATTTTTCTAGTAGCAACTGGAGGAATTTTAACATTAATTTATCTTTGGGGTTGTTGGTTTTATCTGAATAATTTAGCAGGTGTGCCCACCACTCCTGTAAATTGCTTTAAATGATTTCTTTTCTTACACAACCAATTTATTCCAAAACAATTTTTAAAAATCTGTCTCTTGTTACTTGTGATTTCCCAGAGGTGGTGGGGCATGTTCCTCTGTGTCCTGCTTTGGATTCTTTGTGTACATTTTGTGAATGGAAACTGAAATGAAGTCTGGTTTTACTACTCCTTGCACAGCTTAGCTGTGCAAAATTATGGCATTGCTTAGGACACCTCAGAGAAATTTTTCATCATTTTGGATGTCATGCTGATTTCTTGAACAATGAAAACAAGCATAATCTGTGGCAATCTCTACAGAGGAGCTCTTCCCCTGTTATCTAGTTTTTCCTGTCTTGAGAGAGTTTCATAATCAACACTTAATGTGAAGTGAGTGATGACATCAGGTAAAGGTGCAGGATTACAAGATGGTGATGGTGTGTTTGCATGGACAGTGTGTGAGCTGCTCATCATGGTGAGGGCTGCAGAACGTATGGAGGTTGAGGAGAAGTGAATGTGTGCAAATGGGTGCAGCAAAACAGCCAGAGATCTGAACTGACATTGCCAGCCCAACGCCTCAAAAGCCATGTGAAAGTTTCTTGGTTCTGTACTTTTTTTCTGGGTTCCACAACATTTCCCTTTCTTCCCTAGAGCTGCAGCCCTGGCTTTTTATTCCTCCCCAGTGCTATAGGGGGAGGAAAGCACAACTCCTCCCATGACAACTGATCTCGAGGCAGCCCATCAGGAGGATAGATTTTGGGCACTATTTCAACTCAGCTGTTTTACTCCTGCTCTTCTGGTAGTGTGGTATTGATATGACTCAAAATTGCTTTGCACTAGTCCCATGCTCCCATGCATGGTTTCCCCAACAGTATTGGGCTGTGGCCATTAATTTTGTGTTGGTAATGAAAAGTGTGAGTAGAATCCTTTAAAGCAGAGTTCTCTTTTCTTTGTCATAAAAATGCTTAAAACAAGTTTATACCATGTCAACTGCTTGTAATGTGTTACATTCCTCTGAGTTTGGGTTCATATTTTACCACTGCTGTCTGGAGTTCCTTGTGATGTTACTACTCTGTGGGGACAGCAGCATCCTACTGCCACAGAGAGATGTGCCTTGAACACAGACAGAGTGACAGCCTACAAGGCCCAAGTTAGGTAGATAAATAACTTCTGTATGGTCATGGCCTATGAAGTCCCCTTGATTTAATGCCTATTGTGGGTGCCCTGGTGGTGTGCCCCTTTTGTTGGACTCTTCAGCTTCATTTTTTGCTTTTTAGAGACAAATACCAAGTGCATACTGCATCTAGTAGGGCAACATGAAGCAACTAAAGAAGCATTCAAAAGCAAACTCATTCTGTAGTAAATCTGGTCATATTAGCTAACTTGCTGTGAGTAGATTTGACCTGCTTGTAGGGGTGCATCAACTCAGACACTGTTTTTCTGCTTATTGAACTTCTTTTTCAGATTTTCATCCTGAGCGAGTTCATAGCCATGCCCTGGGGTGGTTGCACAAATGATGTTTTAGACATGTAAATCTGACTAATAACACACCCACCCATGGCTGGCAACTGAGCACAGCACGAAGCCTGACACCAGGGATGATCTAATCCCTGGAGGTATCATACTCTGGCCTGAAGGAAAGCAGGGAGGGAAGAGAAGCATGGCTTCTCCAGTGGGTGAGCCACATTCTGTGGCACTTAAGACTTGCTCATCCAGCAAAGCACTGTGAGAAGTGTGGGCCTTTCCATAGCCATGTCTGGTTTGTGAAACACCTCCTGTACCATGCCTGCCTGCAATGGTAAATAAAAGGTGGTGAGTTGACTCCTCAATCTGGCACTGCACTTTCTGGATTTCCAGAGACCTCTTCCTTTTGCATAAATTTGTTCGGGTTTATAAATGGGCCAGTTTAGAAGCTGAAATTTTATCTTTCCCCAAAACGACTTTTTTCTGATGATCAGGAATGACCATCTGAAGGGGGAACCAGTAATTTGTTCCAGCAGACACCAACTCCACTGTAGGAACTGTCCTCAGCATCACCAATTACAGCTGTGGCAAGGTGGTGTCTGTGAAAGCAAAACTTTGCCAAGAGATGGCCGAGCACATTGTATGTACAAATCAGGAATATCTTCATGAAAGTCAGTAGAGTTAAAAATCTCAGGCCTCTGTTAAGTTGCATCAGCCCCTCTACCCCCTCATATCAGCATCCAAACTAATAGAGAAGAAATATAATTTCTGGTTCAGTTTCTGGTGTTGGTTTTCAGATATGACTAATACTAATGTAGAAAGATGAAAGAATTTGGAAGAATGGACACACAAGAATACCAGCCTTTTGGAAAAAATCCTTCATTGTTTCCATCATCGATGTTTTGTGAAATGAGGTGAGTGTACAAGAAGGCAATTCTGGATCCCTCATTGTTCAAGGCAGTTTCAGGTCCTTTTAAAAATCCTGCCAGGCTTTCGCCTTCACTAAGCATCATAACTGAAGTTGCACTGCAGTGGGCAAAATAATACCACTTTATTTGTTCATGGATTGAAGCTGTGGTAACACAAGTGTTACCTCGTAGGAAACTGCATAGCTCTGGGAACTTGGCCATAGGTACAATGCATTTAACTTCCCTAGCCATTTTCCACCTTTTATTGGTTTTCCCTTCATGCACATTTCTTCTTAGGTTTATCCTCTGAGTAGCAGGCAGTGATGCTGGGTGGGAAGATGGCTCTAGGGATTTGGGATGGGAGAGCTTGTATGCAGCCTTTCCCTCCCTCCAGGACTGCTGCTGGCATTCCCTTCAGTGCCAATCCCAACCTGCTGGCTGGGGTTTGGTGGGGAGAGGCTTCTGCTACACCCTGTTCCTGGCAGGTACACTCTTCTTTAGGGCAGTGTCTCTGGCTGTGCCTCTGGCTGTGCTAACAAACCCCTGTTTCCCTTCAGCAGGCAACACCAGCCTCTGGTTTGCCTGCCTCCTCTGCAGTAATGCAGAGAACAAAAGGGCTCCCTGGTTTATTTGACTCTTGTGTCCTTTATAGATGCTGTGACACTAAGCCAGACCTCATTTACATGTAATTCACTGCACTTGTCCCTTTAAACTATAAAGGCACACAAGTGTCTGTAAAATGGCTTAACAGGTACCTACAGCATGTCATTAGCATTGCATGGGCTCCTCATCTGCACTAGTACAAACAAGCACAACCTTCTGGATACTGACAGCAGGCACAGGTTGTCTGAAGAAGAAAGCATCTGTATGTCAGAGGTGAAGTGGACAGGAGCAAGCCCTTGTTGTTGCCATGGGGCTAACACAGAGCCCCTGCAGATCTGAGTGCCCCTGAGAATGCCCCATTTTCCTTGCAGATATGCTCCTATACAGAGCCTCAGGGTTTTTACACTGGCCCAGGGGTTCCAGCCAGTGGGAAACCCTGCTCAGTGACTGCGTGATAGATCCTTGCCTGAGCTGACATAAATCTGGAAACCTGCACTGTTTCTACAGCGCATGCAAAGATTAGCTACCCAGAATGAGCACAGCCAGCCTGAAAGTCCTGTGGAATTCAGATAGTGTTGTTCTGCTTGTGTAAATATCTAGTACGATAAGTCTGAAGTGTCCTGGATTCTAGATTTGCCCTGTGCATTCATTTTATTCAACAGAATTGAGCATGCATGCTAAGCCAAACACGTTCCAGAGCTTCCAGATCTATTGAACATCCACAGATCTTTTGTGCAGAGAATGTGCAGTCAGTCTGAATGCTTCCTGAAATGTTGGGATTGTAACACATGGTCTACAGAACTGATTCACACATATTTCCATCTGGGAAATCCCAGAGGAAGTGTTATAGCAGTCTGAGGGTTAAATTAATGTAGTTTTTTATCCTTAAGGACATCTCAACTTGCCAGCAATCATGGTTTTATCCTCTGGAAAGAAATTCTTAAGTTATGCTTGGCTAACCTTAATTATTTGTCAATTTAATGTTTGCTTTCTCTTGTCTTCAGAGCTACTGATGTGAGCATGCTCTCATGACTTGTGAGTACCATCAAGGATCCAGAGGCAAATGCTCTTCTGGTTTTCTTCATCAGTCACTTCATATCTATCCCTACTTTTTTTTTCCCCCCTTGAATTTACTGGACTAATTTAAAGGCTGTCTGCTGTTATAGCAGTGGCCAGAGTTGGGTGGGATGCAGATAGACATAGAGTTTATTTGGCCTTGAAGGGGGAGTCACTTGTGAGGCCAAACTTGGGTGGTGACCTCAAGTAGTGTGGTGCCATCACCATAACCAACATAGGGAAGATCACTGCTGCATCCCACATGCGGGCCTGAGGATACTGGACTGTTTCCAGTGTTAAATATAACATGGGTGAATTCAAGGGTGTGCGTCATGTCACACAACTCTGAGTGTGAATCAGATCATATTGCAGTGAGAGAAAAAGCCACTGTGGATGCCCTTGAGGAGCAGGTGCTGGGAGACCTGGGTGCAGATGCAGTTTCAGGCTGGGGTGTAGCATGTGAGGAAATTTTGCTGCCCAAGTGGGCAGTCCTGAGTTTTCCTAGGGCTAGGCAGAATGCCACGCCTCTGTGTCTGTGTGTGTGTACATGGGTGCATAGGTGTGTACATGGGCTACAATAGTTTGGTGGGGGCTGTGTGTGTGATGTGGGCAGGGGTCAGCCCTTCATAAGTATGGAAGCTGTGCAGCAAGAAACTCACAGGTGTGTCAAGGGAGATCCCCAAGGAATGTGGGACTTCTCCTTGCCAGGGGAGATGAAGGTTCTTGCAGGAAAGCCCCATGGGGCAGAACCTTATTGTCAGTGCTGGATGGGAGAGGAGGGGGTGGTCAGAGGGAGGTGGCACCCCCTCCCACCTGTCAGAGGGAAATGGGAGCTCTACCTTTGCTTGCACTGTGTGTTTAGATTTCAGGCTTTGCAGGCAGACACTGTTCCTTACTGTTTGTACAGTCCTTGGCCCAGTAAGTCCTGATCTTTGCCAGGGCACCCGGGCACCTCTGCAGTCCTGATGAGCAGTACCAAACTCTGCAATATTAACTCTACAGCAACCCCTGGCTACATGGTCAGACAGGCTCAGAGAAAAACAAGAAGATCAGGAAGGTAGTTCTCTTCAAATGTGAAGGAAGGGATGTGGGTGCCGACTGCTAAGCTGCTGAGTGTCAGAAGGGTGGCAGAAATTAGTTTTCTGGAGGCAGCTGAATGAGATTTGATCAGTGACTAAAACACAGTATAGAGATGTTTGTAGTACAAGGAGGGCATCTGCCAATTGGTTTCTCAGTGTCTGGGTAATAGGAAAAGTTTTTAAAACATTGGAGTTTATATCTGAAAGTGTGAGAAGGGGTGGAAATTTGGTTGAGGAGTGAAAACAGAAGTAAGGAGGTTTAGGAGCCCAGTGGACCTGAAACAGTCAGGGTAGCATCTCTTCCTCTGAACCATGGTTTTATAAAAATGTATTGGTTTTGTACCTCTGAGATAACACATCAATTAGATTCATGACATGTTTGAAGGGAACTCGTGGCAGTGGGAACTCCAAGCCTTTACTTGCAATGGCCTTCAAGAAAAAGTAGTTACATTTTGCTCAGTTTAGGTATCAATATTTTACAGAATTAATGAGGTACCTCTCTATTGAGTGTATAGGTACTCTGCCCTTAAGATTAGCTCAGGGGAGAACTGATTGCTGCTCCTCTCAAAAGTTCAAATTCCCTTATGTTTCAGAGGGTCTTTGTTTCTCTTCCAGCTAAGCCAAAGTGGTGTGAATTCAGTGAATTACAGTAAGCAAGACACTCCCTAGTGCTATTTTCAGTCACTTTTGAGATTAGATCTAGTTGCCCTTTCCTTCAACATGAAAGTAATCCATTTTTATGTGTGCGTTGCATTCTCTAGGTTACTAACATGACAAAATCAATATCAGGGCAGTCATTTCAGTGTTCTGCCTATTATGGCTAATGCACTCTATTCTCTCATTGAGGGAATTGAGAGGTTTGGATTCTTAAGATGCTGATGATAGAGGGCTCTTGACATAAAAGTGAAAAGCAGAGCAGAAAGCAGGGAGAATGAAGTGGTTAAGGTCAGGTGCTGGCATTATTTGGCATGTTTTCTAAAAGTAATTTTTTGACCAGGAAGAGTATTTGGGCACTGCCGATTGTTTTAATTCTCTTCTGTTCTTAGTATCCATCCATCTACCTTGCATTTTATTTTAAATCTAATGTGCACACCCTTTTAAATCTGTTGTTGAGTTCAAGGTGTGCTCATAAAAAACCCTAAAAATCCACTTAACACCCCATGAAGGACAACTGATAACTTCAATCCAGTGGAACCATCTGGAATGCCATTCCTCATCCTCTTAGAGGAAGATTTTGGGATACTTTGTTGTCTGAGTCTTTAGAAATTTAGGCAACAAGCAACAAGTCATTGGGTTGCTGACTTTTCTAGATACCAAAAGTTCCCTATCTGGGCCCTTTTCCTTTTGATCTAACGCTCTGGGCATGGGACCTTGTTAGTCTCTTGTTACTTGTGATTTCCCTAGGGGTGATGGAGTGTTTGTGTTGTGTGTTCGTTCGCCTTTGCATTCTTTGTGTACATTTTATAAATGGAAACTGATTTTTTTTTTTTTTTAATAGGAGACAGGAGACAGAGAGTGCCTGGAATATCACCTTAGATATGAGTCTAGGGGGCTGCTCACTTGTCTCCTTTTTTGAAAACATTCTGATCACATTTCCCTACATAATCTGCTCCCCAACATTGATAACGTTCTGGGGTGCAACAGTGTCTTACAACATTGACTACTCCTGTTAGCTTGGCTGCATAACTGTAGGAGAACAAACAATCAAACAAAAAAAATCTACACCTGAATTCAGAGTTCCTTGAATGGAGAAGCATCCTGGAATTCAAGATTCTCTTAAAAGCAGTGAAGACACCACCATTGCTTTGCAGTGGTCCTTCTTTACATCCCTCCTTTTAATCAGCTCTGGTTTTGCCTTATTCCATTTCATACACTCATTGGGCAATCTGATGGTTTGCTCTTGTCTGGTTATCTTTGAATGGAAGACACAGTTCAGCTTTCACCTGAAGAAACTGCGTCCTATTTCTGTCTTTTTTTTCTCTTCACATTCTTTAATACTGCTGGTGGTTGCCATTCCCTAATATTTTTTTGTCTTCCTTTTTTGCTTGTCACCTAGTATATTTAGATCCTTTTGATGCAGATAAGGATATGTACCAAAGTGCTTGGAGTTAGATACTTCAACTAAACCACCTAAAACAGACACATGAAGAAACGGTGTTTATCAGAACTAGAGCTGTTTTCAACTGAGAGCAGAAACTTCTGAAAATCAGCTCTTTGAATTTTATTAGATTGTTCCTACTTTCTGGAAAACACGGTTGGATCCCTTCCTTGTGGGCTTGTGACAAGGTAGAAGATGTGTGTGTGAGACACAAAAAGGCACATAAAAAAAGGCATTAAAAAAGTCCATTCTTTTATTTATTTTTCCCCCAAAACCATACAGTCAAAGAATATCGAAGTGTGGAAATTTCAATTAAGATTTGAAAAGCATATTTTACCATATAGGATGCAGTTCTTGGCTTATATGCGCACTTGTCTCAAATGAAGAGCCTTCTAGCACCTGGCAGTTGAATCATATGTCATTGGCGGGAGGCAGATGAGCACAGTTTTTCAGTAGTATAACTGGACACCTGGACAATCTTTCTTATCACTGGTCAGGAGTATGTTAGGTCTTGCTGTAAGAACCAATACCTGGGTGCAGAAATCATCACTGACTTCTGATGCTTCAGGGGATGAAGAGCAGTCTCGTCCTCTCTGGTTCAGTGCTACTCTTCAATGTTACCACCTCTGGGACAATGATGGTTTGGACCACCAGGTCCACACTATAGAATGGCGGCCCAACCTAAATGCCTCCAGCCTCTCACCTTCAGGGTTGGAGGTGTTGGGATGCCACCAGGGAGCACCACAGACCAGAGTGGGCTGCACGATTCCCCTGGAAGTGCAGGTAGGAGACATGGAGATGGCTGCACCAGGTCAGTGGTGCCCTGTGCCTTTCTGTCAGTGGGTGCGTGCTTGGCCTTGTGCTGGTGGCTAAAGTGAGATGAGAGGCACCCTTGGCCAGCCCCAGCAGCCCCTCAGTGCCTCACCTCTGTGCCTGTACGTCTGCTTGTGTGCAAACTTGTCAAATAAAGGTAGTGCTGGAGCATGGGGCTGCAGCAGGCACTGGGCTCTCCCCTGCAGAAATCACATCAAGGAGGTCAGCAGGGTCCTTTATTCCCACATGCTTGTTCCCCACAGCTGTAGGATCTGTGAGATGAGATAGGGTCAAGAGAGGTTAGGTCAGGAGAAGGCTAATATTACAGATGGGGCAGGAATAAGTTGTCACTTCTAATTAGGTCTGAAGTGATGGGACATGATGAGTGTGAGCCACCATGACAAAGTCGAGAAAGTAAGGAAAAAGAGTACAGTAAGACTAGGAAGTCTTGCAGTTTGGGTGACTATCCCTGTTCTTGCTTCAGTTAAAAGTCCTTTTCAAAGCTGTAGTTGCTGGTGACACACTTCTCTGGTGGAAGAGCAGAACCTCCTGAAGGGTTTTGGCGAAATATAGGACAGTAAGGGCCATGACCTACCCATAGAAGGGGTTCTTCCAGGAGTAAGAGACAAAATAGAAAGGCAAAGCCTGGGTCTCTTCAGCCTGTGACATATTCACAAGCCAAAGCTAGCTGTGCAAAGCACTCTGCAAAAGTCAAATCAGTACAGTGGTAACCTTCTTCTGTTTTGTGCAGAAAAAATTCAGTTCCTGTTTCGGATTAAAACAGATGGCCCAGGTTTGAACTGATACATTTGAAAAAAACCACCCTCACGGTTACTCATAAATTTGTTTCTTCTTTCGGGAGACAGAAAACTGGGTGTGAATTCCAGGGAAAGGGTTAAGTGTATCAGGAGATTGTTAGCCATTGGTCTGACTTTAAAACAAGGTGCCGGAGGGCATATCTTAACTTGACATGTTGCATTGTTAATTTACAGTTTGGGTGTGGAGGGACCTGCCTTCCCTTCTTTGTAATCTATGCAGGTGTGCACAGGACTTCAAAGCCAATTGCAGTGGAGTTGATGTCTGTGAGAAAGCCTCAGCCGAACAGAAATGTACTGGGAGATGGGAACCCCAGCTCCCTTGTAGGACTGCCTGTAAGTCAGTTTGTAGATGTGGATTTCTGATGGATATTGTTTTTGCAGAGCGCGTTTATGTCTTTTCTCTGTGTTGCCCTGCTGCAGATTTTAGGTTTTATGCTACAGTGAGATTTTAAAATTATTTTCTAAAATGTGTCTGAATTTGCATTAGCACACTAGTTACTTACTCTACCTTTTTTTCCCCTCTGCTTCCAGATAATTTGTAAAATTCTCTGGATTTCTACCATTGTTTAAATTAGCAGTATTTTGAGGCATCTCAGAAGAAAGAGTTTTAACTCAAAAACTAATCACAGACTTTTCACACTGAGAATTCACTATTGATTATTTATCACGTGAAACTGGGCAGTAAAAAGTTGTTCTACTGGTCTGGACCTGTCGACTAAAGCTCTTTAAACCAGGAATATCTCAAATGCACAGAAACAGCCTAGAGTGAGTGGTGAAGCACAAGTGCTCGTGCTCTTCCAGACTGTGAGCAGTCATTATTTGCAGGAAGTGGAGCTCTTGGTAGGTTTGACAGAGCAGGGGTGGCAGTTTTGACAGTACAGGCATTTGCATACATGTACCTAACCATTAACATTGCACAGCTGAGCTGGGCAGAGATCAGCCTATCCCATTTTTTCTCTCTCAAGCTGGAGGGAAGAAACTTCAGCTCTGCATTCAGAATTACTAAACTTTTTATTTTTTCATCCTTGACATTATTATAGAAAAGTTACAAAGAAATTAAATGTGTCAGTAAAACTGGACTTCACAAATTTTGCTGATTCATTTAATGGTTCAGTCCTTCATTGTTGTTTATGATTGTGATCACAGTTATAAAAAGAGTAATAGCGATTGACCCCTCATGGCTCTGCTTTGTTCGGTGATGTCTTTTATAGCTTTCTCTGTCCATTTTACGTTTTCACTTATCAATTTTTTTGGACCTCCTGGAATGAAATTCAGCATTGCTACATAGGAGAGGGTATTTCAGCTGCAGTTTTACAGCAGTTCTGAACCTGTCTTCTTGTCTGCTTTTTTTTTTTATTTTGGATGTTTGGTTTTGGTCCGATGCAGAATGAGACTTGCACCTTTCAAACGCTTTTGGAAAAATGCACAAGGACACCAGTCTCTGCTGGCTAGGTAGGCTGGTGACGCTCCATGCAGGTGAGGCACATCTGAAAATGGCCTGTGAAATGCTTACTGGCACCAGCTGTTGCTAATGCTTGACTGCAGTTGTAGCTGGGAGTTGGCAGAAAGTGCCAGCATTTTTAATTAAAATGTTTGTAGCTATAACAGTAAAATCCCGAGTTTGTAAAACAATTGTTTTATATAACTTTATATTCTTTTTCTGCAATTCCACTCATCTTCTAACCACCAAAGAGTAATTGAGTACAGAATGGTCTATGAATTTTTGTTTTGCTTGTTTTGCAGAGGTTGTGAAGCCTTGCAAATGCTATGCTAGTGTTTGGAGTCCTCTTTTGGGACAGTAAAGGCCCAGACTGAACTTCTGGCTTTACCACATTAAAATGTTTTTCCTTGTTTATGGAAGGAACTAAACCCCATGATATATGTATCCCAGGTGAATATTCAACGTACCAAGCTATTAAGTCTCCCCAGTATCAGCAGTTACATTTTGAATTAAAAATTCATTACTCCAGAAATAGAGAGGAGTTACTCTTCCACCAGCATGCAAGCATAAAATGTCCCTGAAGCCTCTGCTGTTAATATTCACCTCATTACTCATGAATGGCACTGATGAACAGATTCCTTGATCTACCCAGTACGCCTTATTTTTGTAAAAATGAGGTTCTTCCTTCCTTTGAATCTTTGGAGAGTTTACAGGCATCAAATCCTGCTAAATTTATTTAAGAAAGTAATTTCTGTGAGAGCTTGGGTCACTGACCAGTTTCTTGTGTAATTTTATGGAAGTCTTGAAGGTCAGGAGCAGGGTATTAAGTGGAAATTCGCATGGAAAACAGAGCAGCTGAAATGACAACCTTAAGAAGATGCAGGTGATGTCACTGAACTGGTCTGGAACAAGAAAAGACTGCCTAAAAAGACAGGTAAAATAAAACTAAACTGTGGATTAGGCTCTATAGCCTGGTGTTTTGGGGGACTTCAAGTTATCACACACCCCTACATTAAATGGTGCAGGTATCCTAGGTGGAACAGATGGCAGCTGGTGGCCAAGGATGGGTGTGCACAGCCCACCTGGGAGGGTGCCCAGGCTCCACTTGTGCATGTTCTTATCTGTTACTTTCTGCTGCTGGTGTCAGATGAACACAACTTGTCTCATTTTACAGCTGTAGTCCAGTGCAAACAATTGTGTGACCTTTATAAAGGAAAATACTTGCAAGTCCCTGATTTTTTTTAACTTCAGAAAAATTAATCCAGAACAAAAATTAAAAAGATGAGAAGGGGAATTAAGACGAAGATCTAGAAGGAAATATAGAGAGAGAATGTGGAGATAGAAACAAAGAGAGAAAAGAACAAAAAGGAAATTAATTTTAGTAACTACAGCAGGTCTTATACTCCCCAAATGTTAGCCATTTATGCCAGAGCTGTAAAGCTTATAGCTTTTTTTTTGGTCCAGTAGTTGCTAGTTGGCTTCTAAATATGAGAACTAGGCAGAATATCAAGTTACAATTGAAAATAAGATTAAATTTAAGCTTGACAGTTACAACACTGAATAGCCCTGTGGCAAGCAGACATCATAATTTTTTTCTTGTGTTTGTTGTTCAGGTGAAGAAAAAAAAGTGTCTTTTTCTCCTATCTTGCACTCAGAGATGGCCAGGAGAAAAGAGGTCCTGGCTGAAGCAGCAGAAAGCCTGCAAGGAAAGATAACAAGAAAACTTGCAGAGTGAGGTGAACAAGAAGCCCTTTTTGAATGGGATCCTGGATTGAAGAGAGAGGCAGTTTGCTGCAATGTGATAGTGGCAGCAGAACTTTTCCAAGCCTGTGAAGACGGGTATTCATATGGGTACCAAGAGACATAGATTTGTTTGATTTAGAAAGGGAATTTCAGTAAGAAAGTTGAGTGGAGTTAAAAATGCAGATGGAGAGCATTGGCAGAGGTAGAATATATGTGACAGAGTACAGGGGCTGGAGTACAGAGGTGTGTGGATTGGTCCTTGGGGACCTGCCCTTTAGCTCATCTCTGCTCTTTCCAAGGCATGCCCTGCAGTCTGCAGTGCTCCACAGGTCTCAGCAGCTCCCAGGACACTGAGAACATGTGGCCACAGCTGATCTGGGTAGCTCAGAAGATGAGCATCTTCCACTGGGTGCACTGTTTATTTCTTTGCTCACCAGCAGTTGCACATGAAAAGGAGTGAAAGTCCATCTCCCTGAGGAGAAGTCTCCATCTTTGAAATTCCCAGGTGTGAACTGTGCTTTGAGGTTACCTGCCCACTTGCTGCCCTCTCCCAGCAGCTCTTGGCTCTGTGTGTCTAGGCCACTGCTGAGGAACCCCTCAGCTAGCATCAACCCAGGCACATCTTGTATTTAAAAATAATTTACAGGTGTTCATGCCCATGAGATTTTCTGAAAAATTTTGCTGACAAAAATCAGCAGTGAATTATGCCAATACATGGAATAATATTAAAGGTTTAGGCACAGTTTTCCCAACTTTGGAACCTTGGAAGTTGATATGCTTTTAAAACATTTAACAAGACATTGTTCCCTCTGCTGTGACTAGTCTGTCTGTGGAATGTGTTTTCACAAGGTGCAGAGCTATGTTAGATGGGAAACTTATTTTAGTACTCAGTTTCCTTTGTGTGACCCCTTTGACCATTTGGGAATTGGCCACGTGTGAAGATAGGAAATGCAAGTTGAAGTGCTTTATGGGAGCAGCCAAATTTGCGATTTCTTTTTCTCCAGGCTTCCCTTGTGTCTGTGGGTAACGCGGGACCAAGCAGTTGGAAATTGCAGTGCTCAGCTTTGCTGTTCTGTTTATGGTTACAGAATGTGGGATATTTTTGGTTCTGAGTGAGAAAAAATTCTGGAGGAACAAAATCTTCCATCAGAGGCAACCAGGTTTTAGGGAAAAAAACCCCAAGCACCAAAACAAAACAACCCCCACCCTAATAATAGGATTATTATCTGAAGTTAATTTTCCATTGGAGAAAACAAAATAAACAAGGGTTTTTTTAGCAACTTTGTGTACCACAGGTCAAAATTATCAGAATGTTTAGACCTGCAATTTTCATCAAATAGTCCTGAATTAAGAGCCTAAAATCAGAATTAGGGACATTGGAGTTTTGTCCGATGGGGGTCTACAAACAAAAAAACCATAAATGGACAATTGCAGAGACTGTTCTGATTCTGAGCTAGGGAGACTTGTATCTCTCTTTATCTCTATTGGATTTGTTGGTCCTAGTGATCTTCAAGCATCCTGTGAAAATGGTGAGGTCAAACTGAAGCCCTTTCAGAGGGCACACAGCTGTCTTGACCACTGTCCTCTCACTGCAGCTCTGGTCCTCACAGTCTGATTGAGCTCAAGCTAATTCTAAGTCTTGTTTAATAACACACCCTGTTTTACTGTATTTGGTTCCCATAGGCCTGGTATCTCCACCACTGGCTTGGATGCTGCAAGTGTGCTGGTGTGCTGGCAGTTTTCACCCAGCTATAGCTGGTGGCATGCTTACAGAACTGGCAGAATTAATCTGGCACTTAGTTATTGGCTCTGCCTTCTAATTCCCTTCTGAGAACTGGTCCCTGACTTGGATTCAGGCCACAGCCCAGTACAAATGGGAATGAAAAATAATAGATTTCTCTTAAGTAAATGCTTCCAGCAGGACAGACAGGCTTCTTAACTCCCCCTGCATCCCACACTTAATAACTTTAGTGGAATTTGGGACTTGCCATTTAGTCCCAGCTCACAGGAGTTTTTTTAAAAGGTTTTTGAATTTATTATTCTCTAGCTTTCCTTCTATACCTCCTCCAGTTATCTTAGCGTTTTCTGTTGCTAGTAACTACGAAGTCAGGGTTAATCAAATGTGACTTTTTTTTTTTACCATGTTGGAAAACTGTGTGAAAACTGTCTTTTCTCACAGCAGGGGACGAAATGGGCTTCTTGGCACCTCTGCAAGGTGTCCCCTTTGCTGAAGTGTCCGCAGGCATACACTCGCCTCCTGAGGATGCTGCAGCTTCCCCCAGCCAGGGCTGTGCAGCCAAGGAGAAGGTGGACTGATCATGGACTGGGTGTGTAGACCTTACACAAAGCCCAGGGAAAACACTGGACTATGGCAGTCTAAGTATCTGTCTACCAAGCACCTGTCAACCAGCCAGCCAAAACCCACTTTCAAAAGATGCTTTCCTTATGGAATTCTGCACCCTGAAGACAAGGACATATGTGATAACAGCAATAGAAAATTCCCACCACAACAGCAACTCATGAAACGTATTTAAATGAACTGAAAAATAAAAGCAATGCTGAATGGTTATTTAAAATGTAGCAAATAGAAAGGCATACATAGTTTTTATTATCCAAATGCTTCATGAAGTAAAGAAAAAAAAATTACATGGTACTGCTTCGTGCTTTTATTCCCCTGCTATTAGACTATTAGATCAGGACCTGATGATCTCTGCAAGACTTTGAGTAGTTCTAATTAATAATATATTAATAATATTTAATAATATAATAATATTATGGTGTCCAGGCAAAGATTTTGCATACCATGCAGTTGTCCAGTCTCCAGGAGGTTGGAAATCCAAGAATACACATATGCCGTAGAGAAGTGCTGCATGTTTGCTTGTTCGGGGAATCTCCTGAACAAGAAACTGAGTGTTACGGGGTTGTTTGTTCGTTCGTTTGTTTGTTTAAATTCCACTGGATTTTTTTTTTTTAATGGAAACAAAACTTTACTTGAAAATGCATTAAGAAAAAGCAAGAGGAGGAAAAAAATGCAGCTAGGACACACGTCATGCATCATTACATGTCTGTCATGCATCATTACACTAGAAGTACATCCCCCTGACAGCAGAGCCACGGCTCTTCTACCTGCAAGTGACAAATCGGCTGCTCTAGGGAAATAAGAGGCGGGGGGTGTGGGGGGGAAATGGAAACGGGCTCAAGATATTTTACTACCACGTCTGGTTCCAGTTCTGCTACAGTCACCACCAAGTGTATAATTAATTGAAGCTAGAGCTAGCAGCTTGTTTGGGCGGCGGCAGGGCTTTGGCAGTCTCCAGAGCAGCCTCCCAGAGTCCCAAAAAGCTATTCAAGGGGGAAAAAAAATGGCTTTGCCCTTTTGCGCCTGGAATCCGGATGTCTGGTAGAGGGGGCAGGGGCGGAAGGGAGTTGGAGCTCTGCATTGTCCTTCTGCTCCCGTTGCTGACACACCCCGATATCCTTCTGCTGTGCAGATCCCTTTCAGCTGCCTGGTCTTAGCACCTTTGTCTATAGGAATAGCTGAACGCTTTTCCACGTGCACTACCTACCACTGCAACTGAAGAAATCTCATGCTAACAGCACTTTCTAAAATACATAGGCTTGATACTAATCTTGATTTTAAAGGTCTTGCTGGTTTACACTACTTTCCTAACTTGTTTTACTTGGGCAATCTCACCTTTGCACATCCACACTGCCACAGCCTCCTGAGGTGCTGCAGGTGCTGGAGAGGTGCTCACCCACCACCCACTCGTGCTTTGTCCCTCCCTCCATCCCCGGGAGTCCTGCTCTGCACAGTTCTGACCAACTGCAGCATCTGCTTCCCTTCACAGCTCTTCCTGCTCTGCCAGGTCCCTCACTGGCATCACCCCAGCCCTACTGCAGTTCCTGATGGTCACCATGATGTTCACTACTATGTAAAATATTTCTTAGTGTTCAAGATCTTCTGACAGTGGTTGCAAGCTGGGGAGGATTTGAACAGCACTTTACTTTTGTGTACACTTCAAGGAGAGAACCCTCACACCTGTGGGTGCACTGTGCATGAGAAGACAGCCAAGACCAGGACTCTGCAGCTCCAGTGGCAGCATCTCAGTGCTGATCAACTTGATACAGAATTTTGTTCACAAGTCATGGGACCATTTAGCAACAGTGATGGAAATGAGCTGATGAAGGTTTAGTTTTAAGCCATACTTTGTTAAAGTTTTCTAATATTTGCAAAGAGTGGTTGCAAATATAATCCTTTGCTACTGTTTGTGAAAGGGCTTATGAATTCAACTAACCACGCTTTCAATCAGATATTTCCCTCACAGAGCAAGGACAGGGGGAAAGTTTGCTAAAGAGGTGTCATGGAAGTGAGAACACCATCATTTATTTCCAGTCAAAAGAAAAACAGTGCTGCCCATGGCCCCTCCAGGGCAGGCAGTGGTTCTGCAGCTGGCTGCTGCTGCTAGAGGTGGGGTACCCACTGCTGGCCAGTGCAGGCTTCTCACTGCTGTGCACTCCAGGCAGACCCATCAAATCCCCTGTGCTGAGCATGAGGTAACAATATGTTGATCCCAACTCATGCCCTCTCCCTGTTTGCTTGCACCTCACACATTTAGGTCACAGGGACACCACCATCATTCCACCCAGTCATCTGCTGGGTCCTGCTGGGGTCATCTGGATCTTGGGTCTGCCTAAGATGGAAGTAGTTATGCACAGAAAAGTTATGGGGACATGAACAAACATACTATAACACTTGCTCCTGAATGCATCCAATAATTTAAATGTCTCTCTTTGCTCTCTTGTTTTCTCCCTTGTTTGTAAGTTGTTGGTTCTCCTTTTGGTTGTCTCTCTGTTACAGCATTATTCTGAAAAATTTCAAATCTCTCTTCACATCCTCACCTTTTTTTTTCTTTTTTTGGCCATTCAAACAGCAGTGAGCAGTGTTGGCCTGTGGTTTTAAAGTCTCTGTGTGGTAACAGGAATCTGTGATCGGTAGTGCCATGAGGATATTTCCGTGTGGAGGAGTTTCAATGGCCAACTCTCTTCAATAGTCATTATTTATAGATGTCCTGCCATGAGACACACTCTTTTACCCCTAATTTTACATTTCCTTTCATATTTTTAATATGTTTTCAGGATACCCTTTTCAGCAAACCAAACAGATATGTACATAAATGAAAGGTGACCTTTATGCACAAGGAAAGAGTTCTCATGAATTGCAGGAAGTAATAGACTATATGGGAAAAGCACCTTCTGCTCTTTATTTTATTTTTTTTATGTACAGCATTTCCTTCAAAGTCCATGACTGTAAAACAGAGCCTTAAGTACCAGCCAGAAGTAGACTCCTGAGTATTTCATATTCAGCTTTACACAGCTCCCTGTCTTTGTCCTCCGACAAAAGGCTGCAGTCTATTAAATTAATCTGCTCAATTGGGAATGAAGGCCATATTAAATAGTCTTCATTGTGCACTTCTATAGATAGAAAATGCTTTGGGAGTTATCAGAATGTCGGCTGCAGCCATCTACCACTATTTGGTATAAGTAAATGCCTATTTAACCAGGCTTTGAAATGGAATATGATTGACAGGCTCTTTCCATACTCCCATTTCCATTATTTCACCTATTCACTCTGTTTTTCTAAAAAGGCATAAAATCCAGCTTCCAGCCTCCAAGATACACTTCCCAAGACTGCTCTTCTCTGTCACCATCTCCAATACCTTCTTAGTTTTGCTTGCTAACATGCTCCTACCTCCCAATAACCTGGCTCTTTCTTTACAACCGCTCTGCATTACAGGCATTATTTTACTTCCAGTTATGCCATTTTTCTTCATCCTGTTATTGTCACCTTGGTGTCCAGATAAACCATGCCAGCTCTACCTCCCAAACCTTTATACCAAACATATCCTCTCCTTTCAGATAACATGGCAGAAATACGTCCCTGCTCTCCCAGGCTGGCAGGAAGGGGGTCTCATCTATTCCTCCCTACAAGTATTGAATACCTGGAATTGTGTGCTTAGTGCTTCTCCCTCCCTGATGCTGGCAAAATATTTTTTATCTCTTTTTCCCCACTTCTAAGAGCCCAACAATATTTGAGGAAACCCTTATCTTTCTCTTATCCCTATATCTATGTTGCCATGGCTAGAGCTTGTTGAAGTAGTACTTCTGTAAAACCTTAATTTCTGACCCAGTACTCCCATTTGTTATTTTTGATATGAGTAGAGAGAGAGAGACGCATAAAAAGTGGGCTTCACAGTGCTGCTTCTTCATTGAAAGTATGTTTGTTTATCTAAGGGCTAGGATGTTTGATCCTTGATAAGTTGCTGTGCTTTCTACTGAGAATGAAATTTTTCAGGCAAGAATCACATTCACAAAAAAACCCCAGCCCAAAAACAGAATAATGAAAAATGAGGAATATGTTTCTAGTATGAAATTTGACAGTGTGCTTTTACTATCCAGCTGACACATATGTAAGCAACAGCAAGGACAAAAGCAGTGAGGGATATTTTTGAAAATACTACAAGCAGCAACTCTGGCATCTTCCGAAGTCACTATGCCATGATAATGTGCTGAAACATTGCCAAAATTTTTCCTCCTTGACTCTTACCAAGTGGCATTTTGACCCATCTACACCTGTACCAAGTCCGCGAGAGCCACACATACCCCTGGTCACTGATTTAAGTAATTTTGCTACATTCTTAGTATCTACTTTTCAGATGCACTAATGTAAGGCAACTGGAAGAAAGCAGGAGCTGTTCTTGATATATCAGATTTGCTAAAACATTTTCAAATTATCCTCTCGATGTATGCATATAATAACCACACTTTCCTGGACTCATTTTTCATGGCTGTATGCTCAAAACCTACCTACCACTTCTAAATGCAAACTGCTCAGTTGCATAAATCTCCAGTTACACAGAATACAGTAGGGAATCAAGCCCAGTGGGACAACAGAAAATCAAGATCAGATTTATTCTTTTCATCACAAAATGCTCACTTGCAAAAAACCAACCAACCAACCAACCAACCAACCAAAACCAAAGCAAAAAAGAAAATAACAACAAAACACCCGAACCAAACCAACCAACCAACCAAACAAAGCCCCCCAAAATCCCACAGAAACTGAAACAAACCCAATCAAGCCAAGCCAAGGTCATATTAAACAATTTCTGAAAAAAGTCATGTGATATAAAACTGTTTTAAAAATCACTTCATTAATATGTGCTAATAATATTGATTTGGGGAAACACTGCTGGAAAAGATAGAAAAATGGAACTGTGTTGTGGGGATGATTTCTTCTACTTTTTGCTAGCACACCCCTTAACTCAAATGGTGTTTACCTTCTTCTAGTGTGGTGGTTTCTATTCAATTTATATGATGAAGGTGTACAAAACCCACAGTCATCCTGATTCAGTGAAAGGACTGGTTCCTAGAAGACAAGAAATGATGGCATCAGGCCCAGCAGATAGAACATTTTTGCATACTTTGTGCAAAAGCATGCACCTGCTGTATTTAAAATGGTACATTCTTAGTTGTAATTTCTCTGTTCAGAGTCTTTTCTCTCCAGATGAAGAGTGAAGTCTGCCTGTTCAGAGATTCTTTATGAGGGCAATGTAATAGCTTAGAATGGCTCTTTCCATCTTGATGTTTTGTGCACACATTAATATGCTTTTTTTCCTCTCCTGTTTAGCTTTAGCAAATTTGGATTTTATTTTTATTCAACTTCTGAATCATTATTAGGTATTTAATTATTTTTCTCTGTTTGCTTTTAACAAAGCAAGTAGATACCAAACAGCAACTGCTAGAAAGGAAATTGGCATAAGATACAAAAATAACTGTAAAATTCCAGCTCCTAACCTTCCTCTGTGATCAGTCTTGCTACATTTAAAGTAAGATGACTACTGCCAGTATAATACTCTTAACGGCACACAATTATTAATGTGCATATTTGTTTATCTGAAATGTAGAAATTAGTCTTGCTTTCACTTACAGTCATTTAACACTAATGTTGCCAATGTTTTTCCTGCCTCTGATTTCCATTGTTATCTGTGAAATCGGAATCATCCCCATAGGGATCCATTGATCCATCCTTTTGAGATATTGCTTGTTTCCATTGTGGTTGTGAAAGACAGCTTCAGTTTAAGAAAAAGTTGACATTATTACAAGTCACATAATTTCAGTCCCAAATTCAGTGTTATGAGAATCACTTTGACTTGTTCAATTCATTTCAGAATAGAATAATATGAGAGGAATCCTAATGCTCAGCAAACTGAAACCAAAAATAATCACCAAACTCCCCTGAACCAGAACAGCTGAGAGTTGCTCTCACAAAAGCCTTTTCCTGTGGAGCAAAGTAGAAGAAAGGAAAGAAAACACAAGGTTATCCAAAACTATTTTTTCAATCTTTCAATAATCATGTTCTCAGACTTTCCTGGTTCATTCTCTGTAGTTTTAACTCTCAGTGACTGAATGAATGAAAGTGAAGAAAAAAGCTCTGTTTAAGTGGACAAAGCTGCTGTAGCAACCATGAATCAATTCACAAACCCATGGAAAATTTGCAGAACACTTGTGTAATATAGAAGTGTTTAATAAAGTACTTTGTTAAAAACTAAATTGTCACTTTGATTTGTTTTTCAGTACCTTTGATTCACCATTATTTTACTTCAGAATTTCCTTTAATCTAAAGTATTCAAAATGTTTGAGGGAATGAGACTCTAGCTGAAATATTTTCATTAGCCAAAAGCATTTTGTCATAACAAAGCCTACAGACTGATTTTCTGTAATTGATTGTGTTCTTAATTTGCCAGAACTTAAAATCGTTTTTTCAAACTTACATGATATTTTGGAAGTCACAAATGAGAGAAAATTATGTCTTTGCTTGATTCACTTCTACACAGCGATGTTTGTATTAAAAGTTGTGTGAACTGATGGGCTCCTGATGAGCTTTGGAAATTTACTGCTCAAGCTGGTGCTTGGTCTTGCTTAAGTTCCTGAAGTTTGGGGAGGTGCCTCTTTGGACCCAGTTGCTGTAAGGGTACCAATGCTGGTGGAAGGGCAGGGATGCACTCTTGCACTGAGATCAGGTAGAGGCATCCCAGATGGCAGGGACCAGAACTGCAATTCTGGCAATACTCCTGTCTCTTGCCCAACCTGTGCTCCCCGTCCCCTGTAGCTCATTTCTGCAGGTGATACATGTGTCCCAAAAAAGGAGCCATTGTCCCTGCACACTGCTATGTATAGAAACTGAATTAAACATGATTTTATTCTTATTCTGTAACTACTGGCTACACTTTCCACATCTGTATCACTTGTCCAGGATGCTTCTCATGTGCCTGCTCTCCCTGGCCTCCAGGTCCCCACTCGAGATATCAGCCAGCACTGCAATCATCAGGACACATACAGTGCAAAGCAGATTAATTTTGTATCTGCAGATACAGAATAAGACAAAATCAATAGAAAAGGTACAGTGGCTTACCATACCAGTAATGCCATTGGGTTATAGTACAACTGATCTTTCATATGCTAAATGATCCCGATCAGGCCACAGAAATATTTCAACACACATAGAGTTTATGGCCCTTGAGAAGAAGCTTATCCTTAGAAGAAGCAATTGTGGACCTGAATGCATTTTGCAGTGCAACTGTGATCTGCAGATGTAAGGGAGAACTGCAGGCACATGTAGGGCTCAATTTCAGGCTGCACATTGCAGGAAAAGCAGCTTTTTTTTTTTGGGTGGGGGGGGAAGGTGACTGCCCAGACACCCAGTGTTTGATTCTGCACCAGTGAAGAGGCACTTCCCAACTAAAGAGCAGAGCTCTTTAGAGTGTACTTTGAGTACAAAGAGTGTACTTTGTGGTTCAAGGCCTCAAAGAATTTCCTGTGCATTCATTGCAAAAGAATATAATCCAAAATTGGTGTAGCATACAGCTCTTGTCTTGTTCATATCTATGTTGAGTGTATCTCTTCCTCTTCTAAATAAAATCTCCACTGGCCAAACAACCTGACTGGGACTGAGGCTGGAAGGGTTTCCACTCATCTAGATGTCCTCTAACACTTGTAAAGTTACAGAAAGGTCAAAGTCTCCAAAAGGACAGGATCGTTCTTCATACTGCCTCCTTTCCCTGGAGAAGAATGGGATGCAACTATCACCTGGGCTTTCGGGCTACCTGTAATTGCAGTCACTCCTGTCTTGTTTCCTTCTCTTTGCCTGGGCTTTCTCCTTTTCTGTCACAACTGTAGTACAAAGCAGTGGATATGAGAAATATCCCCTTTTGAAAAGCAGAATCATTTAGCCCCCAGATTGTAATAAGCACTGTCATGCTGGTGTCCTGCACTCCTTCCTCCTGTCTAAACATCCTGCGAAAGGCTTGTAAGTTTGGGGAGCAAAGGGTACATGAGGATGTAGCTGTCGAGAACTATTTATTTGATCAAGTGCAGGGGCATGTGCATGTGCATGCAATGATTAATTAGGAACGTATCTTAGCATGACAAAATGGTGTGCAAGTTCCTCTGACAGCTAAAATGACTCAGAGAAAACTGTTTTAATTTATTGTAGGTTTTACACTGATAAATTGTGGTTCCTTTGCACAGGGTCCTCCCTTTTTAATTATTCTCTGCTGAAAAGCGTGCCCGGAGTCTGGCTTGATAAAGACAGGAAACCCTTCAGTAGAGTAAAATGTCCAGTGTCGCTTGGTACCAGATGACAGGAAAGACAACAATGCTACTGAAGGTAATTAAATATGTCTTTTAACCAGCTGTTCATTTGTAGCCTGTGCACAAAAAATGTTTAGTACATTGACTTGAAACAAAAGAGAGCTGAAACAAATGTGTACCAAAAGCTAAAATATGGGACTGAGATCATAAAATATTCTGAGTTGAAAGGGATGCACGAGGATCATCAAGTCCAACTCTTAAGTGAATGGCTCATACTGGGATTGGGCCCATAACCTCGGTGTTATCAGCACCCTGCTCAAACCAACTGAGCTCATCTCAGGGTCAACTAAATACATAAACTTTTTTTTTTTTTTAAAGTTGTATCCTTACACTTCTGGCAGACCATTAAATCCACAGAGGAAGAAATATAGCCTTAAACTTTGCTTAGGAAGCTGGAAACATATTGCTCTGTAGTACAAATATTTTTTTCATGAGAGCACAGTAAACTCCTCAGATGGCTGGATTCTGAGCTGTACAAATAAAGCTCACAATACAAAAACAACAAGAAGGTTCACAATTCTAGTCTGCCTTTTCTTTTTCTCCATGACTTTTGGGTGGTCTCAGAAATCATGTTCTTGAGTTTTTACATCCATAGCAGATGGAACAGGGTATTAAAACTTTAAGAAACAATTGTTTCTCTTAAAAATGCTTGCTGAATACTTGAGCAAGTAATCTAGGAAACGAATGACTGATTAAAAGGCAAAATATATTCAATTGCATTGATTAAAAAATTCCCAGTAATTTCATTGTCACAACTTCCAAAAATATTCTGAAATAACTCAGAGATGATTGGGGGTTCAATTTGTAAAGGAAAAAGTAAAGTAGGACATGAAAGGTCTATGAAAACGTAATAAAATTAAATCTTTTAGTCCTTTGATGTAAGAACAATAAAGGAGTATAAAACTTGATGATATCCACAAAAATAAAACATTTCTGCTTTTTAATCCCAAACCAAAATTTGATTTCTTTTTACAGCTTAATGTGATTTTTTTTCAGATTTATGTAGTAAGACCCAAATACAGTCCTGATTTGACTGAAAATACGGAGAATGTTTTACTGAATTCAGTGAACAGCCTTAAGAAATATTTTTTAAATTGTTAAAATAACTCTTTTCAAAATTATATATTTTGGACCTTTTAAAATGAAGTCATTGAAGGTTGCATTAAGTCGCACTTATTTTTCGAACTATTAATGGAATTAAATAAAATATCATATTTTATGCCCATCCACCCTCCTACCCCCCCTTCCCAAGTGATTTTTTACTTTTTAACCCCTCCACATATTTTCCTCTCATGGTATTGCACATCAGCTACTGATTAATCGCATAGCACCAGACACATCTCAGATTCTCTGCTCCCTACTTAAGTAGACAAAATAGTTTTCTTCTGGAAGTGGAAAGATGTAGAAATGTAAGCTCCCGTCCTGAAACCACCAGTGTCATCTCAGATTTCAGCATAAAGGAAAGTAGGATTTATCCTGTCCTATTGTTTTATTTTTGTAAGAGTGGTATAAGAAAGAGGCTTTCTTGCATATGACAGCTGGAAAGAGAGTTCCCAGGAGTTTCAGTGTGACCCAGAAACATGTCCCCACTGTATTTAGTAGTGTTGTGTGGGTGGTGGGACAAGAGAGGTGTCCCCAAGGGATGTGCTGAGCCTCCTGTGGCAACCCTTGGGCTCCTGCATGCACCCCAGCTAGCACACATCCCATGCACATCCTTCCTGTGGTGCACACACACCCCCATGTCCTCTGCTACTGGGTGGGGAAACAAGCAAGGTTGGATGGCATTAAAGACTCCGGCAACTCCAGAAACGAATCCATTTCATACTTACAGGGTTCAACCCAGAGACAGAGCAAGTGGCTAACATCTCCTCAAAGATTTAAAGGTAAGGTCACTTCAGCAAGCTGAAGATCTGGTCAGTAGCTACTTGATGAATATTAATGATAGAATAAATATGGTTAAACTCTTAGTCATTGCTTTATAGGCTGAGTTCTGTCTGAACTCAGAGAACTGCAGGCAAATCAGTCCTCTTTCTGTGAAGCAAAGGAAAGAGCTTTTCCTGCATCTCTGCTTTTGCATTACAGATCACAAGGCAGTGCCACACCTGAGTGGTGGCAGGTTATGTGCATCACGGGCAGAAGGAATATTCATGCTCAATGAAACTGAGGGTTCAGCTACACTTGGGTGGGTGGGGGCAGGGGAGAAAAGTAATTTTCATCCATTACTCAAAACACTTCCATAATCTGCATGGGAAAAAACATGGAATTTTATTCTCAGAGTATAAAGCTAGTCTCTACACACTGCCTTTTCCTCATGTCCTGCTTGTTCTGTACCTGCCTGGAGATGGGACAGGGGTGAGTTCCTGACTATTTTTTCTCCTTTTCTGATGCTGATGACTGGTGCACTGAGTGGTCCTGACTGGGCATAGCCAGTCCAAGGTTCAGAGCTCATTCTGTTTTCTTTTTGTATGTGCAGAGCAGTTGGATGAGAAGAGTTTAGACTGTGTTCAAAAGTGTGTTGATTAGCCTGTAAAACAAATTTAACTTATTTTCAGTAGACAGACTGATAGACAGACTCACATATGCATATTTTTGCTACAGGAAGTACCTGTGATAACACAAAGAGAAACAGCTTAAGTAAAACACCATCTAGAGCAATGTGCTTTCTCTAGCACTCACAATTTTTTATTGAGAAGAGGAATTTTTAAAAATGGTAGTTCCGCAGTGTCTGGGAGATTGGCCCAAACTTACCGAATGCTAATACAACCTCTGACAAATGTTAAAGCCAGGCAGTTTCTGACATGATGTGGGCGCTCAAGCAGGGAAGAGAGCACAGACACTTGTCTCCAGCCTTTCTGGTTGAACACAAGGAGAGTCCTATGGCTGATGAAGCACAAAGACTGGAGACCTTGGAAGGAGCACCAGGAGGGTGGTTTGAAAGAGATGGATCACTGTGCCTCCAAAGGCAATTCAGCTTTGGCACTCTCTAGGAATTTATCACAACATCTCCCTGTGCCTACACAAGGTCTGTATGCAGCCTCTACAACCCAAAGAAAAGTCTGTATGTTATGATATACCATCAGTCTGCAGAACTAGGCAGAGTTTCTCACACCTTTCGAGTCCTTCCTATCTATTGTTGGTTTTCCATTACCCTGCTTCTGGATGCCCCTGAAAAACCACAAGAACTTCCCTTCTTGTGGGGTTTCATCACTTTTGCCTCAAAATGAAACTAACCAAAATGAAAAACAGCTGGATCAAAAAGAAATCTATTAAGCAAATAAGCAAACAAATCCAAACCTTCAAAAATTAAGTTGATATTAATTTTGTATCTGGTTTTGGCCAAACTGTGTATTAATTTTTAGATCTTTTTTTTCCTGTCAGTTCATATGTTCTTTGCAAGAAGAATCACATTTGGTTGTAGTCTCCTACCAGTCTCTGATCTCTACTTCTGTTTTGCTGTCATTTGGCAACTGCTTTGCCACTATGTTCCTGCTTATGTCATGAGACCGTATTGCTGGTGATTTATGGCTTAAACTCCAAGCTTTTGGTCAGCACCTAGTAAAAAAATGTCTTGCTTCTTTTTATTCAGGATCTGAAATACTTTCGTCACTTGGGTTGATGCTACACAAAGAGGGTTTTCTCTAAATCCTCTGAAAAGCTTTGTGTCTCTACTACCCCATTAACCACGGTTTACACTTAAGAGCAGGTAAAAGGACAATTCTAAAAATCTCACTTGAACTGAGGTGAGTACAATCAATCAACAATTAACATTGTTCACATCCAATAAGTCCAAATTCCTGCATGCAGAATGTTTCTCTTGGCATATCATGCTTGTCAGCTCCATTTTCAACCTGAGCTGCCAGCCAGCGATAGCAACAGAACTATAGCAGGCGCTCTGCAGGCTTTTGTATCTGGGGTGGGTACTAATTTTACAAAGTAGGGACACAGGAATAACTCAGAGAAAACAAGAATTCCAGAGCTGGACTGCTGGGACAGGCCTCTGGATAATTACTTTTAATACAGATTTTTGAAAAATAAACGGTTCTGTGCTAAAGAGAAGATATTTAGGAGTGTGAAAGAGGAGGCAAATTACTAGGTGCATGTAAGGGACGGGGGACTGGAGGCTGGGGAGTGAAAGTGGGTTTTTCCGAAGGAAAGGCACAGCCTGACAAGTTTTTCCCACACGGCTCCCGCAGTGAGGCCAGCCTGATGTGAAAGAGCCGCATTTTGCCCGGCGCTGGGCCCCTCCTGGAGGGCGCGGTGCGGCCCGGCCGGAGCGCGGGTGGCTCCGCGGGTGGTGCCCCCGGGAGGGGCCGCGCTCCAGCCCTGCCGTGAGGCAGCCTCCGCTGTCTTCCCGGCCGCGCCGCTCCTGAGCTCTGCTGCTCTATGCTTCAGCCTCTTTGTTTCCCTTGTCCTGCTGCCAGCAGGGCAGACAGTGCAGGCAGTCAAGGAGCAGCTGCCTGCCGGAGCTCGGAGGCTCACGTCACACAGGCAAGGCTGCCGGGGCACAGCCAGCCAGCGAGGGGGTGAGGTTAGGTGAAACATTAGCCACGTTCTCTTGGCTTCCCGCCAGGGCCTTTCAAATATTTCTTTATGCGCTGCTGATGCTGTGCTTGTTTGGCATTTAAAAGGTATGCTCCGACAGGATTTCACAACGAGCTTCCATTTTACGGTTCAAAACAGATGCGAGCTTATCACCCATGGAAATATGTGTCTCCATGAACCCCTTCCTCTCCCCTCCTTTGGGGCTTGCAGCACAGCCACTCCAGGCAGATCAATCGTGAGGACTGTGTAAGCAGCTAAAAATAATGCAAGTCATAAAAGTCTGGAAGCTGTTGCTCATTTTGGGGTTTGAAGATTCAAATGTCAGTTAATACCAATGACTGTAGTATCTGGACAGTAGTAGATAAGGGTCAGATATTCTCCTACGGTGATTAACATGACTTGCGATCCCCTTCCTCAATGCCTGTTGCCAAAGTGTGTCTCCTCAGTTTCCCAGATTGCAGCGAACAGGCAGATACTCTTAACAGTTTGTCAGGAGCAGAATTGCAGCCTAGATTCAGAAAAACAGTGTTGGAAGGCAGAATAAACTGAGCCTGTATCATGCATCCTGACTGACGCCAGTCAAACCAGTTCTTAAAGACTCCACCAGTGCTGCAGGCAACATGTGCCAGTGTTTCCTTGTCCTTTCTAAAGCTTCTCTTTATCCAGATGGGAGCATGGGCTAGGTTTATCTACCTCTCCAGCAACAGAAAGGTGGAGCGGCATGTTGCAACACTACTAGTGATTTGCAGAATGTCCTAAAGACAGTACTTCCTCCAGGTCAGGGTGGGGATGGTGAGAAGAACAGTTTGATAAAGCCTGGAGTGCAAATTCAAATGGCTGAAATACATCTTGTGCCCAGGATGAACAACAGGGAGGTCAGGGAAGTGAGCAAATGCAGGCATGAGCTTTCACAGCTTGTGTAGGGTTGTATCCTAATTTTGTGCTGGGATTTGTAATGTCATTGTCAAAGGAGACTAATGCACTGAAGATGACTCTAATGAAGTGCTATTCTTTAAAGAAACAGGAGATTTGAGTCTCAGGGATCAAATATTTTGTTTAATCTGGACTGGCTTTTTGACAAATTTTATTGACTGAACTGTTATGCTAGTGCTGTGTTAACACTGTGAAAATGGGCAGAGGATTTTTTTTTATTTGCAAGGAGTAGGTGATATTCTGACTACCTTTTAGGCAATTAGCACTAGTTTGGAGCTCATTTTGCTTTTGCATCTCCTGGAAGATATCATGCAAAGAGTAGCTTGAGAAGAAACACACACACACACACACACACACGCACACACACACAGCTTACCAAGAGAGGTCACTGCAACATCCTTGATGGATGCATTCACAAAGTCATGAGACAACACACTCAAGGTTGGTCAGAGGGGATCACTGCCTGCCTTGTAGGATTTGGATCTCACACAGGACTCTAAACCCCAGAAGTGAAAAAAACTCTGCACTGTCCTAGTCATGGGAATGATTTTAATATCATGATGTATTTAAAAAAAGTCTATGTTTCTTTTTTTTTTTCTTGTGTGTGTAAGAGAGAAAGGCAGACAGTGTGTGTTGCCAGTTCATTTAGATGGACAGAGAGTGATACCCTCGTCTGTAAGAACTCTCTCTGGCCTCCTGAGAGTAGGAAGTTTCCATCTGGCCGTCAGACTCTTAATTTCTAATTAATTTATTCTAGATCCTACCAGCCCACATCTGCACTCTTCTCTTGCTCAACAATTAGTTATGCAACCCAAGGAAAACATGGTATTAATTCCTGAATTTCCAAGCTCTGTTCCTGCACTGAAATTTTCTTGCCTATCTCTCTCTCCCACTCCTGCTGGTCCTGGATTCCCCATCTCAGGGTGGAGGAAGGCAGTGCTGGAGATGCTTCACTTGGCTGCCACTGCTCACAGACCTGGTGCTGAGGGATGGAGAGTGAAGGGGCAGCAGAGCGTGACATGACCCACTTTTCATTGACTGATACCCAGAATTAATCATCTCACTTGTCCTTCTGCATAACATGGATCAAAGGGTTTCTCTGCATTTGTTCCTTTTTGAGCTATTGATTTTCTCTGCATAAACCAACCAAGTTTAATTAAATTATGCGCAGTGACAAAGAATCTACCCTCTGCTCCATGTAAATTGTTCCAGCAGTTAATTTCTCTTCTCTGCTGAAACCACATGCCTTATTTCTAAGGCAGATTGTCTAGACAGATGTGTGTGAGAACCGACTCCAAAGTTTTGCTTCAAATACAGATACTCCTAAATTACACCTATATGAGCCTTTCCCTTTGCTCTACTGAAGAGCTTCAACTTTTGGAAACTCTTGCTGTAAGACACATTTTCTAGTCCTCAGTCATTCAGTGAACTCTCATCTGAAACCTCTTGACTTGTACATGTGAGGCCAGGACACTTTTAAACTGAGACCAGTCACAGACTTTGTCCATAGCATCCAGAATTCCCAGGTTCATACACACAAAGATTACTTTTGTTGAAGCAAACATTTCCTCCTTTTGGGTTATCTGCCCTGGCCTCCCTGCAGATTCACTGCTTCTAAGAGCTCCATTAACCTGTGAGTATGACCTAAAACATTTGTCCTCTAATGAACGACTTTACTTTTGGCTATACTGAAGTTCATATCAAAAATTTGTTGCCTGTGTGCAATTTTCCAATCATGTCACATTGCTCCTACTCAGGGACCTGATTTCTTCTTTATTGACTGCTTCATCATTTCATGTGGTTGTGTCCTTGCTCACTGAACTATCCAAGCACTTCACATCAGATAAAATACTTAAGAGGAATAAAAACAAAGACCCCCCTGTCCCACCAGTGCTCCTGAAGCACAGTCTTAAACTTACTTTAATTTTGTCTACCTAGCAGAGATAACAGAGCTCTGTAGAAACCTCTAGCTTATCTCTTGTGATGAATGAGCAGGTGCCAAATTTGCTGGGCCTGACTAGCTACACCACTGGCTTGTAGGTTAATGTCAGCCCAGGTGGCATTGTCATCTGATTGTTCCTGGAAGAGATGGAGAGTATCACTAGAACTGTTCCTGTAGGGAGGCTTTCTAAATTACCACATGAAACCTCCTTGTGCTGCTGTAATGCAGACTAGAGAGCAACCTCCATCCCCATCTCCCCAGCTCTGGCTGCAGCACTGGTGCCTGATTATGGATAAGGGTGGAGACAGCTTTTTGCTTCAGGGGATGCTGTCTGCTTGTGTGGGTTGTGCCACCAGCATTAAATCCCAAAGCTGATAAAAGTGAACTGCTGGTTAGTGTAGAAGATATTGGACTCCCCTACAAGGCACAGGACCCTGTATGTGTGTTCTGCATGAAATTCAATGCTGAGGTGTATTCAGAGTGCATTGACTAGACTGAGCCCTTCATGAGACCTTTGTGCTAGGATTCCTAGTCTGGAGTTGCCACTCTACTGTGAGCATGAAATAGGTACTGAGAGGTCAGCATGTGTGAGATGGCAGTGAGTGTGGGATGCACAGAAGTCCAGGAATGCTGAGGTTTGATAGTGAGGTACCAAATGAGTTTGGGAAATACCAGGCTTGGTTGCAAGTGCCTCAAACAGTTTGAGTATTCCTCCTTCTTTTTTTCCCCCCCCAGACAGCTCTATCCTTTATTGGGTCTAGCCATAGTGATTTTGACTGCAGACCTCAAGTACTGTTTCCATCCACACTAGGGCTCTACTTGTTCAGTTTTTTCACCATCCATTCCTCTTCAGCCACTTTTCATCACTGCAGCCTTTTACCACTCGGTCCTACTATTTCAGATCTTTGCTAAAGTTTAAGTGGTCATGAAGTTGTGATCTCATTTACTTCTGCAACCTTAACAGTTTCTCTGGACTTGTAGATGCACAGGAGAATAGATCCTCCACCCTATTTGCTAAGTGCTAACAGCATATTTGGCTCAGTACAGAATGCAGACAACAAAAAGACTGATGCATAATAGAGAGCTGTTTTCTCCCGGATGCTGCTGCCTGGGCTGCTTGCACAGAGCACTGTAGTCATGGCAGGGTTTCCTCCCACAGTGCTCCTACACTCCCAAAATTACTGAGAATTTTTTTTCCTTTAAATACCCTGCTAACTTCTAGGTGTCTTACTGACTTGCATGCAATCAGATTTAAACATCAACATTATGTTAATATTTGACAATTATCACCAGGAGCTTCTCACACCTTTTCCTTAGAAGATACAAAGAAGCCCAACGCCCACCTGTTTCCTAAAGCTCTCTCATCAGTTTGAAGCAGATTCAGGTGATATGTTGGACCTTTATCAGTTACTATCACCTGCAATAACCCCTGGCATAGGACTGCCCTAAAATATGCTTTGCCTGGAAGCCTTCCAGATTTCTCCAACTGCAATCTCATCACCAGCCAGAGAGAGCTGGTATTGTGCAAAACAAGAAACGGGAAAACAAAAGCTGAGAGGATAAAAAATAGCTCGAATGACTTAATTTCTGTTTTAATTCCAAGGATACATGAGGTCCCTGACATTTCCCACATACAACTCCTTTCTCTGCAGCACAAAGAGGATATATTTTAAACAGTACTGTTAAATTAATTACATGTTGCTACTGGATAATGGTCTGCTGTGGAGAGATAATTGTTGAGACAAAGCTGAGGTATTTATTGAAGATAAACATTGAGACAAAGCCAAGATGTTTATTTTCTAAGCACCAGACCATAATGCAGACAAAACATATAATATCATTAGCATTATTCCTAACGTTGTTGGAAGCCTGAACATGCTCCATCACAAACTCTTGTTAACTCAGCAGTGGCAGAACTGGGACTCAAATGAGAAGTGCACTCAGGCTGATCCAAGTACCAATGCCAGAGGGCAGCTCTGTTGACCATATCAGGGGCAGTGCCCAAATGTTGCCCCCCTTGGCTGGTGTCTGCCCTTCCGTGACTCAGGGAGATCGCGGAAGTGCTGCCTGCAGACCTGATTGCTCACAGGTGAAGCATCAGGAAGAATACATTTCTTTTTCAGTGTTTCAGTGAGAAACTAAACCAATACATTTCCTGATTCCTCACGTTCATTTGAGGTAATGAAACCATGGGAGATATGACCAGCCTGTCATCAGATCAGTATTTTACAGTTTTCAAAACTAATCTTACAGATACCTTGAATAATTCATGCACAGGTTTGCATCTGAACATTGGTGAAGTACAGGCCCATACAAGCACATGGGCAGCTTCAAGCAGAAGCAGGGCCTGATCCCATGTGGTAATGGAGAACGGGTTCTGTGATACAGCTGGGTGGTGTGTGCAGCTGCCCTTGTGTGTTAGGGTGTGGTGGGGCTCCTCTGGGTACATGCTGGTGCAGGTTTGCTTTTGTGAATGTCCTATGGAGACTGAGAGCTATGGCTGTGTTGGCTTCTAGGAGGGGCTCCTAACAGGTGAGGGGTGCCCTTTTGTCCTAGCTGTATTCACAGTGTGCCTTGCAGAACTACTGAGCAGGGTCCCAGCCTTGCTGTTCACAGCAGTCACTGGTTTTGGCATGCCCTTGATAGTTTTAGAAAGTTGTAGAAATAGGCTGATTTCCACCATTCTGTCCTGCTATGTGAAGATAATTAAACATCCAGCTCCTACTGATTCCATTGGTCATCAGGCACCTAAATACATCCATGGACCTGGGCATAATTGCCTAAACTCATTCAAAGAGGGCAGCAACATGGCTGAGTGATCTGAACATGCTGATTTCAGATTGGCTGTAAAGTGAATGTGTGCACCTACAGAAAATACCACATGCCACTCTATTATGTGGAGCAGAAAGACAATACAAACTTCTTACAAGTATTCTACTTCTCAAGATTGTAACCCAGATCCTTTTTTTAAAAGATAACTGAAAATTAGGCCCTAATCTATCTCATGTCTGTGACCTTATTTTGAAAGGTACTGAGCATCCAGGATTGTCTATCAGCATCAGCTGAAGGAATAAAAACTTCTGGAATCTCCATCCCTTTAGAGAAATTAAACCATTTCCAAACAATCCATCCTTTCTGTATGCATACTGATATATTGGAAAAACCCCCAAACCCTAAAGAAAAAACCCCATGTAGTTCTTTATTTGGACTATGATGGATGATTCTGTTATGTCTCTGTCATCAGCACTTTCCTTGCTAAACCCAAATCATAGCATTGTCCTGAGAACTGCTGATTTGGTTCATGCTGCTCCTGTGGGATTAACTACTGCGTAGCCGTGTGTAGCTCACTACAGACTGGCTGTGCTCCACAGTGACCTGCTGCTTCTCCCTTTCTGACTGTTTTGTGGTTTCCTCCAGTAAACCAGGCGCTGAGGGAGATGGTGATCCCCAGGGCTTGCCCTAATGCACTCTCAGGATGCAGCAAGGTGTCCCTTCAGGACCGACATGAAGGGGTTTGCCAGACCTGCCCCATGAAGTATAGTCAATATTACTGGGAGCTATGAATTAATCCTAATTGTTTGCAAGGCTTTTTGCAACGTTTTCATGTAACAAGTGGCCATCACAGAATTACCCAGGGAACATGACGTGATTTCTGCTTTTACAACAAGTGCTATGAGATAAGTTGTCCTGGTTACAGATGAGCGTATTTCTAGATTTTATTTCACTTCTGGCAAACTCCCTCGGAAGTTATAATTTTGATTTTAGTTCTTCACTGAAGAAGCCATATCTGACAAGTAGATATTAATTATTATTATTTATTTTCGATTATGTTAGAAGTCCCCAAGAAGAATAACAAAAGTCACTATGTAGTCATATACGCAACAACTATCTTAGACTAGCTACAGTTGTCAAAGAAAATTGAGTGGAGAGATAATGATGTACGAGCCAAAAAAAAAAGAGCGTTTGCAAACGTAAGGTTATTCTCATGATTTTGGCATTTCCATAAATATTAATGTATTGAAAGAACAAATTCACAAGAAATATGGCATAAAAATAAAAGTTGTATGGGAATTCCTGGTAGTTCTCTGAGTTTCAGACCTTATGACTGCTTGTCCTGTGTTATCTCCCAAGTCATCTGGGCCTGCCATGCATTTGACAATACATGTTTTGTAAAGTCAAACAGGCTTCCTTAGAAAGAAGGAGATGACATTATTACTGCCCAAGTAGGATTCTCTGTATTTAATGCTGAGGTAGTAAAAGCTCTGTAAGGATCTTACTAAATACAGTTCACATGATGTTTTTCAGAAATGCATTTACAAATAAATACATAAATGCAAGTTATTTTGCTTTTGAGAAATCTGAGGGTTGTGTTTTGCTGTCAACTGCATCAATGAACTTCAGATTTGAAAAGGAAAATGGTAATTACTGGATTACTTGATGCTATAATATTCAATATTATGGTAATAAGGAATTAATTAAACATGCTATTGGACTGAGGAATCCCTGCCTTCTAGACTCAAATTCACAGAGCCTTTAATTGGGTATTTAGCAGAACGCATATGGATATGTATTAAGGCGCTTACTTGTCTGACAACATCTTGTCTAATCCTTTCAGCTTCCATACCCCAAAAAGTATATGTGAGTCTTGCCCTCTACTCCTGAGCTGCACAGATGGAAAAAATAAGAGTAAAAATAGTTGTCATTTAGGTGTGACCAATGCACTATAATATAAATTGTTTTATCTGTCAGCGTTATAAAAACTGTCCTTCAAGTAGGACAAGTATGGTGATAACTTTTTCAGCCCTTCCTCAACCAACATTGATTTCTCTCATGGGTGGCTGAAGATGGCGAACAGCAGAAATAGCACACTAGCTGGAAGTCTCTAGGAGGCTTGTAGTAAAAGTACAAAAGCATTGTACTTTTCTCTTTCAAAATTTGTATATCTAAAGGATTTTTGCATATTCTTATTGGCCTCTTCAGGGTATTTGCTGTTCACACATACAGCCTGATCTTCCACTGAGCCTCAGCAGTGCACTTTGCAGTGGTGGTGCGTCTTCTGCAGCAGTCTCTCCTGGTGGGATACCACCATTTTTCTCTTTATTATTGTTAGAAAGACAAGGTCAAAAAGTCACAAAAGTGATTCTTTTCATTATTGCTAGAAAGACAAGGTCAAATACTGTTGGAACAGGATGTTCTGTGGTTTGTGGTGGTCTTCACCTTACTGGAAGTTCATTCTTCAGATTCAGAGCTCTAAAAAAAGTTCCGCTTCTGCCCCAAATAGCTTTTTCTTACAACAGTGATTTCTGTACCTCAGAGGACTGTGTCTGAGAGTGCGGAAGCTGACTGTAGTCTTCACTCTGCAACTCGCTGTGATCTTTTGTAGTGGCCATGAAGGGTCTCAAAGGTAAAGAGCCTCAACTATGCTTGAAATGCCGTGGATGACCAAGGCAGAGAGTAGGGGACAGGTCAGATTCATTCATAGCCACCTATATCAGGTGGAGTTTTCTTGTAGGGAGAGAGTCTGGCAAACATTCCCTGCAGAAGCTGCTCTGTGTGAATAATGTCAGTTGGGAGTTCTGAGCTGCTACCAGATTAAAGACTGATTTAGCCAATAGTGTGCTTCTACCATTAGATGCACAGTGGCTACAAGTCCTTCAAAAATGTTTTCCTCCATTTATCGGAAACTTCTCTTCCACTGCAAATCAACTTCCAACATCTGTTCTCGTACGCAGAGGCTGCTGATGTCACAGTTGAGGTCAAGAGGCATTTTGATGTTGATTTTATTAAGTGTGTGTTCTAGGACCCTTTGCATATGCTATTGTGTTGCTTCTTCAAGACATGAATACAATGTTTGCTGGTTTTAGAAAAAGTGTATTAATTATGTGAAACACTGAGCCCTGCCCAAACATCAAAAGCACTTGTAGGCGCTCACCTTCCCACTGCAGGTTTGTTTGACAAAACCAGTGGTCTGTGCTCTACAATACATGACCATATTCTTTGTGCAAACTTCTGCTGGTTTGCATATATGTAGTAGATCTGAGAAAATTACAATTCCTGTACTTCTTCCACACATTCCTAATTCCAAAAGGCATGCTTCCATAACCTCAATTAATACTAGAGTTGGTTTCATTATTTGCATGTTGTGCTCTGGTGATCATAAAATGAGGAATATGTTTCAATTCAAGGAGAGGGAGTGGAAATAAAGACAAATCAGAAGTTGCAAGAGTTGAAGGAAAAGAAAGAACTTTTAAGTCCTTGTCTTCAAGCAGAAAGTAATTTATTAATATTTACTAGAAGGATTCATAACAGATTTAAATGAACTTTCACAATCTTAACAATATCAGCATTTACCAAGCAGAGGGACAGTCCCCATTTCTATCGAGTTTGAGCCTACTGACAGTAGTGGCTGTGTTTCTCACTTACCTGTTAGGAAAATTTGGGGCACAAAACTTTTTGCTCTGCATCTCCTAAGGGTTTGAAAAATCACAGAATTAAACAATCAACAAAAGTTACTCCAGACTGCCTCTGAGCTGTGGGAAGACCTCAAGACTCCCCTCCACCTCGTGTTTAAGCCCATTTTCCTGAATTGCTGCTAAAGCTCCAAAGGGAATAGGAGGCTGAAATGAAGGACTATCTCTTTTTAGAAAATGTAACATGTTGTAAATAGTGCTCTGCATTGTTGACACAATCTTTTAAGCACTATTGGGGGCAATGCTTTGGACCCATTTGTTTCTCTTGAAATGAAATTTTTGGTAGCATTAGCTGATGAATTACTCTAAGCAACATCAATTGCTGAAAATGACAACATTCCAGAAGGCTTATTTAAAATATAGTGTATTGTGTAATTCTTTTTATTTGTCTGTTGCACAATCTATTTGCTGATACTTGTTTCTCTCCCTCCCTCTCTCTCCCCTAGGCTATCAAACAAAGCTGCCCAACGTTATACTCATCCATCATCCTTGAGTTATTAAGAGAGTAGCTGCAGAACATTTACAAGTGCATAGGAGGGTGTGCTGGCTGCTTTTCAAGAACAAAGTCAGTACTACAAAAACTTTGCAAGATGGCAAATTTTCTCATCTTTCCTGTTCCTTGCTCTGCTAGGACCTGCTAGAAGGAATGGTTTCTTGAATTAAGGTTACTAATCTAGGTTGATGCCAAAGCTGTTACTCATTTATGTCTAGTACCAGCTTTTAATTTTATCTGAATAAAATACTTCTGTTTTGGTAACTGTTTCTTAAAAAGGTTTTGGGATATGTTGGAAAGAAGGAGGGAAGGGGTCAGGTTAAATGCAGACGTTGGTGAGCTAGCATTATAAGACTGGCTCTTTAGGCTTAGAAAAATTAATGCACAAAAGTGGAGGTTAAGAGATTGCCAGTGTCTCACATGAGAAGTGTAACCAAATGGAGGTCAAATAGATCATACTGCCTGATGACTTCGTAGTGATTATAAGAGAGAGGTTGGGATGGAGTGGAGTTACCATGTAATAATCTAAGATTCTGATCAGCAATTTAGGGTGTCCACAAAGGTGTCTATGCTGGTGCAGCACAATTTACTCCCACAGCTTGAAGAGCTGGGAAACACAGTGCAAAGGCTCCATGCAGGCCAGCACGAACCAGACACGATGTAGCCCTGAGTGCTGTGCCAGCTGAACATGATTATTCTGTCCTGCAGTCCCACTTGGCGCATCTGCACAGTACTTTGCTGTGTTAGGTGGACTTGCCAAATCAGCTCAGGGCTAGCCTGGGGATCTCTGCATCTTGTTTTCTGCAATTTAAATGTACCCTTGAAAATGAAGCTAATCTGTTTGACTTCTAGAGGGAAGAATGCTTCCTGACTAGCCAGCATTGGTCTAATTAAATGAGAGTATTGGAAGACCAAAACTTGTCAGTCTGTACAGTGACTTTGCAGATGACACCATCTCAGCAGGCACTGAAAAGCTGCTCTATTTGAGCATCCTATATTCTGCTCAGTGAAAAGCTCCAGGCTTTTCTTTGCTGGTTTTGATAGTTGCAAATCCAGAGATCAGCAAACAGTTAAGAAGTTGTTCCCAAGAGGGTGCAGTCAGTGGTCAGGAGCTGCCTCTGGGCACGGGACAATGTGGGGAGAGGTTCTGGAGTCCAGAGAAGCAGCCATTACAGTCAGCCTTAGCAGGAGGCAGACAGACATATAGAGAACTCTTTTGTAGTGGGGCCTTTTTCACTGCCTTGCCTTTTTCTGAGATTAGACTCTGCTTTAGCAAGGCTGTTTGCTGATGGACACCACTATGCTGGTGGAGGCAGAAGAACTGAAGTTTAGTCAGGACTCTGAGATAATTACATCTGACCACAGGGAAGTGGAGCCCGGGAGAGTCATGGGGCTCCCTGGCAGGAGACTTGGAAACTGGGAGCCTGGAACCAGGAGGGGAGGCATCTGCTGGGATCAGGAGTGTAATTTACACAGTTATAATGACAAAATTTATAAATTTGCATTTTTAAATTCTTTTCTGTGCCAGTTCAAAAATTGGCCACGAACTTTTGTTTATCATCCCCAATAAATTTGGCATGTCAGAGGGCATTTAGTACCAGGAAAAGTAGCATAGTTACACTACTAAAACATGAGTAATTTTCAAGAGCTCCACATTTTGAGTTGCCATGCAGTAACAACATTGCTTGGTGACTCCACCCTGCTTGCACAGCAGTTAGCTGGCTTTTACCACTCTACTTCATGTTGTGAAGGACTTCAGTAATCACAGGATGGAACAGTGTTAGTGAGCATTTACCAAAGTTGTTGTTCGTGAAAAAATATCACAAATTGAGCCACAGTGATGAAACACTAAGGATAAATTTCAGTGATAAATTCTTCTACACAGGAGGGAAGCTGTGTAGAAGAAAAAAGCTGAAAACTGATGGTTCCTCTCCCTGTAGCTGCACCCCTCTACTCCCTTTTGTCATTTTGTTTCATATCTTCCCGCTGACTTTTCTTCCTAGTGTGTGTTGCTGTGATGTACATCACACCTGATACTACCCAGCCTTAGCAATCCCCTGCCTTACCTTCTGGCTCTCCTCCCCCTCTTCCTCTCGGTGAGTTTTATTTTCATGCAGAGACCTCATCTCACTAATTAAGCTTCCCTCTGCCCCTCCTTCATCCTGGTGTGGCCTTCAATTCCAGCTCAACAGTTTCAGCAAAATCCCTCGTTATCAACCTGATACTCATCAAACACATTTCCCTTCCCCTTGTTTAAGTCTCCTCCAGTACAAGCCTTATCCTTTGTTTCACTGTTTGGTTCGTCCATTACTCTCAGGCCATAAATTCTCTCAAAGCTTTCTTAGCACTTGATCTATGTCTTCAGCTGTTGTCTTCGAGCTTCTGTGTTACACTGACACCCTGAGTGCTGGCTGTAAACCTGACCATAGTCTGAGGAGCAGTGTATCCACAAGAAGCACTGAAAGTTTTAGAGACAATTTAGAGCACTGATTTTAGAGACAATTTCCAGTCTTAGGCTGGCAGATCTGATTCAAAGAAAAATCAAGTACTGGTTGTCTACTTTCACATTTGTCTTCCACACATTATTTCGGTTTATCCCTAAGCAAAACATTCATGCCTTTTTCATTACAGTACTTAGAAAATAAACCTATTTTATTAGATTATTCTGCTCATTCTTTGATTCCTAGGCAAATGATCTGCCCAGGCAGTCCAAGAAAAATCTGCTCCATTTAACCCTCCTAGGTTAGCACCAATTCAGGGACCAGCTTCTTAGACTTCACTTTTCACTCTTCCCTTGTCAGGTTCTTTGTCAGTCAGCTTCATGTTACCACCACCCACACAGCAACCAGTGGCAAGCTCCCTGTTAAAATTTATAAAACTGTTCTCTTACAAATTACTCCTTGTGCTTGCCTCAAAATCAGTTCCATGTAGCAGTGCCTAGAAAGGCAGTGAGGCTTGCTCTTTTCAGGACAAGCCATGCCAGGCCAGAAGGGAACAGCACATTTTGGTTTGTCCTTTGAAATTCTTAGTGTATCAAAAGGATCTTATTCTGATGCTATTTTCTGCTATTTTCAGGGGTATTTTTGCTTTTCCACTCTCCCTATAGTTTTTCTCATCTTCCTCTTCCCTGTGAGGTCCAGAAATGTTATCATTGCATCTCATATGGGCCAAATTATGCCAAAAGTCAGGAGGTGGGGTAGATGCTAATTTGGGTCACACAACTTTCACTCAATTATCTAGGCCATTCAGTCTTGAGTCATTTCAGGTAATGAGTTCAAGATAAATCTCTAAGCCATTGAGAAGACAATATAACTAGCTGATGTTTTGTTTTCTCTGTGAACAGAGTTCCTAGGAGTGTTGATTTCCAAACTGATATTAGTGGGTTTGGCGTTTTTTTCATTGTCTCATAGATTAGAGCAGTCCATTTCCATGCCAAACCAAGAATGGTTGCAGGAATTTCGTACAGATTAACCAATGACATAAAATAAATGCATCAAGCCTCTCTAAGAAAGAGGGTAGACCATTCTTGAAAGCAAAATATCTCACTTGACATCTTGGCTTAAAAATCCTGTTGTATGATGCTAAAAACTTCAACTACCTTCTGCTGAAAGTTATTTAGGAGAAAACAAAGTTCTAATTCTCTTTCCCCCTCCCTTGTTTTTAAGGTGAATTTAGCTCTGTTAGAGGGAGCAAAACTGAGAACATAATACAAAAATGACCTGGTATATTTTCTGAGAGTGCAAAACCCATCTTGCTGTCTATCCTTGGAGGAGACAATCCATCCTTAGTTGGTTTGTACAGGCCACCATCAGAGCTGTAAGCTCACAATGACTTACTGTCACTATCAAAATAAGCACATTAAAATCACAAAACACTAGAACAAAAAACCATAAATCTTGATTTGCTGTCATCAGTGCCCTGAAGTGTCTGATGCTGGCAGAACAGGTCTTTGAAAACTGTAGGCCAGCTGCTCAGCTAGTGTAAATCAACATAAGATGTTGTGAAGAGGGAAAACATTGGTACTGCTTAAAGGTTGTTTTAAAGAGATCAGTGAGTAACTAAATGTTTAACATGTCCACTGGGATGTGTATAAAACAAGAGTCTAATTTGCAGAGAAGAAGATTTAAATTATATATGAAAAAAATATTATCTAGTGGTTAAGCACTAGGCAGGCTGTGTTGCTAATCGCCTTCACGGGGGGTTTGTAAGAATTGATTAGACCAATATCTGTCACACATGGATTCTGGATTCTCCTCCACTGGAGAGGCTGAATTGCATGTGCTCTGGAGATGTCTTCAGTGCTTGCACAGCATGAAGAAATGGACCTCAGCACTGAAACAGTTTTGGATTAGCAAAACAACTTTGACTCCTTGCCTCCTGTTCAAGACAGGGCACAACACTCAGATTGGTTCAATCCCATGTGTTAATCCCTGTGTTATTCAGCTTGCACTTAATTTCTGAGCACAGCTAAGAGAAGGGACAGGCAGTGCATGTAAATCATTCCAGCAATCCACTAGCAAAAGTTAAATCAATGCAGTAAAATTTTAATACTCCTTTTCATGCTAAAGTGACCTGTAACTGCTATTTATCTTTGTAGTTAACTACATTACCTAAGTATCTAATTATTACTGTATAGCTATAAACATACAGTTATAAAATTGTATATGATTGTTACTTATTAAATAGCTGTAACAGTTATATGGTTTTTATTCAGAAGGCGCTTTACAGAGTCAAAGCAATGAAAAAATTTCTATTTGCTTCAATGGAAAATGTTTCAGAATTAAAAGGAGAATATTAGTGTGGTAGGTAGAGCAGAGCTATGGTAGCAATATATAACTAATTCATAGTGTACACTCTTCCAATGGAATTTGCTAAGCATGGTACAGTAAAAACAATATATTCAATGTATTCTTCCATCTGAGTCTGCCATTTGACATTTGTTGTAAGAAGTTATGAGTGTTTTAGTAGTGCAAAAGTATTTATGAGTTCCACAAAAGATCTTAGTGGCGTCTCTGCTATGGGGTTCTGTCCTGGCTTGGCCACTCTCCTGCTTTGTGTGCAGTTTAAGGATTTATATGAGAAGATGGACAGGACAATTGTACTTTGAGAAGGGCATTGTAATTTCTCCAGATACCTGTGTTGTTCAGACCACTTGAGTGAAATTGTTTTGAGGCAGGAAAATGCTTTGCCACATAGCACAGTTAAGGCTGAGACCAAGCTTGCACAAGGGTTTTCTCAGATTATGCCCGTGGGATGGGTTGAGCACACATCCGGAGCCTCAGGGGAACTTCTCAAGGCTAAGCCCCAAGGCCTGGCACTGGAGGGATGGGGACACTACACTCACTGTTTGTTCACAAGGGAAAGAGAGGACCAGATCTCTTGTAAAGCCTAGAGGGAGGTCTCCCATTGATCTACTAATGATCATGGCCAGGTGTGAGTACCAACACACAGGTTAAACCAATGTGTCTGTGTATGACAGACATAGGAAGTCTGATGAGTGGAAAATAGTGCCAATCATAAACACACAGAAAACATAATGTAGCTTCCCAGGTTAGTATGAAAGCCCTTGAGACTTGGGTTGTTTTGAGGCTTTTAAAAGTATCCCATTGGTAGTTGACCCTGAGGCTTGTCTGCTAGATGGTTATCCCACCATCTGTGCAGCATAAATTGCCAGGCCTGTTAACATTCAGTACCTGCTGGTGTTTTGGGGCTTTATTCTACTGGACAGCAGAGCCAGCTGAGGATCAGCAGCGCTTACAGGTTTAGGAGGAATGTCACACAGGCACAGATCCACTGTTTGCAAGGCCAGCTCCACTGTGGCAGAGGGTTCTCTGTAGTTGTGTTGCAGAGCCTGATGACAAAATTAAGCAGCACACCTAAACTGAGTTTACCAGCATTAAATGAGGTGATCCTGTTGCCCCCTCCTTCCTCTTTCCCCACTGTCCCAGTCTTTCCCACCCTCTTCTTTTTCACCCTGCTAATAATAAAGCCTTTATCTTAAGGAGCCATGCTGGACTCCAGCTGGCTACCTACAGAGCCCCCTTGGGTCCCTGTTGCTTTCCCAATACTGGGACTGCAGAGTGGGTACACTCATGTCTGGCATCACCGGCATTAAGCCCAAGGTGGTAAATCCAGCCAGATCGCTGAGCACTGGAGAGAAAAACATAACTTGCTCTGTAGTGGGATAAGTAGGCTTGTTATCTCTCTGGCCATGTGCCAGTGTTTAGTGCTGTTGTCTCTGGGTAACCCTATCTGGATGTCCCTGTGTCCCCCCCTCCAGTACCTGTATGATAGGGTTCCTGCCATTGTCTGGAGTGTTCCAGTCCTTCTGTTTCATCCAGAAGTTTCTTTGAATTGTGCCACTTGCCATTAATGGATACTGTGCCATTTCAAAAGAGGAAAACTCAGTTTTTACTCTGTTCTTGTAATTTCTAGTTGGAGTCTCATGGGGTAGAGTACAGAAGACTGTCATCCCCTGGCCTTCAATAGTAAAAGAGTACTATTCAAGGTACATTTTGTACCATTAAGAGCTCACTACTGAGAAAGAACAGGAAAAGCACATGGGGATTAAGGATGTTTTTTTAAATGAGACCCCAAAATAGGAAACTGTGAAGTAGGAGTCTGGGTGTGATTTTCATTTAAATGAATTTATTCTCTGATTTTTTTTTTTTAAGTCAAAATGTTTCCAAAGCAATATCAGTTTTGTCAAGAAGAGTGGCAGACAATTGAAGAAGTAGGCACACATCATGTTCTGTGACAAGGGAATTAGGTAATTTCCTAGACTTACATTCTGACTCATTTCCTGCTTTGCTGTAATGCAAGTGTCAAGGATGGAAGGATTTATGAGTTCCACAAAAGAAATTTGGATGGGGATGCTGGAAGACCAATGCTACATGTGCCTTCCAAAGTGCAAAACCAAGAGGTTTAGTCTGCAATTAGATGTCTTAGCACATTTCTGACAGAAGAGTAGTTTGAAAGACATTATTTTAATCTCTGAAGAAACAAACTAAAAATCATTTTAATACTTAAATGTGGTCACAAAGAACTTAGGTGGCACATTTGGTCCATGCTACTTTTGTCATGGGATTGTAGTAATGCTCTATTGGAATAAGTGGAAAATAGTAAAAAAGAAATGATAGCACATGGTGAGTATGGCAGAAGACAAAGGCTGAGCTGTAGAGAAAGTCAGGGCTCAGAATCTGGTAGAGGCTGAGGTTTTTTTGTCAGTCTAGACCTGATGTTGTTTCTATTAGTTACAGGGATCTGTCAGTCCCTGGGGGTCCCTCTGAAGCAGTCTGTGGGTCTTGTGGGCTACTTTAGCAATTGGAGTGCCAGGACCACTTCTGGCCACACAACCAGAGTGTGTCGTGCTGTTCCCAGGCAGGTCAGTCTGCCAGGGAGCTGTACTGGAGAGAAAGTGGCCACTGAAAGAAGTGTATGGACAGCCCAGGCAGAGGGCACCATGGCAGGACAGAAAGAATAGTAGGTGAGAGGGTTTAGTAGGAGAGAGAAGAAATGGATTACAGAGCATTTGAGATGGTGGCATGATGCCCAAAATGTGGTTCAAGCAGAGCACTGGATGTGAGCGTCGAAATCCAAAGAAGCTGTAGGTGTGTAAACTGACTGTGTCATAGGGCATGGTGGGCAGCCGCCTGTCTCCAAAGCGGAAATCCAAGAAGACTTTGTGCATCTGCTCCCAAAGGTTGGGGCTGCCTGTGCTCACAGGGAGGTCCTGACTTGGCCTGGACACCTCCAGCTCTGCTTCACTGCTTGGCCAGAAGCACCACAGCCCACATGGCTCTGTGTCCGGGTGCTGGGAAGGGCGGGATACAGGAAGCTGGCAGCTCTCAGCCCCACTCCCTCGGGACCCATCCCATTCCTTGTTCCCAGAGCACACCTAACACCCACGGATGGCGTTTGGCTGCCTGCAGAGCTCAGCAAGGGCCAAACTCTTTGAAAACAGGCCCTGTTTATGATAGAGGAGGTAATAGGGATGGCACAACCATGTGGGGCTTTTGAGTTCGTGCCACACGATGGTTAAGGGTGCCTGCCCTTGGGGAACCTCAGTATTAGGTCTTGCTCAGTCTGGAGAAGCTCAAGTGTACATTTCCCAAGAGAGCAGCCTAATAAGCAGCCCAGCTGTGGGAGGGGAAGAAACTTGGAACTTGTTGTAGAAGCTGGATCTTGGCAGAATAAGTTATACGTGAGTCAAAGGGCCAGGAAGGGAGCAACCAGGGGCAGTGTGACTGCAGCCCAGGGGCTACAGCAGAGCTGGGAAGGAAATAAAGCCTGGCATATCCCCATCTCCATGGCTGTTTCTCCATCTGAGCCCATGCAAAAGACAGTCCAGAACCAGATGTGAAGATCAGAGACATTATTTCTTGGAAGGAGACATTAACCTTTCACCATAGGCCTAGGCTCCTTCATGTCCCTGAGCCCTCTTCAGAATCCTTATTTCTCAATGGCTACCCTGTATATGTTTAGACCCACTCAGGTCACTACGGATAGCCATTTCTTGGGCAAGTGCTTTAGGCAGCAGAATATCATGTAGTACTTGGTGCTGGCATCACCGCTGTCATGAATTTTAAAAGAAACTGCTATCTTGCTTTTTTCTTTTTGAGGAGATGGTTACAGGACTTTTCTTTGGGAGAGACTTCTTGGAGATGGTTCCAAATATACAAATATTTCTAACTGCATTTCTCCATGAGCATCCCAGACTCTGGACAGGGGTCCACAGAAACACAGGACAATGTAGGTTAGAAGAGACTGCTGGGTTTCATCCAGTCCAACCTCTTCCTCAAACGATTGTCAAGTACAGCAAG